>NC_138547.1:20363311-20963311 GCF_964234715.1 Podarcis melisellensis | reverse complement strand
AGTCAAGAGTTGTTACTGATGAGTGAGTTGTTTGGGCACCTAAAGAGCTGCTCTTTAGCTCTCCGCTTTCATCCACTTTTCCTGCCCTGGTCTCATTTCTTTCCCCAGTCCTTTGCTCGCTCTCTCTCTCTTCTCTGGCCTTCTTTTTCCCTAGAAAAACAGGATGTATCTTTTCTGCTGTGGATTCAGATACAGTACACACTAGAAGATATTTCCTGCAAATACTATTACACACAATGAGTGCAAGTGAAGGTCCCTGAAATGGCAAAAGCAAAATGTGAAAACTTTGTCCAGAAAAAGGGCATAGGCTTATCTCCTACTATGCAGGAGCTGAAGTCCAGTCACTCTTAAAAATTCACTATATAGTTAACAAACAATAGAATAGTAAACATGTCTGCTCAGCAATAAGTCTCCGTGATCAATGGGACTTACTTTGATGTATGTACAGGGCATGGTTTAGGGTTGGCACTGGGAGAAAGCAGGGTTCTTGTACCTTTAACAGCTGAGTGGCAGGCAGCAATTCAACAGGTTAAGCACTTTCAAGCATGGAAATGCAATTATGGGGGAAATTCCAAATGCTCACATTTTTGTTGTTTATCATACACTTGTAGTGACTGGTTTATTTTGGGGCCTTCCAGTAGGCACACAAAACAGGGCACAAACTTGTATATGACATGTACCCGTTTCATGAGCTAGTTGGATGATCCAAACTATCTACAGTGTAGCAGGCACAGAATATCCTGCTGGCAACTCCTGTGAATTTCAGGCTTGATGAAGAACCATGCATGTAAACAGGGGTGGCATCCATGGTTTCTTCTCCCCTATACATTAAGAAATAGAGGCTTCTTCCAGAATCAGAAATCACACTTACCAGCTGTTAAGGGAAAAGGATGAAGTGATAGATTCAGTCTCCCTGCACCCCTTCCAGATACAAACAACCAATCTCTTCTACAGCATTCTGAAGATGCTTCCATGCAGCCTAGATTACTGAACACACACCTTGTTGGTTCGAAGACCAGGTTTATCCTGAATTATGGGCATTCCATCATAACGTCGACCATCAGTCAAATTCACCCTCTTGGTTCCTACTGAAATAAGTTGCCTGTTCACCAAAGATCTGTTTAGCATCCTGCCATTTAAGCACAGGCCAAAATTTGATAACTTGACAAAATTTGACAATGCAAAACTGGATTTCCTCTCCAAAGGAAAAATGTTCCATCTCCAAAGTATAGAAAGAACATGTTCCCAGGCCTCAACAAGGGAGGGTCTGCTGAAGGTCCCAATGTTTAAGAGGAAAAGATGCATGTAGGACCTTCTCATACCCACAAGTGTCCCACTTTAAGCAGGACATCCCAGATCACAGAAGTCAATTCTGGCTTCTGTTTAGATCCCGGAATGTCCTCTTTTTTTGGTCCAACACTCTGATGCAAGTACTCACACCAGAGCGCCAAACCTAAAGACACTCTGGCGTCAGCCAGCAGGTTCGTGCCAGAGTGCTGGGCCAGAAGATGCTCTGGCATGATCCTGCTGATGATCCCCAGAGCACTGGACCAGAAGGTGTGCCTCTCCTGACTTCCCTATTTTGGGGACAAAAATGTTGGAGTGTATGCCTTCTCTCATCTCTACAATCTCTCTCCTCCTGATGACCAGGAGGAGAGAGCTGGATCCAAACCAGCTGGATCCAAACCAGAGCTTTTTGCTTTTCAGGAGGGGTGAAACTATCCTTCTTTGGTCCAAAATGTACCAGTGCTGCTTTTTGTGTGCATGCATTCCTGTGTTCAAATAATAGCCCAGGAAATACTTTCAAAACAGTGGCAACTGAGGCACCACAAGCTGCAGTGAGGCAGTTGCCTCAGGTGGCATGCTGGGGGTCGCTAGGAGGGGCGGCAGATCTGGGCCCTGAGGAGCACACTGCTTGCAGCCTCCTGCACTTGCTATCCTCATCACCACTATCCACCCACCTCCACTGCCTGTTGCTCTCTGGCCTCTTTTCTCCCCCTCCCCCTTCACTGTACATGGGCTTCCCCCATGCCACCCCCAGGCACTTCATTTTCTGTTTTGCCTAAGGTGGCAAAACATCTGTAGCTGGGCCTGCAAGCGAGGCACTAAGGAAATACATTCTACATCAATTTACTGACTGGGACCTTCTAACCTGTGATTGAAAATGAAGTCTCAGTCCTAATGGTAGCTTCTGTGCCACAATCAGAAGTGCTTTGTTGAGAATGATCCCTTTCTACCAGGCATGGCCAAACTTGGCCCTCCAGGTGTTTTGGGACTACAACTCCCAGCATCCCTAGCCAACAGGACCAGTGGTCAGGGATGATGGGAATTGTAGTCCCAAAACATCTGGAGGGCCGAGTTTGGTCATGCCTGCCTTCTGCCAAAATCACCACATCTTTCCTGGAGAGCTGCACCCTAAAGCTGTGACTGATTTGTGCAAGAGTGCATTGACTAAGTTCAGGCCAAAAAACAATAATGCCTCTGTTTCTCAAATGCCTGAACAGTCCATGCATCTGTGTATGGAGCTGCTGATATCCCAGAGTTGTACTGGCTGGCTAGCTCCATACACAATGCTGTGGGAGCCCTCTGAACCAATTCATTCTCCCAGAGCAGCCTTCATCAGCCTGGTGCCCCCACAGTAGTTTTGCCACACAGCTCCCTTCAGCCCCAGGCAACACACTGAAAGGAGTTGTAGCCCAAAATATCTGGGGGGCACCAGGCTGATCCAGAGATGCATCTACCCATTATTATTGGCTGGACATTGGATATCTCTGTCCATACCAAATTCCTGTGGGATGCACCTCTTGTTTGCTGAAATGGTACCTTGCTTGCAGGGGCAATTCTCACTGCAGGTGTGCCTGAAAGGGGCCATTATTAACTGCAGGGTGTGATTTCCAGAGGCCCTCTTCCTCCAGCGCATACGCAGCAGGGACTTGAACTCCGAGCGGAAGTTCTCATTCAGCCAGCAGTAGATGAAAGGGTTGTAGCAGGTGCTGCTCATGGCGAACCAATGGAAAGCGAAGTAAATGATGTTGTTGCTCTGGATGGCCTTGCTAGACATGAGGACTAAGTAGCAATTTAACGGGAACCAGCAGACAGCGAAGACCAGCACGACCACCATCAGCATCTTCAGAGTCATCTTCTTCTTCCTCTGGTGAGCATAGTACTGCTCCATGGTCACATCACCAATGGCGTTCCGCATCCAGATTTTCTTGGCGACCACTGTGTAAGCGATGGAGATTACCGACAGGGGCAGGAGATACAGGAGAAAGAAGGTGGTCAAATCCAGGTACTTCCAATAAAGATCTTTTGGAGGGGGGAAGCTTGGGAGGCAGACCACACGAATCGTTCTGTTTCTGGAATACAGAAGAACAAATTCCTCCGTGAAGAGTAGACAATACTGATGGGAGTTGTAGCCCAAATCATCAGGAGGCCACCAGACTGGTGTAGACTAGGCAAGCTAGGCCCATGTTCACACCATCCATTTTAAGTGCTATGATACTACTACAACCATTCATGGCTTCCCCCAGAGAATTCTGGGAGCTGCAGTTCATTAACAGAGGTATTAAGAGGTTTCAGGCAAAAGGTGAGAAACAAGTTTCCATCTTGCATGGGATAAGTTGGGTTGGACAGACAGAACAGCCCTCTCATCCCAAACCTGTTGAAGTTGCGGGGGGACGGACACGGATTGTGTGATAAATCTAGCATCATATAACCACCATGTTTAACCCTAATTAATGCATGAAGGGGTTAAGACCATAAAGTAAGCTGTGCTGCCAGGCTTTACTAGGTCACATCTCCTCACCTTGGGAGGAAGGGTTACCAAACTCTCTGTTCTCTTCTCTTCCACTATGAGAATCCTACCAGTAAGGTGGTCTAATTTGGATGTTCCAAGCCTAGATTGCGTTGCTTAAGCAAGCCATTTTTGTGTTTTATACAAATAGTTATTGATAAATATTTGCCAATTTTGAAGTAAATCGTACTGCTGGTCTTTTCTTGCTGCTGGTGGAATATGGCATTTTGAAGAGTTTGTAAGGAAGCCATTTTTAACTTACCAAATGTGTGGTCTCTTTCTAAGCTAAGGGGAAGTGGGGAACTTTGGAAGCAACTTAGAAGGGTTTTTTTTAAAGGTCTATCAGCCTTTGTATGGAGGGAGGGAAGCAGTTCTGGGGAACACCAAGGCCACCTTCAGAACATAACATTTAAAACAGTCATGGCTTCCCCCGGAGAATCCCGGGAGCTGTAATTTTGTTTTGTTTTGTTTTATGGCACTGAGTATTGTTAGGAAATCCTCTATTCCCTTCACAGAGCTACCGTACCAGAGTTCCCTGTGAAGAAGGATCAGCTGTTAAACCACTCTGAGAACTGCAATTCTGTGAGGGGAATAGGGGCCTCATCACAACTCTCAGCACCTTTAAACAAACTCCAAGTCCCATAAATCTTTAGGGAAAGCCATGGCTGTTTAAGTGGTATCACAGTGCTTTAAAGGTATGGTTTGAATGTTTCCCAAGTAGAGCATGGACACCTAAAGAAGCAGCTAAAAGACAGCAGCAGCATTGTCACAGCTGAACCCTTCAAATAAATTTCCTCTGCAGTACCTTCCCATCTCTCCAGGCATCATTTGTAATATTTGAAGGGACAAATAATGCAGCGGGTGCCCCTTTTAATGATGTGTCTTTTTTATTCCTCTTACCCCATAGAAAGCCACATCAGCTTCTGGTAGATGGCATGGGGCAGGGAGAAACAGCTTGCCATTAACCAGATGACAGCAATGCAGATCCTTCCTTTCACAATGGACATTCGAGGCCTCAGTGGATGCACGATGACCTAAGGAAGTCACAGAATGAATAAGGTTGTAAATCCTCATACAGTGGTACCTCGGGTTACATACGCTTCAGGTTACAGACGCTTCAGGTTACAGACTCCGCTAACCCAGAAATAGCACCTCGGGTTAAGAACTTTGCTTCAGGATGAGAACAGAAATCGTGCTCCGGTGGCGTGGCGGCAGCGGGAGGCCCCATTAGCTAAAGTGGTGCTTCAGGTTAAGAACAGTTTCAGGTTAAGAACAGACCTCCGGAACAAATTAAGTACTTAACCCGAGGTACCACCGTACAGGCCTTGACTCACAAACATATTCCTATGTCTTATGGAGATCAATAGGACTCAATCTCATGTAATAAAGTGGGCTGAGTCAAAACAGAGGTGAAAAGAGGCTTTGTTTGTTTTTGCAAAAGGTCTTGCAAGCTGCTGAAAATGGTCTCTGCAACTGAGGTTGGCGGTGGCAGGGTTATTGCAGATATGGGCACAAGTGCTTCTTCCTTTCAGAGTATGGGTGATGTTTACTTGCTCCCACTTTGAATTTGCTTAGTATATTATTTCATGAACATAAGGACAAATGAAGAGCCTGCTAGATCAGGGCCATGGCTCATCTGTTCCAGCATCCGGTTATCTTACTAGCCACCCAGATACCTGTGGGAAACCCACAAGCAGGATTTGAGCACAGGAGCAGCTCTCTGTTCCAGCTCTATCAAGTAGCATTCAGAAGCGTTGCTGCCTCTGACGGTGGAGCCAGGGCAGTAGTTATCCCATGAATTTGTCTAATCCTCTTTTTAAGCAATCAAGGTTGGTAGCCATTATTGGTCAAATCTGAGGCCCATTTAAAAAACAACAACAACATAAGCCCATTCCAGCCAGTGTTATGTTTGAAAGACATTCTCGGGAAACACCAGAAAAACTGTCTGTCAGCTGATATGTGAAAATGCCTTTATACACTTGTCTTGGAAGGCCAGCACAGGCTGACATCGACTGTTCCGGTGTCCCACCCACCTGCCCAAGCAACGTTCAGTGCTCCTTCTTACCTGCCATTAGCAGGCCATTCTGTTTCTCCCAGCTTTTAGAGTGCATTATTAATTCTGATTGTGGAATCTGCATTCTCTTGGTGCAGATTTCGTATTCTCTTTGTAAAGTATTGGGATTTAAAAAAACGATACTCTACCTGATGGCGGTCCAGAGCAATAGCTGTCAGAGTCAGCACAGACACATGGACAGAGCAATACTGAACGAACCGGCTCACGTGGCACATCTGCTTTCCAAAAACCCAGGTTCTGCTAACAAATCGGACCTAGAAAAGTATAGCAGGCAGTTTGTAAATCATCCCAAATGTGGATTAAAGTGAAGGGGTTCCCCCCCTCCCCCAAACAGGAGCTTAATATCATAACTAATCATTCAGATATCGTAAATGGGTTGCTGGCAAAATGTTTTTTCACATTATCAGACTCTTACTAGAAAGGGCAAACCTGGATTATTATTATTTTTTTGGAGGGGGGGTAATAGAGACATCATGTGGGTGTACAAAATATTTGCATATCTGAGGACACATCCCACAGTAGGCACCCATGTGGAAGCACTCCTAGTTGTTTACTTGTATGTATGTTTGTTTGTTTGTTTTATTGCATTTATATCCCACCTTTTCCTCCAGTGAGCTCCAGGGGTTTTCAGAGGCCTCCTCCTCATTTAATCTCCAAAGCAACCCCATGTGGTAGGTTAGGCTGATAGGCAATGTGACTAGCCCCCAAGGTTACCCAGTGAAAGCTTCATGGCTGAGTGGAGATTTGAACCCAGGTCTTAGCCTCAAACTCTAGCCACTTCGTCAGACCAAGGAACATAGGATTCATAGTTCCTCTTCAGTGTATCCTTACAAGAGCACTGTATAGTGAGATAGATTGGCAGACAGGTGAACCTGTCATACAACCCCCCATCAACACACACACACCAGATGCAAATTTGAAAACGAGTTACCAAAGCTTCCCTTTTAGGGTACAATTCCCATTGAACTGCATGAATTGTTGTAAACAAGGGCAGAAGACTTTCATCACACTAACCAAGGCCAGCCCAAGACTTCTGGGCACCTCAAATGAAGTACAAAACAGCACCCTGCTTCCAGCCAGGGAAGAAGGGATAAGTGAAGATCTACATCAGGAACAAGAGGGGAATAAAGATCAGCATTGGGATCTGCTGCCCCTGAGGATTCTGCCACCTGAGGCAGTCACCTCACTTTGACTCATGGGTGGACTGGCCCTGAGGCCAATTGTAAAAGTGTCTGTGAGGAAATGGGGCCACAATCCATTTGGGATGGTACAAGAGATTTCCCCAGTGGATTGTACACTGTGTTTTCAAAACATTTCCCAAACTAACAATACTTTGGGGGACAGGGGGGCGGGGGACGATGACCAGTTTCTTCTGTTCGGTCAGGAGCTGTCAGAGAAGAGTCATCTATCTGCACACCTCTCCAAGCCCAGTATCAAGCTAAAGTACTTTAAGTAAGGAGAGTGGGTGGTGGTGAATATGTGATTTATGGTTAGATTTGCAGTTGATATCAGACACGTGCCTTCACTGTATTCTCTTTGGTGCCTGCTGAAGACATTCTTATTTAGACAAGCCTATCCAGATGATTAGAAAGTTTTAATTTGTTTTAATTTATTCTGTAGTGGTTTAAATTTTTTATATATTTTAAATTATGGATGAAGTCAGACCATTGGCCCATCCTCCTCAGTACTGTATACATAGACCAGCAGTGGCTCTCCAGGTTTCCAGAGATAGTCTCTCCTCCCCTTACCTGGCCATGCTGGGGACGGAACCTGGGAACATCTGCTTGCAAGGAAGATGCTTTACCTGGAGCAACAGTCCTTCAATCTCTCCCACCCAGTGGCGTAGCGTGGGGGGGTGCAGGGGGCCCCGGCCGCACCGGGCGCAACATCTGGGGGTTAGGGTTAGGGGGTGCAAATCTATGGGTTAGGGGGCGCAAATTACTTGCCTTGCCCCGGGTGCTGACAACCCACGCTACGCCACTGCTCCCACCTAACCTACCTCACAGGCTTGTTGTGAGGATTATTTTTAAAAAGGAAAGGGGGGGGGGACTTACGTATGTTACCCTCTGCTCTATGGAGGAAGTGTGGGATAACTACATCATTACTGAAAACTGATTGAAAGAACTGAGCACCATTTTTGTTGCACTGAGAAGGGACAGGAAGTTCCTTCATTTTCTAGAGACATGAATGGTATATATTCTCCTTTGCCCCAATACTGGGGGGGGGGGGAGTTTTAACTCTGTGCACAAATGGTGGTGGTCCAGTAGAGAACAGAGCAAGTCCCTGCTGGATCAGGAACAAAAACTCCAAATGCTTACTACCAGAAGAGAAATAAGGCCAGCCAGTGCTGGTGCAGCGGTTTGAGTGCTGCACTAAGACCTGGGAGACCAGGGTTCGAATCCCCACTCTGCCATGAAGCTCACTAGATGTGACCTTGAGCCAGTCACTTTCTTTTGGCTTAACCTACCTCACAGGGTCGTTCCAAGGATAGCATGGAAAGGAACGACGGCATTTATGCTACCTTGAGCTCCTTGGGAGGAAAGTTGGGAGAAAAATGTAAATAAATAAATAAATAAATAAATAAATAATAAATGTACACCTTCCCTCTTATTCCCCTGTGAAATCATACTCTCGCACAGTTGGAGGCTGTACATGACTATACACGGCATTCAAAAATAATAGCATTTGCAGAAGTTTAAAAGGTTTAAAATACACAGAAGCATAAGCACACCCTAGAAATGCACTTTGGTAATTTCAGACTCAGGACTTAATGGTCATATGATGGGTGGGTGGCTTTTTAAATGTGCGTAACTTCACTCACACCAAACATGTGGCAAGGCAGTCCAACTGCATCTCTCCCCCCCCCCCCCCCAATTTTGCTGAGCAGGACCCAGGTCTTCTGCTCCAAAGTCCTGCCCTGATGGCGCTATAAACCAAGACATTCTGACACACTGTGCTAGTGTGGAGAGGTCCTTTTGTGGGTCAGGAATTGGTTAAGTCACAGGAAGCAAAGAGCAGGAATAGATAACAGTTCTCTGAATGAAGAGAAGGAGAAAGCAGAGTCCCCAATGATCCCCACAGAGTACCGTGTTCAGTTCTGGTTGCCTCAACTCAAAAAGGATATTGTAGAGTTGGAAAAGGGTTCAGAAAAAGAGCAACTAGAATGATCATGCAGATGGAGAGTTAGGGACTTTTTCAGTTAGAGAAAAGGTGAGGAAGAGGCGACATGATAGAAGTTTATAAAACTACACATGGCATGGAGAAAGTAACGATTTTCTCTCTCTCTCATCATAATGTTAAAACTCGTGGACACCCAACAAAGCTGAACATTGGCAGATTCAGGGCAGATAATTCACTCAGCACATAGTGAAACTGTGGAACTCTCTCCCACAGGAGGCAGTGATGGCCCCCAACATGGATATCTTTAGAAAAGGATTAGACAAATTCATGGACGACTACCAATGGCTACTACGGTAACTATCAGTGGCCATGCTCTGCCACCGCAGTCAGAGGCAGCAATGCTTCTGAATACCAGTTGCTGGAAACCACAAGAGGGAAGAGTTTGCTCTTGTGCTCAACTCCTGCTTGCATGTTTCCCAAGGAGGAAACTGATTGGTCACTGTGAGAACAGGATGTTGGACTAGATAGGCAAGCTGTTCTTACGTTCTTATAGACAGACACACTGTGCCCAGCCAGCAGATAAAACTACAGCAGGAAATTGAAATCCAGTACACACATACCAACAACCTGCACACATTGTAAGAAATTGAGAACCATAGCCAGAACTAGACAGCCAGTGTTGGTAAGGTTGTTAGCGTCCTGGGCTAGGACTTGGGAGACCTGGGCTAGGACTTTGGGGACCAGTCACTGTCTCTCAGCCTAACCTACCTCACAGGGTTGCTATGAGGATAAAATGGGAAGACGTCTGTCCACACATTGGGCTACTTGCAGGAAAGGTACGATATAAATATAGTAAGTAAATAAACTTAATAGGAGCCTGCTCGAGCTTAGTTCTCAAAAAGTGGCATAGTTGTGAAGGATGGGAGGTGCGAGGGTCCTGAGGGAGATTATTATTTTATTATTTTCTTTTTTAAATGTAGTTTGCTGTTCACTCCTTGTTGAATAACCCTAGAGCCAGTGTTTCCCAAACGTGGGTCTCCATCTGTTTCTGGACTACAATATCCCTGCTAGCTAGGGATAATGGGAGTTGTAGTCCAAAACAGCTGAAGACCCAAGTTTGAGAAACACTGGACTAGACAGTTCTCCTTTAGCTTCTTGGATTGGGGTAGGGCTTTTTAAAGAGGGGTACGAGCGAGCCCCCAAAGGCTGTCAAAGAAGGAAACTGACTCCTGGTTAGGATAGAGGTATGCCTCCCCCCCCCCCGCCTCCCGTCAGTCTACTCCTGCAAAAACAGCAAAGACAAACAAAAGTTTATGCCTGTTCTGTACATTCATCAGCTTTAAGGTGCTGCAATACTTTCTGATAAACTTGCTTAACCTTGAGACTTAAATTGGAGCAATTGCACAGACAGATAAAAACTATTGATTAACTCTTATATGCTTTACATGGTGTGCAGAGCTTTTTGCTGGAGGCTGGCACCAGCACAGAGATTCAGTGTGCAGTTTGGAGCAGCCACTTGGAAAGAGGAGGGAAGGCACTCTGCATACCATCAGGGGAACTCTTGCCCCTGTTATTTTGTCTCCTGTCTTGGGACTGAGCCCTGTTTGGGAGCCAACACAATGCTAAATGCTGTGGGCTAGCGATTCTAAGACCTGATGACCCAGCTGCTGCTAGCTTGTTCAGATTTAGATCTACAAAAGGAATTACTCTTCCCAAGGAGCAGCATCATGGTGAGGGGGAAACCAGCCTGGTCTCATCCATCCACTGGAGAAGATGCAGCTGGTGTTGCCCTTCCCTGCCAGACTGAATACTTATAAGAACTTTGCAACTCAGAGCTAGCCTCTGGTTTGGAGTCCCAACCCCCTCTTCCCTCCCAATCCCTTTTCCTTTTCTGCTATGCCCTTTATGATTCTAAGCCTGCAGCCAGGAGCTACATAACTTATTCTTGCTCACTGCAACTTGCTGTTTGGGTGAGTAGGGGAGCGTTCCCTTCCAGTGACCATTTCTTACCAAAGTGAAGGGCGTGTTCAGGGTGGTGATCATGATGTCCGCCACGGCCAGGTTGGCGATGAAGAGGCTGGTGGCCGTGTGCATCTTCTTGTTCTTCACCACCACGTGGCAGACCAGCAGATTCCCGAAGAGCGAGATGCAGATGATGACCGAGTAGGCCATGATGAGCAGCGTTCTCACCCTGCTGCTCTGGGACGCCCCTTCGTAGCGCGCGCCGCTGTCGAAACCGTCTAGGTCGTCCACGTCCCAGTCGTCTAGGGAGAAGGAGCTCTCGTTGTCGAAGCCCTCGAAGTCTGAAAACAAGTCTTCGCTGCTGTTCTCGCTCTCGGCATCTTGGCTGCGGAAAAAGGGATTTGAGAGGAAGAGAGGCGGAGGCAGCCAGAAGGGCCGCTGCCGGCTCATAGTTGGTCAGAAGCCAAGGGTCTTGCAGCGCCCATTGGATTCGGATCTACGCTTTCTTGCGAGGGGTCCGGAAAGTTGCGAGCCAACTGTTGCCAGCTGCGTCCCGGCTGCGGCTACGGAGGCAGAGGGAGCCGCCGGGACGTTGGACAGTCTCTGCCTGCCTGCCTTATATCTGCTTTCTCTCTCCCCCCACCCGGTCGGAGATGGGCTGTTACCCCTGCTTAAAAGTACCCCCACCACGCTCTGCTCCTCCCTCTGTCCGCCACGCGCGCCCAGAGTCTTGCTGTACCTGGCCGCGCAACGAAGCCGTCAACAGTCAAGGAATGGGGACTAGGAGGGGGGGGGGCTGACTGTCCCCTCCCTCCCTCCCATTTCCCTTCTGGAGGCGAGGCGGCGACGATTGCATTGAAAGAGGAGGAGGAGGAGTCCTCGCTCGGCCAGAGAGAGAGAGAGAGAGACAGAGACTCATCCAGCTGAATGCTCCACGCGAGGAGCGAAGAAGAAAGTGGAATAAAGACCTGTTGAGTTGGAAGGATCGTCTGGCCCCAACCCCCTGCAATGCAGCTGTCCCATACGGGGGTCAAAACTGCAACGTCTTTGTTTTATTTCATTCTTACGTTCGCATAGCCGCCTTTTCTTCCGAGGAGCTCAAAGTGGCGGCGCCGTTCTCTTCCCATTTTACCCTCACGAGAGACCCAGTCCAAGTGGATCAGGCGGATAGTCCCTCTAGCCCAGCATCCTGTTCTCACAGGGGGAAACCAGATGCCTGTGGGAAACCTGGGCACCCCAGCAGCCCTCTCCCCTCCTGTGGTTTCCAGCAACTGGCATTCAGGAACATTGCTGTCTGCCACTATCAACACAACAACCCTCTGGTCTATGTCAGACCGAGAGTTGGTAACTGGCCGAAGATGAGGTTCATGGCCAGGCAGGGATTCGAACCATGGCCTCCCTGGCCCTAGTCTGACACCCTAAATACCACACTGCCTTAATTGTCATATCCCCTGACTCTCGCCACTGATGAGACAGTGAATGCCATTCATATAGAAGAGGCTGCCACCCAGACATATTTTATATACCAGAGGAGGAATGACCTCTGGGAGGAGTGCAGAAAGAAGAAATCTGCATCAGCACAACCTGACGCCTTCATCTGCCCCAGCTGCAACAAAACATGTCTCTCCAGCCAGAGCAGGAGCTTAAACTTTCCAACAGTTTGACTTCATCTCCAACAGTTTGACTTCATCTTCCACTGTCTCCAGAGACAGTCTACACCTCCTTTCCCTCCTAAGATCTCAAGGTTGGGTACATGGTTCTCCCCTTCCTCATTTAATCACCACAACAAACCCTCTAAAGTTGGGGAAAATTGACTGCTCCAAGGTCACCCAGCAAACTTCATGGTCAAGTGGGAATTCAAACCCTGATGCTCTACCTGCTGTAACCTTATTCTGCACTGGTTCTCTCCCTCCTTCTTTCCAAAGTCACTGAGAATTCTGGAGGGCAAAGGCAGCAACCTCTTTTGCTCCTCTGTTAGGTGTCCCCTTCCTGGAGCCTCCCTCCTTTCTTCTCTGTCTCCAAATAGACCTTTTGCCCCTGATAATTCAGGGGGCAAACTGAGTAAGTGGGGAGAGAGCACCCTTAGCTGGGAAGGTTGGCAGACAGCTTAATCTGTGGGCGGGGAGGAACACAGATGACTGAAAGAGGTACCTACAGGACAGCTATTTGACAATCCAAATAATCAAAGGGATGGAGCAATTCCCCAAGAGGAAAGGTTGCAGTGTTTGAGACTTTTCAGTTTAGAGAAAGGGTATGTAAGAAGCGACAGGATAGACGCTTATAAATTTATGCATGTCCTGGAGAAAGTGGATAGAGAAAAGCAATGAAGGGTACAGGTAAGTAAAAGAAAATAAAAAGAAAAGATTGTTCAGGTGGGAAACATACAATATTGATGTAACAGGAAGCAGAAAACCATTTACTTACTTATTTACTTACTAAATTTATATTCTGCCTTTCATCCAAGGATCACAGGGCAGTTTACAGAATGAAAACACCAAAATATGAAATAGTACAAACAAAACAATAACTACCCCCTGTTTAAGGAGCCAAAGACCTGGGAGAAGATGAACGTTTTCACCTGGCACATAAATATATGTAATGGGGAAAAGCATTCCATATAGTACGAACAGCCTTATTTGTTATTTCTAGCTCTTCACAGGGCATTTCCGGTGAGTGAAGAATATCTGATGGGGAGGGGGGAATCTATATGAGATCCAAAAGCTTTTAAATGCCACAGGTACTCATTTCTTGTTTGTGTAATAATGAATAAAGCTGTGCTGCTCTTATGAAACTAAGCATGCCAAATTATTGTATAATGCAACAGAGGGATGTTGACTGTTATTTTAATTATTGAGATAATTAATACAAGAATGCCATGATGAAATAAATTTGTCAGACTTAGAGACTCTACTCTCAGCTTCTTTTTCAGTTTTTCCATAAAGGCAATGTACTATACCCTGTAATACAAATATTACACACAGCACGTAGTTCAACTATGGAACTCACTCCCAACAGAGGGAGTGATGGGTGGCTTTAAAAGAGGATTGGCCAAATTCATGGAGGACAATAAGCTATCAGTGGCTGCTAGCCACGATGGCTGTGCTCTATCTTCGCTGTCAGTGCCTCACAACTCTCTACCAGTTGCTGGGAATCACAAGTGGAGAACAGCTGCTAAAACACTCAAAAGCCCGCTTGCCCATGAAGCTCACTGGGTGATCTTTGGCCAGCCACTGCCCCTTTCAGCCTAGCCTACCTCACAGCGTTGCTGTGAGGATGAAATGGGAAAGAGCAGCATCATGTATGCCACCTTAAGCCCCTTGGGAGAAAGTTGGGATATAAATGTAAATAAATTGCATTTTTAGTCTTGTATTTTATGCCTTGTTGTACACACTCTTGAGATGCCTACATAACTGGTGCTATATAAGTACCGTATATGTATTTAAATAAATATATATCTTCATATCAAAAAGAAAACCATTCCCTAAGAACATTCTGACCCTATCCCATATTTATTTTATTTACTGCATTTCTTTCCCATCTTTTCCTCCAAGAAACTCAAAGTGGCAAATGATGTTCTCCCCCATCCTTGTTTAATCTCTACAACAACCCTGTGAAGTGGGTTAGGCTGAGAGACAGTGACTGGCCCAAGGTTACGCCCACTGAGCTTCATTTCTACTTTGGGGGATTTGAACCCATTTCTCCCAGGCTCTGGTTCTACATTCTAACCACTGCACCACACTGGCAGTCCAACCTCCAACATTTCTCTGATAAAAATTGGGACATCCCATTCCATAATGATAATACTACTATTTTTACCCCACCTATCCTACTAGATTGCCCTGGTCACTCTGGGCAGCTTCCAACATATATAAAAACATAATAAAACCTTTCCTATATAGAATTGCCTTCAGATGGCTCGGGTGTCAGATAACTCCATACCCTCCAACATTTCTCCAGTGAAAATAGGGACGTCCTAAGGAAAAGCGGGACATTCCAGGATCAAATCAGAAACTGGGATGCCTTCTCTAAATCAGGGATGTCCCTGGAAAACAGGGACACTTGGAGGGTACGCACTGGCTCTCAAAAAAGTCATTCATTTGTAACTTGGTAAGCATGTTGGTTTTCTGAAATTGCCGTAGTGTTAACAGATGTGATGAGATGCCTTGCATCACACAGCAGTAATGAGTTGTTGTTGTATTTAAAAGCCCCAAAACAAAATATTATTTTGAACCCATCTATTTAGTGCATGTGACGCGCCAGCTGACAAATTCCCCAACTCTTGGGTTGCAAAGGCCCTGGAATGTCAGCTGAGTGACTGGGAGCCTTCAAATACCACACTTCATCTCTCAGGGGAATTAACACTCATTTCTGGATGAGATGGATCACCATTTGCCTTGGAGGCTGCTGCCTCAAACTTGTAAGTACAGTAGCAGGGCCCTGCTGGCTTGAGCCAAGACCTCATCTAGCTCTGCTTGCCTGCAACATTCATCACCTGGATACTATCCCCTGAGAAGCCCAGAAAGAGGGCATGAAGTCCAGAGCCCTGGCTATTCCTTTTTTGCTGTCTTCAGCACCTGTCGCTCAGAGTCAGGCTGCCTTTCAACATGGAGGGTCATTCATTGGGAAGGGGATGTAGCTCAGTGGTAGAGCACTTGCTTTGCATGCAGAAGGTCCTAGCTTCAATCCCCAGTGGCATCTCCAGGTAGGTCTGGGAATGTTCCCTGCCTGAAACTCATGAGAGCTGCCAGAGACTCAGTACTGATATCAGATTAAATGGACCAGTAGGTTAATTTAGTATGAGACATGCTCCTAGGTCCTATCTGAGTTAGTTATCCAATCTCTGCCCATAAATCTCTGTCCAGTCCTTCCGAGCCAACTAAGCTCCATTAACTGGTAAATAACCATAGGAATCCATACTCAATGTCCATGTGACACTCAGAAGCCCAGGGTTTTGTAAATTTCACAAATGTATGTGCCGTAACTTGGGGGTGTGCCCATCTTCCAAACCGTGGGTTTGCTTCCACAGCTACTGTTATCTTCCAGGACACTATAAAGCAGGGGTGGCCGAACTTTTGGAGGTCAAAGGGCCTCACTGCAAATTCTCTGGGGTTTGTGTGTGTGTGTGTGTTTTCATGTCACAGTGGGAGGGAGTGAAGTGCCACAGAGGGGTCAAAGTCAAGTGATGTTATCATTACTCAGCGGTCGCCTACGCTTGCTTTGCAAATTAGTTTTCTAATATTCCCAAATAATTGTGACACTATTTGTAAGAGCCTGAATTAATTGACATGAAATAATTAGGCTAGCTTGACCGATACTTTCAAAAGTACCTATAATTATTTGAAAGCTTCCTCTGCTCTTCCATCTTTTGCATTCATTTGAGATAAAAACATTCCCTCCAACCTTCTTTTCCCCATTCCGCCCCCAAACAACTGAGAATGGTCACTCTCTCTCTTTATATATATTAGGTATATATTGGCAGGGGGGATAATTGGTGTGCACTCAGATTCCAGAATAATTAATTTATTGACCAATGCCTTTCTTAAATAAGTACTTGGCATGTACACGGGATCTTAGCCCTGTCCAGAAGTACAGCTCCTTGCAATGCTGGCAGGAGGATAATCTGCACCTCTTAGACCCAAGTTTTGACCCGGGCTATGAAGAGTGTTTTTGGAAATCGTTGAGTGCACCAGGTGCAAGTCTAGTCTGCTCTGATTTTATGAAGCACTCTCCTAACTGCTGACAGGAGAAATTGCCAATGCTCAAGAATGCAGAAGTAACAGTGGTGATGCTCCTTGCCATCAATGTCTCCTAACAAACCACTGCTGATCCTTGCATTCCCAAACCACACGGCCAATGGTGGTTAGAGAGTATTGGGATAGGACCTGGGAGAGGTTTCAAATCCCCACTCAGCCATGAACCTCATGGGGCTTGTCCTTGGGAGCCAAGTCACTGCTCTCAACCTGACCTACCGCAGAGATTGTTGCAAGGATTAAATGAGGATGGGGACAGAACCATGCACACTGCCTTAAGCTCCTTGGAGAAAAAGCTGGGATATAAATTGAATAAATAAATAAATACATTTGCGCACACACCCCTAAAACTGCAGAGTGGTTCATGACTTTCTGAGGGTGGGTGGGTGGTGGGTGGTGCCACCAAATTATTGGCAATTCTGGGGTCCTTGGAAATAGTTTGGGGATCCAGATCAGGCTCAAAGCCCACTGGTTAGCCACCCCTCCATTAAAGGTTATCAGTGTAGTAACAACTCCCTGTGGAGAGAGACTGCAGCATTTGGGGCATTTTAGTTTAGAGAAGAGGAAAGTAAGGGATGACATGATAGAAGTTTATAAAAAAAATGCATGGCAGGGGGAAAGTGAATAGAGTTTTTATTCACCTCTCAAAACACTAGAACTTGTGGACATCCCTTGAAGCCGAATGTTGGGATATGTAGGACAGATTAAAAAGGGGGGGCTTCTTCGCATTGCACAGGAACTATGGAACTCTCTTCCACAGGAGGCAGTGATGACCACTAATTTGGATGGCTTTAAAAGAGGATTGGACAAATTCTTTGAGGGACAGAGGCTATTGGTAGCTATTAGATTAAAAAGGTAAAGGTAAAGGACTCCTGACAGTTAAGTCCAGTCGTGAATGACTATGGGGTTGTGGCGCTCATCTCGCTTTACTGGCCAAGGAAGCAGATGTTTGTCCACAGACAGTTTTTCTGGGTCATGTGGCCAACATGACTAAGCTGCTTCTGGCAAAACCAGAGCAGCGCACGGAAATGCCATTTACCTTCCCGCCAGAGCAGTACCTATTTATCTACTTGCACTTTGATGTGCTTTCAAACTGCTAGGTTGGCAGGAGCAGGGACTGAGCAACAGGAGCTCACCCTGTCACGGGGATTTGAACCGCTGACCTTCTGATCAGCAAGCCCTAGGCTCAGTGGTTTTATTTCAATTATTTCATCTCTGAGCCAAAAAAAGAGAAAGAATTGTAGTGCAATCTGACTACCCTATTCAGTGAAAGATTCTCTGTTACCAATAATGCTAGAATTGGCACAAATAAGAAAACATATGGAAATTCAGCTGAGCCCTGACTTAAATCTGCCTCCATTAAACTAAAATAGGCAAGTTATTGTGGGTTCTGCAACCAGGAGGTCTGAAAACATGAGTCTTGTTTTAGGGCTGCATTCTGTTTTGTTTTACTCTCCCCAGCCATAGGTACATATTGGAAGATTGCTTGTATAACCACCAGATCTGTATTAAAAGGTTGCCTAAACAACCACCAGATATAAATAGATACATCATATACAGTCATAACTTTGCTACGGGCCAAACCAGATGAGATGTAGCATAGAATTCATTGCATCTTTTCCGGACTTTTTTTCCCTTTGTGTGGTTTTTATTCTTCTGCTGCTTCTGTTTTAGAACAGCCTTGGAGGCTACCAATGAGATCAGAAGACTACTAAGAATACTCTTTGATTGCTTTCTTAATTCTTTTTCTTCCTGTTCATTGTTGATTTGAAAATGAGGTCCCTCTGACATGTTTTTCCACCATGAAGGAAAATGGTGATACGGACTTTCTGTATTTTTCACTGTGAAAGGAAAGTGGTTTGTGGGAGGGTGATTTTGAACTGAAAAGTTAGAGGGGAAAAGGCTTAACAACCTTGCCTTTTCAGATTAAAACATGCACACAAACACAGTCTTCAACACAGCACAGAGGAAAAAAGACATAGAAGTTGGAAAGGTCTAGTTTTGCCATAAATAGTAAATGTAGGATCCTTTGTAAGATTTGCTGAAGCAGAAATATGGGCAGCATAAGGGAAAGGGTGTGGTTCAGTTGTCACCAGCTCTACAGCAGCCTTCTGCAACCAGGTGCCCTTCAGATGGAGACATCTGGAGACTAGGTCAGGAGGTTGTTCCACAGACTCATAAGAATATAAGAAGAGCCTGGACCCATGTAGTCCAGCATCCTGTTCTCACGTGACCAACCAGATGCCCATTATGGGAAACCAGCAAGCAAGATTTGAACACAAGATCACTCTTACCTCCTTTGGTTTCCAGCAACTGATATTCAGAAGCATAGCTGCCTCCAACTGTGGAGACAGATCATAGCCATCATGGCTAGTTGCCTTTGATGGCCCTCTGCTCAATGAATGCATCTGATCCACTTTTAAAGCCATCTAGGCTGGTGGTTGTTTCTGCCTCCTGTGGGAGCGAGTAAGTTAAGGGAAGAAGTTATCAGTCCGGAATCTTCCAGTCTCATTCTACTCTTGCCATGTGCTCTCTTCCTGGACAGGTTTGTGGATTGGACCCAGAACTACTAGAACTCAGTGGGAGTGGCCACAACAAAGCTTGTTTGTTCGTTCCTTTCAGAAGCATTCCTTTCAGGCTGGAGGATGGAAGTACTGCAAGAAGTGGTTCAGAAGTGTGTGTGTAAAGGGAGGAAAACTTTTACGGAGAAAGGTAAGGGGCAGTGGCCCATGTGCTGGGATTAGTTGTGGGAATTCCCTCTCCACTTCCAGGCTGAGTTGTGAAGCTTTCTCTGCAGATAAAAGAAATGACTTCTTAGAATAATAGAATTGTAGCATTGGAAGGGATCCCAAGGGCCATCTAGTCCAACCCCCTGCAATACAGGAATCTCAACTAAAACATACATGGCATGTGGACATCCAACCACAGTACTCCAGGTGTGGTCTGAACAAGGCAAAATAGGTGCTCCTATTACCACACTATTCATTCAGCACATAGTTAAAACCATGGAACTTGCTTCCACAGGAGGAAGGGGTGGCCACCAACTTTAAAATATTATTGGACAAATTCATGGAGGGGAGGGCTATTGATGGCCACTAGTCACAGCTGGAAACAGCAATGCTTCTGAATACCAGTTACTAGAAACCACAGGAGTTTGGAGTGCTCTTGAGCTCAAATCCTACTTGTTGGTTTCCTGAATAGGTAACTGGTTGGCCAGGGAGCGAAGAGGATGCCGGATTAGATGGGCCAATGGCCACATCCGGCAACCTCTTCTTATATCCTCTGGATGAACTTGGTCAGTTCCCCTTCACTCAGTAATCTTTCACTCTGTTGTGGTAAACAAGGCTATAGACATGAAAGGTCAGGCTGACCTCCTGAGTTCTGCTTTTTAAATTATCCACAGCCTTGGCTTGAAGTCAGCTTAAGTCTTACATGTATTTCTTATATGTCAAAATGACAGCGAGATTGTCACTTCTCGGAAACAGCACCCACTTTCTTTCTCTTTTTCTCATTCTTTAAATGTCACCAGAGACCCCCCCAAATATCTTATGAAACCTTGTATTCCCAAACATGCACTGCAGTTAATAACAGCATATATCTGTTAAAAAAAATGTTCTTCTAAAGTTGTCCACAAGTTAGTACAGTGGTACCTGAGGTTAAGAACCTTCGTTCCGGAGGTCCGTTCTTAACCTGAAACTGTTCTTAACCTGAGGTACCACTTTAGCTAATGGGGCCTCCCGCTGCCACCATGCTGCTGCTGTGCGATTTCTGTTCTCATCCTGAGGTAAAGTTCTTAACCCGAGGTACTATTTCTGGGTTAGTGGAGTCTGTAACCTGAAGCGTCTGTAACCTGAGGTACCACTATATAAACCTTTGGGATTGGATATGGGATTGGTTTTCTGGAGCATTTGTGAATATAATGAAACGCTATCGTCAGGAGCAACATGCCCCCTTTTGCTGCTTGAGGTAGAACAGGAAGTGCCACCCTGACAGGAAGTGTTGCGCTGTCATGGTGTCCGTGACACTTTCTTAGACTTCCAGATGTGCACCGAGCCCCAAAAGACTGGAATCCATGATTGAATGTATTAGGTGTGTGTGTGAAGGATCCTACCAGCCTAATAGGCTGATTAACTACCTCCTGGGGTCTGCCTGGTCTGCTCCTGCAGGCCAATCAAGTTGTTGCATTCTAGGATCCTATCTGCCTATTGTTCTAGGATCCAAGCTCAGTACATAACAGTGTGTGTAACAGAGAGCAGGGTATCATCCACACATACCTTTTGCCCCACACTTTCTAGGCCAGGGGTCTGCAACCTTTAAGACAAAAAGAGCCACTTGGACCCGTTTCCGAAGAAAAAAAAAACTGGGAGCCGCAAAACTTGTCATTATAAAAATAACTTTTCTGTCACTTTTTAAAATTATTTCTTTGTTTGACCCCTCAGAATTACTCCTCCTCATAGAAATAAACGTTAAATTAACAAGTACCCTTTTTGTGTGTGTGTGTTCTTCGCTCCCCTTCAAAACAGTGACCAGCGTACATGCCCCCTTTCAATGCAGTGACCAGCGTACATGCCCCTTACAATGTAGCGGGCGGGCGGGAAGGTGACGTAGGGACTGTGCGTGACTAACGCATGCACCGCCCCCATGAGACGTCATAGCCAGTACAGCGCCCGCCACAGTGGGGAGTGTGGGGGTGCACAATGCGCCTCCTCCCCTCGCTAGTATCCGCCCCAGAGCCGCGGCAAAGGTGTAAAAGAGCCACATGCGGCTCCGGAGCCGTGGGTTGCAGACACCTGTTCTAGGCACAGTCCTGTGCTTTCCTAGTCTATGTCTAAGTGCTTTTTTTGCCCTGCTGTTTTCCCCAGGAAAACCTGCTCTTTAATGCTGAATTTGGGTTTTCTGTGGGTTGCTATCCACTCCGATTCAGGGGAAGGCAGTGCGCATGTGCAACAGTTAGGCAGCTGCGCCATGGGTGCCTCTTGTTAAGTTGTGGGTGAACATATCAGATGACAGCGATTCTTCAAACAGCTCTTGTTGATTCACAGGCCAGAACAGAACCGGGCTGAAGGGTTCAGCCAACCTGCTTATATAGAGCTCAACTACAAAGCAACAGTAACAACTTTCTGTAACTATCCAATCACTGAACTTCACTTTCAATTCCTTATTTGCATATGCGGACCTGAGTGAAAACTATCTGAGTGAAAACTACCTGAGTGAAAACTGCCAGGGTCTAGGATAAGCTAGAGAACATTGATTGGTGGGCTGGATTTGCTCACCCCTGCTTTGCTCACTCACCCTCTTAAAAGAGCAGTTAGATAATTGCACCTGCAAATCACTGCAACCCATAGTTTACTGTGTCGCATCCTCCTGATATTGACTTTTTGGGAAGTATAATTTTATGGCTGCACTATTGAGGCTTTTCAGGAACTATAATTCACCTCCTTTTATTCCCCCCCCCCTAATACTGGATAGGGAATTACTGAGGAATGGACTCTTGAATAGTCTCTCTTAACTGCCACTTAACCTGTGTTTCTGTTACTGTGTGTGGAGATGGTATTAATTAACTAGTTTTTCTCCTTTGGATATGCGAAATAGGCTGTTTTATGTACTTACGGCACTAAACATTTACAGTAATTGAAATTGCCAGGAATCCTTGCTTGATGGAACTTATTTGAAATTAAATATTATAGAAGGGTCTTGTCTGGATAATGCTGCGATACACTAAAGTGCTTTGTGGAATCTCTGTTCCTGACAATTGCGGAAAAGTAATGCTTCAATAGCACTGAAGAGGTTGAATTTAGAAGCAGACTCTGATAATATAAGAGCAACCAGGGAAACAATTTCAGATTTAAGTAGTGGAGTCCAGGGGTAGTGTGTGTGTGTGTGTGTGTGTGTGTGTGTGTGTGTGTGTGAGAGAGAGAGAGAGAGAGAGAGAGAGAGAGAGTTAAATGTCATTCAGATCCTGCATTTTTTACATATTTGCAGTTGTTGTTTATGATTATTATTTTATAATAATCCCTTTTAAAAACTTGTGCTGAATGTACTTGTAGCTTGAATTTTTCCCAGTAAAGTTAGAAATCCTAATAATAAAACCAAGGCATAAGAATGTGTATGCTGTCTTGGAAGTTTTGTGAAATGGAGCAGTTATCTCTTGGTGCAAAAGGCAATATAAGAAGTATGACAAATGCTTTTGGGCTTTTGTAACAATACTGTAGTTTGGATTTTTTGGTCTTGGCAACTGCGTGATAAAATGTCCCTTCATGTTCTTGACACTTCCAACAAACATTTGAAACATTTTTGTGCATTCCAAATAACTTCTCAGGAGTTAAGTACCAATGATACATCATTTTGTAAAAATTCTCTTTTAAATCATAACACAATGTGCATTTTAATTCATTTAACCCTTTAGTTCACGTATGGATTGTCCAACTGTATATTATAACTCCCCCCCATTTAAACATGCATTCTTTAACTTGTTCTTCTTGCATTTCAAATTTCCGCAAAAGTTTATACATTTTCTCAACAATACGTTCATCATCTATATACAATTGTATTTCAAAATCTGTATTTTTTGTTCTATACCAAAAGTCTTTTTAGTCAACTTAAATCTTTCTGCTAGTTGTAAATGAGAAATCCGTCGGAAACTTAGTGGTGCGTCGCACCAGGACGCCAGCCTCTCAGAGGCGCCCCAGCAAGTGGGGGAGCTGCACGGCTTTGCCAGCAGCCTCCGCTTTCCCTGCATGCCAGCCAGCTGTGCCCCACCAACCATAAGGCTCCCAAGCCTTTGTGCGGATCGCTCTCCTGCAGCAGCATGGGGGAGATTTGCGCCCCCCCCATGGCTGGCAGTGCGCAGCTACGGCCACCCCAACACTATCCGTGGTAATTTGGGGGTGCTGGGTGGATATTTGCACCCCAGCACCACATCTGCTAAAGACGGCCCTGCCTGCAGCTGCACCAGGCCATAATCACCAGTGCCACCGAAAATGGTAAGCAGTCGTTCTTTCCCAATTAAATCGCTTCTGTTGCATTTGTCCTAAACATCTGCAAGAGAGGGCAACATGAGTTTGATTTGTTCTGCCACCTGAAAATCCTGTTTGGGTAGGGGAAAAGCAGTTTGTGATCATGCAAGAGAAGCATTAATTAGAAACTGACATAGAGCAAGGCAGCAAGAAACTGTGTTCCAATGGGCTCCGTTACAAAAATGTGATTAATGGATGAAAACAGAAATTCATTAAAGGGACCCCAGAGGAAAGCCACACAACTGCCTGCCTGTTAGAATGCTGGACTGTGGAACAGGGGCCAGTTCAGCTATTAGCTGTAATGGCCTGTGTCAAAGCTCAGGTGGTAATTAGTGTGTTGGTGCCATAATATTTATAGAATAGTTGGAACATTTCCCCTCCTAACTGATCTGGTAGATATTCTGCAGTGTTCAGCTGGCACTAGAAGTCATGCCTTTGAAACATTAGCAGTGAAAACATTTCTATAGTTTATCGAGATATTTCCCCCCCTGTGATTATATATATATATATATATATATATATATATATATATATATATTTGCTTTCGTAGATTTTCACGGGTACAGGAATGCAGGTTTTGGTGTCCTCGGGTGTCTTCCCGTGTAAAAGTTGGGGTGTCTAGGCGACGTATATATATATCCATGAATGTCACCTGTTGAATAAATGAAGGCCTTAAAGACAAATAAAGTTGAAATAGGAGCTCAAGGTGGCACACATAGTTCTCCCCCTCCTCATTTAATCCCCACAACATCCCAGTGTGGTAGGTTTGGCTGAGAGGCAGTGACTGGCCCAATGTCACCTAGCGACTTTCATGGCTGAGTGGGGGATTTGAACCCTGGTCTCCCAGGGCCTAGAGTAGACTAACACTCTAACCACTGCACCACACTGACCCTCTTGTTTTGAATATATGCCTCCGCTATCTATATTAATGTTATTTGTAGAACAAAATTAAAATGTTATAACAAAAGACCAGTTGAAGCTCAGATATAGAGAACTTTGCCTGCATTAAATTTAGATTTATGAAATAAAAATGTACAGAGACCAGCAACAGTAGAAAAAAATAACTTGTGACGCTGAAGCAATGAAAGGGTTTGTGAAACTAACCACATTCTATTCCGCATGGCATCTATTTATCATGTATACAAAGTAAGTAAGCTATCACCAGCAAATCAGCAAATATGGATGTCAGTGTGCCATAGAAGGGACTGCTGTAATTGTTCTCAGGATATCACATTAGGAGCAACATCAATTACCTGCCAGTTTACAATCACAGATATAGGATGGGTTCTGAAAACACACATCCTAGGATAAAAAGGTGTGTCTTCAGCACTCACCAAAAGCTGCATAGTTAAGAAGCTGGATCCGCCTCTATGAAGAGTTCTACAAATTAGGGGGCTACCACAGGGAAGGCCCTCTCCTGCTTCCCCCACCAACCACTGAGGGTGGAGGAAGTACCAAGGGCTCCCCCAATGCTCATCCTAACAGCCAGGAGGGTCTGTAGGGAAGGGAGCAGCCTTTGAAGTATTAGGAGTGCAAGTCATGCAGGGCTTTGAACACTAAAGGTTTTGGCCTTTAAAGACTGTCACTAGATTGCCATGGAAATGTTCTGGATGGCAATATTGAAGGATATTAATATTCATCAATCTGTACCACTGACATTTTATGACAGTTGTAGGGGTAAGGGGTGTACCATGTATTTGTTTGGGCTAAACATTAATTTTTTAAAAAACTATTTATGTAAAAGAAAGAAAAGAAGAAAAATAGCTCACTGATACCTCCATGACTTAAGAACATCAGGTGAGCCAGTGTCATGGTGACCAACCAGATGTTTCTGGGAAACCCCCCCAGCACAATCAGAGTACAGTGATACCTCTGGTTACGAACTTAATTCGTTCTAGAGGTCTGTTCTTAACCTGAAACCGTTCTTAACCTGAGGTACCACTTTAGCTAATGGGGCCTCCTGCTGCCGCCGCCGGATTTCTGTTCTCATCCTGAGGTAAAGTTCTTAACCCGAGGTACTACTTCCAGGTTAGCAGAGTCTGTAACCCGAAGTGTTTGTAATCCGAGGTGTTTGTAACCCAAGGTACCACTGTACAACAGCACCCCCCTCCTGTGGTTTCCAGCAACAGGTAAAGCTGCCTCCAAATGTGGAGAGGAGAGCATAGCTGCAGTGGCTAGTAGCTATTGAGAGCCTTCTCCTCCATGAATTTGCCTAATACAGGCAATACTCACTTTGCATGGAGGTTCTGTTCCAGAACCCTGTGTGCATTGACAGATTGTGCATAAACCTGCCCCTTCCATGACACCTTCATGACGTTTTGGGGCAACCTCCGGGTTTGGTGCCATGCGCGTGAGCACAATCATGCATCTTTCGGATATGCCTAAATTGGTTGTTGCCTGTACTCTTTCAAAGCCATCCAGGTTGATGGCCATTACCGTCTCCTATGGGAGTGAGCTCCATGGTTTAACTATGTACTGTGCATATGATACTGGAACCATTATGGCTTCAATGCCCTGATGTGGCTCATGCTGGGTGTGGAATTGCTGCCTCCCCATGCAGCCCACCGGAACTTGGGTGGATGAGTACATGTGGGAGAATTGGGAGTGAAGTGGAAAACTTGTTTGTCTTTAGTGTGGGGGAAGAAGAGAAGCAGATTTTGTATTGTTCTGACACACCGTGTTGTAAAAATCAAAATTGGACTGTAATATGATGTATTTTTATCATCATCATCATCATCATCATCATCACACTATGGCATTTGCAGTCCTCCTCAGTCTGAGAAGTTCAAACTGATGTGTTAGCCTAAGCTCCCTCAATATAACACTGTGTGATTAAGAGATATTTTGGGCAAAGCCTCTGAATCCAATATCCCATGGGCTTCCACAACTAATAAAAAACTGTTTCGGGAGCGTGTTTGCTTCAAACAGCCGTATATGGTGCTGAAATATGAACATCCTTTGGAAATTGGCAAATGTGTCATCTTGCTTGCTCTTCAAAATATGGTAACTCTACTGTAGTATGTTCTCGAAGCTACCAGCATCAGTTTGACCAAACTGTGGGAGGCAGTGGAAGAAAGGAGTGCCTGGTGTACTCTGGTCCATGGAGTCACGAAGAGTCGGACACGACTAAACAACTAAACAACAACAACTGTAGTATGCAACAGTGAGCACACAGTGAGTACACGCATGCGCGCGTGCACACACACACACACACTCTTTGTCATTATCACTGCCACCCAGTGGGCATCTCGATTCACTGATTCACTAGATTCCATCATGCAGCCCTTGGCTAATAGTGTACGAAGCCCTGAACATCTTAGTATACAAAGCGCTGAACAACAACTGTACTCTTTTTGGTGTCTGCAAAAAACCTGTCCAGACATGCAGAATGTTCATATACATTATAATCCATTTTTAGTTTATTGCTGATTTTATCTTTTGAATGTTTTCAAGTGTTGTTCTTACTGATAATTTCACTGTTTCGTTCCCTTTGTAAATCATTTTGAGGCTGTGGAGGATTATTATTATTATTATTATTATTATTATTATTATTATTATTATCAAGCAGTATATAAATTTTTGTGAAATAACTAAATAAATGTTTTAAATGGTATTGTACAATTCACACTGTAATACAATAAAATACAATATGCAATTTTAAAAAATGTGCAAGAAATAAAAGATGTGGTAAGAATACAATTAAAAACATCCAGCACCGTTACAATTGCTGTGGCAAGCGAAAAAAACCATTAAGTGGTCTACCAAACAAATTTTGAATGGGGAAGAAAAGTTTGGGGTCTGCTGTACTACTCTATTGTTTACACATCCTAGAATTCCAGTAACCTTTTCGTTCTTGCTACTGCATTGCACTGCAGAAAGGCATGGAGAGGGAGAGGGAGGGCACTGTGAGCGTTTAGAGCAAGGGTCAGCAAACATTTTAGCAGGGGCCGGTCCACTATCCCTCAGACCTTGTGTGGGGGCTGGACTATATTTGGGAGGGGGGGATGAATGAATTCCTATGCCCCACAAATAACCCAGAGATGCATTATAAATAAAAGGACACATTCTACTCATGTAAAAACATGCTGATTCTGGGACCGTGTGTGGGATGGATTGAGAAGACGATTGGGCCGGATCCGGCCCCCAGGGCCTTAGTTTGCTTACCCATGGTTTAGAGGTTGCACAAGGATGGAAAGATACTACCAATATTACCTTGGACAGGTACCTTTTTAAACAAAGCTCTATACATTGCTACTGCTAGGAAACTGCCCTATCAGCTGAAGGTTTTGAAGGGTGGAGCAGAAGCAGACGGCTTTGCTGCTTTCTGGTAGACTTGTGTGATGCATATGAATAAGCAGCTTCACAAAAACCTTGGGTGAGCTAAATATGGCACCTTTTAGAAATACTCTCAATGTGCTTTTATTTATTTTATGTTTTGCTGTGAGCTCTTTAGAACCTGCTGTTCCTTCTTTTGTCTGGCTTCCTCCGATTCTCTTAATCAACCTCTGCATTTATTTCTATCTTCCCAACCTGCAACAAAAAGATAGGTTTTGTTTTCTTGTTTTTTTTCCCTTTTGCCATTTTTACACTGTACTTGCCTTTTGACATCATTATATATGTACACACACACACAATAGGAAATCCATCCTATTACAGAACTACACAGGGCATGCTATCACTGTACCATGACCTCCATTGTGTGTCCTGGTCCTCTTGCTATCTCGAGCACCTGGCTTTTCTGTGGTGGTGGACTCTGGTCCCTTGTAGGTTTTTAAGCAGAGCTTGGTTGACCGTCCGCCACATATGATCTAGTTGAAATTCCTGCATTGCAGGGGGTTGGACTAGATTGCCCTCAGGATCCCTTCCAACCCTACCATTCTATGATTCCCCTTCAGTGCTTGGTATGAGGATTGAGCAATGTTCTGCAGGGGACACCTGGCTCTCCATTCTAAATAATTTAAAATAATTTGACTTTGTTTTGCTTTATAGTCTGTTGGAAATCTCCAAATGTGGAATGTTTGGTAATCTGCTGTAGTAAAGCATTATCCAAGTCTTCAGTTTGGCTTGATGGTCTATAGCAGACACCCACAGTAAGGTCACTGTTGTTTCTCTCTCCTACAATTTTTACCCATAAACTCTCAATCTGCTTTCCATGCTCCAGCTTATGTCATGGATGTCTTCACATGTGTACACATCATTTACATACAGTGCTACTCCTCCCTCCTTCCTGTCTGGTCTATTCTTTTTGAGTAGGTTGTACTCTCAATTCCCAGATTTCAGTCATGAGTCTTACCCTCCCATGTTTCAGTAATGCCTACTAGGTCATATTTGCCATCTTGTATTAAAAGCTCCCATTTATCTTGCTTGTTTCCAATACTCTGCGCATTAGTACAGAGACAACTGAAACCATGAGTCATTCGCTCCAGCTGCTTCCTCCTTGTAGTTTCTTGCTTGGTGGTCTATAGCAGACACCACACCAAGGTCACTGTTGGTCTCTCCAATAATTGGTGTGGTGGTTAGAGCACTAGACCAGGACCTGGGTGACCTGGGTTCAAATCCATACTCAACTATGAAGCTCATTGGGTGACCTTGGGGCACTCACCATCACTCAACCTAACCTACTTCACAGGTTGTTGCGAGGATTAAAAGGAGAGGAGCTGGACCACACATACCACCTTGAGCTTCTTGGAGGAATGAATGCCATAAATGAACAAATTCAAGCCCAAGGGCAACACTTTCCACTCCAGCAACTTATACTCAGAAGCATTGCTGCCTCTGGAGACAGAGCATAGCAGTAGCAGTAGCAGTAGTAGCAGCAGCAGTAGCAGCAGCAGCAGCAGCAGCAGCAACAACAACAACAACAACAACAACAACAACAACAACAACCACAGCAACAACAACAATTTTATTATTTCTGTGCTGCCTATCTGACTGGGTTGCCCCAGCCACTCTGGCTAGTAACCTTCAGTAGTCCTCCTCTCCATGAATCTGTTCAATCCTCTTTTAAAGCTATCCAAGTTGGTGGCAATCATTGCCTCCCGTGGAAGCAAGCTCTGTAGTTTAACTCTGCACTGAGTGAATGACTTTTTATCTATCCTGAGAATCCCTATATTTCCTGATACTGTCAGCATACCCTCCAACATTCCTCAGAGGAAAATAGAGAAATTTCTTACTCCCCCTGCAACGGACACTCCTCAAGACCCCATTTTTGTTCCCCGTCCTGTAGAGCATTTCCTATCAGAAGACAGACAAATTCCACCACCACTACGTCAATGGGACACAGCACACCCACTCACCACTGTCCTGAGAAAACATCTGAATCCCTATTTTATTTTATTCTTTTGTAGATTTACAAAACAAACAAACAAACAAACCTTCAATTTATAAAAAAAAACCCAAGACTCCTTGCACCCCTCTATGCTCCCCCTTTCTTCCCACCCAGGATGGCCCAGCTCTCTGCCTGCCCCTCACGGCATGCAGGGCTGGGGCCTGGCAGTGGCAGCATCTCCTCCTCCTCCTCCTCCTCCTCCTCCTCCTCCTCCACCTGTCCTCCAGTAGCCACTACAAGCCGTCCAAGACAGGAGGTCAGCAACGGCAGCCATGGAGAAACCATGAAGGGGCCAGCCATAGAGAGGTGAAAGGATGCTCTCTTGCAGCTGCCACAGCTGCTGCCACCACTTGGGGCAAGCATTGTTGGCACTGGTTTGTGCTGATGGGAGAAATAGGGACATTCCAGGACTAAATCAGAAGCCGGATGACTTTTGTAATTCCGGGACTGTCCCTGGAAACTAAGGACACTTGGAGGGTATGTGTTAGCTTACAGAGCCCTCCAAAACTGTGCTTTGTCTGTGTCCCACTTGAAAAACCTATTCTCTACTTCTTTAGCCTTCTCTCTTGCTAGAAGGTACAATAAGAATGAGTCGTTTCCTCCAGCCATCTGCTAGCCTTCTTGGGATCATTTACCTGCATCAAGAAACAATTGTCTAGCAATTACTTCCCATGGAAACACAATGCCTGTATATATCAGGCTACTGATACTCATTTGCCGAAATCCAATACTCTGACCAGCTATTGTCTTAAAGCAAGGGTGGGGAATTTTCAACCATCCAAGACTCATCTAAGACCTATTGTCTCTGACCTTTGGCCAGGCTCTTTGGGGCTGATAGAAACTTGGAGTCCAATCCTGTCTTGAAGGTCATGGGCTCCTCATCCCTGCTTCAAGGCTAGTTGAATAAATAGTCCTATTAACAAAAATATGATAGCAAACATTATTGCAATAATTGTTTTTCTGTATAGTAATAATAATGTTGAAATTATGAGAAATGCCTCTGATGAGTAAGAGCTATGGGCTCTTTCAACTGAAATCTATTAGTATAATGTCCATTTAATTTTTGAAATGCATTCTATGAAGCATCTCAGAAGAATTTCACAATGCAATAAAATGTATCTACACTTATATAAGGCAATTTTGAGATGAACTGAGGACTCAGAAGAGCTTGGATACCTTATTACCTGTACTACCGAGGCAAAATGAAAGCGGGCACAGAGGGGATGCAGAAGCCTGCCCCCCATTGCCAACGGTATGGCTGTTTCAATGAAATTCAGAGCCCCCTGCAGCTGGATTAAAGCACAAACAGGAAAGCTGGGAGACTGAATTGTGGTAAAGGGTGTTGTTTAAGCTGTCAATTTCTGTAATTTTTTCAGCCCCATGACATTCTTTTAAGACCAAACTAATGCACAACATTCTAAATGTGACTGCACCATAAATTTATTCTTACATAATCTTCCCCATTTATATAAGTGTTTACTGGCAGAGAACAGAATAGGAAAGTCTAAAGGGAGGTCAATTTTGGAAGTTTGCCGATTAGTTGGAGAGCTGGGTTGTTGCATTAACTAGTGCTCACAAGGTGCTGTGCATATACAGTGGTGTTGCAGGTCCTTCCTGTTTATGTTTAGTTAGCAGTGACTCCAAGTAGGACAATCTTCAAGGCTCAGAGAAGTAAACGACAGGGCTTCAATTCAAAGCCATCGCTCTAATGAAAGGTAGTATCCTTCCATATTGAAGTGTACTGAGTTCGTCAAATGAGAGCTCTTCTAAGTGGGAGCTCTGGGAAAGGCCAGAGCTCAGTTAAATGAACAACACATTTGCATGCAGAAGGTCTTCAACTCCATCTCTAGCAGCTCCAGATATGCTGAGTTAGCCGGACCAACGATTTGACTCGTTCAGATTATTGAGTTAATCCTCACTTTGGCTGCCCCCCCCCCCCCGCATTTTGCTTGTGTTGTCTGAAAGCGTTTCCTCATTGTTCCATAGCCGTTCCATGTGAAAATCTGATCCAATCCACAGAAGTGGATCTTTGCAGATGCATGGGAAATCTGAAGAGTAGTTTTGCTTAATGGAGCTCCAATTCAGTGGGTGAGGTGGGATTTTTGCAAGGCACCACCGTGAAAGAATGAGAAAAGCTCTTGGACCCAAGGAAATTAACCGAGCAATACGATCTAAATATGGGTGGTCAAACAAAAGTGTGGATGAGCCCTCAGTGTAAGGCTGAGCATTGCTAAGCATTTGTTGTTCCTGCTAGAGAAATGTAACAACCTTGGGTAATATATCCCCCACACAAAGGCTGCTGTTTAAGGTCTACTTGCAGGGTCTCACTCTGATTTGCTTTGTGCCATTCTCCATGAGTCAGGCAGTCCTTGGGAACATCCACTCAGTGTGGATGTTGATGAACCCTTTGAAAAAGAGGGATGTGACTTGTTCCTGAGTCACCTTGGCAACTCTTTGTGAATGTACTCTGAAGGTGAGAGCCAAACTGGAGTCCCTTCTCTCTCATTTTTAACCATAGCACAGCTGTGAGGAGCTCGGGATTGGATTGGAGCAGCTGTGGGAGCTTAACCATTCTTTTGCACCAACGGGTGCCCACAAAGAAAGCCACCTTGGACATGTTTTCACACCTGCAGGAACAGAGGCGTCAGATCAGCATATCAAGAGTAACAGACCAGGGTTCAAATTCCCCATTTGAGCACATGAAAGCTCACTGAGTCTGGCCTTGAGCCAGTGGCTGCCTACACAGGATTGTCATGGAGATCAACCAAGGAGGAAGAGAACCACCTGCACCATCTTGAACTCCTTGCAGGAAAAGGTGGGCTTAAATGCAAGAAATAAATAAATATCATCACATCTTATGCAGGGGTTCATTCCAAGGTTTCCATACATACATGAAAATTGCCTTTACCAAAACCCTTGAAGTCACCAGGATCAGGGGCAACCCCCCAAACCAGTTAGGGAGGCAGTTTGCCATAGTTTTTAGCACCTCCACAGTTGGTGAACGTGGCTGTTGTCAAACTGGCTTCTGTTCAGGGCTGTCCCGAATCACCGGCAACTTATTGCAACAACTTCATGGTGAGGTCCAGCATCTGTTTTTCCTGGGGGTGGGGCGGGGTAGAGCACATTGCAAACATAGCAAAAGCATTCGTAAACATTACATAAAACATCAAAAGTACACAACCAAATTAAACAATTTCCACAGAAACCCTAATACAATCTAAAATAAAGATACAAGAAATTAATATCAAAGCCAGCAACAATTCACCCCCACCCCAACCCCCCTAAACAATACTCCAACCCAAGAGTCTGTTCAGCAGCCTCAGCTTTTGTAGCTGGAGTCAATCAGGGCCCCACCTTCCCAGACCAGGTCGTGGGGTGAGAGTAGGGGTGGGCAGCCAGCAAGGCAGGGATCAGGTCTACTAGGACTAACAGCCAAGATGGTTCAACTGCATATGGTTGAAATTGCAAGTCAAATCTGCGTAGGTTGTGTTCACACTGTAAATAAATCAATATCTGGAGTGAATGTGGTCTCAGGCCGAAGAAGCTGCCCACTTTGTTTTAAAGGTTCTGCTGTGCTCACAGCCATAAGGTTGTTTTTGGTTTTTTGGTCATATTTCGATAACAATTGAATTTTGTGTCTGGTTAACATCTGTCCTTGGCATATGCTGGCACCTTTTAAGTCTGAATGACTCAGCCAGACTCATCATCAGCCGGATACTTTCCTTAGGCATCTCTTAGGCAGAGGAAGCAATGGAAGCTCAGGGTCAGGGCCAACTTGGCATGACATCTTAAGCATTACCACCCAAAAGCCCAAATCGTTTTTTTATCCTTGGTAAACACTGGAGGGGGCAGATTTTGTAGGCACACAGAAGCATATTGCTGAGGACACTTTGAGCAGGCCATGTGCTTCAGTTTATTGATTTACTTGGTCCCACAGGTTATAGACACAATTACCTCTAAAGTTAATAGTAATCATCATCATCATCTGCCAAGAGTAACAATCAAGCCAGAAAATTTTCTTACACTTCTTTGCTCGGATAAAATGGTCTTCACCAGGTGCCAGGCATCCAACTGGAAAGTCCAAACCTTCCCCATACTCAGATCAGACTTGAGTTGGGCCATTCCATTAAGACTGCTCTGTAAACTGTGGTTAAGAAGCTTGAGAGTAGGTGCTGTGCTCCCAACCTCTTCCCCTCATGGTGAGTTGGTACATCTAGGAATGGATATTGGGGCTAACAGACAGAACACCCAATTTAGGAGGGGGGCAAATGACCACCCAAAGAGCGGTGAATAAGGGAAGCCATGGGAAACAGGTCCAATGTCACCTCTTGGGTCAGCAAGGGGGCCACTGGGGTTGGCGCTGATTACAGCAGCATCTTTTCTATTTTCTTTTTTCAAACAAACAAACAAACAAACAAACAAACAAACAAACAGGGGTGGTTAACTTGTTTTCAGCCCAAGGGCTGCATTGATGGTCCGTCACTCCAACAAAGGCCTTGGTGGAGGATGGGCCACACACACTCACACTACTGGTCAGGCAGGCAGGCAGGCAGTGTTCTCTTGCCATGTCTTCATTTCACTCTTTATCTCATACACATAAATACAACCTCTCACACAAAAACATTTATGTACACACATGTCACACAGAGAGAATACATACCCTCCATCATTTCTCGGATGAAAATAGGGACATCCTAGGGAATATAATTTTATTATGGTTACCCCAGCCATTCTGAGCAGCTTGCAACATATATAAAAGAAAAACATTAAACTTTTTTTTTTTTTTAAAAAAAACCCCTTCCCTATACAGGGCTGCCTTCTGATATCTTCTTAAGGTTGCAAACTTATTTTCTTGGCTCGGGGGTTGCATAAGTCTATACCCCCCAACATTTCTCTGATGTGAAAACAGGGATGTCCTAAGGAAAAAGAGGGCATTCTGGGATCAAATAAGAAACCGGGATGACATCTTTAAATCTGGGACTGTCCCTGGAAAATAGGGACACTGGGAGGATATGAGAGAATAGCATTTCCAATGCTCCCCATCCCAGTGCTGGAAATGCTGTCTTTACTTCACACAGATTGTTCTGTGCAAAGTAAAACACAGCATTTATATCTACCCCTCACAAACTCCAGCGCTGGGCTGTGCCCTTGTCAATGTTGTCTTTCAGTCTTCCAAGAGCAGGGAGGTTTTATTAGCACTCTGGTACTTAGCACTAAGTTCCAAGTGCCCATTAGAGAGAGTCTTAAAGCTGTGGGGGCAGGACTGGCCAAATACATGTTGCTGCCTGAGGTGAAGGATAAGGCAGCACCTCCCACAGTTCATGTACAAAAGCCAGCCAGCCAGAATGCTGGTGCAGGATAGCATCCTCCAATCTCCCTGAGGGCAGCAGGGCAGCTTAGAAACTGCAGTGTGGGCAACGTGGCACACAGCTTTGTCCATGTCCCACCCCTCACCATTTGCTACCTGAGGCAGCTGCCTCACTCTGTCTCATAGAAGAGCTACTACTACTACTACTACTATTTACTACTACTACTATTTATTAAATTTGTATACTGCCCTATTCCTGCAGGTCTCAGGGCAGTTCACAACATAAAGCCACAATATAAAAAACACAAAATGCATAGTAAAAACAAGAACAACCCAACAATCCCCCGTTCTTGTGGTTTGGCAGTTTGGATCCAACCTGCAGGCCCCAGGTTAGCTACCCCCGGTTTATTGTCAGGGTTACTGTCAGGCAGGCATGCTCAAGGTGACAGCCACTGGCTTTATCATTTTTACTTAAAATATGCATATTATCATTTTGTATAGCAAAGCAAACATGTGTAGCATCCAAGTAGAAGAAACAAACTCCATTTCATTCCTAGAGTCCTTTTGGTGCTGTGATTTAAGTGAGTTTGAAATGTGAACCTGCATATGATCAAAATATTTCTTAGAAAAAAATCATGATTGCCAAGATGGACTCCTCCTTCTGCTCTAACATATCAAGAATCTAGAAGTTGTACAGCATGACTATAAAGTCCAGGATCTAAAATTACCTAGCACCATTACTCCTTGTCCTATTTTATTCCTTTCCCCCTGTTCAATCAAACTACAGTTTACTGTGATGTCTGACCTGGCAAACTCTGATATGTGGGATTCCCTCTAAACCAAGATTGCAAGGGACACAGTTTAATTCTGGTTTCCTGAGTTTTTGCTTTTTGCCTTTGTTGCAGTGGTTGGCCAAAGCGTTCTTTTAGGGGCTCTAATGAGGGCACTGATGCGGGAATGCAGAAAACATTTGCACTGCTGTGCCAAATATCCTCTGAACACGGAGGTTGTGTTTAGCCTCATGACTGATAGAGTTTCCGTTGGCAAGGCCAGGGTCAAGAAAGTAGGAGGAACATTGGGTGGGTGGACTCAATGGTAGTTGTGGGGTGAGTGGCAGAGCAGGATGAATGGGACTTGTTGGAAGCAGTGGATATTGCTAACAAGCTACATATATAACTTTGCTATGTTTGAAGCAGAAAAAAACAAAGAACCATACCCTGACTTGCTCATATCTTATTGCAGTCCCAACCTCAATTTCTCATCAACACTCAGAGGTCAGAAACTACGGTATGTGCTTATTTCTCATCTCTTAACAGCATTGCAGGGCTGTATTGCCTAATCCTGGAAGACCTTTAATCTTCATAATTTGGATTTCTGGTATTCAAGATTGCTGTTGTTCTCAGGTCCTGTTTGCCATCTTCCCATGTCCAAATAGGATTTGGGCCACAAGGCCTCAAAACTTTAGGTGATTTGTTTAGTCTAGCAATTCATGAAAGTACAACCATAGTCACCATGCTGCCATTTCTTAAGAGAAAGTTGCAAACAAAAGTCTACTGGAATACGCCTTTCATGGATTGCAACATTGATTTTTATTTTTATTTTTTTCACCTAAAGTGCTTGTGAGTTACATAATATCCATGGAGAGAGCCCGGAGCTTGCTATGATTGATGGTTCAGGCTGCAAGTTCTGCCTTTTCTGGGAAATCATTTTTGAGAGGTACACAATGGCAGTTCTGAGCATCAAGTTCTGTCCAATGCACAAAGAACACAGTTTCTTGTTTCTTTTTATCTTTTAAAAAATGTTATTGCTTTATTAATGGGTGGGGGCGGGGGGGCGTAAACAGAGCAAAAAGAAAAGAAACAAAGAATAAAAAACCGTAAAACCAAAAAGCACCACAAACAGGTACAAAAAGCACTACAGACAAGTACAAACATACAGCACAGCTCCAAAGAAATAATAATGTCTTAACTCATACAAATATCCCATTTACTCCACCTATATATTCTCCACCAATGAGTTCCATTATTATTGAGAATAAAGGTGTCCAGCTCAATTAAGACTATATAGAATAAAGGTTCTGTATAGTCTTAATTGAGCCAGACATTTGCATATACCAGTGGCCCTGAGTGACCATGTGCCTCAATATTCGCATATGAAATAAAATAATATCACATATGGGGGGGGGGAGAGAGAATTGGTCATCAACCTCTGTCCTTTATATACTTGTAGTTTGTGAGGTATCATTTCAAGCAGGGCCATTTCCAGAAAGCTTACAAAATGTGTTATACAATGACCTAATTATTCACCTACCACCACCTACTAGGTTGAAACTGGCCCAACATTGGAGATCTCATTCCCACTTCACCTGAAAGGATGGTGGAACAAGGTGTGGCAGTTGGCAATTGTAGAAAAGGAGCAGAACAGACAGCTTACGGCTTATCCACACTTACCTTTTCTCCACTCTCTCCAGGCATGGTTCACCATTTAAAGCTCTGTGTCAGAGTATCCATTTTTGCCCTGAACTTTCCCAGTGGAAACCTGCTCTTCAAAGCTCAATCAGAGCAAACATCAATCCACAGAAAACCCAGAAGTGACTTTTGCTCTGATTCAGCTTTAAAGACCAGGTTTTTGGAGGGAAAGCTCGGAGGGGGGAATAAATGCTTTGACCTGAGTGTTAAAGTGTGGACCTCTGCCTGGAAAGAGCAGTGCAAAATATAAGTGTGGATAAGCCCTATTGAGAAATCGAAAACATCCTTCTCTGCTGTTTGGTCTCCTTTCTTCATCTATTATGGACTGGTACTATATCTAAGCATTTTGACCTCTAGCCTAAAAATTTGTGAATTACTTTCTTCGGTCTTCTAAATGGCTGTTTCTTCATTTTACATATTTTGTGATCTCTGGATGCTTCAGTTTGCTCCCCACCCCATCAATGGGTGGTGCTGGGACCAATATCACAGTCAGTTCTTTTTGTATTAGTGCTACATGGTTCTCATTTAACATTAATAAAAAGGGAGGGGGGAAGAAGGGTGATTTGCGTTCTTTGTGCCAGGTTCATTTGCTTATGTTGCTTTGTTTGAAGCGCTGACCCTGGAAGTAGTCATGGGCGTTGCAGCCAACAGGAGAAATTTGTTGTGTCGCACCCTCATTGTGGGGTCTCTCAGCTGCTGCTCATTTCTACCAATTACATTCCTATGCTCAAATTATGATGAATATCTTTATGCACAACTTCAGAAGAGCCATCGAACATAGAATGACACTCAGTGCTTGCTGCTCAGCTAGCAATTTTGCTGAATATAAATTAAATTTACTATATTAAGTTCCAAGCCTCATACTGTGCTTGCCTAATAAGAAAATTACATTCATATTTTATTGATGAACTATTAAAAAGGCAATACAGAAGTTTTTCTGTAGGTGCACGCACATTTGTTAATCTTCCAGAGTAGATTTTGCTCAATGCTTTGGGAAGCTACAAACCTTGTTTGGGAAACTACAAGCAATCAGTGTTGAGAGTATTTAGTACCCTCTTCCCATAGAAACAGGGCAACACAGGGAAGGATTGGGTTGTTTTTGATTTTATTATTTTTTGTGTGTTTTTATATTGTGATTCTGGGACGCAGGTGGCGCTGTGGTCTAAACCACAGAGCCTAGGGCTTGCCCAACAGAAGGTTGGCAGTTCAAATCCCCGCGACGGGGTGAGCTCCCGCTGCTCTGTCCCTGCTCCTGCCAACCTAGCAGTTCGAAAGCATGTCAAAGTGCAAGTACCGGTAGATAAATAGGTGCTGCTCCAGCGGGAAGGTAAATGGCATTTCCATGCGCTGCTCTGGTTCGCCAGAAGCGGCTTAGTCATGCTGGCCACATGACCCGGAAGCTGTACGCCGGCTCCCTCGGCCGATAAAGAGAGATGAGCGCCGCAACCCCAGAGTCAGCCACGACTGGACCTAATGGTCAGGGGTCCCTTTACCTTTACCTTATATTGTGATTCTATGTTGTAACCATCCTGAGGGGATACGGTGGTACAAAAATTTAATAAATAATAGTACTGTAATAATAAAAGGAACTGCTTTTGGCCATACTAAAAACTTTTCTTCATCACCTATTAATATATAACTTTTTTGGGGGGGTTGTCCCAACTACACCTGGTTTGGCTGGTTCAGTAGGCTTCTTCTCATAGACTCTTAACAGCACATACATAGGATCACAGGTTTGGAAGGAACCCATAGATATCATCCATACTGACCCTCCAAACTGATAACAGTATTTTTAACATCAAGTAATTTTAGAAGATTTAAAAGTAAATTAAAAAAATATATTATGAGGGGGCATTAAAAAGGGCAAGGTTTTTCAGTGTTGGAGGGGAGCTTTGTCCCATATGTCAAAAATCTGAAAAAAAAAGATACTTAATGCTCCCAGACCTAAACTTATTTCGTCTGAAGTCCTTTTGATTTTGGTTGCCGGTCCAGCCTTTTGCAACCTGGTGCCTGTTTTGAACTACAACTCCTATCAACCCCTGCCAGACAGACGATATAAGGCCATGGCTGATGGGAGTTGTAGTCTAAAACATCTGGAGGACACCAGCTGGAGAAGGAGGGTTTAAACTTTTAAGCAAGAATGCTTAGGATTGCAGCTTTATTTTAAGATTATTATTTATTTATCATTTGATTTTGAAAAATGAACCTTTTCTTCAGGTTTCCACAGGGATCCAAGGATGGGGTTGGTGAGGTACCTCTGCTTCTCCTTAGGCTCCACCTATGCAAAATAATTAATCTTCTCGCTCCTCTCCCAGTTGCTGACCCAACAGCCAATCACTTTCCCACATGCATCCTTTTTCCTATCTTGATCTTCAATTTTAAGATACTGTTTTCCAACCAACCAATGTTTACAAAATGGGTATATTAGGGGAAGGTGCATAAAACTGAATATATTAGTGAAAACAACATACAAAATAATATTAGGGAAGACTGTCTGCAGAAACTATGTCCATTACTTAAAACTGCATGGAAAAATATGTTCATTGGGAGAATGTTGAAGCATTTTCATGAGGATATTAATTTTTTTTTTAAAAAAAAGCACAAATTGCTGCAGAAATGTAGGGAACTGAATTTAAGATTGGGGGGGGAGTGAAACAGAGAGAACCAAAATTGCCAGAGCCATGCATCCATATTCATTTTTTTAAAAATATGAATATGAATATTCATTTTTAAAAATGAATATTTATTGGTATTTTCAGCATACATATAAAAATCAAAAACAAAAATAAACAAAATAAAAAACAACACAAAATACAAAAAATTCAAAACTTAACAACAATTAAAGACACATAAAGTTTCAATTACTTATTTTCTTTTACCTTATTTCTCAGACCTCCTCACACCTCCCCTTCTTGTATTCCAATTTAAATTGTCAGTTCAGCAAGTCCTTAACTTATTTCTCCACTTTAACTTAATAATTTGTTCTAACCTGCTGTTATTTTACTTTTCTTCTTTCTTCCATTTCCTCAATTTATTTTTGCAAACCTTATTTCTATTTGATTTAAAAACCAATTTTAACTTATCCAAATTTACACATCAATACTTATACCTCATTAATTATTCTTAAACCTTTTTCCTAAAGTCGACCAAAATTTCCCTTCCACGGTTTTCCCAATTTCCATACAACTAACAAAAATATAAAAGCAAAGCAAATTATATTTGTATACCCTTTGGATTCCCAAACTCCACCCACCCTTTTCCCTGTTTCAGTCCCCAACCAATATCCAGCAGTCTTTATATGTTATTTAGCCTGGAGATCTCACGTCTGAGGCACTTAAATCTCTCTCAGTTCCTCTCTGCCGGTCTTTTAGTCTTTGATATTAAACCCCAAATCTCGGAGAAGCTCCGGCCCAACAGGATCCATATTGCTTCCAGCCAGACCTCCATATTTAAGAACAAAGCCTGTGGGGTACTCCTTGTTTCATACTCCTTTCAAATCCAAAATGTCCCCAAAGCTCCAACTTTCACCTTCAGCAAATTTGTAATCCTCAGGTCTTCAGATCTCCACAAAAGGAGATCTCTCAATTTTTCAGTCTCCAATTCAGGCCAGGCTTTCCACATCAAATTTTTATTTTCCTTTTTTGTCATCATGTCAGGCCTCAAATTGCAGCTCTCCTTCGGCATCTGCAGAATTCCAGCTCCTCCTTCATTTTCTTCTAAAGCAACATATTGCTCCATCTTGTCAAAACTTTCAGTTTCATCTGTTTGTTCAGTTGCATGGGCTTCCTGTTTCAAGTCCTTATCAGATTCAACACTGTTATTTACTGTCAAGCGTAGTACTGAAACCTCTGTAGCCAAAACATTGAATTGACCTTGTAACTTTCCCAAGAGAACAAATGCTCTGTCCAATTCTGCTTGAATTTTCCATCCTCCAGCCATTCCTGTAATGTCACTAAAACCCCTCTAGGGGGATTTTAGTTCCTTAATATTTCTTTCAGCTCAAAACCAAAAGTCCAGTTATTTTGTATCAGCCCTTCCTTATTTTCAGCAAGTTGTAACAAATAAACCAGCAGAAGCAACAGAAACAAAGTTCTCTTTTTCCGGCTGACAGCTAACTGTCTGACAGCTAACTTGACAGCTGTCAAACTCTTCAATATTACATCAGCAGGCTTTCTTGCGGGACGCTCCCAGGTCTGGGGGGGGGGCGTGAAATTTCAGCTCCCAAAAATTATCTTTTATCCTCCAGTAAGTCTTCTTATAATGTCAGAACCGTGAAGTTAAAATCTTATACTAAAAAACAAAGAAAAATTCTCTCGACCTTAGCTAACAGGTCCTTTGCTTTAGATTGTTTACAAAGAGAGGGGGTAGACTTCCTTTTTAACCCTTCCCCGCTCGTTCCTGATCCACAAAAGAATTTTTTTAAAGTTCCAATCTCCGTATTACTCACGGGTTGATGTTTTAAAGTCCGATTGATCCAAGGAAAAAGTCAGCACTCTCCGTCAATGGCTTGCGGCTTCACTCCGTAGAAGAGGGAGTACTCTCAGCACCGCGCCGCACCCCGTCCCTGTTCCGAAGCCTTTAAAAAGGCTCCTTCACGGATTGGGGGGGCGCAAATGGTGCCCGCCAAGTCTCTGTGTTCACAGGCTTCCACGCCTGTGATTTTAAGGGTCCCCGCTTCGCCGCAACGGCAAGACCCAAACTCTATGGAGCCGATTCCGTCCGGAGCTCGGAGGGAATCCGCCATTAAACGATGGCGCCAACCCAGAAGTCCATGCATCCATATTCAAACCCCAGACAAATAGCAAGACAACACAAGGACCCATCATGACTACAGCATGTTGGTTTGAAATTGTGTTCAGAATTATGAATTTTATAAGAGACAGAAAGTGAAATTTGCTCTTGTCCCTCAGATTTTGCCTTATTAATTTTGAGTCCTTTATATGGGACATTTCTGAGGAAATGTTTCTGAGGCAACTCAACAAAACCTTTATAAACTGAGTACAATTTCCAGCATTGTTTGACATTTGAGAATTCACACAGGCTGTTGTCAAAGCAAATGATAATAAATTATATGCTCTCACAGAATAAGGTTACCAGATGTCCCCGTTTCCCAGGGACAGTCCCTGGATTTACAAATCAGTCCCCATACAAAATCAATTTAAGTTGAAAAGTGTCCCTGGATTCATTGGAGCAAAAAATCTGGTAACCTTATCACAGAATGCATTTTTGACACAATAAGAAACTGGAAGCCAAAGGGTCTGTAGGAGTTTTAAGCAAATAAAATTGTTTTTTCTGTTTCCAAAAATTACAGATAAAGTTGCAAGTCAAGCAACACTGATGCATGCAGGTTTGAGAATTGTAATTTCACACAATGTAAAACTGGTTCTATTGGCCATGCAGGCTGGAGCTGATGAGCATTGTATTCCAACAACATCTGGAGGACAACAAGTTCCCTGCCTGTTTGACAAGCAAGGCCATATGGTGGCTCACATGTTCAGACAGGATGGGTGTGTTTTTGCACTTGGTTCTGGTGATCTGGGTGTAGGTATAGTATCTGCCTTGAAGGGGCTGCATTCCCCTTGAAGTACTGACTGTGTATTCTCATTCTCAGGGTATTCCTAGATACAATACTGATGTTAGAGACCAATAATAATAATAATAAATTTTATTTATACCCCGCCCTCCCCAGCCAAGGCCGGGCTCAGGGCGGCTAACAACCAATAATAAAAACAAGTTGATTGAAATACAACTTAAAAAACAAGGTTAAATACAACATTAAAACGTTAAAACATTAAAATGCAGCTTCATCACAGGAGGAGAAAAGGAAAAAAAAAAGAGGGGGAGGGAATCAAATTGACTCCAAGCCAAAGGCCAGGCGGAACAACTCTGTCTTACAGGACCTGCGGAAAGAAATCAGATCCTGCAGGGCCCTGGTCTCATGAGACAGAGTGTTTCACCAGGCCAGAGCCAGAGTTGAAAAGGCCCTGGCTCTGGTTGAGGCTCATCTGATTTCCTTAGGGCCTGGGACCACTAGGGTGTTGCTATTTATGGACCTTAAGGTCCTCCATGTGGCGTATCAGGAGAGGTGGTCCCATAGGTACAAGGGTCCTAGGCCGTGATGGCTTTATACCAGCTTTTACATTGGGTGGAGTATATGTGCATAGTTATTTTCCAGGACTAAAAATGTCCTCCCCCCCCCACCTCCAGTAACTAGGGTTCCTTCCCACACCCCAGCTGGGGAAAATTGTTGGAATCATCTCTACTTGTTGCCGAGTCTATCTGCACTGTGATTGCTGACATGTTTAACAAGAGTTTAGAATGTTTATATACAGTGGTACCTTGAGTTACAAACACTTCAGGTTACGGACTCTGCTAACCCAGAAATAGTACCTCGGGTTAAGAACTTTGCCCCAGGATGAGAACAGACATCGCACAGCGGCAGCAGCAGGCCCCATTAGCCAAAGTGGTACCTCAGGTTAAGAACGGTTTCAGGTTAAGAACGGACCTCTGGAACGAATTAAGTTCGTAACCAGAGGTACCACTGTATATGCATCTGTAGTTTTAGATGTTAATGTTGCACAGCATAGACCCAAATCAATCTTGCTGAAAACTGAAATCTATGAAGCTGTTCCTTTGAGAAGCTGTAGCTGTGTCTAGCAGGAGGAAAAGTCTCCTGTGAAGTATCCTTGTTTAGTGCTGAAGGCAGGCACAGAGGTTGTACAAAGGCTAATAGGCCACTAACGAGCTTTTCCAAGGCAAAGATTCCCATTAAATATAATGCAATTTAGCAATTCAGTTCCTTGAAAGGTCATAAATGCAATACAATTGCACTGTTTTTGCTTCTCAACAAATCAACAAGCTATTCCCTGGCAACAAAGAAGGGCACCTAGATACGGCATTTTGGGAGGTACAGGGCAGAGGCACCAGGTCAGAGAAGCATTTACAGGAACCTACATGGGCAGTCTTTCTCCATGAAGATCAACAGCAGGAATCTTGGGTGCAATCTAGAGCTACAAATTTAATAAATGTGTGAAATGAGAGATGCTGCCTGTAAGAAACAGCTTTTGCTCCTGGAATGCCTTTCCTCTAATTTCCAGTGTTATGTGGCTGGTTAGGTAAGTGAAAACACAACTTACATTTCTCAAGGATGTGTCTTCTTTTATGCACCAAGGTGCAAAGTACCACTAGCAAGGCCCATAGGTAGCTCCTTTGGCCAAAGGACTTCGAAAAGTTGATGCAAGTGTAGTGGGGAAATGATTGGTATATACATATATTGATAGATAGTCTACAATGTATGGGCAGTAAAAGAAAGTGTTAGAAGGATGTTCGGGAGTCAGTGTTGTAAAAAGAGCCAAGATTTCTATGAAGATGTGTGAAGGAATTTACTGGCATTGATGCATAAGTTTATGGCCTAGTTCTTCCTCTGTTCCTGTGATTTTATTCTGGTTTTAAGCTGTATTTCAATCAATCGTTTGATTTCATATTTTAATGTATTATATATTTTGATGTTAGCCGCCCTGAGCCTGGTCTTGGCAGGGGAGGGCAGGATATATTATTGTTGTTATTATTATTATTATTATTATTATTATTATTATTATTATTATTATTCTACCTTTTGATATTCTGATAAGGCCATTGCGTAGATGCCTAATTGTAACCTCTGCCTGTTACGTGACATAGAAAGTGTGCATGTGCTTAGATGTGTTAATCTGGAAGCTTATAAAATTTGACCTGCTCTTGGAGGCCTTCTGAATTCATTCCCCAGAGGCTGCTGCTTTGATTGAAATAAAGGTGACTTAAACATCACAGCTGGTGTAGTTAATTGAACAAAATCCACGGCACATGTCCAAAGTGAGTGACATCCTGCATTGACATGATGTAGCTGATGAATCACTCAGTCAGATTCATTTGCTAAAAGCCACTGGTCATCGCCCAACACCCACCTAGTTCATGCATTGGTTATGGCAAGACTGGATTACTGCAATGCGCTCTATAGGAGTTTTCACTTGTGCTTGATCTAGAAGCTGCAGTTAGTGCAAAATGCTGCACCATGATTGTTTAGTGGAGTTAGGCCTTGTTGGCTTAAAACCCCCTGCTCAGAGTGCTGCACTGATTGTCGATTTGCTACTGGGGCAAGTTCAAAGTTTTACTATTAGTATACAAAGTCCTTAGCAACCTTAACAACTGTTTATCTGTGGGACCGTCTTACCTCATAGATGCCCTCTCAAGGTGTGTTGTGTGTGGTGCCCACCGTTGGCTCTCCAGTTTGCAAATGGGACAATGGGTCCCAAAGGTTTAGTGACCCCTGACTTAGCAGTTTTACTTTTGTTGGGAGAATAGGCCTTTGCATAACTAAAGAGATGGTCAAGTACAGGCTGTGTGTCACCACGGACACTAAATAGCTGGAGATCCTTCAGCAACAGTCAAGACAAAAAAAATCCACCAAAACAATTAATACATTTCCGTGCAAATTACAGTCAAGAGAATAGAGTCAAATGGTTGCAATGCAACAACTTAAACATACCATGTTACAGCAATTTGTTTCAACTTATTTTTATATTGTAATTTTTAAATTGTTTCAGCCCACCCCAGGAAATCTAAATTATGACAACATTAACCGGTAATTCGTAGTGAGCAATATCTTTCATCTTTCTCTGACCAGAAAGGGAAAGGTAACAATTTACAGGTATTGCAGTAGTGTGCACCCTCTAAGTCTGCTGTGGCCATTGATTGAAATCCCAGGGCAGTAAATGACAGATAAATTGAAAAACAATAGGGTGATCCTAGATGCTAGTCCTACTCAGAGTAGATGCATTGAAGTTACTGGGTGTGACTAACTTGGTTTCATTAAGTCTAGTGGGTCTACTCTCAGTGTGGAATACCATAATCAAATCTAAAGTAATAATAACATGGTGAGAATTGCATTGTTTGAAGAGAACATTGGCTTAACAAAACCCCCCACTCTTTCACTCTACTTTTAATGCGCTCGGATCATAGTACAGTTGGAAAGCACCCAAAGGGTCATTTCCCTGCAATGCAGGAATATACAGCTAAGAATATGATGGTATTGTTGGTCCAAATTGGCCCAGGAGGCCTATGTGTGTATGGAGGGAGCCTTGCCACAGAAACTCCTGGAACTGAAAACTCCTTTGTAGGAACAGTCAGGATTCTGCTGTGTGTTTAATGGCAGCAATGGAGACGCCAGAATCCCCAAAAAGTGGGATGTGTCAGAGAAGGTCAGTATGGGTCTGATGAGCCAGAGTGTAAGTCATTTCTGGTTCCCCCTTCCACTATTTTACCTTGTGGTGAGATAACCTTGCTTCTCTAATGAACTTCTGGATTCAGAATGATTGACTGTAGATGAAGGGGCCTGTTTGTTGATGTAAAGGTTGCTCATCCAATGTAGCTCTTTCATGTATAAAGAAGCACTCAACAACCCAGCCTTTGGTTTTGTATATACAGCTCACAGGACACCTGCAGCATAATGAATTGCTTGCTTCTGTGAAAAATGGAAATCCAGTGGAACCGATTCTCTGGCCAGCTAGTAAATGTGGATAATTGAGCCCATCAAATGCTAATATCCATTTGATAAAACTATTTTTATCAAATGGCTCAGTCTTTCCACTCCAGCACCCAGAGGACTTTATTAAATGGTGAGGCTGATGTTTACAGGGTTTTCTGTATCATTTATGTACGTAACTTCTGCCCCAGCCACCCCCCCAAAAAAACATTTTAATTATATAGCAACAAAACCATCCAGTTTTTTCCCTTTTCTTCCTATGCCTGGTAAGTGAATTAGCGGCCAGTTATAGACTGTTTCCCATGTTGTCTTGAAGAATCCAGATCCATATTTATGAGCTGATCAGGTCCCTCTCTCTCCAGGCTGTCCCTCCATTACCAAAGAGGATTTAATCAGATGCTAAAAGGATTTATTCTAATACTGGTTTTGAATGATGTGTGAATGTGAAAATGGTGTAGATGTATGCTTAGGGACATTTCAGTACACAGTGCTGTGCTCATCAAGTAAACACCATTATATTAATAATTTCTACAGAAGACCTTTGTGCTCTAGTTCCTGACTGAAATTTTCTTTCAAACTACTTTCCAAAACAAATTTCTCTTTTACACAAGAGTTTGTGGTGGCCAGACCAGGGCAAGTCTATGGCTAAACTCATGCACGTCAAATTCCTTGGCAGTCGGTGCAGAGAACTTGTTGAATTACAGATTGGCATAGGACATTTAATTATTGGCTTTGGCTGAATTTAACCCCCACTGGTCTACTACCTCTAGTATTGCAAGACTGTCACAAGAGCAACTGGACTAAAATTGTCATCCAAAAGCTTTACTCCTCTGGTTCATCACAACAGTTATTATCATTGGGCTTCTGCAAAGCAGATAATTTAATTAGACAGCACTTTATATATCAAATGACAGATTAATTTGGCCACGGTAAAGGAAATTTTGTCCATGGTATGATTATTTCCCACCTAGTCTTCTTGACACATTGGCACCCTACTTGCAAAATTTAACAGTCCCAAAATCATAGCTGTCAATTTACAGATTTGAAAATAAGGGACCAGCAGCCAAAATAAGGGACCTGCAGCCTCACCTGTTCCAGGCACTCCAGTCTTCCTGTCCTCCTGCAGACTGGTCAAACTCATGCTGGTAGCTTCGAGAACACTGTCCAACCAACTTTGTAACCAGAGGTTCAACTGAATAGAATCTGAATCACATGCACCACAAGGCCTATGCAGCCTCAACTTAAGATGGCTCCCTGGCCTGGCTTTGCACTGCAAAGTTTGCAGCAGCACGTGCAACAAAATGACATCCAGCATTCAAATAACCCCTCAGCTTGCATTAACTAGCCACACAAGGCATGCAAGCTCCACCCTCCAGTCGTTCTTAGACTTCTTACTGGGTGAGCAACACAGCCAAGCAACACAGTTGGAGCCTCCCTCCTCCCTGGCCGGCAGGGAGGGAGGGAGAGGAGCTGTTTCCTTTGAAATTTAAGGGACATCATTTAAGGGACATTTAAGGGACATCCATCAATAAGGGACAGCAGCGGGATATGGCGCTGGAAAAAGGGACTGTCCCTTCAAATAAGGGACACTTGACAGCTATGCCCAAAATACAGATGTACTTTCATTTATGCAAGATTGAACATACTGCATTCCGCTGTTCTGCAGGGTTGGTTTAAAAAAATTCCACTGAAAAACCATTTATGTCCATGTGGAGATGGCAGTATTGAATCAGTAGCTCATGTACTGCTAGATGATATTCTTTATAAAGATTTGAGGAGTGAGGTTATTACCCCTCTACTATACCAGGTTACTCAACCATTGCCACTATGTCTTTTCTTCTGACAGCTCAAAATATCCAGGTGACAGCAAAAACTGCAAAACATTTAGCAGGTACAATTAGAATAAGATCTAATATTTGATTAATTTTTTTAACATTGTTCAGCTCTTTTAAATATATATATATATATATTTATTAAAGATTTATTGGTTTACAAAATTATGTGCAATGTCTCTTTTCCCAAGTTACGTTTTCTACAGATCAGTTACATTTGTTGAGACATTAGTGTTACATTAGGAAGAAAAGGGGCGAAAGAGGTGGAGGGGGGCATGGCTTCTGTTTCACTTAGTGTATGTGTGGGATTTTATGTCAGCGTCACTTGTGTGGGTTCTCTTTACTATTCACCTGTATTCCTTTGGTGGTGAGAGAGGTTGGGGTTGGCCTAGGGTGTGGTTGTTTGTGATTGGCTGTGGTGAACTTTGTTTTCATAAGTGAGCGGGGGGTGTGTGTGTGTGTGTGTGTGTGTGTGTGTTTGGATCTGGTTAGCCATGCTGATTTGCATGGTGTTGGCGGGTTCTTGTTGTCTTGTTGGGTTCTGTATGTGATAAAGGGTAACCATACAGGGGTAAAGGCGTCTTCTTCTATTTGTCCTTGTGTCAGTTTCAGTTTGTTGGTTAGGTTTTCTAATAAGGCTATTTCCCATACTATTTGATAACATTGGTCTATGCTTACTCCTGACAGGTCATTGCTCAGCATTTTTTTAAAAATCAAAATAAAGCCTATTGGCTCACATGTTTGATCTGTGGCTAAAGGATCATGTATCAGTTTTGTCATTTGTATTGATGTAAAACTCCAGAATGTATTTTGTATAGTCAACTGTTTAACTCTATCCCCAGTATATTTTATCTTATCACTATGGTTAGTGGCTAATACAAATAAAGTTTCTATCTATCTTGTCCATTCTGACAATTGGCAGCAGTGCCTGAAGACCCAATTCCTTTCGAGGAGGATATAAGTACATAATAGCCTGATACCAGTGGAGGAACTGGGGGTCTCAAATTTCAGTGGCACCCTGTGCGATGCCAAAATTTGGTGCCCCTTGCCTCTTTGCTGAAAGATCAAGCCCCTTTGAGACATTTTCTTGTTGCATGTTTGAATGGGAAATGGTATATCTAACAGCATCACAGGTAGAGGAGAGTTCTACACATCACTTGGAATACAAAGTTGGGATCCATTCACAAGCTCAGTGGCCAGTGATGGATCAGTTCTGGCAAGGCAAAGCCAATGAAAGTATGTAGATCCTGCAAGAAATCTCTTGAAGGAAAGGAAAATAATGAGCAGGACTCAACTCTGGATCAATATGGAGAGTAGAAGACAACTAACTGATGCCATCAATTTTAAACTAATTGCAAACATAATGTTTGACTGTATATTGCATATTCATGGGATGTTTCTTGTTGGGCGGTGGTATAAGGGAATTGTTATATATATGGAAACTGAAAAATAAAGTTAAGAAGTGGGGGGAAGCAGCCAATGAACAAGACTTTCAGGGCTCTGAACAGAGAACAGGGATCAGAGGGCCTGTTCCAAGAGGCACTCAGCCTCAGCTGTGCTAATACCTCTTCTTTGCTTGGATAGAGGGGTGTGTGTGTGTGTGTAGAAGCTTCTGGCTTCTGTGTGGCTGGAAGGTAGCCTACTTCACAAAGAGTCACTGCTGCTATTCTGCCCACTTTCTGCCTCAAGCCCTGTCTGGATGGGGATATGAACAGAGCTCACAAATTGCAAGCCTCCTGCTACTTAGAACAGCAAATTAATGTGCACCTTCACTCATTTTCCCCATCTAATGTTTATACAATCACAAGCCATCAAACACTGATTCCTCCATTTCATTTAATTAGCAGTCATGACTATTTTACTGCAATGGCCAATTAGGAAGAATCACCTCTTTTTCCTCAGCAGAGACAAACAGAAGTCACACTGTATGATTTCCTTGTTTTTACTTTCTGTGCATGAAGGGATGGGAGGAGATAGAAGCAGATCAAAGCAGGGAAAAGAATTTGCCATTAGAAAATAGTCCCATAGAGAAAACAGTCCCATGGAGTATTTGCTCCCTCCTCCCCCATGCTTCCCTAGGAAGATTCCTCCCCACACTTGTTGTTTCTATGCAGTTGGCTGATAAGGTCATTTAGGCCTGCTGGAGCAGATAGTAGCCAAGCAGACTGTCTGAAAAAACCCAAATAGGAGCAGAAGGAGAGAGAGCAGCAGGATGGGTGGCTTCCCTGAGCAAAAAAAGACCAAGGGAATGCTGCAGATCCAGCAGCTTTGTTCCACAGAATCATAGAATTATAGAGTTGGATGGGACCCCAAGGGTCATCTAGTCCAACCCGCTGCAATGCAGGAATCACAGCTAAAGAGTCCCAAACAGATGGTCATCCAACCTCTCTCTAAAAAACCCCAATGAAGGGGAGTCCAATGCCTTCCAACGGTGTCTGTTCTGCTGATGCAGAGCTCTTCCTGATGTATAGCGCAATCTCCTTTCTTATAATATGAAAAATTGCTCTGGATTGATCCTTGCTTGTCAGGTGGCTCCCCAAGTTCTGGAGGATTACAGGATTATTGTATAAATGTGCCTGATTAAACTTATTGTGGCTTACTTTGAGTCCTGAACAGAAAGTAGAAAACTAGACACTGGGTGGCATTTGGAGATGTTTCCTTTTTTATTTTCCCTAAGAGGACAACATCATGGGTGGTTTTGAAACATAGCTCCCAAAGTGATTTATTTTTATTTCCCAAAAGGCTTTTCAAGGCACTTCCTCCTTGCATGCAGCTCAAAGGCCACGAAACCTCCGCCACTCCTCTCCAGATGTTAGTGCTTTTTTGTAGACATAAGCTTGAACCCTTCGTCTAGTATGGACCTCCTGTTGCGTCTCAGCCTCTTTTGTCTCTGCAGGTAAATTATCACTCCCAGAAAGGTGCAGGCAATGAGGAACAGCAAGACACCGGTGACGGCAAGGAAAATAATGGTCGCCTCTACTTGGCTATGTGCCAGTTTTGACCCGAACAAAACAAAGTGATGGCCATTGTCTTCATCTTCAGGAGGTGTCTCTGAGGACAAATGGATGATGAAAGGTCACTTTTTGTGGGCGGGTGGGGAGGAAATGAGATTGCATTAACGGAAGTTAACAGTACAGAATGACAGCAGCAAACAACCACTCTGCTGTCTTTTCAGTTTAAGAGCAATTTCACATTTTCCAAGGAAAAAACAGGTACTGAGTCTGCAAAACCACCACACAGTTAGACAGCTAGATGAGCAATAAGGCTAGTAGAGGAATCTTTTTCATTACCAGGAAAAGTTCAACCCGTTACTTGTACCATGCAAAGAACTTGAAACAACTTGGAACCAGTCCTTAGCCCACTTGACCACTTCGATCGCTGGAAATTATTTATTTATTTATTAATTATTGTATTGTATTACAATTTGAATTCCATGGAGTGTTACGTTTGCACAGATGTCAGCCATAACAACGGCTAACTGGGCTTCCATCTTAACCAGAGTTTGAACACTGTTTGCAAACCATGGCTAAGAGGGAATCTTGCTAGCATTAGATGCAGTTAGTCAGTGAAGATGTAATAGCAAACCGTGGCTAAAGCTGACAAGGTTAATGGCTGCTTACCTGGGAAGCAGCAGTTTGCAGCCTGGTGCAGCCACGGCCCAATGTGTGGGCCATCTTCAGCACAGCACGACCACAGGGGGATGTTAGAACCTCCCCCCATTGTCCATGTGGCTTGGCACCCAAACCCTTTCAAATGGGCCAATTAGGAGACTGTGTGTGAGAGAGAGGTTGTGGCAACAGGCCTGGCTTCACTCAAGTCTACCCCTGTAGTATATATCCAGGCCGCAACCAGACCTCTGCAACTCAGATTGCCATGGGATTCCATCTTAAGTCTGAACATAGTTTGCAAACCATGGCTAAGAGGGAATTTTCCTAGCGTTAGCTAGTCAGAGTCAGTGAAGATGTACAGTGACGGGGGAAAAGTATTTCATCCCCTGCACATCAATCTCTGACTTTTGTCTTCTTGGTTTCTGGGGGCTTTCCTGATGTTATTCTGTCTCTCACACCTACAATAAACCTACCATTAAAATTATGGACTGGTCATTTCTTCGTCAGAGGGCAAACAGGCAAAGTTAGCAGGGGATCAAATACTCCCCCCCCTCACTGTAACAGCAAACCATGGTTAAAGCTGACAAGATAATTTGCAATGGTTATGGAAGAAGGGAGCTGGATAGAGTGCACACAGAGAACACTGACTCCCAGTTTGGACTCACAGAATCGTGGAATTGGAAGGAACCCAAACGGTCACCTGATCAACCCTGTGCAGTGCATGGGGTTTGCAGGGAGCCATCAGCACTGGACCACTGGGTGAACTTGAGGAATGAAAGGAGAATAATGGTGGACAAAAGGGGTGCCTTGCTAAGCTTCACACCGGGAATTGTCCATATTCAAGAATGCTCAAAAGGGGTATAAACCTGAGATGCAATGACAGCCATACCTGTATAGGAATTGGTCTCCAGAAGCACTGAATCTGAAAAGAAAGTACACAATTTAGTAGGAAGCTACTGGGAAGCACAAAAGGATGGCATAGGAAGCTGTGTTCTACTTAGACGAATGACGTCCATCCAATGAAACAGTTGCTGGGAAAAGATCTCTAAGGTTTCAGACAGGGGACAACTCCCAGTCCTACCTAGAAATGCTGGGGACTGAATCTGGGACCTTCTGCATTCAAAGAAGATCTTCTAAGCACCAAACTATGGCCCTTCCCAAGCACAGGGACACTGTACTGGAAATATTTTTATGGAGGAACTGTTTTTAAATGTTCACATTGTTTTTAATAGTTTTTCCACTTCCTTCTTGGGCTGCAAACTGTTTTATTTGTTTTGTAATTGCATATTTTACCCATCCTCTGACCCAGTGGTGAAGGGTGGGTAAGAAATGAGACAAAACAAATAAGCACAAGAGATCCCTGTGTTCAAGCCAGATAAAATGGGTGTCTGTAGCATCACATTGTAATATTAAGAACACAAGAATAGCCTGCTGGATCAGGCCAATGGCCCATCTAGTCCGGCATCCTGTTCACATAGTGGCCAACCAGATGCCTGTGGGAAACCTGCAAGCAGGATTCAAGCACAAGAGCACTCTCTCTCCCCTCCTGTGAGTTCCAGCAACTGGTTTTCAGAATTATTTCCTCCCTCTGACTGTAGAGGGCAGAGCATAGCCATCAATAGCCCTCTTCTCTTCCACGAATTTGTCTAATAATCTTTCAAGGCAATCTTGGTTGCTTGGCATCAACTGCTGCCTGTGGGAGAGATTTCTACGGCTTAACTGTGCTTTTGCACTCCTCTTGTGACTTCGTCCTTGGGCATCAGGGCTGGCTCTGCTCTGCTTTTCCTCCTCCTGTTCTTCCATCAGTCCATCCATCTGAGTGCATGGACAGGCAAGGCGGGTTCCTAGCCACTCAGTGCCCGAGTGGAGAGGCTCAATTTTTGTGTGTCCCTTCCCCACCCCCGGACCTGCACCTTGGTGGGGGCAACCTAACCAGCCCCTAGGTACAACCCTGACAAAGGCTCTAAATAAAATAATGGTAATGGTAATGATATAATGATAATGATGTTGATAAAAACCAACCTGCTCTCTCCTTACCGTGCTTAGGAAAGACTGTGAAGAGGGTTTCCATTCCAGCATGGATGTGATCGGCCACATGGCAATGAAGCAGCCATGTTCCAGGATTGCCAACCAGCATCTCCACCACTTCAAAGGTCCCAGGGAAGAGGTCCGCCACATCTGCTCTGTACGTCTTGCCACTCTGTCATGTGGGGAGGACCCAGAGAGCAAACATTACCTTGGAACAGGGAGGGCTGCCCCTGCAAAGCTACTGCCTGCACCAAGAAGAGCTGGGTTTCTGGGCCAGGAAAGTCGAATCATTTGACTTCTACCTATTAGGTAAGTTGTTGTTGTTTTTTTTAAAAAAATATAAATTTATTCTGCAGTATTGTTGATTTTAGGTAAAGGTAAAGGGACCCATGGGATGCGGGTGGCCAAGGACTTGCCGATCAGAAGGTCGGCGGTTTGAATCCCCGCCACGGGGTGAGCTCCCGTTGCTCGGTCCCTGCTCCTGCCAACCTAGCAGTTTGAAAGCACGTCATAGTGCAAGTAGATAAAGAGGTACCACTCCAGCAGGAAGGTAAACGGCGTTTCTGTGCGCTGCTCTGGTTTGCCAGAAGCGGCTTAGTCATGCTGGCCACATGACCCAGAAGCTGTACACCAGCTCCCTCGGCCAATAAAGCGAGATGAGCGCCGCAACCCAAGAGTCGGCCACAACTGGACTTAATGGTCAGGATCCCTTTACCTTTAAAGGGACCACTGACCTTTAAGTTCAGTCACTGACAACTCTGGGGTTGTGGCACTCATCTCGCTTTATTGGCCGAGGGAGCCAGCGTTTGTCTGCAGACAGCTTCCAGGTCATGTGGCCAGCATGACTAAGCCGCTTCTGGCGAACCAGAGTAGTGCACGGAAATGCCGTTTACCTTCCAGTCAGAGCGGTACCTATTTATCTACTTGCACTTTGACGTGCTTTTGAACTGCTAGGTGGGCAGGAGCTGGGACCGAGCAACGGGATCTCACCCCGTCACGGGGATTCAAACCGCCAACCTTCTGATCAGCAAGCCCTAGGCTGTGTGGTTTAGACCACAGCACCGCCTGCATTTATTTGGGTCCAAATCCCCACTTGGCATTAAGCTCACTGAGTGTGACTTTGGGGGCCAGTCATTGCCTCCCAGCCTAACCTACACTACAAGGTTGTTGTGAGGATAAAATCAGGAGGGGGAGAACAATGTATGCCACCCTGGGGTATAAATGTGGGATTTAAAAAATAAAATAAAAAAGGTTGTCGTTCTCCCCGGCTTAAAAATAAAAAAGGTAAGTATCTCATTAGTTGCCTCTAGAAACAACACAGGGATTGTCATAAGAACATAAGAGCCTACAGCTGCATCAGGCCCATGGCCCATCTAGTCCAGCACCTTGTTCTCACAGTGGCCAACCACATGCCTGTGGGGAACCTGCAAGGAGGACCCGAGCACAAGAGCCACTCTCCCTTCCTTTATTTCCAGCATCCAGTATTCAGAAGCATGGCTGCCTCCAGAACTACGGAGGCAGAGCACAGCTGCTGTGGTCAATAGCCATTGATAGCCCTCTCCTCCATTAACTTGGCTAATCATCCCTGGAGTCATCTTCCAGGTTGGTGGCCATCACTGCCTACTGTGGGAGTGAGTTCCACAGTCTGTGTGCTGCATAAACAAGGACTTTCCTGAATCTCCCAACATTCACCTTCACTGGGCATCCAGGAATTCTGGTGTTATGAAAACTTTTCTCTGTCCACTTTTCCTCCATGCCCTGTATAATTTTATAAATGCCTGTAATGTCACCTCTTGGTTGCTTTTTCTTTAAACAAAAACTTTTCATGTTAACTTCGGGGAGGGGGTGAAGCTGAGAAGGACACTAACCCCACAGTTCTGCATATACGGGCAGAGCACTGCATGGATTCATTACATGGGAAAGCTCTGCTTTGCAGCAGCAGACTGACATTACATAGCGTCATAAGGTTATTCAAGCAACAGCTTCAAATGCTCACCCGATAAATGAAGGTCTCAGCGTGGAAATGAACTGTGTGGATGTCAATCTCCTGGCCCATTCCCAGCAGGTACCAGTTCACCCAGTCTCCTTCATACATTGTCAGCCCAGGCAAATTTGCATAGAGTTTACCATTGATGGCTAAGCGGGAGGAAGGAAGGAAGAAAAGGTCTGCTTATTGAATGAATGGAATCCACCCCTCTTTGGTTCATGAAATATTGCAAACTGCTGTTAGGGGGCACTGTTGGTTTTCCATGGGTTTATACAAGCAGTTGATTTCAGCTGGTTACAGTGGCGTAGCGTGGGTTGTCAGCACCCGGGGCAAGGCAAGTAATTTGCACCCCCTAACCCATGGATTTGCGCCCCCTAACCCTAACCCCCAGATGTTGCGCCCGGTGCGGCCGCCCCCCTGCACCCCCCACGCTACGCCACTGGGTTACACGCCTTGTAATGGCACAGAGCCATAAAGACGGTAGCAACTCACCTTGAAACCTAAAAGTCAGAAAAGATTACAAGGTTTCAATGCATCCTAATACCTTACATTTTTTGTCCATCTTATACTCACAGGGGTGCAGTTATTGACTGGGGCTGGTGGGAATTGTAGTCCAAAACAGTTATGGGGGCTACTAGGTTGGGGAAGGCTGAAATATTTGATCTTAAGATCCTCACTTCTGAGACACCAGGAACTGTTACAATCTCTTGGGATGCTTCTGTGGGTGGGATATTCCCCCCCCCCCCACAATGGGATCTGGTTGACCACCCTATCTGGGAATAAAGAGGAACCTTCCCTAGGAAAGGTTGTCTAGTGACTCCAGTAACGGTTTTAGTTGCCTCTCACCATAATGTAGCTAGGTAAAGGTAAAGGGACCCCTGACCATTAGGTCCAGTCGTAACCGACTCTGGGGTTGCGGCACTCATCTCGCTTTATTGGCCGAGGGAGCCGGCGTACAGCTTCCGGGTCATGTGGCAAGCAGGACTAAGCCTCTTCTGGCGAACCAGAGCCACACACAGAAACACCGTTTACCTTCAGAGCGGTACCTATTTATCTACTTGCACTTGGACGTGCTTTCGAACTGCTAGGTTGGCAGGAGCTGGGGCCGAGCAACGGGAGCTCACCCCGTTGTGGGGATTTGAACCACCGAGCTTCTGATCAGCAAGCCCTAGGCTCAGTGGTTTAACCCACAGTGCCACCTGCATCCCATAATTTAGCTACATTACATTATATTACATTTATACCCCACCTTTCTTCCAAGAAGCTCAATGTGGTATACATGGGTTTATGTCTTCCTTTCCTATCCCCACAACAACCCTGTGAGGTAGGGTAGGCTGATAGACAGTGACTGGCCCAAGGTCACCCAGTGAGCTTCATGGCCGAGTGGGGACTAGAACCCCAGTCTCCACTGTTTTAATCCAATACTCTAGACTATTATGCCACATCGACTTTCCCTCTCTTTACAGAAGTCATTTAAGGTGCTTTGCTCCTGCGTGTCCTTCCTGCAACACCCCTGCTCTCCCTAGTGGCAGGGTTCAGAGGTTTGGGGTTGAGTTAGTCTGGTTTCATTAACATTATCAGTGGATTCTAACTTAGAAAGGGCATCTAAGGTACAGCCAAAAGTCAAATCCTAGCAACTTCTGAGTCTTTCACAGATTACTTCCAGGAACTAATCATGTGCAAATTGCTACACAGCAGGCTTTTTTCTTTCACAACTTAGCAACAATTAGAGAGAAAAGCTAATGGCTGAAAGTGGCAGGTTCTGAAGTCTGTGCTGCTGCACTTTTCCAATAAAAGGGCGCTCCCCTGTGAAGTCTGAGATCCTTCCTTAGTCCTCCCTCTTCAGAAGGTGTGTTTAATGGTCCTGAGTGCAGGGTGCTAAGCAACACCTCCTCGACTCTTGAAACATTGGGTGAGGGCACAAAGTGGAATTCAACCTTACACAAAACATTCTCCTGAGTTCTGTGCCCAGCTTCCCCAACACAACAGGTAGTTGGTGTGACCAACCTCATCACACCATAGTGCTGTGGGCCTCCCCCTCTACCCTCTGAACATCAGAAGAGCCTGCTGGACCAGGCCAACGATTCACCTACTCCAGCATCCTCTTCTCACAGTGCCCAACTGAATGCAAGCAGAATTTGAACACAAGTCCGCTTACCCCTTTTGGTGAGGAAGCATTGCAAGAAGGCAGAGGCTTCACCCGGCTCCCCATGAGGGAACTGGAACAGCGGTGCCCTTCTTGATAGGCAGTGGGGGCTTAAGCCCCCTCCGCCTATCAGGAACTGTACCCAAGCCTGTACCCCTTCCATTTCTCCTCCCACTTTGCTGAAGGGGCGCTGCGCAGAGAGGGAAAACTGTGCAGCGCCTCTCCAGCAAGGCGAAGCCTGGAGAGCAAGAGGGATCGGTGCGCACCGACCCCTCCTACTCTCCAGGCTTCAGGCAGCTATCCGCAAGCCTTCGGAGTGCAGTGAGAACTCCTGCTGCTCTCTGAAGGCTTGCGGATAGCTGCCTGAAGCCCCCTGAGCGCAGCGGAAGTTCGCGCTGCGCTGAGGGTGCTTCAGGCTTCAGGCGGCTATCCGGAAGCCTTCGGAGCACAGCGCTGCACTCCGAAGGCTTGCAGATAGCTGCCTGAAACCCCTGCAGCGCAGTGACAGTTCGCGCTGCGCTCCGGGGGCTTCAGGCTTCTCCTGTTTAGCCACAGGGCTGGGGCTGGGGAAGCCCGAGCTTCCCCCGACCCCAGCCCCCAGAACAGGTCTGGGAGCGGCGGCAAGGTTGCAAGGGACCCCTGACCGTTAGGTCCAGTCGTGACCGACTCTGGGGTTGCGGCGCTCATCTCACTTTATTGGCCGAGGGAGCCGGCGTACAGCTTCCGGGTCAAGTGGCCAGCATGACTAAACCACTTCTGGTGAACCAGAGCAGCGCATGGAAACACTGTTTACCTTCCTGCCGGAGCAATATCTATTTATCTACTTGCACTTTGACATGCTTTCAAACTGCTAGGTGGGCAGGAACTGGGACCGAGCAATGGGAGCTCACCCTGTCACAGGGATTCAAACTGCCGACCTTCTGACCGGCAAGCCCTAGGCTCTGTGGTTTAACCCACAGAGCCACCCGCGTCCCTTATTGGTCTCTTATTTGCATGGGTTAGGGTAGGGGAGCCCGATGCCTGGCCCTGCAAGAGCATCTCTCCCCTACCCTCCAGGGGCTTCAGAAGTATTGCTGCCTATCTTATAAATATTATAGTTATTGCTGCTGTTATCATTTATTGATTACTTGCCCTTCACCAGCAGGTCCCAAGACGGTTTGCTAAAGTTTAAACTGAAATACTAAAACCAGTTAACACAAATTACATCAGAATAAGGTGGGTTCTGAAAACACATAATACCTTAGTTGAAAGGCACTAGAGAGGTCCCTTTCTTTTCCCTACTCCCATAGCCTTTCCAGTGAGAAACCCAAATAAATAAATATGAACATTACTTTTGAAAAGATGATAACAGTGGGAAATAGATGGCCCAGGTGTTGTTGTTTTTTAATATAGTCAATTCTAGGCAACACTTTGTAATCCAGGGCAAAGGCAGGCAGCCATGCAGGATGAAAAAGTAATAAGACAAAGTCACCGTGCATTTTGTTGCTCTCCAGAAACTCTTCATCCTCTCGGTGGGAATGAACCCAGTTCCCTTGGGCATACTTTTGCACATTCTCCTCCAGGTACCAGGACTGATTTTCATCAAAAATCAAGAAGAGGAGTGCAAACTCCTTGTTGACACCTTTCCTTCTCCCATCTAAATCCAGCGTCCCTTTACGGCAGACCTTTAGGGGGCCAATGAGACCACTGAACACATCCTGGGGGTAAAAGGGCAGAGAAAAGTTGGGAAGGTTATCCTAGCAGTTTTACTTACAGACTCCTGTTAGCTGGGGCAGCTTCTGGAACCAAAATAATTCTCCTCCAAAGTACAGTCATACCTCGAGTTGAATGAGCTTCAGGTTGAACGCATTCGTGTTGCACTCCGCGGCAACCCGGAAGTAACGGAGCACGTTACTTCCGGGTTTCACCACTCGCGCATGCGCAGACGCTCAAAATGCTGCCACGCGCAGGCGCGGAAGCGGCGAAACGTGACCCGCACAGACGCAGATGCGCTGTCATGTCTTGCGCTCCGTTCGGGATGCGAATGGGGCTCCGGAACGGATCCCGTTCGCCTCCCGAGGTACCTCTCTAGATTCTACGGGCTACAACCAAGGATTTCTATAAACCAGGGTTTCCCAAACTGCCATACGTCTGGATTTTCCCAGATGTTACTGGGATTTCAAAGGTGGAATTGGCACCTGGGGGTGATTTCTGAAAGGTGGCACTTTGTCTTTTTTGTATGTGTGCATTTTTGTAAAATGAAAGCTTAACAGCTTTGGGGTGTCCTGGTTTTTACTTTTTGATATATGGCAACCCTATTGCCAGGAGTGAGGAATTCTCTCCCTCTCCCAATGGCACCAAGAAGCAGGGAGGAAATAAGAAAGTTATTTCTTAAGATTTTTTTTGAGTCATCACAGTGAAAGACGAAGAATCCAGTCATTCCTCAATGATGGCATTGCTCGCACTGAGCTCCTCTCTTCTTCCCTTCTAGCAACACCTGCCTCTATGGCGTCCATCCATGGTCAACTGTCTCTGTGCCCTTTGTTCTGCACCCTTAACAAATGTCATGTTTTGGGAGAAGGGTTAGTTATGCGGTCCAGTGACGTGTCAGCTAACTGTTTTGCCTCCTCTCCTCCATCTCCTAACACCTTATAATTCTGCTGTTTTCCTCTCTCTAAGTTGTTGTTTTCCTGAAAGCCCTGCTGTAATTCGAGACTGCTATCCTCTTCTCTGGGAGCTACAGGAGAAGGGGGGGGTGACCTTCACCATTCCTCCTCCTCTTCAGCCTTGTCCCTGAAACCTGTACAGTGAGCACAGGTCTTTCCTTGCACAGTGTAAGCTTAGTATGAATAAACATCCTGGTGAGGAGCTCCTTTGCATGGTGGTATAATCCTCTCACAAAAGCTAGAGAAAAACTGCAAACCTTTACAGGATCCACACTGGAATAGTAGATCCAAGAGACACAGGCAGAATCATTAGGTCCAGGGCCAGATCTTTCAGGAACATCCCACCGATAGGTGACAATTTCACCTGAGACAGAGAGACACAGAATTTATTATTATTATTATGATTATTAGAGAGAAATTGACATCTTTCTACTTCTGTTGGAATCTCAGTGACTTATTTATTTCATAATATTCATACTGTAAAGGTAAAGGGACCCCTGACCATTAGGTCCAGTTGTGAACGACTCTGGGGTTGTGGTGCTCATCTCGCTTTACTGGCCGAGGAAGACGGCGTTTGTCCACAGACAGGTTTTCTGGGTCATGTGGCCAGCATGACTAAGCCGCTTCTGGCGAAATCAGAGCAGCGCATGGAAACGCCGTTTACCTTCCCGCTGCAGTGGGTACCTATTTATCTACTTGCACTTTGATGTGCTTTCAAACTGCTAGGTTGGCAGGAGCTGGGACTGAGCAACAGGAACTCACCCTGTCACAGGGATTTGAACCGCCGACCTTCTGATCAGCAAGCCCTAGGCTCAGTGGTTTAGACCACAGCACCACCCATGTCCCTTATACTGTACAGCGCTTAATTATATTTTTAAAAAACACCTCAAAAGGGTTTGCCAAAAAAAAAAAAAAAAGATAATACAATTACCAATGTGGAAAATTAATAATAATTTAATTTTTTTGAAAAGTTAAAATAACAATAGACTAGAAGAAGATTAAAACTTGTATCAGGTTTCTATACATATCTTACAATTAAATCGTTTAAATATCCAGTTATGAAATGTTTCTTATTGGAAAATCAAGGGCTTACCCACAATTACCTTTTGGCCTGCTCTTCCCAGGCACAGGCCTACACTTTAAAGCTCTGTATCTGAGCACCCCCCCCTCCTTTCCCTCTGGAGCTTTCTCCATGATATGCCGCTCTCTAAAGGAGCACACTGGCTCCTTTAATGGGAGGAAATGGCTCTTTGGGTTTTCTTTGGGTTGCCATTTGCTTCCATTGGGCTTTAAAGAGCAGGTTTTTACGGGGAAAGCTCAGGAGCAAAAAACCAAAACCAAAAAACCAAAAAACCAAAAACTTCCAAGGAAGGGGAGTCTATCACCTTCCAATGGGGTCCATTCCACAGCTGAACAGCTGTTCCTGTCAGAAAGTTCTTCCTGATGTTTCATCGGAATCTCCTTTCTTGTCACTCAAGTCTATTGGTATGGGTCCCAGACTGTGCAAAGTGATAGGGAGCCCACCCAGCCTCTAACCATACAGGTGCCTGAGGATGGACTCCAGGTGGTCTCTGTGAGCACTGCAGGTGATAGTTAATAAGAAGCTTGGCCACTATACATGACACAGGGGTCTAGACAAGGCAACTCACAGCAGAGGCCTAAGACTCACCAGGCATTGCTGCTTCTGAGCCTTTGTTGCTGTTCTTCTCCAGGACTCCATGGGCATGAAGGGAGTAAGGCCGTGTGGCGTTGTTCTTGAACACAATATTGAGGACATCTCCCACTTCTGCCCAGATGAACGGACCTAGAGGCAAGGAGATGCTTTAGGGAACAAGCGCTGTTGGGACAGTGACTAGGAATGGATGAGAACAACATAAAAAGATGTACACTTGAAAGCAGTGCATTGAAAGCAATACGTGGGTGGCATAACAATGCTCATACAGTGATGTGCATGTGCTCATGCAGTAGCTGTGGCTATTGCTGGGTCAGTACAAAGAATTATCTCAATGTTTCCACAGTCCAAGCTATCGGAAGAAGTGGGTCTACTCAAGCCTGCCAAGACGTGCAGGGGGCATTGCTATACTAGGTTCAGAGTGAGAATTTGTGACCCAGACCCATCCTCCACTTGCTTGCTTCCCAAAGTAAGTCCCCACTCTCTAAGTAATGAGAGTTCTGAAGTGAAATATGCAAGCACTATTTTAACCTGCTGCTTTGGGAGAAAGCAACTCTCCAGGCCTCAATGCAGGCCACGCCTCTCAGTTCTGCACAACCCTGCCTGCTTTTACCTGAGTGTGTTTGATTTAGCCTACTATACATGCCAACCTAGCAGTTCGAAAGCGCGTCAAAGTGCAAGTAGATAAATAGATACCACCCTGGCGGGAAGGTAAACGGTGTTTCTCTGCGCTGCTCTGGTTTGCCAGAAGCAGCTTAGTCATGCTGGCCACATGACCTGGAAGCTGTATGCCGGCTCCCTCGGCCAATAAAGCGAGATGAGCACTGCAACCCCAGAGTCAGTCACGACTGGACCTAACGGTCAGGGGCCCCTTTACCTTTACATGGGAATAGCCGGGGGGCAGGGGGGGGATAGTTGTCCCCCCAAATCAATAAAAATCAATACAAATGTATAGCTAACTGAGGTTCTGTCACCCCAACAAAAGGCCTGCCCCCCCAAACAAACCTTGCTATACACCCATCCATCATCTTTGCAAACAATTTTAATTAGCTAAAACACTGAAAGGCAGGAGGAGGCTCACTTCTCCTGAATGAACTGGTTAGGGTGGTGCCTGAATATCTTGCTTCAGAATTCTCATTCTTCAGGGGGAAGAGGCTTTTACAAAAGGAAAGGAAAGCTACAAAAATGGGGAAACAAAGATCCCCCTGCTACAACTAATTAGCCAAGAAAAACCTGGCAAAATATCTTAATGATAAAACCTATATATAAGAAACATGCAGCACTTATTTTACTCCTCAGATTAAGAACATAACCAATAAGAACCTCATCCTCCATTTATTATTGGCAGCTAGATTAGTGATCATAAAGATTTGGAAAACTTTAAATGCAAATCTTTTTGAAGGCTGAAGTTTGCAAGTATAGGACTTCATGCTTTTGGACAAACATTTCACAAAAGGAATATTGATCCAGTGCGATGGGAGGACTAACGCTTTCTATATATCCTTTTATTGGCTTTGTTAAGGCAATCAAACATGGTTTTCACTCTCAACAGACTCAAGGAAACTTATTGAGAGATACTTTCATTTGATTGTCTTTCTTGGAATGTTTAAAAATACAACCATCAGCTGCTATTTAGCATTCTTTTCTGTACATCTACTGAGCCTCATTTTCCTAGTATGGCTATATTTTGTTAATTGAAATTGAAAAACCAATTACCAAAAAAATCGAAGAAAGAAAAGAAAAGTGCAATCTGAAATAATTAAGAAAACAAAATGTATTGCGAAGTTCTTACATTTCTGGATGACAATGTAAATGATGACATTTTTCCTTTTATTAATTGCCCCATAGAATTTTTTGTTATATTATCCCTTCTGCCTTCCACATCTCATGTTCTCTCCGCTCCCCCGCCTTTTCTAGTTAATTTGTTTTCTTTTTTCTTCTTAGAAAACAAGAATGCTTCATATATAATCGCTATGGCAATGAATTGTAATAATAACGTTAATAAAACCGTTTTTAAAAAGAAGAAGGAAATAGAAAAGCTGAGAGTCTGGGCCCCAGATTTGTTTTGTGCCTAGTACAGCTGTGCTCCCCTGCAATTATCGTCAGACCCATCTCTTCTGATGGCTTGCACTGTGACTAAGCTGCGGTAGTTATTTATACTGACCCAGCTATTTTCCCATGAGAGCGGGAAAGGCATGGGCAGAAAAGAGTGGGCATGGACAGAACAGCCCATAATAAGCAGCACATAATAAATTTCCATTGCTACCCACAGTACGCTGAAGAGCCATGGAGAGGGAAAAGCAGAAAAAACTTATCAAAAGAACACAGCACTCCAGAGATACAGTCCACATTGACATCATGCCATTAAAGTTCTATTATACCAGTTTAAATAGTCAGTGGCTTCTCCAAAAGGATTATGGGAGCTGCATTATCAAACCACACTGGGAATTGTACCTCTGGGAGGGGAACAGGGGCTTCCTACCAACGTTAAGCACCCTTAACAAACTACAGCTCCCAGAATTTTTTCTTTTTGAGGGGGGAGGTTGTCGTGACTGTTTGAAGTGGCATGGTGCTCAGATACTGCTTTAAATGTGTGTTGTGAATGTTGCCACAGAGAGACTCCGCACTACATCTGGAGAGGCATCACAATGGGGGAGAAGACCCTCGATTGCCTAGACATCCTCAGTTCTTACATTTATAATGGGAGTCTATTATGATGATAATTTGAAGTCCAAGGTACATCAGGCCCAGTGCTATTTTTCTTTTTTTAATGTAATAATTTTTATTAGTTTTCAGTTACAATAACCCAATAAAAGCCTTGTTGTGAATACCAATTTATAATACCAAATCATAATACAATTAATAATGCCAATTGTAATAATAAAAAAATAAAAAAATATTTATACCCCGCCCTCCCCAGCCAAAGCTGGGCTCAGGGCAGCTAACACCAGTAAAATTACAATAAAAACATAATAGGGGGGACCAATTTAAAATACAGGTTAAGGTACAATTTAAAAAGCAGCCTCATTTTAATGATAGCCCATAGACCAAAACCGCAAGGGGAGGGAAACATAAGGGTCAGACTGAGTCCAAACCAAAGGCCAGGTGGAACAGCTCTGTCTTGAAGGCCCTGTGGAAAGATGTCAACACCCACAGGGCCCTAGTCTCTTGTGACAGAGCATTCCACCAAGTTGGGGCCAGTACTGAAAAGGCCCTGGCCCTAGTTGAGACCAATCTAACCACCTTGCGACTTGGGACCTCCAAAATGTTGTAATTTGTGGACCTTAAGGTCCTCCGCGGGGCATACCAGGAGAGGCGGTCCCCTGCATGCTAGATTTGATGATTTGATAATTTACTTTAACTCTGCATTCCAATTACACACCAGTCAGAATAACAAACCCTTATGCCTCCAGTGCTGTTTTTCTAGAAAAAGAGGTGCCAGAACTCACCACGAACACCCCCCTTGTTCTCTTAGAATGGCAATGGCGCCCACCTAAGAGGTGCCAGAACTGGATTTCGGTGAGCTCCAGCTGGAAAAAAAGCAGTGACCGGGCTTGGTTTACACATGCAGACATATGAAGTATTAACAGAATGGCAGGGTTCTGAGGCCGGGGAATGCAATGTACCACCTCTGACCACAAGGCATCCTATTTTTTGAACACTCTCCTAGAGTATCAAACTAAACCAAATCATAAAAAACCCACCTCTTGTTAATTAGAAAACTGGTAAATCTAGCAACAATTTCCAGCGGTATAGCTGAGTTAGCCTATTGCTGTGAAAAACGAGAGAGTCCTGTAACACCTACTGCATTAAAATTCATTTGCAGAAAATGTTTTTACAAAGGGGGCTGATTCATAAGTTATACCCCCACCTGCTGTCTGAAACAGTGCAGTGCACTCTACTGTCTCTAGCTTTCAAACATCTACCTCTGCTGCACGTGTAGACCAGGTCATCTGGATGGGTGTTCATTGTGGGATTTTTGTGCACATTTTTTTCCAGTGTCCATGCAATGCTGTTTTCATCAAAGTAACAATTGGCACGCACCCCCCGATGCATTTAATTTATATTCACCCTTTTCTATGGAAGTAAAAAAAAGTAAAAGCAAAAATAAGTAAAAAAGACCTCTGTAGCCAAAGGCCTGTTTCCGATTGTGCTATCTAGCAAACTTGCTTGCAGATTAAGCCCCAGACTTGCTCGAATGGAACACAGGAACAAAAGAAGATCCTGCTGGATCAGGTCAGTGGGCCGTCTTTTAAACCCATCTAATTTGGTGGCCATCACTAACTCCTGGAGAAGTGAGAGGAGCAGCACCTACTTTGTGTACAATCCTTCTCCTTACCCAGGATCCCTAGGTGTTCCTCGCCATCCATCCTGCTCTTTGGGGTCTTGAACGTCCCATTCGTGTATTCCCTGTATACTGCTTTTTTGTACCGGGAGCCAAGGAGTCCGTTCTTGCCACTCAGAAACACGTCGCTATACCTGTGAATGCTGAAGTTCCTTTGTGCGTTAATGATGCTCTGTTGGCATTAATAAAACAATAACACACATCTTGTCTGTGCTGGGCAGGTCATGGCTCTAGGGAATCTGGTTTCTGGAGATGTGAAGCCCGCCGAGAGGAAAGGCTTTGGGAGATGCCTGGAAAAAGGCTTAGCATAGGGGGACCTGGGTACAGGTCAGCTATGAACTAGCAGGGGAACTAAAAGTGATAATATCCTGGTATATGCCCTTGGTGTTGGTGGTGGAATGGTTTCATGAGATCCCTTCAGCCAGGGATTTCAGGGCTGCATTCCCACATGAGCAACTTTCAAGGGGCCACATTTCAGGGATCAGCAGGGCCAGAGAGGCAAAAGTGGATGTGGCTAGAGCAAAAATGGCCAGAGCCGTCTTTTCCATTGGGATTACTGGAGCGTTGCGCCAGGGTGCTAGCTTCTCAGGGGCACCGCAGCGAGTGGGGAAGCTGCGTGGCTTTGCCGGCGGCCTCCCCTTTCCCTCCTGCACACCCGCCAGCTGCGCCCTGTCAACCACATGGCTGGCAGGCATGCAGCTTGCCTCCCAAGCCTCTGCAGGAGGAGAGCGACCCTGCAGAGGCTTAAGATGGAAGCTGCACCCCACCAACTACTGTATATGGCTGGCGGACATGCAGCTTCCTTCCCAAGCCCCTGCGGAGGAGAGCCATCCCCGCAGAGGCTTGGGAAAAGGTTGACAACTCTGTAAAACGCGGGGTGGGGCGCCGGAGGGATCTTTGCACCACGGCCGGATATGCTTAAGACAGCCCTGAAAATGGATGTTGCTGTTATCTTTCTGCAATCAGCTGCGTTCTAGCTGTGCAAAAGTCGGAAGCTTTTACCCACCCACATGTCTCCCCAGCCTCTTTTCCGGCAAGTGGGAGGCATTCTGTTGAAGGACACTCAGGCAAAAGCACTCAGGTGTGTGCGGAACTGAGGGGGTGGCTGGAGCCCTGGCTGCTGAGGCCCAGAGAGGGCCTCCTTTGCCCCCCAGCCTTAGGTTCCCCACCTCTTTCCTTAGGCCACATTGCTGCAATCCGCACATTTAAAGCCTCAAAAATCTTCTGCCTTCCATATGGTGCTGCTGGGGAGCAAGAGCAAGGCAAGAATTAGGAAGCATGTTAATAGGCCAGAGGGCACGCCATCCCTTTTGTATGCAGATATTCAAGGTTTGGAATGGTCTGAAACACTAGGAAGACTGAAGAGGGCAAATGCCTGGGATTTCAGCAGGAGCAAGCAGCCAAGCTGGGAAGGGGCAAAGAAGAACAGGGGAAAGGAGAGGAATCTGCCTCATTTTAAACTAGGGAGAAGGAGGTGGGATGGGGGTGTGTGAAATGTGTCCCAGAATGTTATCAGGGGAGTGAGGAGGGTTGACTGTGATTCAGCCAGGCCTGGTTTTCTGGATCACTTGGGGTTAATACTCAGGAAGCACCCCTAATTATTGCCTGTGTCTTTGTTCTAGTCTCTGAGGAACTATTGCGACTAACCACTCAATTCAGACTGCATTTAGCAGGCTTAGAAAAACAGACATTCCTTGGGCTATCGATACCACACAGGCACCTTCATAGCTGTCTTATTGGCACCTGTAAGATATGTATTTTGTTTAGGCTAGCCTACCCATACATTTATGAAGTTGGTGTGAATTTCAATTTTTTTTAGTTTATAGTCATTTTGATTTCCACATATACCCCCCTGAAAAATTCTTAGCTTAGAATCACTGAATTGTTGAGTTGGAAAGGGCCCCAAATTATTGCAGTTAATTCTTATTTCTTATAATTTTATTGCTTTAGCTTTTTCATAAACAGCTTTGGGGTCTCCTGCCCCCCGAATAAAGCAGCATAGAATATTTTTTAATGAAATGAATAAAAATGAACAATATCACAATAATGATAACCACCACAGCAACTGTGCTTAAAACACACTGCTGCTGTTGTTACTATTATTAATAAACTGACCTGGAATGTATGTTTGAGTTCTTTGCCCCAAAGACTGTCAGGTCAGGAGCTTCACAGACCCTGATATTTCAGGGCCCAAACCTGGGACGCAGGTGTGGGCCCCAGTGATGTCATGGGGGACAGGTCTTGGTGAAATCACTAAGTCTATGCAATAATTTGCAAAGACAGAGTCTAACTAGAAAAGGGGAGGGGGGAAGGGGAAGTGAAGATACCCTCAGAGAGTTTGTGCTGTGATTTTCAGCTGGCTCCTACTAGGCTGAAGGACGCGGGTGGCGCTGTGGGTTAAACCACAGAGCCTAGGACTTCCTGATCAGAAGGTTGGCGGTTCGAATCCCCGCGATGGGATGAGCTCCCGTTGCTCGGTCCCTGCTCCTGCCAACCTAGCAGTTCGAAAGCACGTCAAAGTGCAAGTAGATAAATAGGTACCGCTTTGGCGGGAAGGTAAACGGCGTTTCCGCCGACATGACCCGGAAGCTGTACACCGGCTCCCTCAGCCAATAAAGCGAGATGAGTGCTGCAACCCCAGAGTCAGTCATGACTGGACCTAATGGTCAGGGGTCCCTTTACCTTTACCTTTACTAGGCTGAAGCTTGCAAGCTGCACTCACAGGCATAATAATAATAATAATAATAATAATAATAATAATAATAATAATAATAATAATATTTTCAGGTGGACTTGTCCACCTGGAGATTCAAGGCCCCCCCCATGTAATGGCCAAGCAAACTTGGGAACTTCAAGAAAGTTCTGGGGGTCTGACAATCTCATTGCCCCTTTGGGTTAAAAGGACAAACTGGGTTTTTAAGCTCTCTGTATTTAAACTGTAACATTATTTTGTGGGTATGGACTAGTAATTGTCTTATGCTGTCTCTTTATAAAATTGCAGGTATTTGTGTTTTTGTTTTGTTTTTAATATTATGACACTGACTATAAGCCCTCTTATGGAAACTTTTGTTTTGAAAGGTGGCATACAAATCCATACTGTAAAGCAAGCAAATAAAAGTTAACTCAGCCAACTTGGCGTGGAGAGGAGCCAGAAGAACAGAAGAAGAGCCTGCTGGATCAGGCCAATGGACTATCTAGTCCTCCTGCTCCTTTCTGAAGCAGACCAGTTACCTCTCCTCCGCAGAGCTGTTATATCTTTCCAGTGCCCAATGGCGATCCAGAGCATAGTCCCACTCCACTTCTTCTGCCATGATGTAGAAGGTCCTCACTTGCTCATATTGCTGGTCTGGAAACAGTGTGTTCTTCCCACACTGCTGAACTGAGTAATGTCCTCTCATCCCAGACTGGTAGTGGTTGCTAGTCTGACAGTATACTTCAAAAGTCCCTAGTGGGCAGCATAAACAGAGATGTGCAAGATGGTGGCAGACAGGTCCCTCCAGATGTTTTCAATCAAAACTGTCTGCTTTGCGAAGGACTTCCTTTCACCTTTCTTAATCTTCCAACATTTGGCTTCATTGGATGTCCACAAATTCTAGTGTCATGAGAGAGGCAGAGCAACTTTTCTCTGTCCACTTTTTATAAAATTCATTCATGTCACCTCCCCCCCCCCCCTTGGGCTTGCATGTGCAGGACAGACTTGTGTTCTATCATATCAAGCCATGGGTCTAACTAACGAACCCTCATTTTATCCTCACAACGATTCTGTGAGGTAGATTTGGCTGAGAAGGAGGGTGTGACTCAAGCGAGCCCACTAAGCTTCATTGCTGGGTGGAAAGTTGAACCCTGGTCTCCCAGATTCTAATTTCAATTGCACTATGCCCTACAATTCTGTGATTCTACCACACTGACTTTGACTTGTGCCTCAAGCTTGAAAGCAAAACAAAACCCTGAAAAATTCATCTCCAGGGATTTAGAAGAGAGATCTTGCATATCCAAGGTCACTGTCTCTACATGGCCTTTATTGAAAGCTTGCGTAACTCTGTTTCCTTGGACAGTAAAGGTTATGATTAGATTGAAAATGTTTACTCTGCTTCTAAACTGACTACACTGGTGTAGACCACACATTGGATGCACACACTCCCCCCCCCCCCCAGCATCCTGCAAAATGTAGCCCACGCCTCACAGAGCTGTAATTCCACAAGACACTTAACAAACTATAGTTCCCAGGATTCTTTCAGGGAAACCTTGTGCTTTTAAGCATGCATAAAATATATGGTTTGGGCATGAGAGAGAAAGGTTGCAAATGGGTTGAGGCATTTACCTTCGCTATCTGGCTGCATGAGGGCTGTGGCAAATGTGTGAGGGAAGAGACTGGCTCCATCTCGCCTCATCCCATTCATCAAGACCGTATTTCCCTGGAAGGTTGCGCCATGGACATCGGCTTCACTGCCAAAGCCCAAGAGATGCCAGGAGACAGTTTCTTCCCTGCAGACATCTAGGAGAGGCATGTTGCTGAACAGGAACCCATTAATGGCTTTAAGGGGGGGGGTGAACCCCAAAGGAAAATAAACAAAAAAGGAGACATTTATTTATTTGATTCATGCATGGACCATACCTTTTCATATACTGCTTTGAATTGGGGCAGGGAGGCTTTTTTATTTTTTTGCAACCAAGCAGAGTACAAACTTTACAAAAGAAATAAATGAAATAAATAAGAATATTGTAAAAGCCTGCTGGATCAGGCCAAAGGGGCCCCATCAAATCCAGCATCCTGTTCTCATAATGACCAACAAGATGCCCCAATGGAAAACCAGCAAGCTGCGCAAGAGCTACACTTTCCCCTGGTTTGCAGCAACTGGCATTGAGAAGCATTGCTGCCTCCAACTTGTTAACGCAGAGCATGGCCTTCATGGCTTGTAATAATAATAACATAATAGTTTATTATTTATAAGCTGCCCATCTAGCTGGGTTGCCCCAGTCACTCTGGACGGCTCCCAACAGAATATTAAAAACACGATAAAACAGCAAACATTTAAAACTTCCCTAAACAGGGCTGCCTTCAGATGTCTTATAAAAGTCACATAGTTGTTTATTTCCTTGACATCTGATGGGAAGGCATTCCACAGGGGCAGGCACCACTACTGAAAAGGCCCTCTGCCTGGTTCCCTGTAACCTTACTTCTCTCAGTGAGGGAACCGCCAGAAGGCCCTCAGAGCTGGACCTCAGTGTCCAGGCTGAACAATGGGGGTGGAGATGCTCCTTCAGGTATACTGGGCCGAGGCCATTTAGTGCTTTAAAGGGCAGCACCAACACTTTGAATTGTGCTCAGAAACACACTGGGAGCCAATGTAGGTCTCTCAGGACCAGTGTTATATAGTCTCAGTGGCCACTCCCTGCCGCATTCTGGATTAGTTGTAGTTTCTGGGTCACCTTCAAAGGTAGCCCCATATAGAGCACATTGCAGTAGTCCAAGCGGGAGATAACTAGAGCACGCACCACTCTGGTGAGACAGTCTGTGGGCTGGTAGGGTCTCATCCTGAATATCAGGTGGAGCTGGTAGACAGCTGCCCTGGACATGGAATTGACCTGCGTCTCCATGGACAGCTGTGAGTCCAGAATGACTCCAAGGCTGCACACCTGGTCCTTCAGGGGCACAGGTACCCCATTCGGGACCAGACAGTCCTCCACACCTGCCTGCCCTTGTCCCCCAAAAGCAGTACTATAGGTTTGTAGCCATCAATAGTCCTCTCCTCTATGAATTTGTCTAAACCTATAGGTTAGTGGCCCATCCTTGGCTCTTCTGGAAGCAACTTCTGCAGTTCAGCTATGCGCTGAGTGAAGAAGTCCTCTCTTTAATCTGTCCTTAATCTTCTTACATTCAGCTTTATTGGATGCCCATGCGTTCTGGAGTTATGGGAGGAGGGGGGCTTTCCTCTATCCATTTTCTCCATGCCATAGATTGTTTACAAACGTTGTCTCTTACATGCCTTTTCTCTAAACTGAAGACCCAAATGTTGCAACCTCTGATTACAGAGGAGTTGCTCCACCCCTTAATCATTTTGGTTGCCCCTTTCTGAACCTTTCCCAACTCTATAACATCCTTTCTGAGGTGATAGCTCAGAGTAGATATTTCAGATAGGTGCTCCGATTAATTTCTAGGTTAGGGTCTAACCTAACTGCGTCTTCATTCCCAAAGAGTGGGTGTGATGACATACCGTGCATCCTGTTGGATTCCTTGAAGTCTTGATCTTGAAAAGGATGGTCCTTTTTCAAGAAGTACTTCAAATTTGCATCCAGATACCAACTTAGATTTTCATCAAACACACCAAACAAGAGATAAAACTCCTTCTCGACACCTTTCTAGGATAGCAACAACACACAGGATGTCAGGCTTTTGAAAAATACCTATTCTCATACACTAATCATTGTTGGTTATTGTCGCAAGAGCATTGCTGGCCATTCCCCGAGCTGGTGAGGCTCATTTGACAACAGTGAGAAATGAAGCCTTGAGTGTCAATGGAACTCCCTGCCACTGGAGATTCATGCCTTCTTTGTCAACTTTTAAATTTCTGCTGAAATCTTTTCTATTCTGCTAGGCCTATGCTGGCAGTTAATAACATGTCCTACTACAATAGTTATTTGATATCTGTTTTTTAACTTTTTAATGATTTTATTGTATGGTTTTATTGCTGTAAATGGCTTAGATTTTTTAATGACAAAACCGCATACAAATATACAGTGAACCTCAGTTTTCAAACGTAAACCATTCCAGGAGACCGTTCAAAAACCACTCAATACAGAAGCCTCAAAACAACAGGCAAACTCAAAACAGAAGCCATGTGGCATGTTCAGCTTCCAAAAATCGTTCAAAAACCGAAGCAATTACTTCCAGATTTTCGGAGTTCGAAAGTCGAAACTTTCAACTTCTGAGGCACTTGAAAACCGAGGTTCCATTATACTTATAATTAAGTAAAGTAAGTAAATAAGTAAAACTTTTTGCTTTGTGTTTAATGCTGTAACTTTGCTATTAATTGCCATGGACTCAGGAGAGGATAGGCGAGATATAAGCAATAAAATAATCGCCATCATGTTCCAAGTCTACCCACCTAACCACAAGCCACTGTCAATCAAGTAGGGAGCCAGGGAATTCAGACCCTGTAGGGCTGGCAGTTTTGATGGTGGTCGCATGGGAGTACTAACATAGGTTGAGTCTCAAAAAATTACCCATCTCCAGTCCCTTCTGCTGATACTGGTCAATGGCACAACGGCAAAGCAACCAAGCATACCTGCTTATTATGTTCATCAAGAGTCCCAGGCCGACATATAAGCAAGGGCCCCACTAAGCCAGAATTGGTGTCTCTGACCGGATCTGATGCAGAAGAGTACATCCAGGTCAGACAAGGAGGGTCGGTGGCTGTAGGCCCAACATGCTGAGGGACCATCCAGTGGTACACAAAGCTCCCCAGAGGCTTCACAGCAGCTCCGTTCCTAGATAAGCCTTTGAAAAGCAAGAAGGGTTATGCAACTCCTTGTATCATTAGAGCTAGTTATGGCGTAGTGGTTAGCGTGTTGGGGAGACCAGGGTTCAAATCCCCACTTGGGCATGAAGCTCGCTGGGTGACCTTGGGTCAGTCACTGCCTCTTGGTCAAACATACCTCACAGTTGTGGGGATTTGATGGTGATGGGGAGACCATGCACACCACACCTCAGGCTCTTTGAAGGAAAAGGTGGGATATAAAAGCAAAAAATAAATAAACGAAATTTTAAAGCCGTTCATAGCAGCTGGGGGGAGATAGCACGAACCGGGGGAAACCTGCTTAGTGTACTGCAAATACTGCGGGACTCCACTTCCCATGAGTCCCCACAAAGATGGCCAAGGATGATGGGAACTATCTGGAGGGTGCAAAGCTGGTGAGAGACAGTGCTGTGAGGGGGTTAATTTCATGTTTGGACAGAAATGTTTTTTCTTGTCAGTCTGGATCTTACTGATCAGTGCTGTTCAGCAATCTCCTGAGTCTAAGAATTATGATAGGCAGACACTCATTTCTCAAGCTACATTTTCCATACCATCCATCATTCTATATACAGTCATACCTCGGGATAAATGTGCTTCAAGTTAAGTATTTTCGGGTTCCGCTCCATGGCAACCTGGAAGTAACGGAATGTGTTACTTCCGGGTTTCGCCGCATGCGCATACAGTCAAAATGACGTAACGCGCATGCGTAGAAGTGGCGAAACGTGATCCGCGCACACGCAGATGCGCGGACGTGGGTTGCTTTCACTTCAGGATCTGAACAGGGCTTCGGAACGGATCCCGTTCGCATCCCAAGGTACCACTGTACCTCCACTATCTCCCCACCTGCCTTACCCTCAGAGGCCTCAGAAACTTTAACACCTACTCTTAGGAAGAGTTCTCCAATCCATAGACAATTTGAGTTGTTCTTTTGTCTACCTTTTCATGGCATTGTGTCTTCTTAATTTTTGTGGTTTGGCTCGTTTCCCCCACTTCATAACCAAGCTGTCAGCACGGCTTGCAACAAGAACACAGTACAATTGCATCTTATTCGGGGTTCTGTTTGTGTCTATCCAAAGCCTCGGAGCCACCCTACAACTGGAAGGGTGGGGTGGAGAAAGAGAAACCCCCATGCTCCCAGACCCCATGCTCTAAGTGGGCCTTCCTCCCTCCCCCAGCAAGTGCGGAATCTTTTTCAGCTTGAGGGCTGCATTTTCTTCCAGGCAGGTTTCCAGGGGCCACATATCAGTGGTGGGTGGGGCTGGAGGCAAAAATGGGCAGGGGAGCTATTGAAGGGCAGGGGAGCTACTAGGCTGGATAGCCATGCCCTGCCTCCAATGCTTCTGAATGCCAGCTGCTGGAAACCGCAGGAGGGGAGAGGACTGCCCTTGTGCTTAGATTCTGCTCCTGGGCTTCTTCCCATTTTGAGGCAGGTCCCTTGGAAACTTGTCCATATGAGAAATCATCCCTCTAGCTGAAAAAGGATTCCTCACCTGATTCCCAGCAACTGTTATTCAGAATCATAATTCCTCTGGCAGTGCCACATTGCAGGTCCCTTGGCTAGAAAGCACAGGACAAGAGGAAAACCACTCAGTCTCATACTTTCTACACATGGGACAAGTGGGAGCATGGATAAGCCCTATGTGTCAACTTTTCTCCATCCACTTTCTCCGAAATGCCATGCACAATTTTGCAGACTTCTATCATGCCATTTCTTAGGGCTCATCCACACATATCAAGCCTCACGCTTTCCAGGCAGATGTCCAACTTTAAAAGTCAGTGTCCAAGCACTTTTTTAAAATTTTGCTCTGCAGCTTTCCACAGAAAGACCTGCTCTTTGATGCTGAATCTGAGCAAACAGAACCCCATGGAAAATCCAAATGGCTGTTTGTTCCGATTCAGCAGTAAAGAGCGGGTTTTGTGGGGAAAGCACCAGGGGGGGAAAGTGTCGGACATGGAGCTTTAAAGCAGAGACCTGATCCTAAAATATGTGCCACAAAAGGAGGTCTGAATGAGACCTCACTCCAAACTGGAAAGTTCCAACACTGCAACCCTTTCTCATAGGGAGCTCTTGCATTAAAAGCATTGTGAAACCTGCCCTTTCTGAAATAACTGAAAACAACCTCTACTTCTTCACCCCAAGCAATCATCCTGGTCTTGCTAAGCAAGTGAAGAGCACAGTTTTTATACAGCTGTTGCTAAAATGAAAATGTGCATGTAAGAACTAACCATCCTGGTAAGCAGTTCCTTCCCATTCCTTTTCATAAAATGCACCATGGGGCTGAATGCTAAAAGACCAAGAGGCTTTGTTTGCAAACGTAACCTGGATAGTATCTCCGACTTCAGCTTTGATCACTGGTCCTGCAGGGAGAAAGACAGGAATCATAGGTCATAGAATTGTAGAGCTGGAAGGGACCTAGTCCAACCCCATGCAATGCAGGAATCACAACTAAAGCTGGTCTGTAAGTTTGCCCCCTCTGCGAGCCATTTTGTTTTCAAACAGCATGAGCATGCCTTATTTCCACTGAACACTGCATGCAGAAAGCACCTATTTACGAGAATTCTGGCATAGCTAAATATCAGTATTGTGCAAGAGCTCTATATCAGGGGTCAGCAACCAAAGGCCCATGGGCCGGAAGCAGCCGCAGAGCTCGTTTGACTGGCCCACGAGCTGCCCCCAAACGGAGCTGCCCGCTTGCGCACTGCGCTAAACCGGCACAGCGTGGGGCGGGGACTTGCTTCTGTGGCACCAGAAATCATGTCTAAGCAGACACCAAAAATTGCGGGTGCGTTTGCGATCCGACCCACAGAGGGATCTCCCCGGGACCGATCCAGCCCAGGCAAGATAAACCTTGCTGACCCCTGCTCTATATTAAAAAGCAAAAAAGGAAACGTGTGCCCCAAAATAGCACAGGCCTCCATAAGAACATAAGCAGAGCCTACTGGATCAGGCCAACAGCCCACCTAGTCCAGCATCCTGTTCTCACAGTGGTCAACCAGAAGTCTCTTTTGGGAAAACCGCAAGCAGAACCTGGGGCAAGAGTACTCTTCCCGCCTGCGGCTTCCAGCAATGGACGCAGAAGCATTCACTGTATCTGGCCATGGAGGCAGAGCATAGCCATCATGGCTAGCAGACATTCATAGCTGTCTTCTCCTCCGTGAGTTTGTCTAATCTTCTTTTAAAACCATCTTAGTTAGTAGCCATTACCACCTACATTTTGCCCATAGTGAAACATGGTAACTAGGAGCTGGTAGCATTTTCTGTTTTGCACTTGCACATTTCTGGTTAAAAAAACTCAAACTTTTAAAAAGGTGTTCATGCGCAGCTACAGAAATACCTCCATGCATGCCCAGAACAGGCAAAGGTAGTAGAAGACAGGAGAATAATGACTGGGGGTAGGGGCTAGAAAACATTGTATCAGAAACTATCTATTGCTGTGTGGACAGGAACCAGCAGAATGCATTTGAAAAATCTAAGATTTAAAAAAACAGTGTGTATTGATAGTCAATCATGTACACAGAAAAATTAGATTTTGTTTGCAACAAAATATGGGAGCCCCTCATTGATTGTTCCCAGATTGTGGGACTCTGCCTGCCTAGGGAGGGTGGACTGATTCCTCCTTGGTGGTTTTCCACTGCCTTGTGAATACCATTTTTTCCCTAGTAGGCATTTCATCTTTGGGAATGCTCTTGTTTTTTAGGTTTTTGTAACACTGCACTGGCTTTTGAATAACTATCCCTGTTTCCCACCCAGATCATAAAATATTTATAGTTGATGTGAGCAGCATTGAGTATCTCTGTTAAGACAGAAAGAGGGAGTTACAAATCTTCCAGATAAATAGATCAAACTTCCCACCGTGCCTCTCAAAATGTAACAAGTCATAGCCCATATATCTGGCTGGGCAGGAAAGTTAATTTTGATGTATTACCAAGTATTCCGAGATGCTTTTCTTCTTTTGTCCTCCCCTTCTCCACCTGAAAAGTTCCATCCATGTATTCAGTGTATTGGACCTTCCAGTATGTTCCCCCAATCCTAGTGGAATTCTGCTTGAAAAACTGCTCTGAAGAACTAAACACAAAGAAGCAAACATGTGATTCTAGGGTGCAACAACAACCAAATCTTTAGATTTTGCAGCTTTTGTTGTTGCTTCTGCAAATCCAGCTGCATCAGCCAAGATCCACAGTAGCTTTCATGTTGAACTATGCAAGAGACTTGGCAAAGAAGATTGTTTTCATCGTTAACGCTGTCTTTTTAGGGAGGTGGAAAGGATGTTTATGTGTCACATATAAAGGCTGATAGTGCAGGTGGGTGAGAAAAAGTCCAGCTAATTGCCTTTGGGGAGAAGGGCCAGAGAGGCTCAGTAGCAGAGCATCTCCTTAGCAAACAGAAAGTCCCAGGTTCAGTTGGCATCTCCAGGTGGGCCAGGGGAAAACTCATCATGTCTGAGATGAAAGAAAGCCTCTCCTGCCAATCAGTGTAGACCACACCGAGGTCTCATCCACACTTCTGGTTGTTCCTTGCCTAGAAAGCATGAGTTCTCAGCGGTGTTTGATACCATCGACCATAACATCCTTCTGGACCGTCTTCAGGGGCTGAGAGCTGGGGGCACTGTCATACAGTGGTTCCGCTCCTTTCTCCTGGGCCATGTTCAGAAAGTGGTGGTGGGGGATGAGTGTTCAGACCCCCGGGCTCTCACTTGTGGGGTGCCTCAAGATTCTGTCCTCTCCCCCATGCTTTTCAATATCTATATGCAGCTGCTGGGAGAGATCATCAGGGGGTTTGGGCTGGGTGTTCATCAGTATGCGGATGATACCCAGCTCTACCTCTCTTTCAAATCAGAACCAGTGAAGGTGGTGAAGGTCCTGTGTGAGTGCCTGGAGGCTGGTTGGAGGTTATATGGTAGCTAACAGATTGAGGTTGAATCCTGACAAGACAGAAGTACTGTTTTGGGGGGACAGGAGGCGGGTGGGTATGGAGGACTCCTTGGTCCTGAATGGGGTAACTGTGCCCCTGAAGAACCAGGTGTGCAGCCTGGGAGTCATTTTGGACTCGCAGGTGTCCATGGAGGCACAGGTCAAATCTGTGTCCAGGGCAGCTGTTTACCAGCTCCATCTGGTACGCAGGCTGAGACCCTACCTGCCTGCAGACTGTCTCACCAGAGTGGTGCATGCTCTGGTTATCTCCCGCTTGGACTACTGCAGTGCGCTCTACGTTGGGCTACCTTTGAAGGTGACCCGGAAACTACAACTAATCCAGAATGCGGCAGCTTGACTGGTGACTGGGAGCGGCGCCGAGACCACATAACACCAGTCTTAAATGACCTTAAAAGGCTCCCAGTACGTTTCCGAGCACAATTCAAAGTGTTGGTGCTGACCTTTAAAGCCCTAAATGGCCTCGGTCCTGTATACCTGAAGAAGCGTCTCCACCCCCATTGTTCTACCCGGACACTGAGGTCCAGCTCTGAGGGCCTTCTGGTGGTTCCCTCACTGCAAGAAGCCAAGTTACAGGGAACCAGGCAGAGGGCCTTCTCGGTAGTGGCACCTTCCCTGTGGAACACCCTCCCACCAGATGTCAAAGAGAACAACAACTAGAAGACATCTGAAGGCAGCCCTGTTCAGGGAAGCTTTTAATGCTTGATGTATTAGAGTATTTTAATATATATATTTTTGGAAGCCACCCAGAGTGGCTGGGGAAGCCCAGCCAGATGGGCGGGGTACAAATAAATTATTATTATTATTATTATCATTATTATTTTCTGCTTGTCCTGCACTTTCTAGCCACAGGTCCAAGAGGTTTTGCCTTTGCTCTGCTGCTTTCCCCTGGAAAATCTGTTCTTCAGCACGAAATTGGAACAAAAGGCAAACCACAGAAAACCCGAGTGCTGTTTGTTCTGATTTAGTGCTAAAGACTGGGTTTCTCCAGGGGAAAGCAGCTGGGTGAACAGAGGTGTGGCTAAGCCCTAAATTAGATGGACCAATAGTATGACTCCATGAAAGTCAGGTTCCTAGGAAGTAGGGAGCATTTCCTCTTTGCTAGTCAGCTCAGGCCAGAGGTGGATAATGACATAAGAACATAAGAAAAGCCTGCTGAATCAGGCCCTGTGAGATCTGGCAAGAACCAGTGCCTAAGCAAGGCAGAGAGCTGAAAACTCTCTTCGTGAAGGGAAAACCTGGTGCTAAAAGAGCTTTAAAGCTCTCTGCCTTGCTTGCATTTAAATTGTGGAATTTTAGCCAGTGGTCCTTCAGCTGTGTGTGGTTGAAATGGTGTGAGTTAAATGCACGTTAGATGTGATCGTGCTGTTTATAACTAGCTGAAATCAAGGTGACCTTGGGTGGTGTTGACAGAACACTGTGTGTACCAAGTGATCCAAAAGTAAGACAATTAAGAGAAGTAGCTCACACCCAAATCAAGATTGGGGTAAAGAGGCTCATCCAGAACCCCCAGCTTTAAATGAAGAAACTGAGACACATAGCTGTCAATGTTTTCCTTTTTTTTAAGGGAAATTCCCTTATTCTGAATAGGATTCCTCGTAAGAAAAGGAAAAGTTGACAACTATGCCCAGATAAAGGGCAGCTGGCAGATGGGATGAGAAAGCTCAACTGTTCAGTAATCTTAAAACACCATCAAAAAAGCAACTGCAGAGCAGCCCCACTATCCTCAAGGACACAGAGCTGTTGCTTTGTAAACATGTACCCAGTGTTCTGTTTCCCAAGGAAGCATAATCCATCCCGTTATTTCATTAAAAAAACACTATACCCAGGTCTATAATGCAGAAAGGTTGCAGCATCTGGGCTAAGCAAGAGGTGACATGATAGAAGATTATAAAATTATGCATGGCCTGTGGAAAGTGAAGAGAGAGAAGTTTTTATCCTCCTCTCACAATTTAATACTAGAACTGGCTGACATCAATGAAGGAGAATGTTGGGAGACTCAGGACAGATAAGGATAGTTATCACACAGCTGATAACTACCAGCCAGGAAAACTATGCTGTGTTTTCAGCTGGAGGCTGCTATGTTCCTGAATCCCAGTTGCTGGAAACCACAGGAAAGTGAGCTTGTGCTCAGGTCCTGCCTGCAGGTTTCCCTTTGGGGCATCTGGTCAGAATAGTATGCTGGATTGGAAGGGCCACTGGCCTGATCCAAAAGGCTCCTCTAATGTTTTGACCTACCTGCCAACCTTGGGACACAGGGAATTAAAAGGGATAGGGAGCTCTCGGGATCTGCAGAAGACTACAATTCTCATGATTAGGGGTTTGGGGTATTATCACCATTATTTTTATTTAGTTATTATTAGACTTCTATCCTGCCCTTCCTCCCAAAGGAGTCCAGGTGTTTATCCACTTGCTGCTATTTCTAATTGCAGGAGGGAGGGACTAGCCGACAAATTTCTGCTTTGTTATCAAACAGACCACAGGTGGACCAACTGCTACGGTTAACCATTTTTAAGCTGCTTTATATTTGCTGTAAAGGTAAAGGGTAAAGGGGACCCCTGACTGTTAGGTCCAGTCGTGGACGACTCTGGGGTTGCGGTGCTCATCTCGCTCTATAGGCTGAGGGAGCCAGCATACAGCTTCCGGGTCATGTGGCCAGCATGGCTAAGCCACTTCTGGCAAACCAGAGCAGTGCACAGAAATGCTGTTTACCTTCCCACCAGAGCAGTACCTATTTATCTACCTGCACTTGACATGCTTTCAAACTGGTAGGTTGGCAGGAGCAGGGACCGAGCAACGGGAGCTCACCCCGTTGTGGGGATTCGAACTGCCGACCTTCTGATCAGCAAGCCCTAGGCTCTGTGATTTAGACCACAGCACCACTCGCATCCCATATATTTGCTGTATGAGTACCCAAATTCAAAACCTGACCTACCACATTACAAAGAAGCTTGGTTCAAAAAACATTTTCGTTTCTTGGGGCAACATGCCACACTGTAGCGCCTTGAAAAGTGCAGGTTTAGCTACCCTGTTGAAAAGTTAAAGTCTCCTGTGCGATGGGGACCCCCTTTCAGCACTGTGTAAATGCATTCTCAAGCAGAGCAGGAAATCCACAAATAAAATCCCCCTTACCTGTTTGGCTGCAGCAGGCTTTCCCCAGTGCCCAGGTCCAACCCTGAGGGTCCGTAATTCCACTGAACTTCCTTTGTCGCTATGTAGTATTTGCGAAGTTTCCCTTTCAGGGCAGGCTCTGGATTCTGATAGGAGCAGTTCCTGACTTCATAGAGAGCCTCCATCCCAGCTGTAGGAAGCACAACAGAGCACAACACACTCAGACTGGCCTGCTTGTCAAAACAGCCTGCAGGTTGGGAGTGATGGAGGCAGGGGAGGCCAGGAGCAGCCCAACAGTCAGATCCTGTTCCCCACCACAGATTCAACTTCCAAACTCTATTTCACTTTAAAAAACATTTTTTTGTAGTCTACATACCCAAGGAAAGAAGCATAAAGAAATACGGTATGATCACATCTTGAGAATGATCAACATGCACAATTTCATTCTTAAAAGGTTGAACCCAGGCTGGCTGAAACTGTGCAAATTAAATGCATACAAGGCAGAGAGCTTAAAAGCACCTTTTGAGCTGTGCTTTCCTAGTGCAGAAAAAGTGTCTAACCTCTCAGACTTGCCTGCTGGGCTCAGGGATACTCTTGGGAGACCTTGTGGGAACTCAGATGGACCCACAGGATCTCAGAAGAGCCTCCTAGAACGCAGTTAGCAAGGCAGAAAGCTTAAATGCTCCCTGCCTTGCTTGTGGAGCAATGTCCATTTGGTGCACCAGCTCTAGAAGGTAAGATTGTTCATGAAGGGGCCGTTCCAAGGGGGTGGTTAGAGCATACATATTTTTGCATATACACGCCACCCCTGGAACGTGACCCCTGTGCAAGATGCAAACATGCTGTACTCATAATGTTACAGCAGGTCAAAAGAAGCATTAGGTGGAACACTACCATTAAACTTACTGTTCCAAAACATTACTAATTTTCCCCACCATAGGCTAGTTTACATATATTCTTTTGTAGTAGATTAACTTAATCATAGTTATTAGAGACCAATTTTTCTCAATTCGTTCATATGTAGTAAGAGATATGCAGCTTTCATGCTTTGTCCTGTATGAAAAATCCATCCTTGTACCCTTAGTGATTGCTGGCAGCACACATATATTCCTATCTTGGCTTCCACACCCACACAGCACTTAAAACTTACCTTATCTAGATAAAGGTCCATGTTTTAAAGTGCTGCGTTCGAGGTCCCCCCATCCTTTTTTTTGTCCTGCGTTTTCCACAGGAAAACCCACTATTTACAGAAGAATCAGAGCAAACAGCAAATCTGCAGAAAACCCAATCGCTCTGATAAAGGGTGGGTTTTACTGGGAAATATGCCAGGGCAAAAGAAGTAAAAAAGTTTTAAAAAGTGCCTGGACGTGGCGCTTTAAAGAGTGGACCTTTGCCCAGAAAACACAGAACGAAAGGTAAGCATGGATGAGCCCTCTCCGCTCAATTGTCCCTGAAGGTATGATTCCCAAAAACGACTGCATGGCATATACCTAGATCAGGTTACACATTACACAGTTCAGGAATTCGAAGAGGAGTTCTGAAGTACATGGTTGGGCAGAAGCTAATATGGTGTCTAGTTGAGCTGCAGTCCTATGTCTAAGAATGTAAAAAAAAAAGAAAACCTGCTGGATCAGGCCAGTGGCCCACCTAGTCTAGCATCCTGTTCTCAGTGTGGCCAGCCAGATGTCTACAGGAAGCCTGCAAGCAGGGTTCAAGCACAAGAGCCCTCTCTCTCCCTGTGGTTTCCAGCAACTGGTATTCATAAGCATTTACTGCCTCCAACCACAGAGGCAGAGCATAGCCAGCCTATCAGCTATCAATAGCCCTCTCCTCCTCCATGAATTTGTCCAATCCACTTTAAAAGCCATCTAGGGTGGTGGACAACACTGCCTCCATCGCTATCTGGTGATGAGAGCTGTAGCCGAAAGCATCTGGAGAATTCCGGGGATGGCCTATTTACATCATCTGTGAAAGAGAAAATACTGATCCAGCTAGCCATATGCCTGATGTTATGTACTGAGCTGAATCCTAGAACAATAGGATCCAGAATGCAGTGGTCTGATTGGTCCACAGGAGCCACCCAATCCAGCTCCAGGTGGAAGTGAATCAGTGACCTGATTGGCCTGCAGGAGCAGCCAATCAGGCTTCTGTATGAAGTGAATCCGCAACCTGATTGGCCTACAGGAGCAGCCCAGAATTAGCCAATCATGCGGGGCCCATTATGTAAATAATGTATATATAGCTAGAAGTTTTGGGGAAAGTTTCATCATTGCTACTACGAGCTGAATAAAGAGCATGAAATTCCGACTCGATATTTCACCCACTTTCTGTTGTCATGGACAAGGAATTCAGCAAAGAACTAGTGATCACAGTTGCAAGGGGAACTCAGTCTGGGAGACTGCCTTACCTTGCAGGTGATCATGGACCGCGCAGTTCAGCAGCCATTTCCCAATGTGGTGAGGGATCATTTCTGCTGCCACAAAAGTGGCTGGGAAGAGGCTGGCCACGTCAGTCCTGTGGCCCCGGACAATCAGGGTCTGTCCATGGAAGAAGACGGTGTGGATATCAATCTCATTGCCCATCCCAAAAAGATGCCATGACACATGATCCCCAGCACACATGGTCATCTTGGGGAGGTTCCCAAACACGTAACCATTAATTGCTGCAGAAATAGAGATCAAGATGTTAACATGAAAATGGGGTTTCGTATCAGTGTGTGGGTGTACATATATGTAGCATCCTATATTCATAAAAATGCAAGGCTGTTACTGTGCAACTGGAGAATTTACAGTGCCTTGTCACAATCCAGGATTTGCATAAAGTCAGGGTGAGAGAAGAGCAGTTTAAAATGGTGGTTTCAAAGAACAGCAGAGGTTTGAATAAAGCAAAGACAGAGGTCCACAGGTTTAATGTATCCTGTTAATATGTACATAAGTTAAATACCTTCCGCCTACTTTTTTTTTTTTGCTAATGCTCCAATATTAATAGATTTGCTTAATTTTCCTTCTGTTTTGCAGTTTGGAGGCACATTGTGACTCGCCAATGGTTGTGTAACTCCTGTGAAGTTGTATAACTGAGTGGTTTGGGTTGTGTTGTTTCCCAATACAGCGTTCCTAGACTCACATTTGCTTTCATAAAGTATTAGGCATGAGTTTCCCTATGGCAGTACCCATATGAGAAAGCTAGTTGTACATGTGAAAGAATGAAAGCTGTGGTTGAACAGGCTAGGGTGGAAGGTTATCAGAATGGCCTGTCCACATGATGTTCATTCACTGGTGCTTCAGTGGCAAACCTGTGGACGAGATACAGTTGCTAAGGATGATGAGAGATCCCACTTGCCACCCTTGTATTGTGTTCCCTACTGTCAAGTCACGAGAAGTGACTAACACATTCCTCCACTCTCAGAGGCTTGGGGAGGGGTATCCCAGGGGGAGGGGGCCTTGTAAGCTGCAGACTCCCTCCTCACAGAGGCTCCCCTGGCACTTTACTATACAACTTCCAGAGGATGCTGAAGACACACCTCTTTATCTGACACCTGAGGCGTATATTTTTAGGAGTCACTTTATTTTTATGATTGTAAGTTGTTTCAAACTGTTTTCAGTGTTGTTTCAATGTTGTAACATGCCTTGGGAACTTAGGGTGAAGGGAAGACAATCCATCAGTCAGTCAGTCAGTCAGTCAGTCAGTCAGTCAGTCAGTCATTTTAATCAGTTATAAATCTTTCAGTGTTTGGCAGCCCTGAAGTTAATACATCTCTGTTCTGTATGATCTCTGAGTTTATTTGATCCAGAGAGGGTGTGTTACAGCTGTCCCTACCTGGATATAAACAGAGGTCAAGAAAAGGTCCTGCCCAACTGCACTCACCATGCATCTTGTTGCTCTCCCTGAACCCCTCGTCTTCCTCATCAACAGTGCTTGGATCTCCGCAGAAGGAGGCAATGTTTTGATCCAGGTGCCAGCTCTCATTCTCGTCAACCACGCTGAACATCAGAAAGAAATCGAGGTCCGCGTCATGCCGCCTTTGAGAAACGCTCTTCAGAGTCCCTGGGCCAGGAGAAGATAGGAGTGAATGGAAGGAGCCAAGATGCCTGATGCTGTAGGGGGAGCATGCTGGATTTCTTCCTACTTTCAAGAAAACCCACCTCTCTTAGCCCTGAGGGAACACACACTTCTGCTCTCAAAGCAAGTCTGGCGAAGGACTGTGGGGCTGGCTTCATACAGTGGTGAGCAGCGTCCCTCCTCCAGGCAGCAAGTGCCACCATTTAGTGTAAATCCACTTCATACATTTAAATCACATTCAGTTGAGAGCCAGCGTGATGGCCACTCTAACTGGAGGAAAGTGGCAGGAACTGTGGCCGAGCCCTGATATCTTGCCACCTCTGTATGAGTTCAAAAACCAATAACACCCAAACAAGAAAATAAAACAACATATTATATTTATTTATCGTAAAACAAGGCCTATGGGCCTTGCTTCTTTCATTTCCAGTTCTGCAAATGGCATGTTACAACCCCTGACCTCTTTCTTTCATTTAAACTGCCAGGCTGAATATGGTCTATAAGCTTGTTTCAGTCAATTTAAACCTGAACTGAGGAACAATTCAGGAAAGGTACTTGTGGCTTATTGCACTGTTTGTGATATAATTTCAAAAATAAGCTATGAAACTAAGCAATCTTTTCCCAAGGGCAGCATTACCTTCTCTACATATCAGCAGCGGCCCAATTAAGCCAGTGGCAATGTCTTTTGCTGCATCAACATGAGAATGATAGATCCATGTTAAACAGGCTGGGTCATCATCTGTTGGGCCATGATCCTCAGGAACAGTCCAAGTATATGTGTGGTTCCTGCCTGGAGGGATGGCATCATCCTTCTTAAGGTCTTGGGAAGAGGACTCATCAGGATATAGGGATCCTGGAAAAATTGAGAAATTGCAGTATCCATTCAGTACAATTTCCATTTAATACAGTTGCATTAGCCTTAAGAAGAGCCTGCTGGATCTGGCCAGTGGTCCATTTGGGCCAGCATCCTGTTCTCACAGTGGCTGATCAGACGCCTCTTCTGGGAAACTCACAAGCAGGATTCAAGTTCAATGAGCACCCTCCGCTTTGGCGATTTCCAGCAACTGGTATTCAGAGCACAGCCATCATGGCTAGAAGCTACTGGCAGCCTAATCTTCCATGGATAGTACTGTTGCACACAACCCCGACTTCTGAGTTTCAAGAGACTGCAGGGGTGCCAGTACTTAGCCAGGGTTCAGTTCCATTGGAATGAAAATAAACAGACTGTGTTGATAGGATATTTGTTTTTATTTACACATATATACAATCTGAGCATGGGATGGAGGGGCTCACATCACAGCATTAACACTCCAACCTATAACAGTATACTTTGAGCGCTTCCATTTTGACAGCAGCCTCTCAAACTTAACACCCCACTATGAATTGCTTTTAAATCATCCAAGGATTAGACAGCCAGTGGTTATAGTGTCTGACTAGGACCTAGGAGACCACGGCTCAAATCCCACTCAGCCCAAAAGTTCACTGGATCACCTTGGGCCAGTCATTGCATCCCATGTACACCTTGAGCTCCCTGGGAAAAAGGTGGAGTAAAAATGCAATAAATAAATAAATATATAAATAAAAGCATCATATGCAACATGCCAACTCATGTAGAAACATCCACGAAAGCAGAGGTGAGAGGAAACTTGTTTATTATTATGCATTCAATTTATATCAATTTTAGCTCTTTATCAAAATATTTACCTTCTGAGTCCTTCTTGTAGAAGACACCATGAGGGTGAATGGTGAATGGTTGCCTTCCAAAATTCTTCAGGTGTACAATGATGGTGTCACCCACTTCGGCTCGTATGATGGGCCCAAGGAATCCCAGCCAAGAGGGTTTGGGTATTTCTGATGTGTACGTCTCATCTAAGTATTGCTTATACACAGATTTCCTGTAGATGCTGCCAATTCTGTTCTCGGCAGGCTGGAGAAAGCTAGAGGCTATCCTGAAAAGGAAGGGGGAACAACAATGACAATATTGGTAGCAATTTTCATATGTGCTGATACATCTCTCCTGCTATCTGTATGCACAGCTGGTTGTTTTTAAGTCAAGGCAGAGAGAAGAAAATGTGTGTTTTATTTGTTTATTATTAGTCATTTTATCTTGCCCTGGGACGTGGGTGGCGCTGTGGGTTAAACCACTGAGCCTAGGGCTTGCCGATCAGAAGGTCAGTGGTTCGAATCCCCGTAACGGGGTGAGGTCCTGCTGTTCGGTCCCAGCTCCTGCCAACCTAGCAGTTCGAAAGCACGTCAAAGTGCAAGTACATAAATAGGTATCACTCCAGCGAGAAGGTAAACGGTGTTTCTGTGTGCTGCTCTGGTTTGCCAGAAGCGGCTTAGTCATGCTGGCCACATGACCCGGAAGCTGTATGCCGGCTGCCTTGGCCAATAGTGAGATGAGCGCCGCAACCCCAAAGTCGGCCACGACCGAACCTAATGGTCAGGGGTCCCTTTACTTTTATCTTGCCCAGAGCAACCCAGAGTGGCTTACAACCACCCAACCAAAAAAAACAACATAGATACATTAAAACCAAGAGGGAAAAGAAGTACAGTGGTACCTCAGGTTAAGTACTTAATTCGTTCTGGAGGTCCGTACTTAACCTGAAACTGTTCTTAACCTGAAGCACCACTTTAGCTAATGGGGCCTCCTGTTGCTGCTGTGCCGCCAGGGCACAATTTCTGTTCTCATCCTGAAGCAAAGCTCTTAACCCGAGGTATTATTTCTGGGTTAGTGGAGTCTGTAACCTGAAGCGTATGTAACCTGAGGTACCACTGTATATTAGAAACCTGAGGTACCACTGTATATTAAAAACATCCCACCCACTTTTAAAAACGGGTTTAGTACAGCAGTTCCCAGACTGGATGGTACCTTCCCCAGGGGCGGTGGGGGGGGGGATTCCTAGTTGACACTAAGAGACAAGGAGCTGGCAGGGAGGCAATGGAGGTAGAAATGGCTATCAAACTTTGAAAAGTTGGCATCACTGGATCAAGTTTATCAGTTTTGTTGAATCACTCAAACTAGAAAGTTTTAATTGGGTTTTAAAGAAAAGTGCAATTAATGAAACTAAACCATTGGTTTAATAAATCCTGAGTATGTTCTTGTTCTGCTTAAGAAACTCAGGTGTGCTTTACTACATCAGATTAGCAGTCACATACCCCTTGGCAAGAATTCTGCTCTGGCAGGTTACTAGGTAAAGGTAAAGGGACCGCTGACCGTTAAGTCCAGTCGTGGCCGACTCTGGGGTTGTGGCGCTCATCTCGCTTTGCTGGCTGAGGGAGCCGGCGTTTGTCCACAGACAGCGTCCGGGTCATTTGGCTGGCATGACTAAGCCGCTTCTGGCGAACCAGAGCAGCACATGGAAACACTGTTTACCTTCCCGCCGGAGTGGTACCTATTTATCTGCTTGCACTTTGACGTGCTTTCTAACTGCTAGGTGGGCAGGAGCAGGGACCGAGCGACGGGAGCTCACCCCGTCACGGGGATTCGAACCGCCAACCTTCTGACTGGCAAGCCCTAGGCTCAGTGGTTTAGACCACAGCGCCACCCACGTCCCTTTTATCAAAGTTAAAGTAACCAGTGGGAGTCCTAAGTCCAGCCAAGCAGTGACGTGCTTTTTATCTCTATTTGAAGGTGAGAGGTGCACAGCCATTAATGTGCACAGCAACATCTTGGGAGGGGTGTTTCCAGCTATCCCACCCTTTGCCCTTGGAAACTGCTGCAGGAGATGGGCTGTGAGCAACATCATGGGAGGGGTGTTTATTAGGACTAAGGTGAAAGTGTGAAGCTACCTTGTTATGCTTCGGGTGATGCATGCTGTTTAAGGAATCTTGTTATATATATAGTATTAGAATTTGGTTTTTTTGATATGTTATTATATTTGCTGTTGTTTTACTATATTATTGGTTTTTGCAGTGCTTGTTTGAAATGCATCTGTTTCTTTGTTGCAAGCCACTTTTAGCATGGGGTGTGTGTGTGTGTGTGTGTGTGTCTGTGTCTGTGTGTGTGTGTGTGTGTGTGTGTGTGTGTGTGTGCAAAAGCAGGATACAAATAAAATGAATGAATGAATGTCAGACTATGGAGATTTTGAGTATTGGATGCAGAGGGTAGGGTGGGGGGTAGTTTATGATGATTCCAGACAAGTGGGGAGAGGACAGAGGTGAAACCATCTCCCTCCCCCGTGGGAAAGGCAATCTCTTGTATCTTTTACTGATACAGAAAATTGAATTCTAGTAGATACAATTTCTCTCTGTCCCTTGCATAACAACCTACACCAGCCAAAAGTCCTGTATACCAATGTTCAAAAGTACAGCCATTCTCTAAGTTGTCTAAAACATACATGTACCTGAAGAGTGGTTGGACATGTACAACTCGTTCACACTTCCAGATGTTGGACTCTCAACTTCTATCAACCCCAGCCAGCAGGGTCCCCCTTGAACCAGCTGTGCAAATGCTTGAATTGATTTTTTTATATACCGTATTTTTCGCCCTATAGGATGCACCTTTTCCCCTCCAAAAATGAAGGGGAAATGTGTGTGTGTCCTAGGGGGCGAATGCAGGCTTTCGCTGAAGCCTGGAGAGCGAGAGGCGTCGGTGCGCACCGACCCCTCTCGCTCTCCAGGCTTCAGGAAGCTATCCGCAAGCCTTGCAAGCCCGGCAGGAGTTCCCGCGGGCTCACAAGGCTTGCGGGCAGCAGCCTGCAGCCCGAAGCACGAGGCGCCCTCCGGAGGACGCCCCGTGCTTCGGGCAGGTGTCCGGAAGCCTTGCAAGCCCGGCGGGAGTTGCTGCGGGGCTCGCAAGGCTTGCGGATATCAGCCTGTTCTGGGGGTGGGGTCAGGGAAAGCTTGGGCTTCCCCCGCCCAGCCCCGTGGCTGGGGAGGGGGAAAATATTTTTTTTTATTCATCCCCCCCCAAAAAAAACGAGGTGCACCCTATGGGCCAGTGTGCCCTATAGGGCGAAAAATATGGTATAAAAAAGGGAACTGAAAAAAATCCAGAATTACATTGCTTTTTTGGGGGGGTGTTAATCTCCTTTAATATTTTCACAGATGGCTTCAGGAAGGTTATTTTGGGGCTAGACCAGTGGCTCCCAAAGTGAGCAACACCAGAATGGGGGTTCCCTGAGGGGCATGGGGATGGCAAGGGGGTGTTGCAGCCTAAATGTCTATCAGACTTTGATAAGCTGGTATCACTGGATCAAGTTAGTCAATTTTGTTGAAATAATTAAATTGAATAGTTTTAATCAGATTTTGAATAAATGCAATTATTTATTACTGTTTTGAATTTGGAGTTTCAGCACCCACTTTTCAAGCAGGGAAACTCAATCTGCTGGCAAACATTGGACAGAAGATATTGTCCCCCTCAGCTCTTAAATGTCACGGCAGTGGCGTCAGTGCTACACACAGAAATTTCTGCTTGTGCATGTGTGTGTGTGAGGGGCAGCATTGCCAATAAACCACCAGAGCAGAACTTACAGATGCCTCATTATTGCTGCAATACATGACTGATTTCCCATCACCTTCAGGTTATTTGGGTACATAGGTTTGACCAGCCTTTCTCAACCTGGGACCTTCCAGACATCTTGGACTCCAGCTCCCATCAGCCCCAGCCAGCATGGCCAATGGTCAGAGATGATGGAAACTGTACCCAGCATCTAAAGAGTCATGGATTAAATCACATCCTGGTATTTTGTATGTTACACTACTGAAGCTTGGTAATTCTCCTGTTTCTTAGGTAACGTGGCATTAACCATTAAACCAACCAAGACCAGATACATATCAAGAATGTATTATCCTCCATTTTTTTTATATGAAACTCTGAAGTGGCTAGAGTTATTAAGCCAGGACCTAGTAAACCAAGAAATGAAGCTCACATATCATTTGCTATGCTTTGTCCTGTGATGGTGTTCTTCCCCAAGGGAGCATAGTTCCAGTCCACTTCACGGATGCCCAGGTAGTAGACTCTGGTGGCACCTTCAGCCAAGACATGAACAAGGAGGTGGAGGTGGAATGCAGTGTGCCATGTTTGTTTACAGGACAACATATCAGCTCTTGGAAGGTCAGTTCAGGTGTCGAGATCTTCAAAAAGGGAGGAAATAAAAATAAAATCTTAGCACGAGTGAAGAAGGAACAGAGGACACTGGCTTATAGTGAGTCAGGCCATAGGTTCAAGCAGTTTGGTACTGGCCTTGCTGATGGACAGCCCTCTGCAGGCTTTCTAACATGGCCTGTTTCTCAGCCCATCTGGAAACATTGGGACATTAAACCTAGAACCTTGCACATTCAACTCCTGTTCTCTGCTGCTAAGCGACAGACTTTCCATAAGAAAGAAAGGCAGGAGACAGTACAAGGCCATATAAATCTGCAGGTTTTATTTTCCAACAGATGGTGTTTGTGGATGAATGAAGAGAAGGTGATGTTCTCGGCATGTAATCCACCCCACTACTGTCCATTTACTTAAGTGCCAGATAATGTCAAGATGACATACAGCTTCAAGGACTCTTTCGCTTTGATGGTGGAGCAGGGGTTGATTTAATTGTATCAGCTAGGATGCAGATTTCAGTCTCCTAGTCTACCCACCACCAGCACCCTTCATGGGGGACCTGGAAAAAAAGTCTGTATTGTCTTCCCAGGTTCCATCACCAACGTGTCCCATAGCCCTTTGGTTCCTTTGATCCCAGATAGGCTCTAAATGCTTCAGAGTTGGGGCCTTCACCTGGGCAGCAGCCAAACTCTGGCTCTGCCTGCCTTTGGATGGACTTATCAGCCTGCCAAAACGTCTGAAGGGTACCAAGTTAGGGAAGTCTGGGATAGACTCTCAGTGCCCAGTTAAAGCAGTAGCCCATTCCAAACATGACTAAAGCCTGCTGACAATTTTTTTGTTGTTGTTGGCAAAAATAATTATATGGAATGAAACGAAAACATTTGTTTGCATGCCTATAGCATGAAGGTTAAAAACCCCCAACAATCATCAGTTGCCTGGTTTCATATTTTTAGTTACTGATACAGGCAACAAGACCAGAGGTACATTTGAAGTTAACCTGCTGTTACAGTGGTGCCCCGCAAGACGAATGCCTCACAAGACGAAAAACCCGCTAGATCAAAGGGTTTTCCATTTTTCGATGCGTTTCGCAAGACGAATTTCCCTATGGGCTTGCTTCGCAAGACGAAAACGTCTTGCGAGTCTTGCGATTTTTTTCGCTTCCCCCACTTTTTCTAAGCCGCTAAGCCGCTAATAGCCTTTTAGCCGCTAAGCCGCTAAGCCTTTAATAGCCGCTAACCCGCTAATAGCGCTAATCCGCTGAGCTGCTGATAGGGTTGCTTCGCAAGACAAAAAAACCGCTAGACGAAGAGACTCGCGGAATGGATTATTTTCGTCTTGCGAGGCACCACTGTATTTATTTTTATGTAGGAGACTACCAGCCACCTTTTTAGCCAAAGTTGTTGAGCTTTCTTCAGTTGTTCAGCCAGGTGCAGTGGCCTCTGTGCGTGAATCCTAAATATTTGGCCATTGTGAAAATAGGATGCTGGACTCTATGGGCCAATGACTTCCACTTTGAGGAAGACCTGAGTGGCCCTATGGATTTGAAAATGATTTTTAATGTGTAATCATTGTCCAGTTTCTCTCTCTCTCTCTCTCTCTCCCCCCCCGTCCCTTTCCCCTTGTATGTGCTGCTCTTTTAGACTGTAAGCCCTTGGGTGGGAATTGTCTTGTTTTGACAGTATGCAAACCACTTCAGGAGCCATTTTGGATGAAGAGCAGGGTACAAGTGCTCCAAATAAATAAACAAACCCCACGGTGAAGGACCAAATCAGAGGCCAAATTATTCTGCTGTGATAAGAATATATTTCCTCCTCAGAAATGATCCCAAACAAGTTGGAGTCAGATAAGAACTGCCAGATGTTTCCAAGGTCTTTTGTCTCTCCACTTCATTGGAAGCCTTGTAAGTAAGAAACTTACTGTTTTCATTACTCACTTTGCTTAGAAGGCTTCTGATTAAACACAAAAGCACCTAAGCCCACAAGAATCTAAGAAGAGACCACCTGGATCAAGACTGTGGCCCATCTAGTCCAGCATCCTCTTCCCACAGGCCAGATGCCCCAAAGGGCACTCTCCCCGCTGGTGATTTCCAGCAACTGGTATTCAGAAGCTGACGTGAGTGCTGGAAGGAAGACCTGCTCCCTGCTGCAAGGCCCATTTCCACCTGGCCTAGGGGACGGGGACCACACTTACCCAGAACAGCTAAAAGGCTCCTGAGAGGCCACTGGGACATTGCTGCCACCGAAAATGCTTTGCAATGTTATTAGGTAGTTTTAAATCAGTGGCGTTTTAAATGTTTTGGGTTGGGGTTTTTTTTTCTTCTTCTCTGTTGTGAGTGGGATAAACGTTTACCATAGATTCCGGCATATTAGGCAACAGGGCGTATAAGATGACTCCCCAAATTGCCAATTTGAGGGGTCGACTTATACGCCCAGTTGCCTAATACGCAGCATCAGTGGGCGGCGGGTGGCACGCTGCACTGGGAGGAAACTGCCCAGTGAAGCCGGCTTAGCATCACTGGGCAGCATTCTCCCGGCATGGAGCCCGCTGCCGCTGCCCAGCAAACCCATACCCGGCGTATAAGACGACCCCTGACTTTTTGGAGGATTTTCTGGGGTTAAAAAGTCATCTTATACGCCGGAATCTACGGTAGTTGGGGCTGGGGACTAGTTTAGTTGTAGCATAAATGCTTTTTTAAAAAATAGTTTCTACTGTTTTATTGTATAGTTTGTATTTTGTTTTGAAGGAGAGGGGGTCAGGGCTGCCTGGGTGTGGGCCCCAGCCAACAGAATGGCTGGGGCAGGTTCCATCGTGGCGGGGGGATGCACTGGGACATCTGATTTCAAAGATCATGGGCAGGAGAAGGAGTCACGCTAAGACCAGACCATGTCATTACTGAGGAGGCAGGTTTAGTCGTCGTTTGAAGACTACCCCTGCCTCCAGGTCTGATCTTGGCTGGAAGGATACTGGAATCAGTAAGGGAGACCCACATGATCTTAAGGTGCTGCTGTGCAATGCCAGGTCAATGATTCACAAGACAGCTATCATCCACAACTTGATTGTGGATGGAGGACTTGACCTGGCATGTGTAACAGAGACTTGGTTGGATGAAGCAGATGGGCCTGTCTTAGCTGCTGCTTGTCCACCAGGTTTCTCTTATGCACAGCAACCCAGGTCATATGGGCAGAGATGTTGGAATATTCTAGAAAGAACTTGAGAATTGGTCTTGAACAGGTTGCTAGGCAACAGAAAAATCTACCCAGCAACAGGAGCCTTTATAAAGGGCATGTGATCAACAAGGGTCAGTGTATAAATGAGAATGAGTCAGCATTAGGTCTCTGGCCAGATGGCTGAAAGAGAAAAAGATTGTGTTATTTTATTTGTATTTGGCCAGTGTAATTTTTTGTAAATAATAAAGATATTCAATTAAAAGGAAACTGCTGCAAGTCTATTAAAAGAAGAAAACCCAAGAGTAGATGCTGCACACACATCAACAGGGATGGGGAGGGTCGCAGTGATTTTTAGGAAGCTGACACCAGGCATCCTATTGGGAAGACCCAGTTTTCTGAGTGCATGTTCTGGATACAGTGGTTCTGCTCCTTCCTCCAGGGCTGTGTCCAGAAAGTGGTGTTGGGGGATGAGTGTTCAGATCCCTGGGCTCTCACTTGTGGGTGCCTCAGGGTTCTGTCCTCTCCCCCATGCTTTTAAACATAGCCATTATGGCTAGTTGCCATCAGTCACTCTCTCCTCCATGAATTTTCTCTTTTAAAGCCATCTAGGTTAGTAGCCATCACTGCCTCCTTTTGGAGCAAATTTCATGGATGATGATGATGATTTAAATTTGAATGTTTAACTATGCACTGGGTGGAAAAAAACATTTCTCTATCTCCCAGAAAAAACTCCCATCGCTGTAGTGCTGAGGTAGCCAACACAACACCTTCCAAATATTGCTGGATAGCAACTCCCACAATCCCTGCCCATTGGCCATGCTGGCTAGAGGTGGCAGGATTTGGAGTCCAACAACACCTGGAGGGCACATTGCCTACCTGCCTTCCCCTGCTGCAGAGGAGGAACAGCAGTGAAGGGACTTGGTTACAGAACTGAAAATTAAATTCTAGTCTACCCTAAGTATATTTTGAGCTGTGTGTCATTTGTGAGCAAGCACATGGACCACTGAACTTTATTATGGATCAATCAAACATGCATGGATCCCTTGCTCAAATGCACTCTCACAGTGCCAGTCCTATGATAGCACCCCTAGGTATAGATTCCACCCTGTTCAGTGGGCCTTATTCCCAAGTAAGTGTGCACAGAGTTGCAGCCTTAACGTCTGACATGTTGCTCACCCTTGAACGAAAGCTGTTCCCTAACTCAGCGTGTTGAATTATCCTGGCCTGCTACCTTTATAATAGGACAACATACCCGTCTTTCAGCTAAGCATCCAGTAACAAGATACAAGGACATCAGCATACAAGAACACTATTGTATGCATGTGTGTTTTAAGACCCAACTTGTTTTTATGACTTTAAGTTGTTTTAAGTTGTTTTTAATATTGTGTATTAATGCAGCAACACTAGGGTTGCCATACAGTCATACCTCGGGTTTTAGACACTTCAGGTCGTGTTTTTTCGGGTTACAGACTGCTGAAACCCAAAAGTACCAGAATGGGTTACTTCCAGGTTTCAGCAGTCGCGCCTGCACAGTAGCGCTAAATCACGCTTTGCGCATGTGCAGAAGTGCCGAATCACAACCCGTGCATGAGCAGACGCACCGCTGCGGGTTGCGAACGTGCATCCCGCATGGATCACATTCGCAGCCCGAGTATCCACTGTATTTCAAAAAGTGACAATTGGGACTTGAAAGTCAATGAGCTGTTTTCTGGCAGTTCTTTCAAAATGTCAGGACATATGGCAGCACTAAGCAACATATCCTAGGGGCTTAAGGTGAAGGACATGCCATTATTAATAATAGCTCTGTTGTTTGTCTCTTTTCAGTGGCAGAGACTGCAAAACACTTTTGACGTCCGAAAACTATGAAGAAGATGCTCCCAGTCTTTAAATACTGCTTGACAAACAAAATCCCTAAGTGGTCTACTTAAAACACAGAAAGCCCATAAAAGAAAATTATAGGCAAACGTATACATATACACAAAGTTATAATAAAAATTACAAATAAATACATCAGCAAAAACAGAGAATCCATCACTAAAACATTAAATTAAATTTCAAGAAATAATAAAACAGAGCAGTGTTATTAATCTTATGAGCAAGGGAAATTTTGTTTAAATAAGTAAATCTTCAGGGAGTATTGAAACCTTGCCACAATTTCTGCCTAATCTAGAGCATTCCAGGTGTCCTGAACTATTGCTCCCACCCTAAGTAGCCCAAAAAAACCTGGAGGTGGACCAGGATGGCGAAGAAGACCGTCTTAGAAGTCACCTGCTTCAGAAATAATTCCCCTCCTTACCCTCCCCACATCATACCTCAGGTCCCATTGAGAGATGTGACCCACTTGTACATGTGCAATTTGCATGCTTCCTGAGAAGTAAGCCCAACCAGAATTTACACTCAAGTAAGTGTGCCTAGGATTGCGGCCCAAGCAACCTCCCCCTCGCTAACTAAGTATTCAATTAAATAAGTTCACAGATCCCTTACTTTGATACAGGAGGAAGAGCTGGTTAGAAGCTGAGACCATGGGAAGGGCTTCAGAACTGTTCCCCGAACATTTTCTTCCTGAAGCTCCAAAGAAGCCATATGATAGCTACAGACGCCAAGAGGGGGCAAAGTCTAGGCCATAAAACCAGCTGATCCCTGGACCCAAGCCATTGGCCTATCTGGAACATGTAATGCTTTTGGAATGCACTAAATAGAATAAATGTTTTGCAAGCTGATTGGCTGCTGAGCAAGGAACAGCCTTATGTTGATCAATTCAATGTCATTAGCATATCCGTATGCCGCCTACATTTGTTTCGTTTTCAGGCTTTAGATGGCAAGGGCAATGTGCAGCTTGTTACTCCCAAGTCAATTATGACTGGATATTGCTTTATGGCATTGAAGTGTGAATGTGCATGCCACCTTTTGGTTCTTGGAGGAAAGCTGGTATATATACTGTAAATGCAATAAATAAATGAATTAATCTGGTTCGACAGCAGGCAGTGGCTGGCAGAGCCCTTTGCCCAACTATGGCAGAAAATGGGCAGGATGGTCTGAGCAAAACAGCAGCTTTAAAAAAGCAAAAAAACCCACCCACACACACACACACAAAAAAACACCCCACAACTAAACTGAAACAAAACTCCCAGCCTTCCAAGCAAAGAGCAAAAGGAAAGAAAGTGGTTTCATCCTGCATACAGTGAAGAACCTACAATAAAGGGTTTCATATAAACATTTTTGGTTGGTTTCAGTATTTTTTAATGTTACCCTTTATGGATCTCTGGAGCCAGGATATATGAAGTGGACTTGAACTGGATTTGGAAGCGGATCACTATCTTTCCTGGAGAGTGGGTGGGGGAAAACATTTTTCATCTCTACACAAATGTTCAGCATGGTTATATTAATTAAATAATATATAATATTGCCTTACGGCATGCGTGTCCACTTGACTGCTTCGATCCGCAGAACTAACGCTATTACAGGCGACACACAAAATCCCTTCTGCGTTTACGAGAAATTGATCTTTCTGTGCGGTGTCGCCTGCACTCTGGAACTCCCTGCCTGCTGATATCCTTCAACATACTCTTTTCGGCACCTGCTAATAGTATTTATTGTTTAGCATGGGTGCTGTCAGGATTTATGTTGGGGGGCAGGCTTCATGTTGTGGGGAACAGAACCTCAGTCAGTGGCGTAGCGTGGGGGGTGCAGGGGGGGGCCGGCCGCACCGGGCGCAACATCTGAGGGTTAGGGGCGCAAATCCACGGGTTAGGGGGCGCAAATCCACGGGTTAGGGGGCACAAATTACTTGCCTTGCCCCGGGTGCTGACAACCCACGCTACGCCACTGACCTCAGTCAAAGAAGTATGTAGTTTTACTTGCGGAGGGCAGCTCTTCCTCTTGGCTACCTCCAGGTTGTTCAGATATGCTAATTTAACGTTTGAAAGTTTTAATTTTTTGTTGTTAATCCAATTGCTTTATTATTATTTTGTAAAATGCATTGAGGTCGGGGATTTTTTGCGTATAAATTCTTCCAAATAAATTAATACGTGAAATGGAAAGAGAAAGTGAAAGGACTGCATACATGTATACACCAAGGAAAGCTAAGTGATTCGCTTAGAGCGCATTCGCGGCCCCAGCGTCGGCAAGCGACACATCGCTGCTGCCGACGCGCCGCCCCTTCTTCCGAAACCTGCCTTTTTCTGAATAGCCGGACCGCTCCTCCTGCACGTGCGTACGAGTTTGTGTCGCCTCCGCTCCAGGGGCAGCCAGTGGGCGGCCGAGAGCGAGGCCCCGCCCCCTTCATGCAAAGTTGAGCTCCTTTCTCTTGCCGGCAAAGGTGGTATTCCCTCTGCTTGCACGCCGCTCGGGGAAGAGCAGCCTCTCTCTCTTGGTACCATGCAGAAGGCGCCAGCTGCTCCTGCCGCGGCTGCCGCGGGGGTCACTGCAGGTCTCGCAGCCCCCGCATTTCTGCGGTTGCCCCCCTTCCTGATAAAGTTGTGGGCTATCATGGAGGATTCGTGGAACGAAAGCATGATAACTTGGAGCCCGGTGAGGAGCGGCGGGATGGATTGGGGATGGAGGGTTCCGCGGGAGCGCGCCGTAATAGACTTGTAGCGCTTCTTCCGAACTCGGACTTTAATGTCCAGAAGCAACAGGCGGCCAGTACTGTATTCTGGCGCTTCTGCGTCAGACGAGTTCGTTGAATTTTTAATTTAAAAAATTAAAAATTTATCCCACCTTCAAAGAGAGTAAGATGCGACCTGATAGAAATGTATTATTATTATTATTATTATTATTATTATTATTATTATTATTATTATTATTATCCGAAGTCCCGGAGTATGTTACAGCGTTAAAAGCAACTAAGAGCAGCTTATAAAATGATGCACGGCGTGGAGAAAGAGGGTAGAGCCGCGGTTCCCAACTTACGGCACACGCCGCACGCAGGGGGCAATTTGATTTTTAAGGGGGGGGGCAATTTGGAAGCTTGTTTAGACCAAGTTAATGGCATTTTAGGCTTCGTCCACGTGAATAGGATTTCACTTTTTGAACGATAAGAATTAAATGTCGTGGGATTTTAGAGATGCCTATTTTGGCCAAAAATAGTTTGGGAACCGCTTCGATAGAGGAAGGTTTTTTGCCTCTTCGCGTAGCGCTAGAATGGTTCCCAACTTACGGCACACGCCGCACAGGGCGGCAAATTGATTTTTAAAGGAGGGCGGGCAATTTGGAAGCTTGTTAAAAAAGGTTTGGGTACCACTGCGAAAGAGGAAGGTTTTTTGCCTTCTCTGTAACACTAGAACTCTAGCGAAGCTGACTTTTGGGAGAGGGCAGAGAAAAGAAAGTCTTAACTTCACACAGCGCAGAGTTAAACTGTGGAACAGCTTCTCGCGGGAGGCGGCAATCATGGTTCCCAACCCTAAACTGCTTTTTTAAAGAAGATTAGGGAAAACTCACGAAGGAGAAGAGGGCTATCTGCTGCCAGGGAACTGGTAGGAGACAGCTATGCTTCTGAATACCAGTTGCCAAAAGCCGCAGGAGGGGAGAGTTGATCTTGTTCTCAAAACCCCGCTTGCGGGTTCCGTAGATAGGAATCTGGCCACTTTGCGAACAGGATACTGAACTAGATGGACCATTGGCTTGATCCATCAAGCTCTTCCTATGTTATTACATTTTTCCAGGAGGCATTTTAAATCCGCCAGGTGCGTTTTGCACCTGGCTATTGGCCACTTGCAACCAAGTGAAGATGCCGAGGTGCCAGGATGGAGCCTGACATCTGCACCATCTGGATGTGCGTGCCTGGGGATCATTGGGCCATGGATGCACACTAGCAACACATCCTGTAGAATTATATTCCTTATATTTTATCTGCACCATCGGAATGAATTTCAGGAACCAAAAAGCTGCATTGAAAAAATATGATTTTCAAGCTGCATCACCTAGAAATGGCAACTTTTTGGTGACTTTCCTTTTTGGTGACTGTAACATTGGTTTAAGGAGCCATTTGGTGTCTAGCTTATTATATATCTGAGTTTCTCTGTTTCCAGGGATCCTCCTGTGATGAGGCTGCATTTTAATTGTTTTAATGTTGTATTTTAATCTTGTTTTTAAGTTGTATTCGTTCTAATCATTTTTATTATTGGTTGTTAGCCGCCCTGCAAATCAGCTGCTGACCAATATAAAACAGGTGACAAGGCACACACGCACAGAATTAAACCACAGTCAAATTGTTAATGTAAAGCTAAAGAGAAATGTAACAATTCCAAAAACAACTACAAAATAAGCACAGAGTTCGGCAAAGAAATTTAATTTGTTATCAAAATGCTTTTTCAAGATGCCATCCCTTAACCAAGTATCTAAAGTTCTAGAATGGTGGGGTTACTTCAGCCATGCCCCTTGCAGACCCAGGGCAGAGCTGCTTGCTTCCTTCCCCAACGCAGCAGAAGGCTTCATGTAGGGAAGTTAGGAACACCATAGCAGGAACTCATGCAGAGATGTAATAGGCAGCCTCCTCTGCGTTCTGATAACCTTGACTCATCTAAGCTCTGTGTTGTTTACTGGCAGCGGCTGCTGGAGGCTGAATTTGTGACCTTGTGCATGTCTATCCAAAAGTTATTCTTTTTTTAAAAAAAAAAATATTTAACTGGTTTTTTCATATTAATATTTTACAATCACATATCAAATACACAACATAAAAACAAGATTCCAAAGAATCTCCTGGACTTCCCTCCTCCACTTTCTGGGTTCGATTGTTAATCATTTCCTCCTGCTTCTTTTATGATAATCCAAATCTTTTACCTCTACATTGTGTCCAAAATTCACCATTAAACTACAAGTGTTATTCCAATTCTACCAGGGTGGATTTGATTTAAATCACTAGTCAGTAAGACTTGATTTAAATCATTTTTATTTATTTTTTACAGAAAGATTCGTTTTTGCTGGTATAATCTTAATATTTACAACCAGCTGAAGGTTTCATTTTTGGAATAATAAATTTTCAAAGTAGTTTTTTACAGTTATATAAATAATACTGATATGATTATACTATTAGAAATACATAGAACGATAATAATGAAATTATTGTGAAGTTTAATAAGTTAACTTTATATTTGGACAACTATTCTGCTGTACTTTATTGGAAGGAGAAAAATAATAATTTCCTTAATAACAATTTAAACAATTTATTTAACTAAATAACATTTTAGCATGTGTATCCATGTGTGTTGATGTGGTTAAACTATTAAAAAAAACTTAGACTGAGTTTTAGCACACATGAAAAACTTAAACAAATTTTTTAATTTTCTGATGAATAGCCTTTGGACTATAATGTAACTTAAATAAAAGACTATATTTAGAAAGATTTTTCCTCCAAAAGTATTTTATTTTAAAAATCCAATTTAAATTTAAAAATATCTGATTTTTTTTTTAAAATCTGATTTAAAAAAATCTGATATTTTTATTTTTTTTAAAAAAAATTGATTTTTTTTATCCACTCTGAATCCTATCAACGATTTTAGCTGTTTGCAATGGTTTTTAAAATAAATTATAAATTTTCCCCATTCCTTATTAAAATTTTGGTCTTCCTCTTTTCTGATTCTTCCAGTCATTTTAGCCATTTCAACATAATCTACCAACTTAATCTGCCATTCTTCTCTGGTAGGGACTTTATCTACTTTCCATTTCTGGCCAAAAGCATCTGTGCAGCTGTGGTCACATACGTGTATTTGTGTATCCAAAATGTACTCCCTTGCATTTAGGATTATGGTAGTAGTTTTGTTTTATTTCTTCTAGTTTTCTAATAGTTAATTTGTTGTCCTTGATGTGAGTGTAACCTGATGTGTACACATGTTTCTTTTCTGGAATTCACGAATACATTCCGTACGTGTGCGTGCCCATGTATGTTCATATGAAGGCATATAATCTGAGTTGCAAAGGTTTGCTCCCCTAATAATTGCTCAAAGGAAACTAGGCATATTTGTATTACAATTTGCAAACTGGAGAATTGTGCAGTAGTGAACAAGCCAAATGCCAATTTCATTGGGTCCACTGGTCTGAAATATTATTACTGTAATATGGAAAGTGCATGTTTTCATGATGTTTCTAATGCATATTTTTCTTTGCTCTAATGAGGGTAAACTGGTCCTAGCCTGTAAAATTCTACTTTTTGCATTGTTTAGTTTTTTAATAGGTCAAGATATGCTGTAAATTTGGTGCAGTGGGCAAGTAAATGCCAGCATTGGAAACTAGCTGACTGTACTCTGATAATTTGCCCATGTAGTGAGAGAATCAGAAACAGTTGAATGGTGTGATACACACCTACATAGGGAGACTGAGCCCTATTGTATTATTATTTGTACCCCACCCATCTGATTGGGTGGCCCCAGCCACTCTAGACGGCTTCTGGCATATAGTAAAAACATAGAAAAACGTAAAACCTTAAAAAGCTTCCCTATACAGTGGTACCTTGGGTTAAGTACTTAATTCGTTCCGGAGGTCCATTCTTAACCTGAAACTGTTCTTAACCTGAAGCATCACTTTAGCTAATGGGGCCTCCTGCTGCCGCTGTGAAACCTGAAGCGTATGTAACCTGATGCGTATGTAACCCGAGGTACCACTGTACAGGGCTGCCTTCAGATGTCTTCCAAAAGTTACCGTATTTTTTGCTCTATAAGACACACCTTTTCCCTCCTAAAAAGTAAGGGGAAATGTGTGTGTGTGTGTGTGTTATGGAGCGAATGAAGGCTGCACAGCTATCCCAGAAACCAGACCAGCAAGAGGGATTGCTGCTCAGTGAAAGCTCACTGACTTCGCTGCACTGTAGAGGCGCTGAGCAACTTTCCCTCTCTGCGCAGTGCCTCTTTAGCAAAGTGGGAGGAGAAACAGAGCCCCTTCCATTTCTCTTCCCACTTTGCTGGAGAGGCGCTGCACAGAGAGGGAGAGAATATTTTGTTTCTTCTGCTCCTCCACTAAACCTAGGTGCATCTTATGGTTGGGTGCGTCTTATGGAGCGAAAAATATGGTATATAATTACTCATCTACTTCACATCTGATGGGAGGGCATTTCACAGGGTGGGTACCACTGCTGAGAAGCCCCTCTGCCTGGTTCCCTGTAACTTTACCTCTTGTAATGAGGGAACCGCCAGAAGGCCCTTGAAGCTGGATCTCAAGGCTGAAGGATGGGGGTGGAGACACTCATTCAGGCCATTTAGGGCTTTAAAGGTCATCATCAACACGTTGAATTGTGCTAGGAAGCAGGTGTTATATGTTCTCAGCAGCTGCAAGTGTAGTTTATGCGTTAACCATATTCCAACCTACACTGTGCTGCTGGCAGTGTATTGTGCAGTTTTAGCAACCCAGTTTCATTACTATCACTGAGATAATTGTCTTTTCTCTTGGGTAAGCTTTCCATTTATATTTCTACATATTTCTATAGGACACCCCCATGTATAAGACCCGCCTCCTATTTTGGGGAACTCAATTTTAGGAAAATGAGGGGAGATGGCCCAAAGGTGTTGAGCCTCTCCCCTCATGCAGCTGCAGGCAGGAAACACTCCCTAGATCATTTCAGCATGGAGCAGCATCAGGGGAATTTGTGCTCCCGCCAGCAATTGGGCTCCGATGCTGCTGCGTGGTGGAAACAATCCAGGGAGTGCCCACTGCGCACAGTGACATGGGGGGGTGGAAGTTGCGCTCCCACCAATGAGCTGCCTGGCAGTTCACAGCTTCTCCCCCCATGCAGCTGCGGACAGGAAACACCCCCCTCAGATCGCTCCCCGCTCACTGTGGCACTGGGGGAAGCCACACTCCCACCAATGAGCTGGCTGGTGGCGCACAGCTTCTCCCCCCCGCCATGCCATGATCCATGTATTGGACAACCCCAGTTTTTTGACATGATTTTTTAGTCAAATAACCTCATCCAATACACAGAAAAATATGGTATGTCTTTCCTTGGTCCATAGCAACTATGCTTAATCTAGTAAAATGTAAATGGGCCCCTGACCATTAGGTCCAGTCATGGTCGACTCTGGGGTTGCGGCGCTGAGGGAGCCGGTGTACAGCTTCTGGGTCATGTGGCCAGCATGACTAAGCCACTTCTGGCGAACCAGAGCAGCGCACGGAAACGCCATTTACCTTCCCGCCGGAGGGGTACCTATTTATCTACTTGCACTTTGACGTGCTTTTGAACTGCTAGGTTGGCAGGAGCAGGAACCGAGCAACGGGAGCCCCCCCCCCCCGTCGCAGCAATTCGAACCGCCAACCTGATCAGCAAGTTTAACCCACAGCGCCACCTGCATCCCTGCTTAACCTAACTTACTGCAAAAGAATACATATAAACCAGCCTAGCAGGTTTATGGGGGAAATTGTATTTTTTGAAAGCAGAAAACTGAGCAAGAAGTTCAGAGATAATGCCCAAACCTATGCTGCTTTCAACTTGCTGTAACAGTATTTCTGTAAGTTTTCTATCTTTGGTTTATTTCATTTATTGGTAAATAATGTTTTACAACATTTAAAAAGCATACCTTAATTTTCTTTGGCCTGACTATTTAGCCATGATGGCAGGTAGTAGGGCGGGGCACATTCAGCTGAGTGGGGCCTCAGATTTTGCCCCCCAGGATCTTGCCCTGAACCAAACAAATGACTATAGGTACTTTTTTGTTCAATGGAGTATCTCTGCAGTTCTAGGGTTCCACCACCAGAGGGCATTTAGCCTAGCACTAGACGATGTCTGATTATCAAGATCATGGTATACCAACAGCTAAACATTGCAATACACCACTATCGCACAGCGTCCAAAATAACTCCGTTAACCTGTACATAGTTCTGTGCTTATCACCTGGTAACTGCTAGTACCAATAGATTTTTCCTTGCCTTTTGCATATTGCTATAAATGTGATTCTGTACAATTTTTTATGAACACTTTTTCTCCAAAGATAAAGCTCTAGAAGTAATAAGTACCACAGCAATCAAAGGTAAGGTAAGTGTATGTTCCCTAATAGACATGATTCGGGAGGCGAAGCGGAAATGGCTTCTTGCTCTTTCAAGGGACCCAGGAAGTTTTGGGTGTCTCACTTTTGTCTCATACTTTATTCCTCAGAGTATCGTCCTGCCTTGACAAAACCACTGATTTATACATTTTTATCTTTTTGTTCAATGAAATATAAGATAGCATAGCAGTTATGGGAAAAGGGGGCTGCTCGTGCATAAGCGTTTAAGCCCTCCAAGTTTTGCCATCAGTTCCTAAACTCTCCCAATCCGCGGAGCCATGGGTGCATGACTACCTCAATCGCTGGCAGAATCCGTCAGTGGGCGCTTCTGGAATTTACGCCAACATAAGAGTTCCTTGACGGAAACTCTCCTTCTGGATTCTCTGTGTGACAGTTTCCTCCGCGGAGTGGGCGTCCCCAGCGGAGGTCCTGAGCCCTCCCCGCTGTTCTCACTGGAAACATCTTGGAGCCCTTCCTCCGATTGTGTTTCTGCAGAAACTCTCCCTCTCCCCCTACTGGTTCCTTCCTCAGCATCCGAAGGTCTCCTAGCCTCCTTGAGCCCTTCCACCACCTGACTCTCCGATGGCAGTTCCCTAACATCCACCTCCCCTCCAGGACCCCCCTCACCCCCCCATTTCCCCCTCTTCTCTGGGTGGTGAGGCTGGGAACCCCCGGAAAGAATCCTCCTCATCTTTGGATGACTCGAAAACCGCCCTCCACCTACTACTGTCCCTTCTTCCCCCATACTCTTCCCCATCTGATTCTTCTTCCTCTTCCTGTCCTGATTCTGGGAACCCCTCGAACTCCTCTTCCTCATCAGTGGTGCCGAAGTGTTCCTCCCAGAACCTAGCCAAGGGCTGGGGCTTCCTTGGGAACCGGCGATGAAATGTTTCTACTAAGACCTCATCCTTGACCGTTTCTGCTGGTAACCAGGTATTTTTGGACTCCGGTTCCCCTTCCCATGCCACTAAGTACTCCACCTGTTTCCCCTTCCACCGAGAGTCGAGTATTTCTGCTACATGACTGCTTCGCTCCCTCTCTTCTACTTGCGGTGCCTCAGGAACCTCACCTTCACGTCCCCAAAATTCCCACCCCTCCCGGTATGGTGATAGTAATGACCTATGGAATACTGGATGCAGTTTCATGTTGTCTGGCAGCCTGAGTTTAAAGCAGTGTTTCCCAACCGGTGTTCCGCGGCACACTACTGTGCCGTCAGACATTGGTTGGTGTGCCGTGGGAGGGAGGCGGGCGAGTCGGGCGGTGAGAGGCGGCGGCGGCGAGGATCCGCGTCGAGCCGGGGGCGGCTCCGCGGTGGTGGTGCCGAGCGGCGGGGCAGCGCGTGCAAAAGGGAGGAGCGCGAGACAGCGGAGGAGGAGGAGGCCGGCATGTCCGGGCAGCAGCAGCAACAACAGCAGCAGCAACTCCCGGCGACGGCTCCTCAAGCCCCGCCGCCGCCCCCTCCTCCGCCCGCTATCGCCGCCACCACCACAACAGCCGCCGCCGCCTCAGTTGCCGCCGTCCCTCAGTCCCTCGCTCTGCTGCCTCCTCCCACCCCCAAAGCTTGGAGGTTCCCCGGCAAGGGGGAGGGAAAAAACTTTCACTTTCGTGCGTCCCTCCCGGCGTGACGCTGCGCGCTGACGTCACGGGGCGGGGCTTTAATGGTGGTGTGCCGTGAGATTTTTTTTCAGTAAACAGGTGTGCCGTTGCCCAAAAAAGTTTGGGAAACACTGGTTTAAAGGCCACCGTATTGACCTGCTGTATAACCTCGAAGGGTCCCAGTCGTTTTGGCCGCAATTTTTTGCAACCCCCCTTGAACGGTAACCCTTGTGTTGACAACCACACCCGGTCCCCCACCGTAATGGTCTCTCCTTCCCTTCTGCTCCTATCTGCCTGCCTCTTGTATTCTACCTTGGCCCTATCCAAATTCATTTTGAGCTGTTGATGTATTGCTTCCATTTCTTCCACAAAATGTTCCGCTGCCGGTACGCTCCATCTTTCCCCTCCTTCTCCTGGAAAGGCCCTGGGGTGACACCCATAATTAGCCATGAATGGACTCATGCCTGTGGACCCATTTTCCGCATTATTGTATTCGAATTCGGCCAGGGCTAATTTTTCTACCCAATCATTCTCTCTGTCATTTACATAACACCTCAGATATTGTTGCAGAATACTGTTTGCCCTTTCCGCCTGCCCATTAATTTCTGGGTGCCTGGCGGTTGAGAAATTGACCTCCACGTGCAGTAAGCTCACGAGCTTCCTCCAGAACCTGGACGTAAATTGTTTCCCTCTGTCTGAGACCACCCTCAAGGGGGCACCATGCAACCTAAAAATGTGTTTTACAAACAACCTGGCGGTTTCTTCCACCGTTACCGCATGTGAGCAAGCTATAAAGTGACACATCTTGGTTAACAGGTCTACCACTACCATTACCTCAGTTTCCCCCTTGGATCTTGGTAAATCCGTCATGAAATATATGGAAACTGCCTCCAATGGCCTTTCGGGTGTGGGTAATGGTTCCAGTAACCCCGCCGGTGCCGCCCTCTCCCCCTTTGCTCGCTGGCAGCGGTCGCACTCCCTTACATACTCTCGTACATCTTCCCTCACCTTGGGCCACCAGAATTGCCTGGTAACTAACCACATTGTTTTGTGTTGCCCAAAGTGCCCCGCGGTGGGGCTGTCATGCAGTTGTTTGAGTACCTTACCCCTCAATTCTCCTTCTGGTATGTACAAGGCCCCCTTGTAGTACAACGCCCCGTTCCTTTCTTCAAACCCCCCGGTGATCTCCCCGGCTCTCCTGAGCCCTCTGAGCTTCTCTTGGGCGTATTCATCGTTCTCTGTCCCTTCTACTAGTTCTCGTTGCCCTACCAATGCTGCCCCACACACCCAGTGGTCCTCGGGGATGACATGTCTCTCTTCGGGCGCTCCCTCCCCCTCCATATACTCTGGTTTTTGAGAGAGAGCGTCTGCCCTTACGTTCTCTGGTCCCGGTACGTAGCGAATCTCAAAATGGAACTTGGAAAATTCCTGTGCCCATCGCACTTGTCTCTGGTTCAGTACTCTGGCCGTTCGCCAATATTCCAGGTTCTTGTGGTCCGTGCACACCTGGACCTTGTGCTGCGCTCCTATTAGCAGGTGCCGCCATCGTCGAAACGCTTCATAAATGGCGAGCAGTTCCCTGTCGTACACTGTGTAGTTCCTTTCGGATTTATTCAACTTCCGCGAGAAGAAGGCACACGGTCTCCAGTCCGACGCATCCTTCCCCGGTTGGAGCAGAACCGCCCCGACCGCTCGATCTGATGCATCTGTTTCCACCCTCATCGGTTTCTGTAGATCCACGTGCAAGAGCTGTTCTTCCGAAGCGAACGCTTTCTTTAGCCTTTCAAACGCTCGCTGCGCCTCTTCCGTCCATGCAAATTTCTTCTTAGTACTGAGACAATCGGTGATGGGAGCCGTTAAGTGGGCAAAGTTTTTGATGAACTTCCGATAGAAGTTTCCAAACCCCAGGAATCTCTGCACGTCCTTCCTGGTTCTGGGTGTCTTCCATTCCAGTACCGCTTGGACCTTGCTAGGATCCATGGCCAATCCCTTGTCTGACAAACGGTACCCCAGGAATTCCACCTCTCTGGTATGGAACTGACACTTCTCCAGTTTGACCCACAGCTGGTTTGCTTGCAGCCGGCTTAGGACCTCTCGGACATCTCGGACATGCTGCTCTTCGTCCTCTGAGTAGACCAACACATCGTCTAAGAAGGCCACACAGTTCTTATAGAGCAAAGGTCCCAGCACGTGATTCATGAATGATTGAAAGCAGGCTGAGCCCCCCTGTAATCCGAAGGGCATAACGAGATACTCAAAGGCCCCCAAGGGGCTGAACATGGTAGTTTTCCATTCATCCCCCTTCCTCATCCGTATCAGGTTATACGCCCCCCTCAGGTCCAGCTTGGTAAAAATCTTTCCCTTCCTCACCCTGGTCAAAATGTCGTCAATCCTGGGCATGGGAAAGGCCACCGGTTCTGACACCGCATTGACGGCCCAGAAGTCCACGACCAACCTGGGTTTATTAGTGTCTTTTTTGTCCACAAAAAAACACTGGGCTGCCCCCCACCGCTCTTGACTCCCTGATGAAACCTCGTTTCAGGTTCTTGTCTATGAACTCCCTTAACTCCTGCATCTCCCTGTCTGACATTGCGTACAGCTTGCCCACTGGTAGCTGGGCTCCCGGGAGTAGGTTAATTTGACAGTCAAAGGGTCTATGCGGGGGCAGTCTATCTGTTTCCTTCTCACTGAAGACGTCGCTCAGGTCTGTGTATTGTCTGGGTATTTCTCCCTTTCCCCCCACCGCCATCCCTGCAAGACTGGCCCTAGCCAGCCCCTGCATTTCTCTTCCCTTGCAGTGCTCTAGGCAATGAGCTGACCCAAAAGAGACTGTCCGCTGGTGCCATCCCACTAGCGGGTCATGTAGCGCCAGCCAGCTCATTCCCAAGATGATGGGAGGTCCCGCTAGTGTGGCTACATGAAATGCAATGACTTCCGTGTGCCTAGCCACTCTCATTGTCATGGGGACCGTCTGTTGGTTTACTTCCCCTCCCAGCAGTTCCCTCCCGTCAATCGTTGTCACCTGCAAGGAAGGACTTAAGGGCAGCGTCTGTATTTGGTGCTCTGACGCAAACTCCTTACTCATGAAATTGCAGGAGCTGCCTGAGTCTAAGAGGGCTTTTATCGTGAGTGGATGTCCGTTGGGTAGCTCTAGCAGCACCTCTACGACGAGAGCAGCCCCTTGGGGGTTCAGGCTTGGGCACGTTCACTGATCCTTGGCCTGACTGCTGTGCCCTGTCGCTGGCAGCCAGGCGTTGGCTTTTACCTGCTCCTTAACCCCCTCCTGCTCACTCCCAACAGCCCCCACCATTCCTTGCCATCCTTTCCTTTGTGGGCAGACCCTGGCAAAATGTCCTGGCTGTTGACAAAGGAAACATTTCTTGGCGCTCTTCCCCTCCTTCTTCTGCCCTTCGTTAACATTTGAACCGCGCGCGCTCGCCCCTCCAATCTCCATCGGTTCCAATGGCGGGGAAGGTTGCGCCGGCATCTCAGGAATGCGGAAATCATTCCAACGCTCTCCTCTCCCTTCCCACTTCTCCAGAGCTCTCGCCTCCTGGCGCGCTCCAATCACAAGCGCTGCCTTGGTCAGCTGATCCATGGACTCCGAACGGGGCGCGCAGGAAAGTTCATCTTTCACCGCTGGGGCTAGGCCTTCTTCAAACAGCATTTGTATAGGTTCCGAAGACAGGTCCCACCCCAATTTATGTATAAGCATGGTAAACTGTGTCCAATACTCTCGGACTGGTTGATTTCCCTGTTTGCACGCCATTAACTGTCTGCGTACCACTCCCTGTTCAATCTGGCTGGAAAACATCAAGTCCATCGCACTAAAGAATTTCCTCAAGTCTTTTAAGGCGTCATTATTATTTGCCATCAGGGGCCTCACCCAATCTCTAGCCCCTCCCTCGAGGTGCCCAATCACAAAAGCCACTCTCGATTCCTCATCGGCAAAGTCATCATGTTGCAGGTTCAGTGCATACTGCATCTCTGTCTTAAAGGCTTGGTAGTTCCTTGGATCACCCCCAAATTTCTGTACCAACCCCGGTACCTTCCTTGCGATGGGGGTGGGTTTCCCCTGTGCATCCTGCGCCCTCCTTTCCTCAAGCCGCGCTGTTAGCAGTGCCAGCTGGTGCTCCAAAGCTCTGTTTCTCTCCTCCAGTGTTGGTCCCCCTCCAGCTCCTCCGGCTCCGGTTGGGTTGCTCATGATGCCTCTCCTTCGCACAAGCAGCGTCAAGGACTGACGGATTGCTGTTATGGGAAAAGGGGGCTGCTCGTGCGTAAGCGTTTAAGCCCTCCAAGTTTTGCCATCAGTTCCCAAACTCTCCCAATCCGCAGAGCCATGGGTGCATGACTACCTCAATCGCTGGCAGAATCCGTCAATGGGCGCTTCTGGAATTTACGCCAACATAAGAGTTCCTTGATGGAAACTCTCCTTCTGGATTCTCTGCGTGACAGTTTCCTGTGCGGAGTAGGCGTCCCCAGCGGAGGTCCTGAGCCCTCCCCGCTGTTCTCACTGGAAACATCTTGGAGCCCTTCCTCTGATTGTGTTTCTGCAGGAACTCTCCCTCTCCCCCTACTGGTTCCTTCCTCAGCATCCGAAGGTCTCCTAGCCTCCTTGAGCCCTTCCACCACCTGACTCTCCGATGGCAGTTCCCTGACAATAGCACTATGTAAAAATGAGAACAGCAATAATGGAGGTGAAATAGAAAATATCTCGGGAAGAATATACCCTATAAGAAAAGCAGGTCCTACATGCCCGGTATTAGATTTTAGATGCGGTTCTGCTATGTCAAAAGGCAAGGGAACTGACCAACTGAAATGAGCATCCTACATGAACACAGGCCAGAAATTAAAAGGGTTGCAAGTACGGCTGGGTGATGTCTGGTTCTCAAGATTGTGATATACCAGGAGCTAAACATTGTGATACACTGACATCGCATAGTGTTTGAAATAAGGGTGGAACTATGTAGAGGCGAACGGGTGATTTCCTGGTAAGTGCTAGTAGTTAGTGGCATAAAACTGATAGATTTTTAATTATGTTTTACATACTGCTACAACTGTGATTCTTTAGTACAGGTAATTTTTGATTAGCACTTTTCTATCACAGGTAAGGTGAGAGAATGCTCCTTAATAGACAAGAGGAAGTCACAGGCACAAATCTGTATGTTGGGGAGAGTTGGGCAGCAACATGGGCTGCAATTTGGGAGGCGGCTTCCTATTCCTTTAAGGGTGTCGGGAGGACCAGGTGGGAAGGAATGAACAAATGGAGAGTGGAAGAAATTTACTCTCCATTTTTTTCATTCCCACCCTACCCCCAGTGCACATACCTGCGCAAATTGTGAATTTATCAGTTTTAGCCAGCTTTGGGAAGGCGGCAACATCCCAAAGATAAATGAGACAGACTGACTTTGGTAATACACCTCTGCTCTGCTCCCTGTTCAGAAAAACTGCCAGACTTCCAGATTAGGGGAGTGGATCATCTCAATTTTGTGGCATCTTAGCTGTGCAACAGCAACTCAGTCCTGCACCTAGCAGGGCACCTGGCTCTGGGAAGGAAGATCCAGGGTTCTGGCATGGTCCTAAAGACTTTCCCTCCTTCCCAAAGATGGGAAGCACTTTCTGTACTTCCATCATTGGGAAGGCGGTCCCAGGGCTCTGACATCCCAGAGCCTTTGTACCACCTTCCAAAAGCCAAACAAAATGGAGGCACTCTTGTGATCTTTGGTAAAATGGCCGCCTCCGGAAAGCCGCTATTTAGTGCCCCCAAGTGGATCTTGGTAATTTTGTTCCAGCTCTGCTTGACACCTGTGCGGAGAAACCACTAGCACCTCTCTGAATTTTGTACTGCAGCAGAGCAAGGATCCTGGCTCCAGGAATTAAAGTCTAGGGCTCTGGCAGGATCCGAGAGCTCTTCCCTCCTTCCCAAAGCTGGGCAGGAGGTCTCTGGGCTTACTGGGCAGGAGGTCTCTGGAAGCACCTCAGATCGCCCTCCCACCTCCACCTTCCCAAAGTCTGGAAAGCAGCCCTCCACCTTGCTGGGAGCCCTGTTCTGGGGATTACTGGCTTTGCACATTTTTTGCCCTCAGATTTTATCCCCCTTACTAAAGCAGTGGTAAATATATATTTACCCTTCTTTTCAATGAGCTGTCTATGCATTTCTGATTTTCCACCACTAGAGGTGCATTTAGAAGTTTTCAATTACTGAGATAGTATAGCACTGTGTAAAAAAAACAAAAAGAACAAGAACAAGAACAGCAATAATGGAATGAAAATAATATTAAGTATCTCGGGAAGAATATACCCTACAAGAAAAAACAGGTCTTATATTTATTAAACCATCGATGAAGTTCTGCTCTGTGAAAAGGCAGGGAGGTAGACAGACTTGAGCATCTTACATGAACAGCGGTCTGAAAGGAAAAGGGTTGCAAGTACGGCTGCGCGATGTCTGGTTTTCAACATTGTGATATGTGAGCAGCTAAACATTGCGATATATATATATACCAAAATAGTAAAATGCCTGAAATAAGGACAGAACTACATAGAGGCAGACAGTAATTAGTGGCATATATGTAAAAGGTAAAGTGAGAGAATGTTTCCTAATAAACAGGAGGGAGACACAGGTACACACCTGTATGTTGGGCAGGGTTGGACAGCAACATGGGGGGACAGTGATTTGGGAGGCGACTTCCTGCTCATTCAGGGGTGTGAGGAGGTGCTAGTGGGGAGGGATGTGGGAACATTCTCTCCATTCACTTCTCCCTCTCCCCATACACACACCTGTGCAAAACTGTGATTGCTTCAGGTTTTGTGGGGCAGGGTGGGGCAGCATCCCAAAGATAGACTAGATATATGAATATTGGTAATCTCTCAAAGCTGATATTTGAGTCCCATCTGCAGCACCAGAAAAACAGCCAGGTTTCCAGCTTAGGGAAGGTGGTGTCAGGGCTCTGGCAGATTCCCAGAGCTCTCGCAACGCCCTCCCAAAAGCCACACAAAATGGAGGCACTCTGTAATGTTTCATAAAATGGCCGTCTGGCGAAGCTATTTGGTGCCCCCATGTGGAACTTCGTAATTTTGCCCCGCTTTGGGTTAGCACCCTGTGCAGATAAACTTTCTCTGCTGGCATCTTTCAATGAGCAAGGCGCCTGACTTCGGGAAGGTAGCTTCTGGAGCCCTTCTTCCCTTCTGAAAGTTGGGCATCCGCTTAATGGCTTTGGGAAGGAGACTGCCAGAGCCATGGTGCCACCTTCCCGAAGTTGATTAAGCAGCCATCCACCTTGCTGTGGCCCCAGTTCAGGGGTTTTCTAAGTTTACATATTTTTCCTGTATACCAGATCTCCGGCACATTCATCTGAGTGGAGCTGCAGGTTGTACCCCGCAGTGTCCTGCTGCTGCAAAGCCAGTGATGTGTATATATACCTTTTTGTACAATGAAGTATTTATGCATTTCTTGGTTCCACCGCTAGAGGTTCATTTTGGTTTTTGAATAACTGAAACAGTGTAGCATTATGTAAAGACGCTATGGCAATAATAGACTGGAAACAGTATTCAGTGCATTGGAAGGAATATACCCAACAAGAAAAGAAGGTCCTCATAGATGACTATGGCATCTGGAAGTGTGTGTGTGGGGGGGATAAATAATTGGAGAGCAAAGGAAAACCACGCTCCATTTATTTATTCCACACCCCATACACACACCTGTCCAGAACTGCAATTAATAATTCTTTTCTTTTCTTTTTTTCTTATTCTTTATAAGAATAAAAGAAAATTATTATGAATTAGTTTGGAGATGGTATTTAACACTAGTCAGATTAAATCAAATAAACAAGGAATGTTCGGTGATATTTTGGAGGGAATGCTAGGAAACCAGGAATAATGTTCACTTGTCATGGGGGTGTAAATATTTTCATTCTTTTTTTTTTTTTGCAAGAGGGTGTTTAAGGAGATTACAGAAATCACTGGGTTAAAGCTGACCAAAAGTCCAGAAGTAGCATTATTATCAATTTCTGATGGGGTGGGAGGTTGGCAGGCTATGAAGGACTTGCTCACAAATTTATTGACAGGTGAACAAATTATTATAGCTAGGACATGGAAGGGGCAAGGTGAATATAAAATGGAAGAATGGTATAAAGGGGTGTGGGATATAGCTATTAATGATAAGTTAACATGTGCCATTAAGGTAAGATGGGGAATATGCAAGAGAAATGATTTTGAGGAGATATAGAAGGTGTTTGTAGAATTTGTACTGTTAAAACAGAAAGGAGACAAACCATCACAAGAGGTGTTGAAATTTTGGGATGTTGGATAGTTATAATTGATTAGTCTTGGGGGTTGGGGGTGCTCATTTTGATTCTTATTTATGATTATTGCTTTGTCAAAAAAATTTTTTTTAAGGAACTGTGATTAATCTTCTCTATTATGGGTCTTACTGCTGGTACCACTCTGGCTCTGGGAAGAATTGTCCAGGGCTCTGGCAAGGTCCTAGAGCCCTTCCCTCCTACCCAAAACCCTTACTGTGCTTCTGTCATAGGGAAGGAGTCTGGCAACAGACCAGAGGACTGACTCCGCCCTCCCAAAGCCAGACAAAATGGAGGCACTCTGGGATCTTTCATAAAATAGCAGTCTGTGGGAGGCTACTATTTGGCAGCCATAAGTGGATCTTCTTAAACTTGCACCATCTCAGCTCTGCTTCATGTGTAGAGAAACTGCTGGCATGACTGCTGCATTGATCTGAATCCTGCACTGAGCACAGCGTCTGAGTCTGGGAATTAAGGTCTAGGGCTCCGAGAGCCCTACCCTCCTTTCCAAAGCTGGGCAAGTGCTTACTGGGCTTTGGGAACGAAGCGCGAGGGCTCTTCCCATTTCCCAGACCTGTCCCACTACCCTTCCCAAAGTGGGATAAGCAGTGCTCCACCTTTCTGGGAATCCAGTTGTAGGGGTTACTGGCTGTATTCATTTTTGCCTTAGATTTTATCCACCAGCATCCTGCTCTGACAAAACCAGTTATGTATAGATGCTTACCTTTTTGTTCAAGGAAGTATTTATTTAATTCTAGGGATTCAACAGTGGAGGTGCATTTAGGATTTTTGAGTGGCTGAAATAGGACTGCATAGTTCAAAATTGATAACAGCAAAAATGGACTGGAAACAGCTGTAAGTGCCTCAGGAGGAATATACTTTACAATAAAAGCAGGTCCTACATGCAGTGTATTAGATCATATATGCGGTTCTGCTGCATGAAAAGGCATGGAGGCTGACAGACTGAAATGAATATCCAACATGAACAAACGTCAAAAAGGAAAAGGGCTGCAAGTATGGCTGGGCGATGCAAGATCATGATATACCAGGAGCTAAACATCACGATCTGAAGCCGATGTTTGCCGCCCCCCAATGGATCTTCTTAATTTTGCATCTGCTCTGTTCCATATGCACAAAAACTGCCAGGCTTCCAGCTTAGGGCAGGGCTCTGGCAGCATCCCAGAGCCTTTGCGCCGCCCTCCAAAAGCCAGACAAAATGGAGGCACCCTGTAATCTTTCATAAAATGGCCGCCTCTGGCAGCACCCCGGGGCACACCCACACCCACACATCACCTTCCCAAAGTCTGGTAAGCAGCCCTCCACTTTGCTGGGGAACCAGTTTTGGGATTACTGGCTTTTCGTATTTTTGCCTTGGATTTTGTTTACCATGTCCAGCCTGACAAAAGCAATGACGTACATATGCTTACCCATTTGTACCATGAAGTATTTCTGCAATTTTGAGATTCCACCAGCAGAGGCACATTTAGGATTTTTGAATGAATGAGATAATATAGCATTGTGTAAAAAAAGAAGAAGAAGAACAGCAGCAATGGACTGCAAACAGTGTTAAGTGTCTCAGAAGGAATGCCCTACAAGAAAAGAAGGTCCTACATGCCCTGTATTAGATCATAGTTGAGAATCTGCTGATTTAAAAGCCATGGAGATCAACAGACTGAAATGAACACAGGTCAGAAATTAAAAGTACTGCAAGTAGGGCTGGGCAATGTCTGGTTCTCAAAATCGTGGCATACCAGCAGCTAACCATTCTAATATACTTATATATTACAATGTCTGAAATAAGTATAGAGCCATGTAGAGGCGAATGGAATAATGTCATAGCAGCTGCTAGTACTTAGTGGCATAGAACCAATAGATTTTCCCTTTTCTTTCACATATTGCTACAACTGTGATTCTATAGTGCATATAATTTTTTATTAACACTTTCCCCCCAAAGTTAAAACTCTAGAAGTAATTAGTAGTACAGCAATAAAAGGTAAGGTGAGTAAATGTTCACTAATAGACATGAGGGAAACACAAGGACACATCTGTAATGTTGGGGAGCAACATGGGGGCGCGATTGGGGAGGCGAGGTGGAAATGGCTTCTTGCTCTTCCAAGGGCCCCAGGAAGGTTTGGGTGTCAGGTGGTGCAGGGTAAATAAATGAATGTACTACAGAGGAAACCCACCCATTCTCCATTTATTTGTCCTACCACCATCACTTCTTCTTAGGCAATCAATCGTAGCTGAGTAAGATTGTCTTCCATTTGCTAATGGCTGTTCTCCAACTGGAGTGCTCACAGGGCTGTGTTTCCCAGTTGTCGATGTTTATACTACATTTTTTTAAAGATTTGCCTTGAGAATCTTTAAACCTCTTTTATTGACCACCAGCATTACACTTTTCATTTTTAAGTTAGGAATAGAGTAGTTGCTTTGGAAGACGATAATCAGGCATCCGCACAACATGACCAATCCAACAAAGTTGATGTTGAAGAATCATTGCTTCAACACTGGTGATCTTTGCTTCTTCCAGTACACTGGCATTAGTTTGCCTGCCTTCCCAAGTGATGTATAAAAATTTTCGGAGGCACCGTTGATGGAATCTTTCGAGGAATTGGCGATGCCGTTTATAAGTGGTCCATGTTTCACAAACATACAGTAAAGTTGGTAGTACAATAGCTTTGCAAACAAGCATTTTGGTTTCCCTGCGAATGTCACACCCCTTTGTAAAGGTTTAAAGTTGTAAAAGTAATTAGTAGCATAGCTGTTGCATAAAGCTGTAGGAAACCCACTCTCCCTCCTCAAATACACACACCTGTGCAAAACTGCAATTGCATCAGGTTTAGCTGCCTTTGCAAAGGGGGTAACATCCCAAAGATAGATAAGATAGATAAGATAAGATAAGACAGACTTTGGTAATCTTTTGAAGCTGATATTTGGCTCCCCCAAGAGGATCTTCTCATTTTTGCAGCACCTCTATTCTGCTCACTGTGCAGAAAAACTGCCACACTTATAGTTTAGGGAGGGCCACCCTCCCAAAGCGAGACAAAATGGATCCACTGCATAATCCTTCATAAAATGGCACTAGTGTGGGGCTATTTGACACCCCCAAGTGGATCCTTGTAATTTACCGCTACCTCAGCTTGGCGCCCTGTGCAGAGAAACTGCTCGCATGGCTCTTCATCCCGCACTGCAGCAGAGCAAGTCACGTGGCTTGGGGAATGAATATGTCCAGGGCAGAATATTAGAGCCTTTTTCTCCTTCCTAAAGCTGGGCAAGGGGTTACTGGGTTTTGAGAAGAAGGCGGTATGTATTAGATCATAGATGTGGTTCTGCTGTGTGAAAAGGCAGGGAGATTGACAAACTGAAATTAGCATCCTATATGAACACAGTCAGAAAGGAAAAGGGCTGTAATTGGGGATAGACGATTTTCAACATTGTGATAGATCAGCAGCTAAACATTGTGATATACTGATATTGCACAATGTCTGGAATAAGGCCTGCACTACATAGAGGCAAACGGAGTAATGTCTTGGCAACTGCTGCTACTTAGTGACAGAAAACTGATAGATTTTTACTTACTTTTCACGTATTGCTAAACCCACTCCACGCAACATTTCATTTATTCAACACGCTTGGAAGACCACCTTGCCTCCCAGAAATGAATAAATAAAAGGGGAATGGAGTAAAACCCCCCCCATTTATTTATCTCTCCTGTACAAAACAGCTATTGCATTTGGGAAAGCGGTAGCATCCCAGAGCACTCACGCTGCCCTCCCAAAGACATTGGTAATCATTTGAGGCCAATTTTTGGTGCCCTCAATGGGATCTTCCCTATTTTGGGTCTTATTGCTGGTACCACTCTGGCTCTGGGCAGGAATTTCCAGGACTCTGGTATGGTCCTAGAGCCTTTCCCTTCTTCCCAGAGATGGGCAAGCCCTTACTGTCATAGGGAAGGCGGTGCCAAGGCTCTGGCAGCATCACAGAGCCCTCACACCGCCCTCCAAAAGCCACACAAAATGGAGGCACTCCGTAATCTTTCATAAAATGGCCGTCTGTCAGGGACTATTTAGTGCTCCCACGTGGATCTTTGTAATTTTGTGCCACTTCGCCTTTTGCAGATAGTTTTTAAATTTGCAGAGTTAAAGTTGTATAAGTAATTAATACTCTACCTCTCAAAGGTAAAGTGAATGTTGCCTGTGTTGCACAGTGTCGGGCAGCAAAGAGGAGGGGGGCAATTTCGGAGGTGAGGTGGAAATCACTTTCTGCTCTTGCAAGGGTGTTAGGTCATGTGGGGGAATAAATAAACAAATGGAGAAATGAGGAACCTCAGTCTTCATTTATCTATACTTCTCCCCATACACCTACCTGTGCAGAACTGTGATTGTGACAGGTGTCTTTGGGAAAAGAGCACTCGTTCTGCCCAACCAAAGACAAATAAGGTGGGTGGACTTTGCATACCTCAGTTGGTTAGAGTGTGGTGCTGATAATGCCACAGTTGCACAATTGATCCCCATATGGGACAGCTGCATATTCCTGCATTGCAGGGGGTTGGACTGGATGACCCTCAGGGTCCCTTCCAACTCTACAGTTCTATGATTCTATGGTTAATTTTTCTGCTCCCAATGCTTAGCGCCCTCAAGGGGATTTTCTCTATTATAGATCTTACTGCTGTCACCCCTTGGTCCTAGAGTCCTTCCCTCCTTCCCAAATATGGGCAAGCACTTCTTAGGTTTCCGGCTTATGTAAGGCAGTGCCAGGGCTCTAGCATAACCCAGAGCCCTTGCACCGCCCTCTCCAAAAGCCAGACAAAATGGAGGCACTCTCTGATCTTTCACAAAATGGTGGCTTTGTGAGTCTGCTCTTTACCACCCCCCAAGTGGATCTTCTTAATTTTGTGTCACCTTGGCTGGCATCCTATGCGGAGGAACAGCTGTCATTGCTGTCAATCCTGCACTGAGCATGGAGACTTTCTGGGGTCCCTCACTTTGGCAAGTTCCTGGAGCATTCCCAAAGCTCAGCGAGCGCTTACTGACAGCCAGGAGAGCTCTGGCAGCATTCCATAGCCCCACCACCACCACCTTCCCAAAGTCAGGTAAGCAGCCCCATACTTTGCTGGGGACTTAATTCATTTTTCCCTCAGATTTTGTCCTCCAGCATCCTGCCCTGACAAAACTAGTGATGTGTAGATGCTTTACCTTGTTGTTCAATGAAGTATTTATGTGATTTTGTGTTCCACCACTAGAGGTGCTTTTAGGATTTGTGAATGACTGAGATAGCATAGCACTGTGTAAACAAGAGAACAGCAATAATGGACTGGAAACTGTGTTAAGTATCTCGGGAAGAATACGTGTCATGTATTAGATAATAGATGTGGTTCTGCTATGTGAAAAAGGCATGGAGACTGACAGACTGAAATGAGCATCCTACATGAACACAAGCCAGAAATTAAAAGGGCTGCAAGTACAGCTGGGCGATTCTCAAGATCGTGATAAGTCAATAGCTAAACATCGTGATACATTGATATTGCACAAGGTCTGAAATAAGTACCTTTAACATATTTCTGCAACTGTTATGTTACAGTACAGATAATTTTAGCCTAGCACATTTTCTCTTAAGTTAAAGTTGCCAAAATAGTAGCATAGATATCAAAGATAAGGTAAGAGAATGTTCCTTAATAGACGAGAGAGAGAGAGAAGTACACATCTGTATGTTTTGAAGTGATGTGGGGGGGATTTGGGAGGCCATGCATAAGGGTGTCAAGAGGTGGAGAAACAAATAGTAAGCAGAGAAAAAACACACTTCATTGATTTCTCTCTCACACCCACACTATACACACACCTGTGCAAAACTGCTATTGCATCAGGTTTAGCTGGCTTTGAAAAGGGGGCAGTTTCAAAAATGGAATATTTGGTGTCCCCAAGTGTATCTTCTTAATTTTGTGGCAACTCAGCTCTGTTCCATGAGCAGAAAAACTGCCGGGCTCCTAGCTTAGGGAAAGCGGTGCCAATGTTCTGGCAGCATCCCAGAGCCCTCACACCACCCTCCAAAAGCCACACAAAATGGAGGCACTCCGTAATCTTTCATAAAATGGCCGTCTGTCAGGGACTATTTAGTGCTCCCACGTGGATCTTTGTAATTTTGTGCCACTTCGCCTTTTGCAGATAGTTTTTAAATTTGCAGAAAGTTGTATAAGTAATTAATACTCTACCTCTCAAAGGTAAAGTGAATGTTGCCTGTGTTGCACAGTGTTGGGCAGCAAAGAGGAGGGGGGCAATTTCGGAGGTGAGGTGGAAATCACTTTCTGCTCTTGCAAGGGTGTTAGGTCATGTGGGGGAATAAATAAACAAATGGAGAGATGAGGAAACTCAGTCTTCATTTATTTATACTTCTCCCCATACTCCTACCTGTGCAGAACTGTGATTGCGACAGGTGTCTTTGGGAAAAGAGCACTTGTTCTGCCCAACCAAAGACAAATAAGGTGGGTGGACTTTGCATAGCTCAGTTGGTTAGAGTGTGGTGCTGATAATGCCACAGTTGCACAATTGATCCCCATATGGGACAGCTGCATATTCCTGCATTGCAGGGGGTTGGACTGGATGACCCTCAGGGTCCCTTCCAACTCTACAGTTCTATAATTCTATTTTTCTGCTCCCAATGCTTAGCGCCCTCAAGGGGATTTTCTCTATTATAGATCTTACTGCTGTCACCCCTTGGTCCTAGAGTCCTTCCCTCCTTCCCAAATATGGGCAAGCACTTCTTAGGTTTCCGGCTTATGTAAGGCAGTGCCAGGGCTCTAGCATAACCCAGAGCCCTTGCACCGCCCTCTCCAAAAGCCAGACAAAATGGAGGCACTCTGTGATCTTTCATAACATGGTGGTCTTGCGAGTCTGCTCTTTAGCGCCCCCAAGGGGATCTTCTTAATTTGGCACCCTGTGCAGAGAAAATGCTGGCACCACTCTCAATCCTGCACCGAGCAAGAAGGCTGGCTCTGGAACCAGCTGGCTCTGGTCCTAGAACCCTTCTCTCCCTCCCAAAGCTGGGCAAGCACTTACTCGGCATTAACTCAGGGTCATAAAGCTGACAAGATATTTACTTACCTTTCACATATTGCTGCAGCTGTTATTTCATAGCACAGATCATTTTAAAATTTGCACTTTTTCTCTAAAAGTAAGGCTGTAGAAGTAAACAGTAGCATAGCTAACAAGTAAGGTGAGATGTTGTTTCCTAAAAGTTTCATTACATAATCAAGGGGGGAAGCAAATTTTGTGAAGTGAGGGAGACACAGAAACACACACACACACACAGAGAGAGAGAGAGAGAGAGAGAGAGAGAGAGAGAGAGAGAGATAGATAGATAAGGGGACCAGTGAGGAAGGAGGCTTAAACAACAGGCCAAGTTTTATTTTTATTTTATTTAACTCAAAAGTTTTAACCCCAGTTCATTTTTCTCCAGGACTAGCAGCGCCTTCCAAGGAAGCCCCAGCTGAGGGCAGCAGTTATTCAAAAGGCAGGGCTGGATAGCCACATGGCAGCTTTTGTGCGGCTAGACATAATGGGCTTCCTGCATCGGAGGCCTCCCTCAATCACCTACCAGCCTGGCCTCTGAGCTTAAAAACAAGAAGCTCATGGCCTCGATATTACTGAGGAAAGTTTCCGGGTAGGCTCCTTTCTTCAGCGCCTGTTCTCGTGGATCGCTCCCATCTGCAAGAGGCAGGAGAGAGCTGAGGTGCCAGAGCAACAGGGGCAACAGGAATCAGGAGAAAAGCAATGACTTGCTTCAGTTTTCCCCACATCATGATTTTTACACAGCACACAAAGACATCATGAATTGCAATATAGTGCCACGTCACCTGTTATGAAACTGTTAGCATGATGTGGACTTTTAACTGTTTTTGGATGATGTAGCAATTGATCCCCCAGCCCTTTTTTAGATTTATTCAGCACGTATCCCTTTTCTTAAAACAACACTTTCAGGCTGCAAGAAAGTGTTGTATATGCTGCTTCAAAACTTTACATCTTAAAGATACTATTTTTTCCCTTTAGTATTTTACAGCTGTCAAGGAAGCCACTCGAGCACCTGGGGCAGTGCACCCAGGGGCAGGGCACGCCGCCAATAGGGGCGGGGTGCACCACGGGGCCTCCGGAGTCTGCCTGCCTCCTCCCACTCAGCTGCCCTACACCGTTTGGGCAGTGCGGAGCCTGCGCACACCCAAGCCACTATGTCTATCCCATGAGACATATGGCTCAGGCATGCTGCAGGCCCCACAGTGAGTGCCGCCAAGCATTTTGTCACTCCCTTCAGTGGTGACACCCGGGGCAGACCGCACCCACTGCACCCCTTCCTCCACCCCTGCTTACAGCTGTTTTGTGTCATTTGAGTGGGAATCTGTGTTTTGCAGCTACTTGCTGTGGGGCCGGTAATGGGAATCAGTCTTGTTGAGCATTTTCTTATCCAATCCAAACCTTTGTTAATAAGTCCACATAAGTTATTAGCCAAACCTCCCTGCCCTGTGTTAGGCACATCAGCACCCTGAAACCATGAAAAGAACCCAAATATCTTCCAGTTTATGTGTGATTGTTTGGCTGCTATCCTTTAATCACTCCAGCTAAGTGACTCTTTACGTGCCTGTTCCATACACCATTCTGCGACCTGTTGCCATTTTCTGGGACCTGTTGCTGGGCTATAGCTCCTGTCTTCCCTGCTCCTTGGCTGGAGCTGGTTGTAGTCTCAGTCCAACAATGGCTGGAGGGCCAGAGTTTCCCCATCGCTGCTCTAAGATTATGCAAAAGAGGATGGGAGCTTGACCACAATCTACTGAATTGGTGAGTGTGAAAAACTAAATCTAGGATTTTTTTCATGTAGTCCTAAAGCATTAGGCATTGTGGCATACTCTTCCTCCTGTCTCCACAATGGCTCTTACAATAGCACTCCTTGTGTGTCTAATATGTAGGAAGCTCAGATTTGTTGCTGCTCTTCCTTACTGTGCTGTTCCCCACCTTTAATTCTTCTAGGATGGGCAAAAAGTTTGCATCTTGGATGAGCAAAGCTTTGCATCTCAGCTGCTCCCAAAATACTTCAAACACAACAACTTGTCCAGCTTCGTTCGTCAGCTCAACTTGTGTAAGTACCAGATCTGTGTGTGTTTACTGTTTTCTGTCCATGAGTTTCACTTAGTTCACATTATAAACACAAATGATCCAAAACTGTTCTCTAAATAAAAATCAGTTGAACAAAACTGAAATTGTGGAACAATTAAACATCCCTTCCTAAAAGTTCCTAGTAGGTGTTATTCCAGATTATTATTTTTTTAAGCCTATCATTCCAACAGTTGATATGCCCAATTAACTAGGATATAATTAGTCAATGCACAACTCTTAAGATTCATGTGAGTTGGCCACAAGTGCTGGAGGAAACAGCAGCAATTCTCTCAAATGATGATTATATTGCTTAAAGATCAGGTGCAGGGAGCAAGGCCTAGTCTGAGGCACCACCACGAGGGGGAAGAAACAAAGAAAGAGGAAAAATAAAACAATGAGTCTCTCAACAGAAGTAGTTTTTTAGGCTTCAAGTAGAATTAGATCAATTACAAGAATTGAAGGCAACAACTGCTTTCTCTGTTGCATGTTTTAGAGTGAAGCATATTCTGATGCACAGTATCCTCTGTAATGCATTACTGTGAAGAGGGTTTCCTGTAAGGGGAATGTTTTGAAAAGCCCTGCCCTAAAGATAACCATAACTTTAAAATGGGGTGGGGTGGAGAATAGTTCTATATCCCTCAACAAATGTTCTTGTATTGAAATACCGATTTCTAGCTAAAATGAAGAGATGATCTCGGGAAAGAGTGCAGGCATTGTTGAGTTGGACACAACAAGAGTTTCCTGGTCTTGAAACAAAGCAGGGGAATGGCAGGAGGTGTCACAATTTGGAACATGGGTGGCATGTTTCGTGGATGAAGCTTGTCTTTATCCAGCATCATTAATCGCCTCCTCTTTTGAAATTTAGACTTGTGGCTTAAAAGAAGTGAAGGGGAATAGTGTTTCACCACTGTTGTGAAGTTCACTGAGGGCCTCTCAGACACTCTTGGGACAGTCAGGTGTTCTCAGCCCAATCTGCTTTGCAGAACTGCTACAAGAGTAACATGGGAGGCTGGGTAGGACCACCTCTGTGTGCTGTTCTGAGCTCCTTGGAGGAGGCGGGGAATAGGAGGGCATGGATGAACTAACTAAAAGCACCACAAGTAATATCAGTTTCTAGAGATGTAGCCGTGCTAGTCTCTTGCAGAAAAACCCTCAAGAGTCCTGTGGCCCTGGTCAGGTGTATTTGATGAAGTGGGTTGTGGTCCATGAAATCTTGCACCATAATAAATTTGTTGGTCCTGAAGGTGCCACACAACTCTTTGCTTGATGGTACTAAAACAACAATCAAAACGAGCAAGCCAAGATGCTGCAGTTCTTGCTGTTAGAGGGCATGATGAGTGGCAGGTGTGGTTCCCTTCGTTGCTTCCCTCTTCCCTTACCTGTTTACCTTCTATAATCATTGGTCAAAAGAAATGACCATGGGCAGGTTTGTTTCAATTACGTGGCCCTCCTCTCTCTGAAAAGTATGTTTTCAGGTGTCTTATCCTGTGTTGTTATTTATTTCATAAAATTGAAACACTGCTTGATTGTAAAAAAGTGAAGACAAAAACTCAACACAGTTTACAAAAAAGGATAAAACAATAAAATTATCAGTAAGAAAAATGAATAATTTAAGACATTTGAAAAGTTAAAACAGCAATAGACTAAAAACAAATTAAAGCACACATCAGCTTTTTTTAAGCATAAGGACAGGCTTGTCTAAACAAAAATGTTTTTAGCAGGTGCCAAAAAGATTACAGGGAAAGTGCCTGCCTGATGTCAATAGGCAGGGAGTTCCAAAGTATAGGTGCTACCACAAGAAAAAGATCAAGTTCTTGCAGATTTGGAACAGGTGTTATATGGCACCTGTAAAAGTACCAGTTCTGCAGATTGAAGCCATTGAGTAGGCTTATGCGGGGCAAGGCAATCTTGCAGGTAAATTGGTTCCAAGCTGTTGAGGGCTTTGTATACCAGTAGCAACACCTTGAACATGGATTGGTATGTTGTTATATTCTTACTAAGGAAGGTGAACAGATCTAGAATCATATCGCCTCTTGGGAGGAGAAACTAAAGAGCATTCATCTCCTTTAATGCTTTCACAGATGGTTTCAAGAAGGTAACGACAATGAGAAATGAAACAATGCTCACTTTCAAAAACCCTACCATGGAGTATCAACACCCACAGTTCAAAAAAGGGAAACCTGAACTGCTGGCGAGCATCCAACGGAAGGTATTGCGCCCCCCCCCCCCCCCCGTTCACAACCTGCTGAAGACCTTAGCTCTTAAATGCAACCACAGTGATGTTGGTGCCACACACAGGATTCCTGCTTGTGCATGTGTGTGTGTGTGTGTGTGTGTGTGTGTGTGAGGGGCAGCATTGCCAATAAGCCTCCATTGCAGAGCTTACAGATGCCTCATTGTTGCCGCAATACATGACTGATTCCCCATCACCTTCAGATTATTTGGGTATATAGGCTTGACCAGCCTTTCTCAACCTGGTACCGTCCAGACATCTTGGACTCCAGCTCCCATCAGCCCTAGCCAGTATGGCCAATGGTCAAGGATGATGGCAGTTGTTATCCTTCAAGGTGTGAAGGGGCCAGGCTGAGGAAGCCTGAACTTTACTGCGACTGGCCATATATAACAGTCATTTTTGTATGCTGCCTTCTGAGATTATTAAGAAATTGCAGTATTTTATTTGAAAAATATATTGGTTATATAGGCCGAAATATACAGATTCCAAGTAATGTTCAAGGCTTCCAACTGTTTTCACTCATCTGTGCAATAGTCTTGCAAGGATGGCTCTTGTTGCTCGAATAGTCAGAGGTCAATAACTTTTAGCTGGCCTTAGCAGCCTAGTTCTCTTGCTGCTTCTGGACCAGCGTGAGGGCAAGTTCTTCACTGTGCCATCATTCTGCATCTCTGAGGGGGCTCCTCTGACCTGTTGGGGCAATCCTCTCGTCCCAAGGAGTGAACAGGGCTCTCACTGTTCCTCTAATATTTTCTGAGGGTCAGTGCAAAGTTGATGAAAGCCTCCACTTTCTTTCCAAGCCTGATTTCAGATCATTCTAGTGGGTGTGTCTCACAGTGACTCAGGACAGGGCCTTCTCTGTAGTGGTGCCTCGATTGTGGAATTCCTTCCCCTGCAGGTGCAAAAGGCCACTATGCTGGTTCAAGAGGAGGGGAGAATGACCTTGTGTGTGAACCCAAGGTTTATCTGTGGGGTGGGAAGCTGTGGTTTTCCTTTTGTGTGAGTCAGGCCTGTTCGAGGGAAATATCAGTGGCCTCTCAAGTGTTCCCTAAACATTTTTTCCAAACTGCACAAACCCACTTAAAGGGCTCACTTTTGAATGATGCTTGAATGAACTGGCAGTTTTCTTACTGAGGCACTCAGAGGCCATTTGTTTCCAAAATTATAGAGCTGCAGTTGTGCTGCTGCTGCCAGCTGAGGTGGTATATGCACCAGATTTGGGATTTCTCCTGTGATAGATAGAGGTGAGGCTGGATGGCTTCCAAAGTCCTCGCTCTGCAAAAGCCAGTCCCTTAACTGCATTTGTTCCCTGCTTAAACAATAACTTGTCTCTAAAAACAGTACCTGCAATCTGATTCTGTCACAGGTGTATACACACAAGGAGCCCACAGCCAGCTCAAAAAAAGACCAGCAGGCAATGCTCGCCGAATTCCGGGCCATGAGAGAACAGCAGGATGGCATAAGCATCAAGCTGGATACCGTGACCAGGTGTCAACATTTCTTCTGCTGAGTTTGTACTGTCTTGTAATGAGAGCCACTCTGCTCATTTTAGTAGCATGCACACTTCTTCAGATACTTCTTCAGTGGGTGTGTCTCACAGTGACTCAGGACAGGGCCTTCTCTGTAGTGGTGCCTCGATTGTGGAATTCCTTCCCCTGCAGGTGCAAAAGGCCACTATGCTGATTCAAGAGGAGGGGAGAACGACCTTGCGTGTGAACCCAAGGTTCATCTGTGGGGATCTGAAGAAGTGTGCATGCACACGAAAGCTCATACCAAGAAATAACTTAGTTGGTCTTTAAGGTGCTACTGGAAGGAATTTTGTTTTGTTTTCACTATGGCAGACCAACACGGCTACCTATCTGTAACTGCTCATTTTAGGTTTTGCAACATCTTCAACTTACCTGCATTTGCAAAGCTACAGGTAGGGTAGGGGCTGCATAGCAGGATTTGGCACCACGGTGAAGTGTGATGCTGAGTGCAAAAATAAGCAGAATCTGGGTAATTTACACACACTTTTCAGTGCCTTTTTCAGCATTATGGCTAAGTAGCTTGTAGGTACCTTGAAGCTTCTATCTGTGCTATGTTTTGAGCTTCACTTGTGTGCCATGTTATCTGTTTGCAGAGCTCAACTTAGGGCAGAGACCGAAATGTCCTGTTTAATTTCTGGGTAATTCAGCAGCATTAGTACTTTCACACTTGGCTGTTTCTCACTTGCATTTAGGCGGTTCTGAAGTGGCCGTTAGAAAGAGCCATTCTGTACCACTGGCATCTGTCTGTCTTGAGAGACAATGGAGTGTGCCTCCAGGGGTGAAGTCAAAACTGCTGGAGAACCTATAGCTCATTTCTAATAAGGGCATGCGAGGAATCCTGCTGGATCAGGCCTAAGACCCATCTTGTTCAGCATCATGTTCTTACAGTGGCTATCCAAATGCCTCTGAGAGACTCAGAATTGTGAGCAACTGATATTCAGAGGCCTGCTATTTCCGGTACTGGAAGCACACAGTTATCACCATAACATTATTTGTTCATGACTGATATACCAAATAAACTTATCCGCCATTAATTTGCCTAATCCCATTTTAAACCAGTCACATTTGTTGATGATCACTACATCTTGTGCTTAGCAGATTTCATAGTTTACGCACTGCGTGAATAAATAATAGTTTTTTTTCCCCTGTCTTGAAGGAAAGTGCCTTATATTGAACCATACACTTTCCCTCAGCTCTGTCTACACTGGCGTAGCCAACGTGGTGCCCCCTAGATGCCCTATGCAGTGTAGGCCCAAGCTATCTGAAAAACCTTATTCCCTCATATAAACCTGCCCCGAACTCTAGATTTAGAGAGGCTGCTTCTAGGCTTTGAAGCTCTCTCCCCAAAGAAGCTAGACTGGCTCCCATGTTGTCCTTCCAGTGGTGGGAGAAGATGGTTTTATTCTGACAGTCTTTGGGGAGCTGTTTTTTTAAGGAAGCGTTTTTAACAGTGCTGTTGTGTTTTTATTATCTAAAAGATAATCATTAAAAGGTAACTAAGATCTTATAGAAGTGAAACAATATAAAAACAAGTCTATTAAGAGTTACTTTACTCTATTAAGAGTTACATTAAAAGGTAACTAAGATCTTATAGAATTGAAACAATATAAAAGCAAGTCTATTAAGAGTTACTTTTTAATTATTATCTTTTAGATAATAAAAGCACAACAGCACTGTTAAAAACACTTCCTTAAAAAAACAGCTCCCCAAAGACTGTCAGAATAAAACCATCTTCCCCCACCTTTTAATCATTAAAAGGTAACTAAGATCTTATAGAATTGAAACAATATAAAAACAAGTCTATTAAGAGTTACTTTTTAATGATTATCTTTTCTGTTTAGATTTTTTTGTATTTTTTCTGTGTCATTGTGTCAGTCCCGGTTAGCAAAAGAATGTAAGATACAAATAAATGAAATAATTAATAATGGATATTTTTTGACTACAGTTCCCAGCAGCCCCAGCAAGCATGGTCTAGTATTAAGGGATGATAAGAGTTGTGATCCAAACATCTGGAGGGGGCACCAACCTCTGCTTTAGAAGGGTACAGTACATATGCATGTCTAACCTTTGCGATTTCAACTTTATGCTGTTGAAGACCAGCTGGTTGAAATCAAACAAATTAATTGCACAGAAGGTGGAGAGCTTAAAAGCTTTTATTGCAGAGGTTTTTTTTTCTGGCATGGAAAGAGCTTTTAATCTCCCTGTCTTGCTTACCTGGCTCTCATGAAATCTTGGATGAGATCTCACAACCCAGTAAGCAGAGAGCTTAAAAGCTCTCTACCTTCCTTTGGTGTGCTGGCTCCAGAAGATTGCTCATGCATGGGCATTTCAAGTATATGTGTTTTTACATATACACACTATCCCTGGAATGCAGCCCCTGCAGAAGATGCAATTGTACTGTACCTTCCAACTCAAGGACTGGCTGAACAGCAAAGGAGGTGTATGTGAAATTCCCCAGAACCAACCCAGCAGGCCTGGCATGATGAGGAACAAGAGCTGGTTAACTCAAGGGTCGTCAGGATTGGCGGTCCAAGTACATAATCACTGTTTTTCTGACACATCAAGCTGAGGTTTTCCACTGAGTGCGGCACTGAAAAGCAGCTGTGTCTACTATGCTTGTATGAAGTGGGTACATTGCCTTCCCACTTCTCATTTCTGGTTCTATATCTAAAAAAGCAGCATGAAATGTCCCCTGACATTGTGCCATCATAAGGCAGGTATGTGACTATCTTCCCCTCTTCCTTAGTTCTTCTTACCTCCCTCTGTGCCTGTTCTTTCAGGAACACCACCTCAGTTCTTGAGGGAATGGGCTCTCTGCAACAGAAGGAAGATCAGCAGCAGGACGTCTTATCTCAGGTACCAGAAAAAGACTTTGCTTTTCTCCTGATGTTCCAGAGCAGCTTTTGCCAACCAACTGTCCTCCTGATGTGTTTTGGACTATGGCTTCCATCAGTCCTGGTCAAATGGAAGTGGCATCTGGAGGGCAACACCAGGCTGCACTATGCAAAGGCTGCACTATGGCATACCAGAAGTAGATGAGTAAAGTACACAGAGATAGATGGTAATCTTTATGTCCTGTTAAGGCAGGGTAATTTAGGATAGTGGCTGAAGCTGAGCTGTGAATTTAGAAGTCCCCCCATTCAGAACTCTCCTAAATGCTCTAGGAGGATTATGCAAACCACTGCCTGGCTTGCCTCACCTCCATAATATGCAGTATGGGGATAATGCTTGTTTGCTTAAAAGTATTTATGTACCATTCAATATTTTCAAAAACCTAAACAGTGTACAAGACACAATCTAAAACCAGTAAATCAGCAATATAAAAACAAATTAAACAGCTATTCAGAGGATTCAAACACACAAATATGCTTCCCTGTTCCATGCAGCTTGCATAAAATCATTAACAAATAAGGCAGTCTCTGCCTGCAGGATTGCTATCTAAAAGACACAACACAAGAAGAAAAGGCAGGCAGACAAGATAGAGGAAGAGGAAAACTAGTACACTTGGGTCACTAGTCCTAAATGTTACTGAGTAATTACTGCAATGACTAGTCTGAATGGAGATGAGTGGATATGGTCTTTCTTTGATGCACCCTGACGGAACTGCTTCTGCCAAGTGGCAGTTGAAGGGCAGGAAGAGCCCATGCTGGCTGCTGCATGGCAAATGCTTTTTCAAACTCAGGCCTTCTTCTGTAGCTTGCAAGCCTGAACATGGCAGGTGTGTCTTGATAGCTAACTCTCAGTTGGAACTGTCTCCTGACCCTGTGGCAATGGCTAAAAGGAATACATGGCTTCTAACATTCATTCATTCATTCATTCTCTCTCTACCTCTTTGACTTCAGATCCTCCAGATCATTAGGAATTGCATGTCTGAGACAGGCAGGCAGGATGCCCAAAGGAAAAGGTAATTCTTACTACTTTCTTCTCCTGTTGCCCAAATGAACCTATAAAATAATTCCCCCTATTTAGTTGGGGAAAGAAGTCAAAGCTTGTATTTGCAGCATGCAGTGCTTTGACCTCTGGAAAACGTCTTAGAAAAAGACCAGGAGAAAGGGGTTTGCCGAGGCACTAAGACCCCAGGTACCCTCAGTGGTGCTTCTTTGAAATATGGTACTTTCTGTTCATTTCACACTGTCACCACACTATTTTAAATATTGTGGCTTCATCTCTGTGATTTCTTATATCTGGTTTTGTGAAATATTTGTTGTGGGCGTGTATGGAGATACTTAGTGTTTAAGCTGTTTAGGGATGCTTTAGATACTGTGGCTTCTTGCTTACCTGGAAAAGTCACATGAAGCAGCCTTATACCGAGTCAGACCATAGACCAATATTTCCTATACATTGACTGGCAGCAGCTCTCTGAGTTGTTCCCCACAAACTCAAGCCCTCCTACCAGAGAATATTTTAACAGGAGATGCTACAGATTGAACCTGGGCCCTCCTTCAAGAAATGTGTGTGCCTCATCACTAAGAAGCTCCTTCCCCCATGGTCCATGTTCACCTGTTACATCCTTGTCCTTTTCTCTGTAAGTCCTCACCTTTTAGAGATGCTTGGGGAGCCATAGCTCGCAAGAGCTTGCTATGTTAACTTGGAGTGTTTGTGCCTGGTTCTTCAGCCCAAAAAGCTTCCAGAGTGGCTTACATATAATCAAAACAGGACAGTCCCCACCCGAAGACTTATGATCTTAAAACAACAACAACAACCCCGACAACGTAGAAGGGAAAAGGGAAGGTGGGGCAGAGAAGAAAACCAAAACTCAAACACCGATTTCTAAACAATTGTTCCTATAATGCCCAACTGGCACAGTTGAGGACCAGCGGGTGTCTGGTGGAACTGGGCCTCCAGCAAAGCTGACTGAGTGAGCTTCCTGCTTCCCTTCTCTCTCCCCACTGAGGTAGCCTGATGGAAGGGCTGCCCACAGTTGACGGATGAGGGAAAGGAAGGCTGGAGGCGCTGGCCTGTCAAAAAAAGAAAAAAGAAAAGAAAAAAGCTTGGTAGGAAATTACACATTTTAAATAAATTCACAAGACCGGCTTTCAGATTTTACTGTAGAAATCATACACAACAGAAAGCCTTTGAGAAGATACTTTATCAGTCATCATAATATGATTGATATTAACAATACAGTGGTAAGTAGTAAAGGGATCTCCCATGCTGCAAAAGAGGGTAAAATCTTGAGCAAGTGGATAAGATTTAGGCCAACCTATCTGTACTTCTAGCTTTGCCTCCTTCATTTCTTCTGCAGGTAAGGATTGCCTTATGTGGAAGAGAAGATGAATTTTTGAATTAGATGTTTTGGCCCCTCATATCTTTCTAAGCATGTCATAAGAATTTGGTTATATTTGTGTGTGTGTGTGTGTGTGTTTTTCTCTCTCACTCACTCAGACCTCAGAATGATGCTTCGGAAGCCCCTGGTCCAAAGAACAGCCTTCCACAGGCTCACAGTGCTATGGAGGATCATGAAACAGTAAGCTTTTTAAAAAATTAAAAAATAATTCTCCTGTTTTACTTTGTGTACAATAGCCCAGGTAAAAGATTTAACCAGTATGACACTGGTCAGACATTTTATTTATTTCATAAGATTTATACACTTGCTTGATGGTTGCGGGGGTGGGGGTAGGGAGAAAACATCAAGAGAAAATTAAAAATATTGTCTGTAAAAAAGCACTTAAAACCTTCAAAGATTAAAATAAACTAAAAGCAGATTAAAACATATATCAACATTCTATATGTCTGGGTAGGCTTGCCTAAACAAAAATGTTTTTAGCAGGCAGGCTGAAAAGAATACAGTCATACCTCGGAAGTTGAATGGAATCTGTTCCGGAAGTCCGTTCGAATTCCAGAAATGCTCAGAAACCAAGGCGTGGCTTCTGATTTGCTGCAGGAAGCTCCTGCAGCCAATCAGAAACTGCAGAAGCCCCGCTCTGGGCATTCGGGTTCCAAAAAAGTTCGCAAACTGGAACACTCACTTCCGAGTTTGCGGCATTCGGGAGCCAAAATGTTTGAGTCACAAGGTGTTCAGGATCCAAGGTACAACTGTACAGTGAAGGCACCTGCCTGATGTTAGTAGGGAGTTCTAGAGTGTAGGTGTTGTCACACTAACACATTAGTTTCTTACTCTTGTCTCTTGCAGGCAGCTGTTCCAGGACACAGTGCAGACAGCAGAAACTTGATTGTGACCCATAACAACATGGAGGGTGAAGCAGGGGGTGCTGCTGGTGCAAATAATGGGCAGGCTGTAGTGCATGAGCCCCATGGGACTGGGTGAGTGTTATGTACTGAAGTTCTCACCCTGGGCCAGCAGGGGGATACTGTAGATAGTTCAGGTCCACATATGCAAATAAGGGATCGAAAGTGACTTTCAGTGATTGGATAGTTACAGAAAATGGTTACTCTTGCGTTCTAGTGGAGCTCTATATAAGCAGGCTGGCTGAACCCTTCAGTTCAGTTCTGTTCTGGCCTGTGAATAAACAAGAGCTGTTTAAAGAATCGCTGTGTCGTCTGATATGTTCACCCACAACTTAACAGTGAGGATGCAGAATTCAAAACGTGCATTGTGGTTTAGACAGGTAGGTGGTTGGCTGGCTGTTTCTCAGTAAACAATTCAGAGGCTGAAGACGGTGCTGCAACCCTTTTTGCTTTGGGTGATATATGCATAGAGTGTCTCTCTTTGGCTGACTGCTTGGAAACCCCAAAATGCCAATAAATGTTGCTTCTTGCATAAGTAAGTGAAAACAATCAATATTCAGCAATCCTACCTAGAAGCCGGAAACATCTATTTAATTACATTTAACTTTACAGTCATTTTAGCTTTTAAACGAAGGCATCATTCCATAAGTTGCTGTGTGTTCTCAGAGGCCCTAAACCACGTTCTTTCAGTGTTGCATAGACAGTGCTTTTTTTCTGAGGGGACGCATACCCCTAAACATTTTGTGAATCTAAGTTTGGCCTCATTGAGGGGCAGTATTTCATTATACGTAGGAAAATGAGAGCACCCCTAAACATTTTTTTAAAAAGAAAAGCAGTACTGTGCATATATGTAAAGAGAAGTATGCCAGGTTGATTGAAAAGTATTGATTTTCTTGTCTGTTTCACTCTTTCAAACATGGGTTGTCAGTTTTTCTGTTAACGTTAAGTACGAAAGTTGTGGAGTGTTTTATTTTGGCAGAATACTGTACTTTCTAGTCACTTCTTCTTTAAAAGTAGCTAGTAGAGCTGGCAAAGTGTGCAAGGAAATGAGTAAGTACAAAACCGACTGGGTTTTGCTTGAACAAAGCTTGGAAAGATCCTAAACAGAGTCTTCCCCTGTGTTGGAGATCCTTGTAACTGGAGATGCTGAGTACTGAATCAGGGGGCTCTTTGCATGGAACCCTGTGCTTTGGTGCTAGGTTAAGTACTAACCTCCTAAGATTACACTTGTTGTTGTTGTATAGTCGTGTCCGACTCTTTGTGACCCCATGGACCAGAGCATGCCAGGCACTCCTGTCTTCCACTGCCTCCCGCAGTTTGGTCAAACTCATGTTCGTAGCTTCAAGAACACTGTCCAACCATCTCGCCCTCTGTCGTCCCCTTCTCCTTGTGCCCTCCATCTTTCCCAACATCAGGGTCTTTTCCAGGGAGTCTTCTCTTCTCAAAGTATTGGAGTCTCAGCTTCAGGATCTGTCCTTCCAGTGAGCACTCAGGGCTGATTTCCTCAAGAATGGATAGGTTTGATCTTCTTACAGTCCATGGGACTCTCAGGAGTCTCCTCCAGCACCATAATTCAAAAGCATCAATTCTTCGGCGATCAGCCTTCTTTATGTTCCAGCTCTCACTTCCGTACATCACTACTGGGAAAACCATAGCTTTAACTATACGGACCTTTGTTGGCAAGGTGATGTCTCTGCTTTATAAGATGCTGTCTAGGTTTGTCATTGCTTTTCTCCCAAGAAGCAGGTGTCTTTTAATTTTGTGGCTGCTGTCACCATCTGCAGTGATCATGCAGCACAAGAAAGTAAAATCTCTCACTGCCTCCATTTCTTCCCCTTCTATTTGCCAGTAGGTGATGGGCCCAGTGGCCATGATCTTCATTTTTTTGATGTTGAGCTTCAGACCATATTTTGCACTCTCCTCTTTCACCCTCAATAAAAGTTTCTTTAATTCCTCCTCACTTTCTGCCATGAAGGTTGTGCCATCTGCATATCTGAGGTTGTTGATATTTCTTCCAGCAATCTTAATTCCGGCTAGGGATTCATCCAGCCCAGCCTTTTGCATGATGAATTCTGCATATAAGTTAAATAAGCAGGGAGATAATATACAGCCTTGTCGTACTCCTTTCCCAATTTTGAACCAATCAGTTGTTCCATATCCAGTTCTAACTGTAGCTTCTTGTCCCACATAGAGATTTCTCAGCAGACGGATGAGGTGATCAGGCACTCCCATTTCTTTAAGAACTTGCCATAGTTTGCTGTGGTCGACACAGTCAAAGGCTTTTGCATAGTCAATGAAGCAGAAGTAGATGTCTTTCTGGAACTCTCTAGCTTTTTCCATAATCCAGTGCATGTTTGCAATTTGGTCTCTGGTTCCTATGCCTCTTCTAAATCCAGCTTGCACTTCTGGGAGTTCTCGGTCCACATACTGCTTGAGCCTACCTTGTAGACTTTTAAGCATTACCTTGCCAGCATGTGAAATGAGTGCAATTGTGCGGTAGTTGGAGCATTCTTTGGCACTGCCCTTCTTTGGGATTGGGATGTAGACTGATCTTCTCCAATCCTCTGGCCACTGCTGAGTTTTCCATAGATTTGGTCATAGCCACTAGGCTCAATTCCTTGTTGAAAGTATTAGGTTACCCCCTGGCAGCCAGCAATGTGGTGTTTACATTCAGAAGCCTCAGGAAAGTGTTGATGCTGTGGCACAACAGGGGCTGGAGATAATCATTTTAGGAGGCCTGTGGATTTTCCATGGGGTATCAAGTTAATGGGCCAGCGGTCTTAGCATGGCATTTATGTTGTGGCTTGCTTAGGGTTGTAGTTAGCTTTGTATAAAATGAAATAGAAGTGGTGGCGTGTTGCTTTGACTATATTATATGCTAAGAAAAAGAAGCAAGGGTACTGGATTCTCATCTTGTGCCTGTGGCATGTCCCTTAGGGAGGCCCAAGTGCCTGCAACAGGAGACACTCCTGCCAATAGCAGACTTCAGACTGTGGACACTCCACCCCAGCCCAAGGCAAAAAAGAGAGCTTCTGTGAAGCCGCTTAACACCTTGGCGGCCCAAGTCAAGGCAAAAAAGACAAAGATCAAGGCAAAAAAGAGAGGTTCTGTGAAGCTGATTGACACCTTGACGGCCCATGTCCGTGGAAAACAAGCACGGCTCATCACTTCTCTTGACAGGTGCACCTAGTTTCATGGGGGCCAGTCTGATTCCTTGAGTTGGGCATTCTGGTAAATCAGCTAGCCCAGCAGCTTCCAAAGTGGGTGGTATCCCCTCCTCGTAGGTGGTGGGATTACCTAGGCAGGTGCTAAGAGGCAGGTGGTTGCTAGAGGTGTCAGTAGTTTTCAAACCTTGAAAAACTGGTGTCACTGGATCAAATTCATCAATTTTGTTGAATTAAACTAAATAGTTTCAATTGAACTTTGAATAAATATGCAATTAATTGTTCCTGTTTTGAGTTTTATTGAGTTTTAGCTTCCTTATTGGGTTACGCAAAGCAGTATTCTGAGCGATGCTTTACGTAGGTTGGGGGGCTCTGGGGATGAGTTTATGGAACCAAGGGGGCAGTTGCCAGGAAAAGTTTGAAATGCCAGACCAGTGGTTCCCAAAGGATGATTCATTAGTGGCCTTGGGTGATCATCTAATGCAGGGATGAGCTGACTTCAAGGGCTCATCCACACTTTCGTATATGCCATGATACCTAGGCACAGGTCCATGATTTGTAGGTGTGTTTGCTGCTGAACAAGAAGAAACATCAATTGGGTTTTCTGTGGATTGGTGTTTGTTCCACTTCAGTGATAAACAACAGGTTTTCTCAGGGAAAGCACTGAGGCAAGCAGAAAACCGCTCAGACCAGTCCTACAAATAAGGGTCCTGTGCCTGGAAATCATGGCACAAATGGAAGTGTGAGTAAGCTAAAAGTCTTGTATGATCAAGTCCCCTCTTCTCTCCCATCAGGTTTCAATACCACTGTTCCACCTGTGTGTTAAATTTACAAAGCAGTAGTCAAGTGCCTCTTCAAGATCTTTTCACAGTTAAGGCATAATTCAACCAGGGTTAAGTGATGCTGTGTATGTGTGCTTGCTTAAGAGCAGCCTACTTTAATGTGGTGCCCTGCAGAGCAGCCAGCACAGGTTGGGAGAGACTGCCTGAAAACATAAAGAAGTGCCTTTCTGAGATCACATTTAAGCTGAGTCCTCTTGGCAAAAATCCCAGCTAAGTTCATATGGATCTACATATTTCAAAGCAGGTTCTCAACCACTGATCTGTGGCTCTACCCATCAAAGCTAACCTTTGCACCTATTTGTATTGTTAAGGCTGTTTGGGAAAGGGCCATAGCCTACTGGTAGAGCATTGGCTTTGCATGCAGAAGGTCCCCAGGTTCAATCCCCAATGGTGGCTCCAAGTAAGGCTGAGAGAGATTTCCTGTCTGAAACTCTGGAGAGCCACTTCCAGTCAGTGTAGACAACACTGAGCTGCATGGACCAATTTGATTTAAAGCAAGCTACCCGTGTTCTTTTGTTTTCTATTGGAAGGTGGGACATAAGCACTTTATTTAAAACAACAACAACAACCCTGCTACTCCACATTCCTGCCATTGAATCAAAAGATCATAGAATTGCAGAGTTGGAAGGGACCCCCAAGGCTCATCCAGTCTAACCCCCTGAAATGCAGGAATCACAGCTAAAGCACCCCTGACAGATGACCATCCAACCTCTGTTCCAAAACCTCCAAGGAAGGAGAGCCCACCACATTCTAAGGGAATTCATTCCACCATGAAACAGCTCTTTGATCAGGCTGCTTCTTTCCTTTGGCTTCTCCCATGAATGTGGCAACGCTTGCCTTTTTTCTTCTACCTATTGTTTAATTTTAGACTTTCTGCTTTTCTTCATAGAAAGAAGCGTGAAGGCTTCTTGAATTTATTCGTATTAAACTCTGTGAAGATTGATACGGAGCTGAGTGTGGAGGAGCAAAGCGATATCTCAAAAATACTTTCTCGGGTAAGTTCATCTTCATGTGGGCAAGTTCCTAGATTTGTAATAGTGGCACTCATTCATGCAACAAAGGACGAAAACAGCATTTGTGGATTTAAAAAAGTGGTTTGCCATTGTACTGCCATCTCGGTTGTGAGTCTTGGGGGAGGGCAAGGCCCTGACTAACTGCAGATTTGAAAGCTGAGGCAGCTGAATAGATCTTTGGGTTGGGGTACTTGGCTGGTTTCAGTTTTGTTATAATACACCCATTGTCTAAAATGTTTTAAATAGTTTTAAACTGTTTTTGTCTTGCATGTTTCTTGTTTTTTGTGGAATATACCTGGGGAGAGAGGATCTAGGAACAGCAGCCCCATCACAGTGGTTCAGGGTAGGGGGAGGAATGATGTAGGAGCTGGGGTGGGCAGGGTAAAAGGCACAAGGCACAGGCAGTTGGTGACTCTGCCATGTGCCAGTTCCTCTTTGAACTCGAGGACTTATCTTATCAGCCAGCTGTCAGGTCTATGGCTGCTGGTGCTGAATGCGAAGTTGGCTCGGAGTGAGACCATCCTCATCCATTGTTCCTCTGTGGATGTGGAGGCTCGTCTACATGATATAATTGAGACCTGGGTGGGTGAGCAGGGTGGAGTTGGTCTCACCCAGTTGTGCTTACCTGGATACTTGGTGCAGCATCAGGGCAGGCTTGAGGGTCAGGGAAGGGGGTGTTGCTGGTGATCTATAGAAATTCTCTCTCTCTCCAGTATCTCTGTCCAGTGTGGGGGCAGGGATCAAGAATGTGTGTTCCCTGGCATTGGGCAACCACAACAGATTAGGGATTCTGCTGGTTTACTGCCCACCTCGCTGCCAAGCAATCTCCCTGCCCGAGCTGACAGAGCTGGTCTCAGTGTTAAGGACCCCCAGACTGGTGATTCTGGTGAACTTCAACATCCATGCTGAGGTGACTGGCTCTGGAGTGGCTCAGGACTTCATGGCTGCCACGATGACCATGGGGCTGTCCCAACAAGTCACCAGCCCAACACTTGTGGTAGGCCACATTCTGGACCTTGTATTCTCAACTGGGCAGGAAGAGGGTGATTTGAAGGTGGGGAACATTGACATCAGTCCCTTGTCATAGTCAGATCACTTCCTGTTGAGATTTAGGCTGTCAGCATCTTTCCCCCTCCTCGGAGGCGAGGGTCCTGCATGAGTGGTCCAACTTCAAAGGCTGATGGACCCAATGAGTTTCCAGAAGGCTCCTGTTGAAGCCCTGCTCTTGCTCTCCCGGCTTCAGCAAAAGGAACCCGAAGCCTCCGGAGCGCAGTGGGAACTCGCGCTGTGCTCCAAAGGCTTCAGGGATAGCCGGAGGCTTCGGGTTCCTTTTGCTGAAGCCGGGAGAGCAAGACTCTCCCGGCTTCAGCAGAGAGGGAGAGCTGTGCAGCGCCCCTTCAGCCAAGCGGGAGGAGAAATGGAAGGGGCTCCATTTCTCCTGCCACTTGGCTGAAGGGGCGCTGAACAGAGAGAGGGAGAAAATTTTTATGTTCTCCCCCTCTAAAACAAGGTGCGTCCTATAGAGCGAAAAATATGGTAACTGCCAGCCAGTTGCTTATCTCCTCTTCTTGGGGAGAACAGGATGCTGGACCGGACTGTCTTAATCCAGCAGGCTCTTCTGATGTTCCTATGTTCTATGTGAGAATCAGGAGAAAGATAGCATTTGTCATCTTTAGTTCCCCTATTTAAAGTCTCTTGCCTGTTGTCAGGGGGAACCTTACTTGGGTTGATCAAAAGTCTATTTTCTTGGTTTGTGCTTTCAGACCTTTGTCCCTAAGATTCAGGATCAGAATGTGGACTCTGCAGGAGCTCTAGACTATAGTTTGGAAAACATAAGCGGCAGAGGCTTTTTCACTGACTGGCAGAGAGATGTGGGGCAGTGCTATGGGGAGAGGTGGCTCTGAGTTCACAGTCACTTTTTTTGTCTCTTTTGGGACTCAGTGGCCCTATCCCAACAGGTTTGCCAGATAGATAGATAGCAGTAGGAATAGTATTTTTGAGGGGAAAGCTCTTGGGCAGGGGTCAGCATTTTTTTTCAGAAGGGGGCCGGTCCACTGTCCCTCAGACTTTGTGGGGGGCTGGACCATATTTGGGAGGGGGGAATGAACACATTCCTATGCCCCACAAATAACCAAAAGATGCATTTTAAATAAAAACACACATTCTACTTATGTAAAAACACCAGGCAGACCCCACAAATAACCGAGAGATGCATTTTAAATAAAAGGACACATTCTACTCATGTAAAAACACCAGACAGGCCCATAGCTGTCAACCGTCCCTTATTTGGCAGGAAACTCCCTTATCCTAGCACTGTGTCCCGCTGCTGTCCCTTATTGATGATGTCCCTTAAATTTCCCGGGTTTCATGCTCGCAAGCAGCGGCTTGGGGTCCTCCACCACGAGAGAGAGAGCGCGCACGAGCTGCCGCGTCTCCATCTCGGCGCATAGTGAGGAGATGGGTGGCAGTGGGCGGGCGGGCAGCCCCTCTCTTGCGAGTCTTCCACCGCGCTGCCAGGGGAAGCCTGAGGGAGGAGGAAGAGGAGGGGATGGGGAGGGATGCAGAAGGGTGCCACTTCAGCGGCCGTGGCAGCGCCGCAACCGCCTCATGCCAGGCTGGCGGGTGGCGTGGGCAAGAGTCTCTCTCACTCCCTCCCTCTCTCTCTTGGGTGGGGAAGGGCCGATGGAATGCCTCGCACCAGGACGACGGTAGCCCCGACGTGCTGCTTAGCATACCCTCCAACCAGTGCAGCATCTTACTGTAGTGATTTCCCTCTCTGCATCCCTTTCATCCCTTTTATAAATCATTTGTCCATCCATAGTTCAAATTTTTACTACAAGTTTTCTGCCAATCCTACCAATGTATGTAACTCTTTACAATAGCTTTTCAACTACCGTATTTTTCACCCTATAGGACACACTTTTCCCCCTCCAAAAATGAAGGGGAAATGTGTGTGCGTCCTATGGGGTAAATGCAGGCTTTCGCTGAAGCCTGGAGAGCGAGAGGCGTAGGTGCGCACCGACACTTCTCGCTCTCCAGGCTCCAGGAAGCTATCCGCAAGCCATGCGCGCCGGGGGGGAACTCCCCCGGTGCGCAAGGCTTGCGGGCAGCAGCGCAGAGCATGGGGCGCCCTCCGGAGGACGCCCTGTGCTTCGCGCAGGTGTCACCAAGCCTTGCGTGCCCAGGGGAACTCCCCCCGGAAGCGCAAGGCTTGCGGGCGGCAGCCTGCAGCGCGGAGCACGGGGCGCCCTTTGGAGGACGCCCCGTGCTTCGCGCAGGTGTCGGCAAGCCTTGCGCACCAGGGGGAACTCCCCCCAGGCGCGCAAGGCTTGCAGGCGGCAGCCTGCAGCATGGAGCATGGGGCGCCCTTTGGAGGACGCCCGTGCTTCGCGCAGGTGTCCGCAGCCTGCCGCCCAGCGAGCGGGGCGCCCTGAAGCAGAGCGTGGTTTCTAATTCTGCCTGTAAGCTTTGCCATCTCAACGTCATTCATCAGTTTTGTCTGCCACTCTTCTTTGGTCAGAGTTGTAGACCCTTAGGATCATCTAGTCCAACCCCCTGCAAAACACAGTCAGTCACAGCAAAAGCAGCATGGCTCCATCAGTGCCAGACTTCTGTATAAGCTAAGCAAAATCCATTATTTTGGCTGCTGGTCCCTTATTTTCAAATCTGTAAGTTGACAGCTATGGGCAGGCCCCACAAATAACCCAGAGATGCATTTTAAATAAAAGGACACATTCTACTCATGTAAAAACACGCTGATTCCCAGACCGTCCACAGGGGCTGGATTGAGAAGGTGATTGGGCCAGATCCGGCCCCCGGACCTTAGTTTGCCTACCCATGCACTTGGGCATGTGGCAAATGCAGTCTTTTTCTGGAGTTTCTATAGGACCTGCCTGCTCTACGCAGCTCTGCCTTAATTCTCACAGCTTCCAAAGAAGGAACTCAAACAGGGATGGAAGGCCACATTTTCTGTTTTAAAAAAGATATTCCATATCTGCCAAAAGAAAGGAGCAAAACAGGCATGTAGCTACCGTATTTTTCATCCCATAGGACGCACCTACTTTTTTGGGGGGGGGAATAAAGGAAACTTCCCCCCTTTATTTCCCCCCCCCCAAAACCAGGTTGGGGAACAGTGGGGTGGCGGCACTGCGCCTCCCCGCTATCCCCCGAGCTTGTGGGGCTGGCCGATGTCTACCCGGCGCGAGGGGCGCTCTGCTTCAGGGTGCCCCATGCGCCGGGCAGCAGGCTGCTATCCGCAGTGTGGGGAGCCCTGCGGGGAACTCCTGCAGGGCTCCCCATGCTGCGGATGTCTGTCCGGCGGGCGGGGCAATCTGCTTCAGGGCGCCCCACGCGCCGGGCGGCAGGCTGCTATCCGCAGCATGGGGAGCCCTGCGGGGAACTCCTGCAGGGCTCCCCACGCTGCGGATGTCTGTCCGGCGCGCGGGGCGCTCTGCTTGAGGGCGCCCCGCCGGGCGGCAGGCTGCGGACACCTGCGCAAAGCACAGGCGTCCTCCAAAGGGCGCCCCGTGCTCTGTGCTGCAGGCTGCCGTCTGCAAGCCTTGCTCTCCCGGGGGGAGATCCCCCGGGTGCGCAAGGCTTGGTGAAACCTGCGCGAAGCACGGGGCGTCCTCCGGAGGGCGCCCCATGCTCCGCGCTGCACGCTGCCGCCCGCAAGCCTTGCGCGCCGGGGGGAGTTCCCCCGGGCGCGCAAGACTTGCGGATAGCTTCCTGGAGCCTGGAGAGCGAGAGGCGTTGGTGCGCACCGACGCCTCTCGCTCTCTAGGCTTCAGCAAAAGCCTGCATTCGCCCCATAGGACGCACACACATTTCCCCTTCATTTTTGGAGGGGAAAAAGTGTGTCCTATAGGCCGAAAAATACCGTAAGTACCTGAAAAACAGAGATAGTCTGACCTGCCCATCTCTAAAACCCAGATAACTGTCATTTGAACAGAATGGTTCGGATTCTTCCCCACCCCTTCCCCAAAAGCAGTTTTCTGAAGAAGTCACAGGAGTTGAGCTGCTTCAAAGTGCTTTAAAACCTTGATTTCATCCAGACAGAAAACCTCCATTTCTGAAAGAATTGCAATCGGCGTGCGTGTGAGGAGAAGGCCCTCCTATACCTGAATGCTTGTCAAGCTACTCCCCAGCCCCCAACTTTCAATAGATTCTCCCCCACCAACCTGCCCACCACCTCTGCCCAAGAAAATGTCACTCTCCTGTAATGGAGGAAGGGGATCCTGTGTGGTGGTTTTCCCCCCACCTTAGAGACTGAACTACAGTACTCCAGGGATTAGCCGTAGGTGCAGTAAACCTATCATGGTAGCTACAAACTTCTGATTTTCTCTTTAGCCTTTAAGTGGCACCAGATAGTTTCCTTCAGATTGCTGAGTGGCTTAAGGATGCTTACCAAGCTAGACTGATTATGAGGGGGCGGGGGCGGGCGGGTGATGTGGTGATTCTTTTGACTGGCCTTGAGTTGCTTTAGCAATTGCCTTTCTCGTGAGCATATCTGATAGGCTGGGAGATTAGATGAACCTTCTGGTGAATTTTGTTGCCATTGGCAGCAGCTCAAGTGCAGTATTCCTGGCCGAGGCCCCTTCACCTACTCATATGCGTTACCAGTTTGTGGTATCAGCTCTGTGCAAATTTTGAGACAAGCTCATCTGCTGTTTGAGCTCCCTGGCTTCGCTTAGAAGCAAATAGGACAGCATTTTTTTTAGGGGTCTCCTAATGAGTCCAAACCTTTTTTTTTTTAAAAAAAGGAGAAGTTTAGATTAAAAAGTTTAGATTCAATAAAGAAAGAAAGAAAATTAATAAAGATAAAAAGCAAAGCCAGAAACTTACACACATTTAACTTGTGCACATTCAGCTGGTCCCTTCCAACTCAACAGTTCTTTGGTTCTGTGATTTAAATGCACGGCAATAAAAAATGAAAATTAAAAGCCAGAGGTTCCAGGATAAATAGCATCCAACCACCACTGGGTTTTTACTGTACACGATTTTGGCTTTAGGCGTGATCCCCAGAATGTAACCCCTGCGTAAGTTTCAGAGAGGCTACACTCAAAATATTACAGCAGATTGAACATTGTCATTAAACATATTACTCCAAAACATTAACACCCCCCCCCCCAATATTTCCAGAAACCTGTTAGGCTGATTCTAACAGTATTCTTTTATAATAAGTTAACTCAATAATTGCTAATATATTCCAGATTTTTTCAATCCATCCACATATTGTAGGAGATGTACTGCCCGCCCCGATATTATTATTATTATTATTATTATTATTATTATTATTATTATTATTATTATTTGTTTTCATAATCTTAGTAGAAGTTATAAGACATAATACTGATTATTGATCATTTTCCAGGATAGCATGCTTTAGATAGGTCAAAAAGAACTATTTTAGATTCCAAGGGTATAAGGATATCCTAACATGTCAGAAATATTATCCCAAACAGATTTTTAAAATACCCAGACCATCACATTGGTTCTTCATTTGAAGCATCTGTACCTCTTTCTACAAATCAGATTGGGTTAAGTTCTTTCATCCTGCACATGGGATGAACATTCTGTCACGGACCATTACAGAACAGGGATGCTGGGTCTACTCCTAGGTCAGGGAAAAGGAGGCCAGTGGATGAAGAATGATCCCTGATAACTTCAAGGCATTTCCCCCCACCACAGTTCACCCTTAAGTACATCCACTTTATGTCCTGTTTTCCTGAACTCTGTCTAACTTCCCTTCAATATTAGTTAGGGGTCCAGTACAGTGGTACCTCGAGTTACAGACGCTTCAGGTTACATATGCTTCAGGTTACAGATTCCGCTAACCCAGAAATAATACCTCGGGTTAAGAACTTTGCTTCAGGATGAGAACAGAAATCGTGCTCCAGCGGCACGGTGGCAGCAGGAAGCCCCATTAGCTAAAGTGGTGCTTCAGGTTAGAACAGTTTCAGGTTAAGAACAGACCTCTGGAACGAATTACTGTATTTTTTGTCCTATAGGGCGCACCGGCCCATAGGACGCACCTCGTTTTTTGGGGGGGAAATGAAATAAAAAAAATTATTTCCCCCCCCCCCCAGCCGTGGCTGCAGCCCCAAGCCTTGCACACACCTGCCCGAAGCACGGGGTGCCCTCCGGAGGGCTCCCCATGCTTTGGGTGGCAGGCTGCTGCCTGCAAGCCTTGTGAGCCCGCGGGAACTCCCGCCGGGCTTGCAAGGCTTACGAATAGCTTCCTGAAGCCTGGAGAGCTAGAGGCATCGGTGCGCACCGACCCCTCTCACTCTCCAGGCTTCAGGGAAAGCCTGCATTCGCCCCATAGGACGCACACACATTTCCCCTTCATTTTTGGAGGGGGGAAAGTGCGTCCTATGGGGCGAAAAATACGGTAAGTACTTAACCCGAGGTACCACTGTACTTTAAAGCCTCCTGTGTTATACTGCAAGCACCTGCCTTTGACTCCTTGAGAAGTTTTCCTCCTTTCCTCGCTCCCCCTGCCTAGCCTCCCCCTCCTCCATTTCTGGGCCTGTTAGAGGTAAAGCTCTTCTGTGTGTTTAGATAGACAGTGGGGAATATTTCTTCCCCAATATTTTCTGCCTTCTTAGAACAAAACGTGTTCACTTTTTATTTCTTAATAAGCTCCTTTCCGAAGACATTTTGGGTTTTGCTATTTGTAGTACAGTGGTACCTCGGGTTACATACGCTTCAGGTTACATACGCTTCAGGTTACAGTCTCCGCTAACCCAGAAATATTACCTTGGGTTAAGAACTTTGTTTCAGGATGAGAACAGAAATCGTGCTCCAGCGGCGCGGCAGCAGCGGGAGGCCCCATTAGCTAAAGTGGTTCTTCAGGTTAAGAACCGTTTCAGGTTAAGAACGGACCTATGGAACGAATTAAGTACTTAACCCGAGGTACCACTGTAATGCCGCAGTGGCGTCTACCAGCAACATCAACCCTGTAAGTGTTGCTCACAAGTGTGGTGTGTAGTCTGACCTCCTGAAAGAATGCCCTGTGTAGGTTTCCAAAGGGAGATTGGCTGGCTGACGATGGGGAGCCTCTCTTGCAAAATGCAGTGCAGCAGGGACACTTTGGTTGGTCTTGTTTTGGGAACATGGGCACTTCAGGCTGCTGGGTGGCAGGAGGATTGCACGCCTAGACTCCTGGCTTTCATGCAAATATAAGATAAAATGGTTTCTGGGTGAGAGATTGAATTGGAGCAATGTATATGATTATTAGCTCCCATTGCTCGGTTCCTGCTCCTGCCAACCTAGCAGTTAGAAAGCACGCCAGTGCAAGTAGATAAATAGGTACTGCTCCAGCAGGAAGGTAAACGGCATTTCCATGTGCTGCTCTAGTTCGCCAGAAGTGGTTTAGTCATGCTGGCCACATGACCCGGAAACTGTATGCCAGCTCCCTCAGCCAATAAAGCCAGATGAGCACCGCAACCCCAGAGTCGGCCACGACTGGACTTAATGGTCAGGGGTCCCTTTACCTTTACCTTTACTTTATTTGATTATTTCCTCTATATCCCACTTTCCCCTGCAAGGCTCTCTCATTTTATCCCCACAACAACCTAGGCTAGTATGCAGTGACTGGTCACACCCAATGAATTTTATGGCTGAATGGGGATTTGAACCCGGTCACCCAAGGGCCTGGTCCAGCACTTGAACCACTACATCACACTGCCTCTCAGTGAATGAGTCATATTAAGAATTACACTGGAGGTGCAAAAAGAAGAACAGGACACATTACTATATGCAGTGAACCTATAATTCTGCACAAAAATACTGGAAGATGATTATTAGAATAATAACGGGGAAAAAATTGAAATCTAAAGTTCCCTTAGATCCAGTCTGATTGCCACTTGGCAGCCAGGGCTGGCTCTCAGTGCTTTTTTTAATTAATTATTTATTTAAAATGTGTATACACTGCAGCTAAGCAGAGCAGAATTAGCAGGGTAACAGGACCCCCCCTAAAAAAAAGTTACTTTAGATGCCTTAATGTTTTAGCTGACACACATAGAACATATCAAACACGTACTGGGATTTACTGGTACACATCTGGGGGCAACCGCAGCAGTGCCCCAGGTGAAATTCTAGAGCCTAAGCAGAGTGTCAGTGGCAAAACATGAGGAAATGACATGCATGAATTTGGCCTCTAGGACTAAACAGATGAAATACCGTATTTTTCACTCTATAGGACGCACCCGACCATAGGACGCACCTTGTTTTAGAGGGGGAGAAAAAGAGAAAAAAAATCTACCCCTCTCTGCTCAGCGCCCCTTCAGCGAAGCGGCAGGAGAAATGGAGCCCTTCCATTTCTCTTTTTTTTTTTATAGAATATTTATTAAAAATTTTCAATAATAATACAATGAAAAGAAAAAGAAAAATAACAAAAATAAAAAAATAAAAGTATTTAAAAACACACAGAATTTCCATTACTTATTTTCCATTAACTTATTTCCCGGACCTCCTCATACCTCCCTTTTTTGTATTCCAATTCAAATTGTTAGTTCAGCAAATCCTTACCAATAAGTTTTTACCTATTTCTAAACCTTTTTTTTCATATTCTCTTAAAGCATTACAGCTGGAAACCACTTAATTTCTATTCAGCATCATTCTAACATTCATTAATTTTACAATGTTTATGTAAATATTCTTTAAATTTCTTCCAATCGTCTTCCACCGACTCTTCTCCCTGGTCTCGGATTCTGCCAGTCGTTTGTGCCAGCCCCATATAGTCCATCACCTTCATCTGCCATTCTTCCAGAGTGGGTAAGTCTTGTGTCTTCCAGAACTTTGCAATAAGTATTCTTGCTGCTGTTGTGACATACATAAAAAAAGTTCTGTCCTTCTTTGACACCAATTGGCCGACCATGCCCAGGAGAAAGGCCTCTGGTTTCTTCAGGAAGGTATATTTAAATACCTTTTTCATTTCATTATAGATCATTTCCCAGAAAGCCTTAATCCTTGGGCACGTCCACCAAAGGTGAAAGAATGTACCTTCATTCTCTTTGCATTTCCAACATTTATTATCGGGCAAATGATAATTTTTTGCAAGCTTGACTGGTGTCATGTACCACCTGTATATCATTTTCATAATATTCTCTCTTAAGACATTACATGCCGTAAATTTCATACCTGTGGTCCACAACTGTTCCCAGTCAGCAAACATAATGTTCAGTGGTGCCTCGCAAGACGAAATTAATTCGTTCTGCGAGTTTTTTTGTCTAGCGAATTTTTCGTCTTGCGAAGCACGAAATCCCATAGGAATGCATTGAAAATCAATTAATGCGTTCCTATGGTCAAAAAAAGTCCAAACAAAGCCAAATTTGGTGCAACAAGAGTTTATTACCTGCTCTTTAAAGTCACACATACTGTAAAGAGCAGTTCAAAAATTGAAGGAAAAATAAATTAAGTTTATAAACATGACAGAAAAACATTTAAAAATCAACAAAGTGTACAGTACATTTTCTAAGACTCTGGGGGACCACTCGAAGAAGGTTCCTCTTCCACTCTTTGCTTCTTGCTCAAGAACCTGTCCATAGTCTGCTGCTTCATCCGCCTTTTCAGCACCTCCCTGAAAGACGACATGACCGTCGTATCATAGCTGTTCCCAAGGTCATGTGCCTTGTGCTTGTCAGGGTGGTGCTGGTCTGCAAAAGTCTGCACCTCCTTCCACTTCTGGCAAATGTCCCTCAGTTTTTTGGAGGACAGCCGTTCCTCGGTTGCTTCCTCCTCTTCCAGCGAGGCCCGCTCCTGCACAGCCTCTGCCTGCAGTTTGACCAGCTCCTGGGTGCTCAGCTCGTGGTCGTGCTCCTCCACCAGCTCGCTGACGTCCTCCTCTGTGACCTCCAGTCCCATGGTCCTCCCCAAGGCAACAATGTCCTGCACCACTGTTGACTCTGCTGCAAAGTCTTCAGCCGCAGGAACATCAGAACTGGCAGCCTCTCCATGCCTGACCACGCTGTGGATTCCAGATCTTGCCTTGAACCGGTCAAACCAACCTCTGCTTGCCTTGAAGACTTCTGGCTCGCCTGAGGTTCCTGGCTGATCCCGGACGAGGTCTGCGTGCAAGGCCTTGGCCTTCTCGCAAATGACGGCCTCAGTCACTGTGTCCCCTGCACACTGCTTCTCTTCTAACCAGATGAGCAGCAACTTCTCGACCTCCTCCAGAACAGCTGGGCGGTTCTTCACGATCCTGGTGACTCCCTTGGCTGCATCTGTCGCCATGATCTTCTCCCTCATCTTCAGGATGGTCCAGATGGTTGATGGATTCCTCCCGTACTCCCTGGCGAGGTCCGTCACACGCATTCCGCTGTCGTGCTTCCGGATGATCTCCTTCTTCATTTCCAGCGTCACCTTCTCCTTCTTCCTCTCGCCGGCCTCTGCAGCAGCAGTCTTCTTGGGTCCCATGGCAGCACAGCTCCTTCGTAAATTCAGAAAAAGAAAAAGAAATCAATGATGTGCTTCAAATCCAAAAAAATCAAAAGCACATAGCCACCCACCACACAGAAATTAAAACCCAGAACCAAGTCCTTGAATCCCAAACAGCCCTACCCAAAATCCAAAAACCCCCCAAAAAGTTTTAAAAATTTAACTTACGAAATGGATGCAAAAGAAGTTCTGGAAAAGCTTCAACAATCAATCACCGAAGTCTTCAGAAACCTCAAATGGCTGCAAAAGAAGTTTTGGAAAAGCTTCAAAAATCACCAAAGTCTTCAAAAACCTCAACTGTTCCCCCAGCCACCCACCCACCCACCACGCAGAAATTGCAAACCCCTCCCCAACTGCTCCCCCAGCCCCTCCCCAACTGCTGCAAACCCCTCCCCAACTGTTCCCCCAGCCAACCAGCACACAGAAATTCAAACCCAGAAAATTTTTTCAAAAAAACAACAACATGGCCCAATGGTCACAGAGAAACAGAAAAATGCAGGAAAACCCCCCACAAGCCCCCAGATTCCTGCAAAACCCTCCCCAACTGTTCCCCCAGCCAACCAGCACACAGAAATTCAAACCCAGAATTTTTTTTTAAAAAAAACAACATGGCCCAATGGTCACAGACAAACAGAAAAATGCAGGAAAATCCCCCACAAGCTTCCAGATTCCTGCAGAAACCCCACCAACTGTTCCCCCAGCCACCCAGCACACAGAAATTCAAACTCAGATTTTTTTTTTAAAAAAAACAACATGGCCCAATGGTCACAGAAAATCAAAAAAATTCAAAAAAAATCCCCCACAAGCTCCCAGATTCCTGCAACCCCCTCCCCAACTGTTCCCCCAGCCAACCAGCACACAGAAATTCAAACTCAGATTTTTTTTAAAAAAAAGAACAACATGGCCCAATGGTCACAGAGAAACAGAAAAATGCAGGAAAATCCCCCACAAGCTCCCAGATTCCTGCAGAAACCCCACCAACTGTTCCCCCAGCCACCCAGCACACAGAAATTCAAACTCAGAATTTTTTTTAAAAAAACAACAACATGGCCCAATGGTCACAAAAAATCATAAAAATTCAAAAAAATCCCCCACAAGCTCCCAGATTCCTGCAGAAACCCCACCAACTGTTCCCCCAGCCACCCAGCACACAGAAATTCAAACTCAGATTTTTTTTTAAAAAACCCACATGGCCCAATGGCCACAAAAAATTATTTAAAAATTCAAAAAAACCCCCCACAAGTTCCCAGATTCTCTTTTAAAAACCCCCAAACACCAAGTCCTTGAATCCCAAACACCCCAACCCAAAATCCAAAAACCCCCCAAAATGTTTTAAAAGTTTAACTTACCAAATGGATGCAAAAGAAGTTCTGGAAAAGTTCTGGAAAAGCTTCAAAAATGAGCAAAGTCTGAGAAAAGGCTACCAAACCGCGTGCTAACAGTTGCTCCTCGAAGTCAAGTCACAGCTGCAGCTGTTCAAGCAAAGACCCTTGGTTTTAACGGTTTTAAGGAAACAAAGTCGCAATACGTTTTCGTCTTGCGAAGCAAGCCCATAGGGAAATTCCTCTTGCGAAGCAACTCGAAAACGGAAAACTCTTTCGTCTAGCGAGTTTTCCGTCTTGCGAGGTGTTCGTCTTGCGGGGCACCACTGTATGTCCAACATCTTGTGCCCATTTAATCATAGCAGATTTCACCGTTTCATCCTGAGTGTTCCATTTCAACAGCAAGTTATACATCTTTGACAAAATCTTAGTTTTAGGTTCTAACAGTTCTGTTTCTAATTTTGATTTTTCCACCTGGAAGCCAATTTTCTTGTCCAAATTATATGCCTCCATTATCTGGTAATAATAAAGCCAATCTAGCACTTTGTTTTTTAATTTCTCAAAACTCTGCAGTTTCAATCTATCTCCTTCTTGTTCCAAAATTTCCCAATATTTCGGCCATTTGGCCTCCATATTGAGCTTTTTCTGGGCTTTTGCTTCCATTGGTGACAACCACCTTGGGGTTTTATTTTCCAGTAGATCCTTATATCTTATCCAGACATTAAACAATGCTTTCCTGACAATATGGTTTTTGAATGCTTTATGTGCTTTAACCTTGTCGTACCACAAATATGCATGCCACCCAAAAACGTTGTTAAAACCTTCTAAATCCAAAATGTCTGTGTTCTCAAGAAGCAGCCAATCTTTCAACCAGCAGAATGCTGCTGATTCATAGTAAAGTTTAAAGTCTGGCAGGGCAAATCCACCCCTTTCCTTTACATCAGTTAATATATTGAATTTTATTCTGGGCTTCTTGCCCTGCCAGACAAATCTAGATATATCTTTCTGCCACTTCTTGAAACAGTCCATCTTGTCCACAATTTGCAATGTTTGAAACAAAAACAACATTCTAGGCAATACATTCATCTTTATAGCTGCAATTCGACCCAACAAGGAAAGCTTCAAATTTGACCAGATTTCTAAATCTTTTTTCACTTCCATCCAACATTTTTCATAGTTATCTTTAAATAAGTTCCCATTTTTAGCTGTCATATTAATCCCCAGGTATTTCACTTTCTTAACCACGGTCAAACCACCCGCCACCATTTTTAAAAACCCCGGGACAGCGGAGAAGTCCTCTGCTGTCCTGGGGTTTTTTAAAATGCTGGGGGTGGGAAGAAAAGCCCTTGCCCCCCCCCAGCCTTCAGAAGAGGTCGGGGGACAGACTGTCCCTGGACCTGGTCTGAAGGCGGTTTCCATAGGAGCGCATTGATTGATTTTCAATGCATTCCTGTGGGAAACCGTGCTTTGCAAGACGAAAAACTTGCAAGACGAAAAAACTTGCAGAACGAATTAATTTCGTCTTGCGAGGCACCACTGTAAACAACATTCAGAGATTTATTGATTCCTGATCAAATGAACTATGCACAAGCTGTGTGTTTTATTATAAATACTTTGCAAACCAAACAAAGCTAAGCAACTGTCACCTCACATTCAGATTGGTTTTTAAGCATCTGCCCTGGGTGCTCATCTACTACTGAGCCAGATTTATGGTTCTTGAGTTAATTTACAAGGCCCTGAGCTGCTTAGGTACTGGGTACTTCAGGAACTGCCTAAACCCAAATACAGTGGTGCCTCGCAAGACGAAATTAATTCGTTCCGCAAGTTTTTGCGTGTTGCGAGTTTTTCGTCTTGCGAAGCACGGTTTCCCATAGGAATGCATTGAAAATCAATCAATGCGTTCCTATGGAAACCGCCTTCAGACCAGGTCCGGGGACAGTCTGTCCCCCGACCTCTTCTGAAGGCTGGGGGGGGGACAAGGGCTTTTCTTCCCACCCCCAGCATTTTAAAAAACCCCAGGACAGCAGAGGACTTCTCCGCTGTCCCGGGGTTTTTTAAAATGGTGGCGGGCGGCAGCGCTGCCACCCGCCAGCATTTTAAAATCACCCCGGGGCAGCGGAGGACTTCTCCGCTGTCCCGGGGCGATTTTAAAGCCCCCGGGAAGGCAGGCGGGGGGGGAGCAAAGACTTTTGCCCCCCGCCGGCCTTCAGAAGAGGTCCAGGACCTCTTCTGAAGGCCGGCGGGGGGCAAAAGTCTTTGCTTCCCCCTGCCTGCCTTCAAAAGCCATCCGGGAAGGCAGGCAGGGGGGAGCAAAGACTTTTGCCCCCCGCCGGCCTTCAGAAGAGGTCCAGGACCTCTTCTGAAGGCCGGCGGGGGGCAAAAGTCTTTGCTACCCCCCCCGTCTGCCTTCAAAAGCCGTCCGGGATAGCGGGAAGCGCTTTCCTGCTATCAGGGACCGCTTTTAAAATGCTGGCGGTGGGGAGCAAAGCCTTTCAGCCCCCACCGGCCTTCCTGGACCTCTTCTGAAGGCTGGGGGGGAAGGCTTTGCTCCCCACCGCCAGCATTTAAAAGAGGTCCCCGGTGATTTCCCTATGGGCTTTCTTCTTGTGAAGCAAGCCCATAGGGAAATTCGTCTTGCGAAGCAACTCGCAAATGGAAAACCCTTTCGTCTTGCGGGTTTTCCGTCTTGCGAGGCATTCGTCTTGCGGGGCACCACTGTATCCCAGCTCATTCACTGAGATCACCTGCAGGAGCGTTGTTGTTCATTCCCCAACTTGGTGAGGCTTCTTTGACAACAATGAAAAACCAAGCCTTTCATGTCATTGGCCGAGTGCTGTGGAACACCCTGCCAATAGAGATTCAGCAGGCTTCTGTGCCAACCTAAGTCCCTGCTCAAGATGTTTCTATTCTTATTATATAGGCAGTTAAGAATACAACTTTCCATAATAGTTCGTTGATTCCTGATTTTAAATTTTTGCATAATCTTTATTGTATGGGCTTTATATACAATTCTTGTAAACCACTCTGATTTCTTTTTAATGAATAACGGAATATAAGTAAGTGCTCGTCCTTAATAGTTTCCTTGTATGTTTGCTTTCACCTAGATGACAGGGGAAACTGTTGCGACTGGGATGAATGAGCAGGAGGCACCAATGAATGGTGAGCTATTGGAAATAGATGAACTGCTTTGGTAGAAAGCTTATTTATTCCCAGATGTCGATCAACATGGTGGTGGTGGCAGTGCAGGGAGATGACCCCCCCCCCCACATACACTTGGTGTAGGAAGGGTTATGGACTGGTTATGGAGTGGTCAGGCATAGGGCTTGCCCACAGTTTGCTTGTGCCATGCCCACCAAGCACATGTCTGAGAGACTTTCCGCTTGTCCTGAGCTTTCGAGGCACAAGTCAAAGAGGTTTTCCGTTTGCCCCGCCACTTTCCCTGGGGAAACCCTTAGCCCTGACATTTGTTCCGATCCAGTGGTAAAGAGTGGGTTTTCCCAGGGGAAAGTGGTGGGGAGAATGAGCTCATAGATGTGTAGTCTGGGGAGAAGCCAAACTAGACAGTTTTGATGTGGACTCATTATTTTATTTTATATAAATAGGGAGAGTCACCTAAGTACTCCTCCCAGTGGTTACTCTTTGTAATAGCTGGGCTATATAGACTCATCTTAAAATCTTGGCTATGTGCAACTGCATCTCTTTATTTATTTTTATGCTGGGTATGCTCCATGTTTGCTTGGTCATATGCTAACGATAAATAAATAAATAATTGAAAAGAAAAGAAAAGAAAGGATTACGGTTCAGGCAGCATGGAATTCTTTTTTGCAAACCGCTTTGAGGTTAGTTTGTTCGTTTGTTTGTTTTTAAAAAGCAGCATATAAATTTTATGAAATAATAAAAATAATAAAAGGAATAAAGTCCACTCTGGTGGCCTTACATCTGTGATCCATTCGGACATGCAGGCTACCCCTTGATGTTGCTTGTTCACCCCTTGATTATACATGTGGAGTCTCACTTAGCTGTAATGTTGGTGGGTGTGTTTTCCCTCTCCGCAGACTTGCTTCTGACTCACAGCCACGTGAATCCCATGTTGGGGGAGCCTCCAACTTTCAAGAAGGAATATGACAGCGGTATTCCCCTGGAGGCTTCTGTTGACATCATACCTCCTGTTCATTTCAGCGATGAGGCACTTGAGGAGTGCCTTGGTCAAGTATACCAAGTAGATGGCGCACCTGCCCTGTTGCTCCTGGATCAGCCGGTTTTCTTTGAAAATGTGTAAAATAACTAAAGAGCCCCCCCCCCTCTGCTCCCCAGCCTGGTTGCAGATTTCATAGAGAAAGCTACCTAGATGTAGCTTTCAGCACCAAAGGCTGGTGGAGCTCTTGCTTCTCCTTTCTGCGGTTTTCTGTAAGGAGAGGGTTTATTCTGCTTTTTCTGAATACCAAAGCCTGTGCAGCTAAAAAGCTGGAATTGTGCCACAATGGTTTGTTTGTTTTTTCAAAAAACAAATAATCCAAAAGAAGTTTATTTTATATACAAGTATTTTTTCTAGGCTTTGCAACTTGTAGCTCACTGTAAACCTTTGCCTATCAAATTGTCTAGTCTCGTGATATCCAGTATTGCAAAACTGCAATAATTTAACTCTTGTTAAATTTTGACTCAGAGGTGGTTTGTACTCCTGTTAGGATTTATTAACCTTTGTGAAAATCAGAACTAAAGAGGCTGTTCCCTTGCCTCTTCTGACTACTGTTGTCAGAATACTGTTGTATTCTTTGGTTATGTATTTTTTCATTTTGGTTATGCATTCTTTGGTTTCACCTCTGATTTTTTTATTATTATTTATCATCATCATTATCATCATCATTATTAAATTTATTAGTCACTTTTTCTTTGCCACAGCAACCCAGAACAACTAATGAAATCACAAAACAACAACAACCTGAAATACACAAACTAAAATTGGGGGCAGGCAAAACATCCCACTCACTTTAAACGATCACAGATAGAGGCCTGGTTGGAAAGCAAAAATTTTGCCCAACACTGAAGATATATAACAATGGCACCAGGTCTGCCTCCCAGGGTGAAGCATCCCACAAGAAAGAGTCATATTGAGAAGGCCCTATTCTCATGTTGCCAACCTCAGGAGCTCCCATGGGTGGAGCAGAAGAAGGAGGGCCTCAGATGACAATTGCAGGGACTGTGTTGGTTCATATGGGAAGGGCTGGTCCTTGGGGTACTGGGGTTCTGAGAAGCATAACACTGTAAATATCAAAACCAGCACTTTAAACGGGGCCCAGAAACCTATTGGTAGCCAGTGCAGTTGGGCTAGGATCGGTGTGATATGCGCAGTGCATCTTGCCACAATGAGAAAATATCGATGTAAGCAATTTGTTTCCTTTGGGAAATTATATTTCTAATTCCTGTGTGTGAAATGATGCCAGTATGTAGCTACAATACTGAGTATAAAGGCAACGCTTTAAAAAAAAAGCTGCTTTTTTCTGTGCACTGTCCGCCAACTCCTCCCAAGTCACTTCTCAATAAATTTGTAGCAATAAGCAAAATAAATATCATTAAGATTGTGTTTGTTTGTGTGATTAAGTTTTCTCTTTTTAACTCCTGGGCCAAAAGTTTGAATGATTCCTGTGACCTGTCCCACCTGCATATCTCGGGCAAATGACCTTTATTATAAAGAGTGTGACCTGATGCTTGTTTTCTCCCAGAGCTCTTCACAAGGTTTCACAGTTTGAGACTTGGGGGGGGGGGGGATGGTGGCAGGGAGAGTCTTCCCTGCACTCAAAAACAGTGATAGGAAACAATCTAACATACTGTATTGCTTTGTTTTAAAGTGATTGTGCTTTAGTTACACAACCACTTTCCATAAAGTCCGCTGTTTGCCTTGTGAGGTTGCTTAATGGTTCGCTTTCCCAAAAGCAAAGCCCCTCTGTAGTCCCTAGGCAGTGTTAAATGTCCTCCTCCTTTCTGCTATTCCTGGATTTGGCCCTTGCACCATCCGAAGCAGGAACATAGGAGAGCAAATGCAAAGGGGATGGTGGTTTAGGTTTGCTGATGAGCTGCATAGCAATGATGAGGCCTAGCAAACTTCCTATTGAAATGGAATACTTTTATTTACAAGTACTGTAATTGTATAACAGGCTAGGAAAGCCTTTTGGGAATTTCATATGGCTCTTCTTGTGTCAATCTGGGCATGAAGAACAGAGGTTCTCCAAATTAGTGGGTCTATTTTATCCTAAGCTTTGTTTTCAATAAATTAAGGACCTGTGATTTTCATATATATTAGAAAGTTTATACTGGCAAATCAAAACTCAAGTACATTCGCTCCTGCTAATTGGTGCTCATCATATATTTTTGCATTCCTTCCAGTCTTTTTTAATTCTTTTGGTTCAACTGATGGATGCAGATTTAAATTCTTGGGTTTCAGAACTGACGTTTAAAATGCCATTGACACAAGTACTTAAACACAGTACACAGAAACCACTTGCAGGACCAGGCATCGGGGTCCCCATACCCCAACCCATATAAATAAGAGACCAGTAAGACTGGTTTTGGGTTTAAAAAAGGCCACAGCTTTATTGAATACAGATGAAAGAGGTTTGGCTTGGGCATGGGGCAATCTAAATACGGTACTTCCAGCCCGCCCACTGGAAGTGACGCCTGGTCAATCCAGGTGGGGGTTTCTAAAACTTACATAAAATAGGGTGACCTCTGCAGGGACCACCGTCTGGGGGAGTCCCTTTAACCCTGGCCCCCAGGGCATGTGGATGTGGCCACTCCCCCCGATCCCTTTAACGGGATACCTTAGCATTTGGAGGGGCAGGCAGAGACTACAACCTTGCCTCCATCCAAGACAAAGGATTGCCCCAATGCCCAAGCAGTTGTGACGATTGTGACGAGGTGGGGAAAACCACCGCGTAAAAGCCAATTAGCCCAGTGGGCAAATTCCTACCCTGCTCCATGAAGAACAGCGACCACAGCAAAATCATCAACTATCATCGTAAACCAAGGGTGGGTGGGCAGGGAAATCCAGCGAAGGAATGAACAGGTAGTGCCCCGGGTACAGGCTGATTAAATGGGCAAGGGGTGGATCCAAGGGAAGCCTACCTGCTCCATCAGTTCTGCCCCCTGGTACAGCCCATGTCCCCAGCCTGCATCCCCATTAGCCAAAGCCAGGAGCAGGCTAGGATCCTCTTCCTGATAGGCAGCTGGAGCTTATGCCTCTACCGCCCATCAGGAAGGGCACTGAAGTTCAAGTTCCCTCACTGGGGCCCCAGTGAAGCCTTTGCCATCCTGCAATGCTGCCACACCAAGAGGACTTTGCAGCATTTCTTTCTTTTAGCATATGCTAAAATGTGGAACTGCTTAACATGAGAAACTTGCACAAGTCATTAAATTTCAGGATTGTCACACCAGCAAATCCTTTGCATTTCTCTCTTAAACCAAGAGAAGTGAGACAAAAGGGCAGGGTCAGATGCAAGGGCTCTAGCTGAAGCGACTCCAGTCATAAGGGTGTTGCACTGTTGGAACACACGAAATGTTCCAGGGGAGGCATGAAGGAGAGAAAGTCTCTCCATGGGCAACAGCACCAGGGGCTCTTCCAACCTTACAGTGCTGTTGTCCTGTTGTAGTCTCAACCACAAAAGAGTTACTGTAAAATTGGAAAGGTTCAGGAAAGGGCAAACAAAAGCATCAGGGGGATGGAACGACCCTCCCCCCATGTGAGGAAAGGTTGCAACATTTGGGACTTTTTGCTTAAAGGGCAAAGATGAATAAGAGGAGACATGGTAGAAGTTTGTAAAATTATGCACCTTCTAGAGAAAGGGGATAGAGAAGTGTTTCTCTCTGACATAACACTAGAACTCGTGGGCATCCCAGGAATCTAAGCAGTGGAAGATTCAGGACAGGTAAAAGAAAGGACTTTTCCATGCAGCACATCGTTAAACTCTGGAACTCCATCCCACAGGAGGCAGTGATGGACACCAACTTGGGTGGCTTTAAAAGAGGATTAGACAAATTCATTGAGAACAAAGGGCTATTTGCCATATGCCAATCTTCTGCCTCCACAGTTTGAGAATGTTTCTGGATAGCAGTGAATTTGTCTACCCCATATTTTAAAAGTAATCCATGGGAGGGGGGACATGGATGCAAGAGCTCTCTCCCCTAATGCAGTTCCCAACAAACTGGTATTCAGAAGCATTATTGCCTTTGACTTGAGCCAGAGCATAAGAATCATGCCTAGCAGTCTTTCATAGTCTTATGATCCTTCATGAATTTGTCCAATACTCTTTTAAAGCCATCTAGGTTGATGGCCATCACTGCCTCCTGTGGGAGTGAGTTCCATAGTTTAACAAGGCACTGTGTGAAGGACTTTTCTTTCATCTGTCATGAAAATTCCAGAATTCAGCTTCATTAGGTGGCAAAGGCTGCGGGGTATTTAATCTGGCTCTACTTGCATCAATAGGCTGGCTGCACGATGCAAAACCCTGAACAAAATCAGGGTTCTAAATTGCCCACATGATTACAGGAGGCTCCCTGCTGCACAAGGCTGCCCACCAATTCCTGGAGGAGGGCAATTTGGAATAAGGGTGGGGTGGGGTGCCTGCCTCCACAATCTTCAACATTTGTCCATTTAGTTAAAAATAAGGAGCTGAGTCAGAATACTTCCGCACAGAAGTCCTGCAATTCTACAGATCCAGTTCCTGAAAATAATGTGCTGTGTACATGTCAGAAATTATGCATGTACTGTATTCCCTCACCACAGTGATGTGCCCAGACAGAAATTATACAGGTGCAGCTCTCTCCCCCCCCCCAACTGTTGCTGTGTACATACCCAACAATTTATGCCTGATGCATCCACAAAATACACAATGTTCCTTCACCATGGCAACATGTGAATGTCAAGACGAACATTTTACAGACGCAGCTTCTGCAAACGCAGCTAAGAATTTCTACCTGATGTGCAGCCTTAAAATTTCTGCAAGCACAAAAGACTGTTGAGTCACCAGAACAACATGTAGTGAATTTCCAGGTAGAAATAGTACAGATACACTTCTTCCACCAGTTGCTACAAATGCAGATGAGGAATTCCTGCTCCAACACACGATATACTCTTCACATAACAAACTAAGCCCAATTGTCAACTGAAAGAAGACACGGTGTAAGTGAAATCTGGCCAAATTAATACACTGCCTCAGGTCCTATATACCAAATTTCATACTGACACAGTCAATTGTTTTAATTTTATAAATAATAGAATTTAGAATTTAGAAAAGAACCAAGGGAAACAGGGATTCAAATCCCCACTCAGCCATGAAGCTTACTGGCTTACCTTGGTCCAGTCATAATCTCATAACATAACCTACCTCACAGGGTTTTCAGGAGGATAAAATGTAGAGGGGGAGAACCGCACAGATAGCCTTTGACTCACATATGAGGAAAGATTGCAATGTTTGGGACTTTTTAATTTAAAGAGAATGCAAGTAAGAGGAGACATGATAAAAATTTATAAAATTATGCACCGCCTGGAGAAAGTGGCTAGAGAAATGTTTCTCTCTGCCATAACACTAAACAGGATTAGACAAATTCATAGGGGATAAGAATGTCAAAGGCTACTAGTCACAATGGCTGTGCTCTGCCTTCACAGCTGGAGACAGCAATGCTTCTGAATACCAGTTGCTGGAGTCCACAGGAGGGGAGAGGGCTCTTGTGCTCAGGTCTTGCTTGTGGGCTTCCTATTGGGGCATCTGATTGGCCACTGTGAGAACAGAACACTGGACTAGATGGGCCACTGGCCACATACTTTCCCTCTAGTTTATTTGTGAAAAATCAAAGACACTCTGCTTTATAAGAAGAAACAGTCCATTGCCCAGTTTCTGACTGTCTTGACACGAGAAAAAAAGGATTATGCAGGCACAATCTGCCCGTGCAGTGAAGTTCAGTGATTTATCATTTGCTTTAGCATAACTGCATGTTGTAATGCTATTTTGTTTCTTGCACCACTGTGCATGCTGGTTTTGTAATAACTGCCTTTGTGGAAGAGACCAGAACGTAGACTGTCTCGCCAGAGTGGTGCATGCTCTGGTTATCTCCCGCTTGGACTACTGCAATGCGCTCTACATGGGGCTTTGAAGGTGACCCGGAAACTGCAATTAATCCAGAATGCGGCAGCTAGACTGGTGACTGGGAGTGGCCACCAAGATCACATAACACCAGTCCTGAGAGATCTGCATTGGCTCCCAGAACGTTTCCAAGCACAATTCAAAGTGTTGGTGCTGACCTTTAAAGCCTTAAACGGCCTCGGTCCTGTATACCTGAAGGAGCGTCTTCACCCCCATCTGCCTGGTTCCCTGTAACTTGGCTTCTCACAATGAGGGAACTGCCAGAAGGCCCTCAGAGCTGGACCTCAGTGTCTGGGCAGAACGATGGGAGTGGAGACACATAAAGCGCATTGCAGTAGTCCAAGTGAGAGATAACCAGAGGATGCACCACTCTGGCGAGGCAAGCCACGGACAAATAGGGTCTCAGCCTGTGTACCAGATGGAGCTGGTAGACAGCTGCCCTGGACACAGAATTGACCTGCGCCTCCATGGACAGCTGTGAGTCCAGAATGACTCCCAGGCTGCGCACCTGGTACCTTCAGGAGCACAATTACCCCATTCAGGACCAGGGAGTCCTCCATACCTGCCGGCCTCCTGTCCCCCCAAAACAGTACTTCTGTCTTGTCAGGATTCAACCTCAATCTGTTAGCCACCATCCAATCGTATCCAGGCACTCACACAGGACTTTCACCATCTTCACTGGTTCTGATTTGAAAGAGAGGTAGAGCTGGGTATCATCCGCATATTGATGAACACCCAGCCCAATCCTCCTGATGATCTCTCCCAGCGGCTGCATGTAGATGTTGAATAGCATGGGGGAGAGGACAGAACCCTGAGGCACCCCACAAGTGAGAGCCCAGGGGTCTGAACACTCATCCCCCACCAACACTTTCTGGACACGGCCCAGGAGGACGGAGCGGAACCACTGTATGACAGTGCCCCCAGCTCCCAGTCCATTTAGACGGTCCGGAAGGATATTATGGTCAATGATATCAAACGCCGCTGAGAGGTCCAGCAGAACTAGGAAACACCTCTCACCTTTGTCCCTAGCTTGCCAGAGATCATCGACCTGTGTGACCAAGGCAGTTTCAGCCCCATGATGAGGCCTGAATCCCAACTGGAAGGGATCCAAATGGTTCGCTTCTTCCAGGCGCTCGATCACCTTGCCCAAGAATGGAAGATTTGAGACTGGGTGATAGTTGGCCATATTGGCTGCATCTAAAGATGTTTTTTTTAAGAAGTGGTTTGATAACCGCCTCTTTCAGCGGGTCTGGGAAGTCTCCTTCACAGAGAGAAGCATTCACCAGTCCGCGAAGCCCATCACCCAGCTCTTCCCGGCTAGCTTTTATAAGTCAGGATGGGCAAGGATCAAAGAGACAGGTGGTTGGTTTCACTCGTCCAAGCAGCCTGTCTATATCTTCGGGGGTAACAGATTGAAACTGAACCCATGCAACTTGACTAGACAGGACTCTAGCACTCTCCCCCCACGGCCCAGCTTCCACGGGGGAGTCTACCACTTCCTGAATCTAAGCGACTTTATCTGCAAAAAACTTTGCAAAATCATTGCAGGAGACCATGTGGCCTGTACTGGGCCCCGATGGAGCAGGTGGTTCCACTAAATTGCAAACCACCTGAAAGAGTCTCCTGCTGCTGTTTTCCACAGATGCAATAGAGGCGGTGGAGGTCTTCTTTGCTGTGACTATCGCCACTTGGTAGGCTCGACATTGAGCTCTAACCCTGTCAGATTCAGAATGAGTTATCCGCCACCGGCGCTCTAGCCGTCTCAGCGATTGTTTCATTTCCCTCAGATCCGTGGAAATCCATGGGGCTGTCCGGGCTCCATGCAATTGGAGAGGGCACTTCGGAGCCAAACAGTCAATAGTCCTGGTTAACTCCGCATTCCAGCGGGCCACCAGGGAATCAGCTGAAAGGCCATCAACATGGGATAAAACATCTCCTACCACTCTCTGGAAACCATTTGGATCCATTAAGTGGCAGGGGTGGACCACTCAAAGGAAACTAGGCAAAGGAAACTAGGCAATTTGCAAATTGGCACAGTGAACTGCAGTAGTGAACAAGCCAAATGTCAATTTCATGGGGTACGCTGGTCTGAAATATTATTACTGTAATATGAAAAGTACATGTTTTCATGATGTTTCCAATGCATATTTATTTGCTCTAGTGAGGGTAAACTGGTCCAAGCCTGTAAAATTATGCTCTGTGCATTGTTTAGTTTTTTAATAAGTCAAGACATACTGTAACTTTGGTGCAGTTGGCAGGTAAATGCCAGCATTGGAAACTAGCTGACTGCACACTTATAATTTGCCCATGTAGTGAGAGAATCAGAAACAGTTGAATGGTGTGATATATACCTACACAGGGAGACTGAGCCCTTTCATGATGCATAGCCAAGTTGCATGCGTGCCTTAGAGAATGGCAAAGAATGCAGAAAATGCATGTTTGGGTGTGTTTTTATAGCTGAGGATACTGTCCTTCTGCTTATAACATGGCCATGCAACATGATGCAATGAAATTACAGTGACGTATTTTCTAAGTTTGTAAGTTTTCAGTTCACGTCTTTGAGCTATTTTTCTTTTTAATTTGCAAACCCCATGGTTTGCTATACACCCAGGTTCCCCCAGACATTTTTCCTGATTTTTCAAAATTCCACCTGGACACCAGTTCCAATGGATGAATCCTGGATATTTCTGGGGAATTCTGGGTTTATGGCAGCCCTAGAACTGTAAACAATACAACCCCAACATTGGTCATGTTACCCAGCTTTTTTTCCGCCGGAAATCACTGGAACTCAGTTCTGGTACCTCTCAGGTGGGTGCCATTGCCATTCTAAGAGAACAAGGGAGGTGTTCATGGTGCACCTTTTTTTCTAGAAAAATAACACTGCCCATCACCCATTTTCAGTGGGGGTATATGTGGGCATGGTCGGCCAGAACGTGTTAAAGAAGGACAGAACATTTTTTATGTACGCTACAACGGCGGCAAGGATACTTATTGCTAAGAGCTGGAAAACCCAAGATCTACCCACACTGGAAGAATGGCAGATGCAGCTGATGGACTATATGCAACTGGCTGAGATGACTGGCAGAATCCGCGACCTGGGAGAGGAGAGGGTTGAAGAAGACTGGAAGAAATTTAAGATCTATTTACAAAAGTACTGTAATTTGGTTGAATCCTAACAAGGAAGCCAGAGCAGAAATAACTGTCTACCATTAAATTATAATTTTTTATTTGAGTTTAACCTAAATATTGCACTTAAGAGCATAAACAAGATGATAATTTGCTTGGAAAAATTCGTTTTTAATGATGAAAGTGGAAGCGGGAGACGTGAGGGAGTCCACAATAGAATGAAAGGATGTTATGAAACCTATTCTGTTTGTTAAATATGTATCTGTAAAAAATCTTAATAAAAATTTTTATAAAAAAAAAAAAAAATATGTCACAGCCTCCTCTTCTGCTTTTTTTACTGGGATACCTTTGCACAGGATTGCAAAGTTATAGGGTTGTGTAGGGTGCCTCATGTCTTTGCAAATGAAGGAAGAAAACATGAGCAAATTAAGCCCTAGCAAGGCAAACACAAGCTGCTATAAACAGAAGAAATGTGGAATGTTTGAAGGGCATTTCCGCAGAAACAGGAGAAGACAACACATTTCTGCAGGAGAGATACAATTCCACAGCAACTCTCAGATATGATATAGACTAAATTGTATTCTATACAATTTCTTAAAAAAGCATATTGACAGCACTTCTTGAGGCTTATTTTTAAAAAAACATGATAACAGTTAAAGATGTTTATTTCCGAAGTGGCTGTCCTGTACAGAGTGTTTCATAACATGACTTCTATCCTTCATTTTGCTCTAGTCAAATTCAGAACTCAGCTGCGAGAACTAAAAACAAAAGGAGACCCAGTCACATATCTCTGGAACAGCACGGAATTTGGCCCTCAATTTTTATGCAGATAGATGCATGTTTTTCTCCTTCTCTTGTAACACCACAACTCATGCACACCCTGGGATTCTAAATGTCGTAAGATTCAGGACAGACAGAAGGAAGTCATTCATGCACTACCTTGTAGAACTATGGAACTCATTCCCACTGGAGGCAGTAATGATCACCAACCTGCATGGCTTGAAAAGAGGATTATACAAATTACTTAAGCTCTTCTTACTGGATGCAAACTGAGGGCTGTTGTTTTTACACCCTGCTTGTGAGTTTCCTTGGGGGATCTGGTTGGCTGCTGTTAGATACTGAGTGTTGAACTAGATTGGACACAACATCTGACCCATTTGTTACATGCTGGAGAATGGCACGTGGCTAACAATTCCCTTGCTTTTTGTTGTTTGCTGCTGTTAAATGTTCGGAAAAAGTCAGAAGCCCAAGGCAGTATAAGTTCCTCAGCTAAGTTTATTCAACATTTGTCAGTGACAACAGCTCACTCATAGGAACACAAGACCCAAGCTGACTGGACAACGCAATAATAATGCCAAGCATGAACTGACCATTGACAGTTGAAAGAGCATGCACTTACTTGCTTTTAGAATATTCATCTACCAACATTTCTACGATTGGTTAGAACACCCCTTGTAACATAAAATGTGTTAAACCCAATACATAACACTCCTCCCCCCAACTTCCTAACAAAAGGAACAAACATAGTCATCAAGGTGTGCCAGCCTTTTCCGTTCCCCCTGGGACTGTTGCGGTTCCTGTGTCCAAGTGGGTGACCCAGGAGGTTCCTCCGGTACCTGCGGTCTGAGTGGGGCAGTCAGCGAGGCCGGCTCCAAAGGGGTCACTGCCGATGGAGCCACTGAGGATTCTGGCCTGAAGTCGCCCTGCTGGGGTAACTCAGTCACCAGCAACCCGTCTGGTTCCCACCCTGGCCTGGGCACAGAAACTCCCGAAGTACCCATTTCTCTGTCCTCTGGTTCCGCTTGAAGTTCCATGTTTGGAGGTGCTCTGGCTCTGATATGGTTGGTGTGTCTCTTCCATACCAGTCCCCCCTCCAACCCTACCTTGTAGGAAACCAGACCTGTACAGCGGGCAATGATACCAGGGACCCAACCCATAGTTTCAGAGGTACACAATGTCCCCGGGGAGAACCCTCTTGGAGCTCCCCTGCACCACAGTGGATGGCCATTGCTCAAGTGCCCGGTCGGGGTGCATACGATCAAGGAGGGTAGTGAGCCTCCTCCCCATAAGCAACTCCTCCAGGCTCTAGCCAGTCACTGCGCTTCGGGTGATGTGTTGGGCCAATAAGAACTCCGCTAACTAGAGAGTCCAGTCTCCATGCACCATGCGCCTAAGCGCATCTTTGGTAGTACGGACCATGTGTTCAGCTTGGCTGTTAGTGGCCAGGTGAAAAGGAGCAGAACGAATGTGGATTCCATTCTTGGTTACATTATCACTCACCAGTATGTCTGGCAAGCCGTGTGTCGCAAATAGCTTCCTGAACGTGTTTATAGTCGCTCTAGTGGACATGGTTGAGGTTGGCACCACCTCAAGCCCCTTGGACTGAGAGTCAACTACTATTAGGAAGTGTTGGCCCTGAAAAGGCCCCGCAAAATCCACGTGCACCCGAGACCATGGGGACTGTGTGGACTCCCAGGACCGTATTGGTGCCTTGGGTGGATCCGGCTGGGGGACCTGGCAGGGCTCGCAACGTTTCACCCAGCCCTCTATCTTCGCATCTATGCCTGGCCGTGACCACACATAGCTACGGGCCAATGCCTTCATCCGGACAATCCCCGGGTGGGACACGTGCAGCCCTTCTAAGACTTTTTTCCTTAATGGGGGGGGGGACTATGACACGGCTACCCCATAACACACATCCTTGGCGAGTAGACAGCTCATCCTTGCGGGCTGTGCAGCATGAAATTTCTGGACCCGGCTTCCTGGGCCACCCCCTCCCTACCCAGTCTGAGACGTGGGACAACAGCCTATCCTTCACGGTTGCAGCGGCAATGTCCTTCACATGCAAGGGCTGGTCCGGTAAGTCTTCCTGCCACAGGATCTGCATGTCTGATGCTCTTGGTTTTCTCTGAAGCTGGCGCAGGCTCCTCAAGGTGCGTCAGATGATCACTGGTTCAGCGATGCTCTCGTAGCTTGGGAGCGGTGGTGTCAGTCGGATCAGTCCAAAGCTCGGTGGACATCCTCATTGTGGGAATCTACGGAAGATGACCAGTCTCGCCGAATGTGGTGAGTTCTCCTTATGTGGGTTGTGGACCGCCTCGTGGGCATTATCCCACGTGATATCGTCGTGATATCGTCTTTTGCCAGCAGCTTGCGGCAGAGACGGCTGTCTGATGAATCTTTCAAGAAGTCCCTTGATGTCAGTGAATTAGCAATGCATTGCAATCGCCCAGAGCGCTGTGATGTATTCACTCACTGACTCTTGTGCTTGTTGCTCTCTGTGCACAAAGTCGTAGCGGCGGTGGTTCTTAGTTGGCTGAGGCGTGAGGTGCCTTGTCATAGCCTGTGTCAGCTCATGGAAAGTGCATGCCTCTATGTCCCTGGGTGCCATCAGACCTTCCAGTAGAGTGATGGCGGAACTTCCCAGCAACATCAGTAGCACATCTGCCTTGTCTGCCTCCCTAGTGAAGCCTTGTAGTTGGACATAGTTCCTTATTCGGTGGAGCCACTGCGGCCATTCTGCAGGATGGCTCATATCAAAATCTGGTGGCAGCCAACTATGACCGATGGCCATCCTCGGACCTGGGGCAGTCACTTGTGCAATTGTGGGTGGTTGCGAAGACGCGGCAGGCCCGGTCTCGTTTCCGGGACTATTTGCTGAGTCCAGTGTGGCAGTGAGGTCGCACTTACTGCGAGGCGGCAGGCGGCAGTGCTGCGGTGCAGTCTGGGGCCTCTGGCAGCCAGTGGGAGCTCATCAATCCCACCCTCGTCACTAGTGTTAAATGTTCGGAAAAAGTCAGAAGCCCAAGGCAGTATAAGTTCCTCAAATACGCTTATTCAACAATTGGGAGTGACAACAGCTCATAGGAAAACAAGAAACGAACTGACTGGACAACGCAATAATAAAGCCGAGTATTAACTGACCGTTGTTGACAGTTGACAGTTGAAAGTGCATGCGCTTACTTGCCATTAGAATGTTCGTCTACCAACACTTATACGATTGGTTAGAACGCGCCTTGTAACATAAAATGTGTTAAACCCAATACATAACAGCAGCCCTGCCCCAATGGAACAGAATCCATTCCAGAAGTCCGTTCGAATTCAAAAATGTTTGGAAACCAAAGTGCAGCTTCGGATTGGCTGCAGGAAGCTCCTGCAACCAATCGGAAGCTGCAGAAGCCCCGTCGGATATTTGGGTTCCAAAGAACGTTCACAAACCAGAACACTCACTTCTGGCTTTGCGGTGTTCAGGAGCCAAGACGTCTGAGTATGAAGGCGTTCGGGATCCAAGGTACTTGAAAAAGGAAGTTTACTAAGCTGCTGGTAGGCTGCATATACAGAAGAACAGCTCAGGAGTTATGAGTGCAGCCTTGGAAGAGTCTCCCCCTTTACACGGTTTCCCCTGCCACTTGAGCATGCGATAACACAGAAGGCTGGTTAGGTCATTCAAAATTTGGCAGCATAAATTTTCCTGTAGGTTGTATGGGGTGACTTGTTCCCCTGCAGAAAATTAATTTATTTACTCCTTTGGAGTATTTGGTACCAACCCAAAAGGGTTATCAGAGTGGCTTTCATATGATTAAAACAAGACAGTCCCCACCTGCAAGATTACAATCTAGAGAAACATGATACACAAGGAAAAAGGGAAAGCGAGGGGGAGGAGGGGAAATCAAAATTAAGGCACCGATTTTTAAACCGTTCTTCCTGTATTTAATTTATCTTTATTCATTTAATTTGTATACTGCCCTATACCTGCAGGTCTCACTGACCAGCTTGCACAATTCAGGGGCAAGAGGTGCTTGATGGAGCCTTCAAAGAACTGTTTGTGGTTGTGTTTATGTTTAATAGCAGCACAGTTTTATCATTATTTGAAGGGAAACTTGTGACTACTTTTCCTCACCCAGACAATCTAAATAAGGATAAGGAACTTTTAGAGTTTACGCTCAACGAGGTTATAGCTTAGTGGTTACCTTTGAAAGGCACAACACTCTAGGGCTCATCCGCACCTCTGTTTCTTCTACCATTTCCCCAGGGGAAACCTGTGGATTACAGCTGAATTGGACCAAACAGCAATTGAGTTCTCCATGGATGGCTTTTTCTTGCAATTTGGTGGTAAAGAATGTGTTTTCCAGGGGAAAGCTGCAAGGCATGTGCAAAATCACTTGGACCCACATCTGGAAGCAAGGGACAAGCAGGTAAAGCACAGGACAGCTGGAGCTGTGCAGCAGCCCTTTGTTTCAAACAAACACTTTGCAGAGATATTTAGGGTTATTCTTAACGTCACATTTTAAACTTGATAGTTAAATTGTTTCTAGCATGACTATTGACTTGCACTACCCAAATAAACACTCCCATACCCTTCTAGAATCCTAACCCTTCTGTCAGGGAATCAAAACTGGTGTGTCCTGCCTAGGCTAACCCCACTCAAATTGTTCAGTCTTGTCTACCCACAGACAATCCCTAATTCTAACTGAGACCCAGTTTCAGAAGAAACATATGGCACATCTATGGAACAAGGAGAAAAGGTATTGGACCTGGGAGGATTAACCATAGACCCCTTCTGTCCAACTAGGCCAAAAGTCCCTATCTGACTATTAAACTGCCGGCATCAAACTGTCACTCTCACTCACCTGGCTAATGGTCGCACCAACTCTTACTAGTAGCTGGGTCACCAGGAAGCAGACCCATGACCTGTCCTTCACAGAGGGCTTCCTTATTTAACAGGCCATGCTTTTATTATGATGGGGTATGTGAATGAATATATAGGATGTGTAGATTGAAAGGGCTCAGGGAATATCCAGGAAACAGGTTAATGCAGGGGTAGGAGAAACAAGCTCATCGTGCACAGAGGCGTATTGTATACCTTCAAAAATATCTGTCAGTGAGGGTCTGACTACCCTCTGCCCCCCTGCCCTGCTTCACCACAGCCACTTTTAGACATGCTGTTGATTAACATTCATCCAGATTTGTTTGCGCAGAGATCAGACAATGTTGTCTATTCAATTAGCATTTACCCTGATAGGTTTGCTGGGATGTTGGCTGATGGTTTACTAAGGATGCTGAGAAGTGGCTACAGTTCTCAGCATCCACCACTCCAGTTCCCAGAATTCTCTGAGGGAAGCTCTGAGAATTCAAGTGGTATCATAGGGCTTTAAATGCATGGTGTGAATGTGACTGGCCTTGTTGCTTTTCGTAGAAAGGTGCTACAAAGGTTTGTTCATATTTGGTTTTGAGGCAGAAGAATCCCACCCTGTCCTGAGGAAATAATGCTCTGCAGCCACTTATTCACTTCATCTACTCCAATCCACTCTGGCGAAAGAGGAAAATTGGTACTTACTGTTAATTTCAGTTTGAAGAGTGGACTGGAGAACATTAACCCACCTCATTTTTTTCCTCTGCTTTCTCTTAGACTCAGAGTGGCTTAATATGTTTTTGTTCTCTTGGTTTGAATAAAAATGTAACTACTGTTATGTAATTTCCAAATGCTAGTTTTGTCTGTTCATAGAATCATTTAATTGTAGAGCTGGAAGGGATCCCGTGGGGTCATCTAGTCCAACCCCCTGCAATGCAGGAATCTCAGCTAAAGCTTCCATGACAGGTGGCCCTCCAACCTCTGCTTAAAAACCTCCAAGAAGGAGAGTCCACCACCTCTTGTGGGAGTCTGTTTCATGGCCAACAGCTCTAACAGTCAGAAAGTTCTTCCTGATGTTTTGTCAGAATCTCCTTCCTTGTTTCTTGACTCCATGTGTCCTCCTTTTGAGCCCTTAAGTACTTTAAGTTTTTAACTTTGAAAACTGTTTTCTTAGTAGCCATGACTTCTGCTCATAGGTTTTCAGAGTCGAGGGCCTTGTCCTCTGATCTTCAACTCATTGTTTTCCCACCAGGATAAAGTTGTGTTCTTCCCAACCCCATCTTTTTCATGGCCAAAATTAATTCAGTTTTTCATAGAACCCAAGACCAGGTGCTTTCTTTCTTTCTTTCTTTCTTTCTTTCTTTCTTTCTTTCTTTCTTTCTTTCTTTCCTAGTCCCTTATGCAGTCGAGGATGTAGATGGTATTCCCTAGATGTAAGACATGTCCTACTCTTTTTTTCCTTTTTTTTAAGCGGAGCACTAGAGTTCTGCAAGGTAGGGTCCCTGTATGTCTTACTTAGGTCCATTTAAGGAGAAAAAGGTGTCTTCATCCTCTGTTTTCTAGAGGGCTTGAATTCTGTATCACTCAGGCATATGGGACACTGGGGAAGGATCCTTCTAGGGGATCTACCACTCATTCTTTAAGGGGAGTGGCAATAACAACTGCTTTTAAGAGCATTTATTCTGGGTACTTTGAAGGAAAAGACTTTTGTATCTGATTGAGTGGGATCTGACTTGGGGGGGGGGGGGTTGGAATAGAAACACCAGTCTGGGTAGGATCATAATTTTTACTGTTGGTAATCTGTGAAGGAGGGTAAAATGAGTTTTGCTCCATTTTTTTCCCTTCAAATTTTGAAGAATTGTCCGCCATACAAGCAGGGCGGTGTTTTGAATAAAGGTTTATTGTTATAATTAATCTAAGCTTTGTGTGACAGAATCGAATGCCTATAAGTTATGTGAATTTTTTTTAAAAAAAATTTGGAGATTGGTGGTAAAATAGTGTTGACTAGCATGGACATAAAGATTTTATAATCCTGATTAATCAGATAGATTGGCCAGAAAGATTCTACCTTCTGTTGGTCTTTAAATAGGTACAGTTGTGAAGTTGTACCTTGTTTTGGGGAGGAAAGGGTCCTCTCGCTAAGTCAATAAATAGGTGGACAATATATGTTAATAACATTTCTTCAAAATTGTTTATAAAACTCAGAAGTGAGCAGAGATTTATGTGGTTTCAATGTTTTAAGAACATTGTCAATTTCTTCTAGGGAGACGGGGCTATCTTAAAAGGTTTTCTCATCATGAGTTGTTGATGGTATGGCTAAATTTTCTAAGAAATTGAGGGTATCTTTTTTTATTTGGAGATTGCGAAGCAAATTCTGAGCAGATGTCTTAAGGAGAGACATCTTCTCAGAATGTGATTTGTGCCATTGCTTTTTACATCTGTTTGCCAAAAGTCTAAAGTTTTTACCTCTAAAAGCGTTTTCATGTATAAGAGGTTGACTAGTGTTATTAATTTCTAAAGAGTCTATTTCTCGCCTCCTATTAGTTCTCCCAGCTTTCTATCTTGTGGCTGGAAGAATTGAGTGATGTCTTTTATTTTCAGCTTTCCTGAATCCTTTTGCATTCTACTCTACTTTCTTCAAGGTTTGGGCTTTTTTAGACAGTGGGGGCTTTTGCTCCAAGCTGTTTTTCTGGGCCTTCAAACAGAACTTAGAGTTTAAGCCAGGGACAAAACTAGGCTTCCTTTCACCAGAGTCAAAGACTCAGTCTGTCACACACACATTTGCATACACGCACACACACCACAACACATTTGTTTTTAAGGGGCATAAAAAAGTAGGCAACCTTAAGTATATTTTCTCAGAGAGTAGTTGATCATTTGAGGAATCCTAAGAAGTATTATGACTGTATGCCCAAAGGGCAAATGAGCATCCTTTCCAGTAAAAGTAAATTGTTTGTCAAAAGTAGAGTCACAAAAACAAATTAAACAAAAAGGCCTCAAAAAACAAAAATGCAAAATAAATAGCAAAAACAAAAGCACCAAACCTAATCTGTTCAAGAAGCCCGTTTGACTTCCGAAATGTTCAAAAACCAAGGCACAGCTTCTGATTGGTGCAGGTGCCCTGGAAACAAAGCCGACAGCCACATCAGATGTTTGGCTTCCAAAAATTGTTTGAAAACCGGAACGCTTACTTCCAGGTTTTCGGTGTTTGAGAATCAAGGCGTTTGAGAACCAAGATACCACTGTAAAGGGTTGCAGTTTAAGAATCTAAGGAATAAAATAAAAGAATAAAGAATAGAAGCATCACATTTCTTTCATTGCAAGTATTTTATCTGCAGTATAAACAAGTCTCAGTTTTTATAGCTGATTGTATGCCCTCTTTATGTATTCACATGCTGTAAACATGTATGTTGTCCTCTAGATCCTAACACACAGAGAGAAATTAGAACAGCTGTATTAGAAGCAAGCAATACTCCAAAGTGCTTGTGGACTTGCCATTTAATCATAACAAAAGATCCTGTTTCATAAAAAGGACAGAAGGTGGTGGAGGCTTCACCCGGGGTAAAAACCAACAACAGCTAGCCCCCCCCCCACACCTCCACCAGCTACAGCTCTGTTTAAGCAGCCATCTTCTTCCTTCAGTCCCCCACCCCTCATTTATAATAATATATACTATATATACCACCCTGGAAACTAATATAGTCTTATGATAATTAGCTCATTCAGCTTTCCAGGCTGTATCAAAAACTTAAGGAAAAAAGGCCACAGTTAGTGGTACAAAGTAAGGAAAAAAATTCCTTACAGGGGAAAAGGGGTCCTGCCAAGATGATCGGGGCAAAGCAGAACTGGAGGGTGGGATGGCTCCTGCCCCCAGATGCGGAGACAGAAGACTTGAAAGGCTCTGCCTAGCCATTTCAGCAGGATGAGTCATCCTATTCACTGAATGTCCTTCAGTCGATTCTGGCAAAATTGAATTATTGGAAGAGTTACTATTTTTGTTGCCGCTGTCCTATCTAACATAGTCGAAATTCATGCCATCTCTTGAATTAATGAGTAATGGACTTTTAACACCTGAGTGTAATTACCTACAAAAAATAGCTTATTAATTTTTCCGATGCTGTTTTTCTAGAAAAAAAAGAGGTGCCGGAACTCAGCACAAACCCTTGTTCTCTTAAAATGGCAGTGGTGCCAACCTGAAAGCGGCCAGAACTGCGTTCCGGCTGAAAAAAGTCTGGAAGGGAATAGTATGATCATGCCACTGATCTCCCTTTCGTACAGACATCATGCCTTACCTATAAAAGAAAGGAAGAGAAAGCTATAACAACATTTCACTTTATGAACATTATAATATAACTTGCATGTCTGTAAAATCATAAGAAATATGACACGTATGGAGTTTCAGTATTTAATCTATTAGTGTGCTGCAGATGTATGGTTGTGAATTTTATCCTGTTTTGGTGATGGTGGTGATGATTAGGGGTTGCTTTTAATGTTCTCATATATATTTTTAATTAAGAGAGGGTACCATAGTGGGGGTGGGGAGCACACTGAATAAACCTCCAGCTCTCCGCACAAAAAGGAGATTACAAGGAACACGTTGTGTGCCATCTCAGAGAAATGAAATGAGTTATCACAAGCATAAGCAGGTGGCACGCAACCGTGGATAAAAACAATGGCAAGACACACAACCCATCCTCCAAGGACGCTTGCCCATCGTTTATGGGAGGTGTGCGAGACTAACTCCGATTGATTCGTGCCCATGAGCCAGGGCAGAAGAGGGATCAAATACCACCCGGATTTCAGGAAGCGGGCTGTTGCTTGGATTAATGAGATCAAGAGATTATAACTCTAATAACAGTTAACATCACTAAGTGGGGGTGGGGGGAAACAGCCTTGCAAAGCCTGACACTGACTGAAGCTAGATAAGTAATTAAAGCTTGGCTTGAGCAGATTTCAGGATATTTGAATCTGATTTTTCCATGTCCTTGAGCACTTGACGTCAGTGCTGGAGGACTGGTCCTTGTTTTCCGTAATCCACACCTCCGCTGTCTGATTTTCAAGATCTTCAGATTTCAATTCATCCTCACCCCGCAGGACTGAGAGGTCAAGCGGAATGAGGGTACGTATGAGTTACTTCTGAGCAAGAGACAGCAGAGTGCATGATCCAACCCATTGTAACCAACAGTCAAAAGGGGAAGCCTCAACGATAGGGGGTCTTGGCCTCACACAAGTGCTCCATGGCCAGAACTAAATATCTCCCACTTTTAAAAGTGTCGCTGCAGAGATTCTGTAGGACTGTAAAGGGAAATTCCTTGTAAGTATTTTTTTTTTAAGCAGACTCTGTGAAAGAAATCTTCCTTAGTAAGGTGGTAGGTAAAACAAACAACCACATCCTGGGGTTTGGCAGAATGCTATATGCTTGCTCAAAGTCACATAGGATGTTCCCCCATTTGGGGAACAGCTTAGAACACCAAGCGATCTCATGTCCTGCCCCTCAAGATCTCATCACCTCACTGCCCAGAAGTGTCTTTCCCTGAGCTGAAAGAGTTTGTTATGGAAGTAGTGTTGAAGATGCCCAGACTGCTGGTTCTGCAGGACTTCATCATGTTTTGTCTTCTTCTGGCAATGTTAAAGAATGTGGGTTGTATTCAACTAAGTCCCACTCAGAGGCAGATGCACTGAAATTAGTGAATCTAAGTTAGTATTGCCCATAAACTTCAATTGGCCTATTCTGAATAGGGCTACCATGTGTCACAATGAATAAAAATGCAATCCTTTTCCCCAATACTGGAGTGCTGTACTCACAGAAACCCTCACCACCAGTCATGCCGGTGATTTTAACAATAAAATCCACAAATAGATGTGTATTGTATGTAAGGGCTAAACCTGATGAGAAGAGGAGGAATGGAGCACAAAATCAAGTTGTTGTTGTTGTTTTTTTTGGGGGGGGGGTTGTTTTGCCTACTGAAGCAATTTTGTGCTGGTTCCCACAGCACTTTTTATCAATACAGTGGTACCTCGACTTTTGAATGTAATCCGTTCTGGAAGACTGTTTCAAGTTCCGAAATGTTTGAAAACTGAAAACTCAATATGGGAGCCTCAATATGGAAAACTCAGTATAGAAGGTGTGTGGCATGTTCAACTTCCAAGGCATGTTCGAAAACTGAAGCATTTACCTCCGGGTTTACGGCGTTCAAAAACCGAAATGTTCGTCAACGTTTGAAATGTTCATTAACGTTTGAAAACCGAGGTACCACTGTATATGCAACTCATTTTTACCCCCCACCCACCAAGACACATGGGAAGACTATATCTATTTTGCTGCCCCACTAAAAATGATTCTAATACAGTGTAGTTTTGCTTTAGATGGAACATAACGTTAATTGATGCTCATAAATATTCAGATGTCTATTAACTTTGCAGCATAAACTGTTGCCTTTTATTGAGTCTGTTCACTAGTCCATCTAGTTTAGTATTGTCTACACTGACTGGCAGCAGCTCCCCAGGGTTTCAGGCAGGGGTCTTTCCTGGCCTTATTTGGAGATACTACTGGGGATTGAACCCGGGACCTTCTGCATGCAAACCAGGTGCTCTGCCACTGAGCTACACTCATCCCTAGGAAGCCATTCGTTCTTAGACGAGGAGACCCCGCCAGGCAACTTTTAGCAGAATCATGTTTTAGAGCAGGAGTTGGGGTGGGGGACCTTAAGGAAGGGGGCCAAATGCAGCCCTCCAGGCTTCACTAATCTAGTCATCAAAGCTTGTCTTAATCCTCACTGGCCCTGTGACGCATTACAGGTGTCTTATCGTTGCTGAAATATCACCTTGAACTTTTATAATGCCTCTTGTTTATCCAAACAGAGGAAAGCCGATATGTGTGAGTGGGTGTAAAAACTAGACAGCTAAACCCAGGTAAAACCCACTGTTGCTTTCTGATCTACCAGCATGTGGCCCTCAGAAAGTCGCCCAGAAGTCCTTGAGCTGGAAGGGCTCTAATCCCTGTTTTAGAGTTGCTCCCACACTCTGCAAGGTGTTCCCATTGCCCAGCTGCTCCATGGACAAGATTGCTCTTCGACTTGCTCCTTGGTCCTAGCTTCCATCCTGATGGCAAAAATCCACCTCTTAAATGTCTGAGAAATGTTTGGTGTGACTCCCCTCTTCCACCTTTTCCCTGTTTTTTTCTTTTTTAACTTTTCTACTAAATTGCATATTCTATCTCCCCCCGCCCCCGATTATATGTAACACTCAGGCCCAGATGAGACAGTTTATGTATGATTTTTCTTCTTCTTCTTCAGTGACAGTGTGAATCACGAGAGCTATATACAGTGGGAGGGGTGTTTCTCTCTCTGAAACATGAAGTACACTGCGTATTTTCTATTTTTTCATGTTTGATGCTGTTAAATCGAATGGGGGGGGGGAATGAAGGTTTTATGGTCATATTTGAAGGGGTTGGACTAGATGACCTTCGGTAGTCTCTTCCAACTCTACAATGCCATGGCTTATGGTTCTATGATATTTTAGGGGAGAGTTAATACTAGTGTTTATTTTTCTGTAAGAGGCCTAGTTTGATCAGAATCAAGTATCAACTTCCAGAGTTAATGAAAAATACAGTGGTGCCTCGCAAGACAAAATTAATTCGTTCTGCGAGTTTTTTCGTCTAGTGAATTTTTCGTCTTGTGAAGTACGAAATCCCATAGGAATGCATTGAAAATCAATTAATGCGTTCCTATGGTCAAAAAAAGTCCAAACAAAGCCAAATTTCGTACAAGAGTTTATTAACTGCTCTTTAAAGTCACACATACTGTAAAGAGCATTTCAAAAATTGAAGGAGCAATAAATTAAGTTTCTAAACATGACAGAAAAACATTTAAAAATCAACAAAGTGTACAGTACATTTTCTAAGACTCTGGGGGACCACTCGAAGAAGGTTCCTCTTCCACTCTTTGCTTCTTGCTGAAGAACCTGTCCATGGTCTGCTGTTTCATCCGCCTTTGCAGCACCTCCCTGAAAGGCGACATGACCCTCATATCAAAAGTGTTCACAAGGTCATGTGCCACGTGCTTGTCAGGGTAGTGCCGCTGTGCAGAAGCCTGCACATCCTTCCACTTCATGCAAATGTCCCTCAGTTCTTTGGACGACAGCCGTTCCTCAGTTGCTTCCTCCTCTTCCAGCGAGGCCTGCTCCTGCACAGCCTCTGCCCGCAGTTCGACCAGCTCCTGGGTGGTCAGCTCGTGGTCGTGCTCCTCCACCAGCTCGCTGACGTCCTCCTCTGTGACCTCCAGGCCCATGGTCCTCCCCAAGGCAACAATGTCCTGCACCACTGTTGACTCTGGTGCATCAGAGTCACTTGGTGCCACACAGTCCGGCCACAGGCTGCGCCAAGCGCAATTCAAATTTCTCTGGCTGATCCCGTCCCAGGCCGTGGTGATCATCTTCAAGCAGGTGACGATGTCGAAGTGGTCCTTCCAGAATTCCCGCAGGGTGATGGTGGTGCAGTTAGTCACCTCGAAGCATCGCCTGAAAAGCTCCTTGGTGTAGAGTTTTTTGAAATTGGCGATGACCTGCTGATCCATCGGCTGGAGCAGTGGCGTGGTGTTAGGCGGCAGGAACATGATTCTGATGAAGCTGAATTCCTCCAACAAGTCCAACTCAAGGCCTTTAGGATGAGCAGGAGCATTGTCCATCAGAAGCAAAGCCTTCAGCGGCAGGTCGTTGTCCAGTAGGTACTGTTTGACAGCAGGGCCAAAAGCAAGATTGACCCAGTCCACAAACAGCACACGTGTGACCCAAGCCTTACTGTTGGATCGCCACATGACACTCAGCTGCTCCTTGTCGACCTTGTGTTTCTTGAAGGCCCGTGGGTTCTCCGAGTGGTACACCAGCAGGGGTTTGATCTTCAGGTCACCGCTTGCGTTGGCACAGAAGAGCAGGGTCAGACGGTCCTTCATGGGCTTGTGGCCAGGCAACTTGGCCTCCTCCTGTGTGATGAAAGTCCTTTGGGGCATCCTCTTCAAAAACAGCCCGGTCTCGTCGCAGTTGAAGACCTGCTGTGGAACGTAGCCCTCCGTCTTCACAACCTCCAGGAACTCCGCTGCAAAGTCTTCAGCCGCAGAAATATCAGAACTAGCAGCCTCTCCATGCCTGACCACGCTGTGGATTCCAGATATTTCCTTGAACCGGTCAAACCAACCTCTGCTTGCCTTGAAGACTTCTGGCTCGCCTGAGGTTCCTGGCTGATCCCGGACGAGGTCTGCGTGCAAGGCCTTGGCCTTCTCACAAATGACGGCCTCAGTCACTGTGTCCCCTGCACGCTGCTTCTCTTCTAACCATATGAGCAGCAACTTCTCGACCTCCTCCAGAACAGCTGGGCAGTTCTTCACGATCCTGGTGACTCCCTTGGCTGCATCAGTCGCAAGGATCTTCTCCCTTATCTTCAGGATGGTCCCGATGGTCGATGGATTCCTCCCGTACTCCCTGGCGAGGTCTGTCACACGCATTCCACCATCGTGCTTCCGGATGATCTCCTTCTTCATTTCCAGCGTCACCTTCTCCTTTTTCCTCTTGCCGGCCTCTGCAGCAGGAGTCTTCTTGGGCCCCATGGCAGCACAGCTCCTACCTTCGCAACCCCCCCCCAAAAAAAAAAATCAAAAAAAAAACCAGTGCTTCACATCCAAAAAATTCAAAAGGCCCCAGCCACCCACCACACAGAAATTCAAACCCAGAACCAAGTCCTAGAATTCCAAACACCCCAACCCAAAATCCAAAAACCCCCAAAAAAGTTTTAAAAGTTTAACTTACCAAATGACTGCAAAAGAAGTTTTAGAAAAGCTTCAAAAATCACCAAAGTCTTCAAAAACCTCAACTGTTCCCCCAGCCACCCACCACACAGAAATTGTAAACCCCTCCCCAACTGTTGCAAACCCCTCCCCAACTGTTCCCCCAGCCCCTCCCCAACTGTTGCAACCCCCTCCCCAACTGTTCCCCCACCCCCTCCCCAACTGCTGCAAACCCCTCCCCAACTGTTCCCCCAGCCACCAACTACACAGAAATTCAAACCCAGATTTTTTTAAAAAAAAAACAGCAGAGTAGCCCAATGGTCACAGAAAATCATAAAATTTCAGAAAAAAACACAAGCTTCGAGATTCTTGCAAACCCCTCCCCAACTGTTCCCCCAGCCACCCACCACACAGAAATTCAAACCCAGATTTTTTTTTAAAAAAAACAGCAGAGTGGCCCAATGGTCACAGAAAATCATAAAAATGCAGAAAAAAACCACACAAGCTTCCAGATTCTTGCAAACCCCTCCCCAACTGTTCCCCCAGCCACCCACCACACAGAAATTCAAATCCAGAATTTTTTTTTAAAAAAACAGCAGAGTAGCCCAATGGTCACAGAAAATCATAAAATTTCAGAAAAAAAAAACACAAGCTTCGAGATTCTTGCAAACCCCTCCCCAACTGTTCCCCCAGCCACCCACCACACAGAAATTCAAATCCAGAATTTTTTTAAAAAACAGCAGAGTGGCCCAATGGTCACAGAAAATCATAAAAATGCAGAAAAAAACCACACAAGCTTCCAGATTCTTGCAAACCCCTCCCCAACAGTTCCCCCAGCCACCCACCACACAGAAATTCAAATCCAGATTTTTTTTAAAAAAAACAGCAGATTGGCCCAATGGTCACAGAAAATCATAAAATTTCAGGGGAAAAAACCACACAAGCTTCCAGATTCTTGCAAACCCCTCCCCAACTGTTCCCCCAGCCACCCACCACACAGAAATTCAAATCCAGAATTTTTTTAAAAAACAGCAGAGTGGCCCAATGGTCACAGAAAATCATAAAAATGCAGAAAAAAACCACACAAGCTTCCAGATTCTTGCAAACCCCTCCCCAACTGTTCCCCCAGCCACCCACCACACAGAAATTCAAATCCAGATTTTTTTTAAAAAAAACAGCAGATTGGCCCAATGGTCACAGAAAATCATAAAATTTCAGGAAAAAAAACCACACAAGCTTCCAGATTCTTGCAAACCCCTCCCCAACTGTTCCCCCAGCCACCCACCACACAGAAATTCAAACCCAGAATTTTTTTTTTAAAAAAACAGCAGAGTGGCCCAATGGTCACAGAAAATCATAAAAATGCAGAAAAAACCACACAAGCTTCCAGATTCTTGCAAACCCCTCCCCAGCTGTTCCCCCAGCCACCCACCACATAGAAATTCAAATCCAGAAGTTTTTTTAAAAAACAGCAGAGTGGCCCAATGGTCACAGAAAATCATAAAAATGCAGAAAAAAACCACACAAGCTTCCAGATTCTTGCAAACCCCTCCCCAACTGTTCCCCCAGCCACCCACCACACAGAAATTCAAACCCAGAATTTTTTTAAAAAAAACAACAGAGTGGCCCAATGGTCACAGAAAATCATAAAAATGCAGAAAAAACCACACAAGCTTCCAGATTCTTGCAAACCCCTCCCCAGCTGTTCCCCCAGCCACCCACCACATAGAAATTCAAATCCAGAAGTTTTTTTAAAAAACAGCAGAGTGGCCCAATGGTCACAGAAAATCATAAAAATGCAGAAAAAAACCACACAAGCTTCCAGATTCTTGCAAACCCCTCCCCAACTGTTCCCCCAGCCACCCACCACACAGAAATTCAAACCCAGAATTTTTTTAAAAAAAACAACAGAGTGGCCCAATGGTCACAGAAAATCATAAAAATGCAGAAAAAACCACACAAGCTTCCAGATTCTTGCAAACCCCTCCCCAACACCAAGTCCTTGAATTCCAAACATCCCAACCCAAAATCCAACCCCCCCAAAAAAGTTTTAAAAGTTTAACTTACCAAATGGCTGCAAAAGAAGTTTTGGAAAAGCTTCAAAAATCACCAAAGTCCTCAAAAACCTCAAAAAAGGCTACCACACCGCATGCTTAGAGTTGCTCCTCGAAGTCAAGTCGCAACTGCACCTCTTCAAGCAATGCACCCTGGGTATTAACGGTTTTACGAAAAAGGAAACAAACTTGCAAGACCTTTTCGTCTTGCGAAGCAAGCCCATAGGGAAATTCGTCTTGCGAAGCACCTCAAAAAACGAAAAACTCTTTCGTCTAGCGAGTTTTTCGTCTTACGAGGCATTCGTCTTGCGGGGTACCACTGTACATTGCCTTTGATAAATGAGCCACCATAGCCGCTAGAGGGCCATGGAAATTTGTGTCCCGGGCTTTTTAGACTTGTCTACCCATGTACTATCTGGAACCAAAGTGGCACATTGGTTGCCAGATGTGAAATATTTTGGCATTATTTTCAGCTCTCCCACTCCACTAATTAGCTAGGAGGGCCCGTCACTTAGTTGTAGTTCTTGCAGCCCAACTCATTCTTTTGGAATGCTGATGAGGACATTTGAGTGGCTAGTTAAGGTCACTGTCTTACAAAGAAACCTCCCTGTTTAGTTCAACAACCTCTTCTTTATGATTGTAACCCTCACTTGGGTACAGAACCCCAAGAACTGGAAGGGACTCATGGCATCATCCAGATTGACATCCCCCCAAAAAACAATCCAGAAAAATATTTAATTGAAAATACATGTGATTGGGATGTTTTCTTTCTTTTCTCAAGGGATGGGGAATGGTAGAGAAATGCTGACTGCTCCAGCATTACTTAGTTCCAATGGCTGCTAAATTTGACAGCCACTGCAGTTTGCAAAACACTTTCCTTAGTGGCGGCCCTCCAGGGCAAGCACACCCTCAACTTCCCCATCTTGAGCAGCTGTGTTGCTACCCTTGAAGAAAAGTCTGTGCAGGGTGGGTGGGTTGCATTGCATACGGAGAACGAGATCTGAGAGTGACTCAGCTGTTCAAAAGCACATGCATCATTTTTTCATTATATCAGCAGCGCTGGCTCCAGAGCTCTGATAGCCTTTGCGTAAAGCATCGCCGCTGCACGCTTTTAACCTGGAAAGTGTGTCTATTTCATGCCGACACCATGCCTTGCAAAGTGAGAAGGGTAGTCCTGTGGCGTGGTGCCGAGTGATCCTGGGTGCCTTGAAAACACCTGAATCTGGCATCTGTTAGAGCCAGCCTTGCTCCTCAGATTGCAATGACTTACAATTATAGAATTGTAGAGTTTGAGGGGATCCTGAGAGTCATCTAGTCTCAACTAAATCTCAACTAAAGAATGCATGTCAGATGGTCACTAAACCCTCTGCTTAAAAACCTCCAATGAAGGAGTGTCCACCGCCTTCTGTCTGTTCCACAGTCAAACAGCTCTCACGGTAAGAAAGTTCTTCTTGTTTAGTCAGAATCTCTTTTCTTGTAACTTGAATCTATTGGTTTGTGTCCTACCCTCCAGAACAAGAAGAAACCTTGCTCCACCTTCCTTTTGACAGCTATTTAGATATTTGAAGATGGCTATCATATTTTTTCTCAGTGTCTTCTTTTCCAGGCAAAACATACCCAATTCCCTCTACTGTTCCTCATCAAGCTTCATTTCCTTGATTATTGCAATGTGGTCTCATATTTTGACTTGAGTTCTGCATACACCCTTCAATCCTTTTGGGTCTGTTTTCTGTTAAAGGAATGAACATTAAGCAGTATGGACCAAATAAAAAAAAGTCCAAAGTTGTGGTTTAAGAACATCAGAAGAGCCTGGCTGCTGTATGAGACCAAATTGCAATTTAGTTCAGTATTAGGGTTGTCAAGCCAGCAGCATCCTAGACCTGAGATTTCAGGGCCAAAACCTGAGACCTAGGGACAGTCGCTCTTGATGTCATGGGGGAAGTCTCTGGAGACAGATTAATTGGGAGAGGGGAGCAGAGGGGGACTAGCCCCCATCCTGAGTGCTTACACTATAATTTGCAGCCAGCTCCTGCCAGGCTGCAGCTTGTAAGTTGCATACTGAGTCATTATTATTATTATTATTATTATTATTATTATTATTATTATTATTACAGTGGATGCTTCGGTTGCGAACGTGATCCGTGCAAACCTGGAGACTAAGTCAGCCATGGAGGTCTGGCAACCCAATATAGTATCCAGTTCTCACAGTAGCCAACCAGAATATCTATGGCATGAATGGAGCAGCCCTTCTCTCACTTGTGAGTTTTGCTTTGGGAACCTTGATAGCCTGGAGAAGTTTATCGTGCTGCAAAAGTTGCAGCTTTCCATGCTGCAAAACCAAAAAGTCCCACAATTCTGAGTTCAAAGGACAGTGTGCAGAACTAGTGTATTGTCTCACCCACCCACCCCCACAAGAAGAAGGAGGGTTATTAATCCAAGATGGCACTAGGTTTGTCTCTAACAATTCTAACCGTCTAGATGCTTTCAGGCTGTGACCTTTGGTTGTTCTATAAATATGACCCTGCAAGAATGTATATAATAACAAGATGGAAACAGCTTCAATTGTTGTTTTGAAAGATTGTGCCAGCAAAAAAACATTTGCCATATCATGTCCCTTTCAGGAGGTCAGCTGCCAGATTGTTATTGAGAACTGGCCTTGGTTTTTTAAAGTAAGGTTCCGGATAAGCCTAGGAGGTTACAGGACAATTACTCTGGTCCCCCCGCCCTGCCAACCCAATAATTGGCCAAGTCAGATGCATGAGTGAAAACTAGCTACAACTTTACTGACAGACATACCCCCACCCGGCAGGGGGCTGGGGAGCTGGCATAATGTTGAATTTGGTTCTGTTGACCAAAAGGATTTCCAGCCCAAAGCCTGACCCTCCCAATTCCTCCACAAGAGGAAAGAAGTGGCTGGTCCTTTTAAAGGTTCTGCCACCCTGCCCATTTGCAAGCTGTGAAAGATGCTTGGGCCCCAAGATCTCCTGTTTTGCTGTGGCATCTACCACACTGCCCTGCAAACCAATCTGACAGCTTAGCTGGGCCAAGAGTTAATGCAAGAACACAAGAGTCAGAGAGGAAGGTTGTAGTGAAGAAGCTACCAGGTTAAGACAGAAGCTTTCGAGCACGTAAGAACTGCAGAAGAGTCCTGCTGAATCAGGCCAATGGCCCATCTAGTCCTATGTCCTGTCTTCACATTTGCCGATCAGATGCCCCTATGGGAAACCCAAAAGCAGGACTTGAGCGTAGTTTATGGAAACTGGCATTCAGAAGCATTGTTGCCCTCCTGCCGTGGAGGACCGAGCAAAGCCATCCTGGCTAGTAGCCGTCCATAGCCCTCTCCTCCTCCATGAATTTGTTTAACCAACTTTGCCTTTCTGAGAGGAGATGTGAACGGATTGGTTAATATAAGCATTTTATATGCATCAATAATAATAATAATAATAATAATAATAATAATAATAATAATAATAATTTTATTTATACCCCGCCCTCCCCAGCCAAAGCCGGGCTCAGGGCGGCTAACAACCAATAATAAAAACAACTTGAATGAATACAACTTAAAAACAAGATTAAAATACAACATTAAAACAATTAAAATGCAGCCTCATCACAGAAGGAGAAAGGAAAAAGAAAGGGGGGGTCAAATTGACTCCAAGCCAAAGAAATCAGATCCTGCAGGGCCCTGGTGTCATGAGGCAGAGCGTTCCACCAGGCCGGAGCCAGTGTTGAAAAGGCCCTGGCTCTGGTTGAGGCTAATCTAACTTCCTTAGGGCCCGGGACCACTAGGGTGTTGCTATTTATGGACCTTGAGGCTCTCCGTGGGTACGAGGGTCCTAGGCTGTGAATGGCTTTAAAGGTCAAAAGCAGCACCTTAAATCTGACCCTGTACTCCACTGGGAGCCAGTGCAGCTGGAAAAGCACTGGGTGAATATGCTCCCATGGCAGAGACCCCATGAGGAGCCTAGCTGCACCTGCTGGAGTTTCTGGGACAGCTTCAAGGGCAGCCCCACATAGAGCAAATTACAGTAGCCAAGCCTGGAGGTGACCACCACATGGATCACTGTGGCCGGGTCGGGGTGGGAAAGGTAAGGGACCAACTGCTTGATGCGGCGAAGGTGGAAAAATGTCGCCTTGGCTGTTGCTGTAACCTGCGCCTCCATGGCATTTCTGTCAGAGAAAGTATAGGTCTATTCTATTTTAAGGGTTCCCAAAATTAAGAAAGGCTCTCAGGTTGGATGTGTTGATATACAAAGCCCTGAACAACCTTGGCCCAGTGTACCTTAAAGACCACCTGAGCCTTTATATCCCAGTTAGTCAGAGCTTATCTGGAAGAGGACTGTTACTTGTCCCCACACCAGGGTTACTGAGGCCCAACTGGCCCCAACTAGAAGTTGGGCATTTGGTGTCACCAGAGATTTGGAAGACATCCTCAATGTTGACTTTCAGGCATCTCTTGGATGCCTGACAACAGGACTTTGTAGCTGCTTAATATTTCAATTTTTTATTAGCTACTCACTTTGTTTTTAATGGTGTTTTTTGCTTTAACGCTGCACACTGTGCTGATATATTCTGTTCACCCACTATGAACAGAGTATGGAAGGATTCCCTGGGTGGCTGTTCACACCTCTGAAATACTACATAGCACAAAGGGTAGTACATAAATGTTTCTAAATAGCAAAGGCCACATCTGCACCAGACATTTAAAACACTTTAGACCATTTTAACAGTGGTATAAGAGAACATGGCTTCCCAGAAAGCTGTAGTTTGTTAAGGGTGCTGGGAGTTGTTATGAAGCCCCTATTTCCCTCCCAGAACTATAGTTCCCAGAGTGCTTTAACAGTCAATCTCTCTTCTCAGGGAGATCTGGAAACTATAGTTCTTGCAGGGGGAGTAGGAGTCTTCTCACATCTCTCAGCGCCCTGAGCAAACTACATTTCCCAGGATCATTGGGGGGAAGCCATGAGTGTTTAAAAGTGGTGTCATAAAGCTTTAAATGTGTGGGGCATCAGCTGATCCAGGTTGCACCTATAAATACCCACCATGATTCTCGCCCGCCCCTTCAACTCCCTTTCTGAACCTGACACTCAACAGGCCTGCTCCATTGTATCCGCAGAAGGCCTCCGACCTGACAGTGGCACTATGATGCCCTCAGAGGTCACAGAACCATTTCACAAAGCAGAAAACATAGGCAGGCAGACATATATAGGCAGGCAGACACAGCATGTCCTCACACTCCCCAGCCCCTAGTCTGCACCCTCTGTTTTTCTTCCCTGCTCCCCAACTACCTACCTACCGTATTTTTCGCTCTGTAAGACGCACCCGACCATAAGACGCACCTAGTGTTTAGAGGAGGAAAACAAGAAAAAAAATCTCTCCCTCTCTGCAGAGTGCCTCTTCAGCAAAGCGGGAGGAGAAATGGAAGGGGCTCCGTTTCTCCTCCCGCTTCGTTGAAGGGGCGCTGCGCAGCTCTCCTTCTCTGTGCAGTGCCATTTGCTCCATAAGACGCACACACATTTCCCCTTACTTTTTAGGAGGAAAAAAGTGTGTCTTACGGAGCGAAAAATATGGTACTTTTCTTCAATTGCAGGGGTCGGCAAGGTTTACCTCACCTAAGCCGGTTCACTCCAATGGAGATCCCCCTGTGGGCCAGATCACGCACTCACGGCCGCGATTTCCAGCATCTGCGCAGACATGATTTCCGGTGTCTGCGTTTGCATAGACGCAATTTTCGGCATCTGAGCATGCGCAGACGCGATTTCTGGCACTAGGGAAGTGAGTTCCCGAACCGTGCTGCGTCAGTTTAGCGCAATGCAGAGGGACTCGCCGAGCAGGCGACTTGGTTTGGGGGTGGCTCGGGGGGCAGTTAAACGACTCCCGTGGGCTGCTTGTGGCCCATGGGCCTTAGGTTGCCTACCCCTGAATTAAGGTCACATCCACCCTATGTGTTTAAAACATTATAATCCCACTAAAATTATCACTTAAATGTTTGCTGCCTTGGGCTCCATGGGGTGGATATAAATCATAACACTTAAAAATAAATCAATTAAATGTGTTCAGTTTCTATGGAACTGACAGGGCTTTTTGTGCTTGAATTTTTAGTTCTAAATGTGCAGTTCAGGTGTCGAAGTCTCTCAGCCCATTTAGGGTTACCCTGAAACTTGCAAACTTAGCAAATATACATAAAATGTGAGCAGAAAGAGAGGATGCAAAAAATGGAGAGGCGGGGGGAAGAAGTGTGTGTTGAAAAAAAAACATCTGATTTTAAAACAAAGTTCTTTCTAAAGGTCATGCAGAAATTGAGACATAACTATTACAAGGTTCTTCCAAATAAACCCTTGCGCCTGCAAACAAGTGCATTTTTTTCTTCCATTCATTGCAAAGGTGATGATACTGCTTTCCCTTGTTTTTTTATTATAATCAACCAGCTTACTCTAATAATGTCCTTGATGTATTCAGCCAATTGGAAGATGCCCCTCCTTTCCTTTCCTTTTTGAACAGAAAAGGGGGGACGAAGGTACCCTGGCAATGGTATAAAAATCTGTGATACACTGATGCATTTGTCTGGTTCGTAGGGAGCAGAGAGGGAAGTTTTGTTCACTGCACCCTTGAAGGATTCAGTTCCTTACTAGTTAGCACAGAGTGAGGAGCAGTCAGAGTAATCAGTCTCTGGCAATCATGGCCAAGGTAGCTTGGCTGTGGTTTCTGCTGCTTTCACCCACTATCCATGGAAAAGGTAAGTCCTTTTAGGATGAAATTTTAATATTGTTTAAATGAGATGTACAATACTTCGTTCTTCAGAACTCATAAGAGTAACAATCAGGGCTGCAATGTTTCATTTTTTAGATTAAAACTTTTAAAGGTTTTTAACTTTTTATGCTTTTAATGTATAGTTTCCTGGCTTTATTGCTGTAAGCTGCTTTGATTTTTTTATGATGCAGAAATATACTCAGGCTTTTTAAAATATAAATAAACTAATAAGCTAAATAATGTGCCACACAATTAACCAGTGGCAGACTTTTAAAAAATATTATCTTTAATACACAGAGATGAGTGCAGCTGCCACTTTAGCATTTCCATGTCAATTTGTATTCCCCCTTCAAATCCACATGAAAATTAATCAGCATTTCAATGAGAATTTCTCCTAATATATACATGTTTGTGTGCCTTTATATACATTTCTGTGCACATCTTACCACAGCATATGCAGTTCTGTTTGCATTACTTGGATGGAGAACTGCAGGGTTCAGAGAAGTGTGGATTTAAAAGGATGGCTGTATTTTGATTAACATATTGTTTCAGAAAGTTAGGGAGGTTTGCCTTTAACCGAGGACTGAATCCGATCTCTCTGACTTCTCTATTAATGCAACAACTCATTATAAAAGCAGCCTTGAGACATTTCTCCTTCCACTTTGGAATGTTTCTTCTTAACTGATGCCTCTCGCTACGGCACCCGGTGTCTCATCTACAAAGTTGTTGCTTCGGTTCAGAACTAGGCATGGGTTGGAAGACAGTAAAGCCGCAGATTGTGTGTTGCAACTGAAATGTGTGATGTTGCTCTGTTGCATTGTTGTGAGGAAGAGGTGGAAAATTTCACTGTTTGCTTAATCACTCCTGGCTATATATTATGGCTTTGATTAAATTACACAAAGCAAGAAAACTTCCAAAGAAGTTGTAGAACATTTTGTATGCTTTTTTTCTGTAAATCTGCCTAGGCACTTAAGTGACTGCAATTGATCTGATGGTTTTATGCCACTCTACATTTGCTGTACCTTTAAAATTTTGCAAGGCTTTTCATCCTTTTCATTCTGTCCTCTCATTCACATTTACTACATAAGCCAAATGTCATTTTTTTTGATATGTTTAAGAAAGAAGCATGAAGTGTTTAGCATGTCATGGGGGCTTGAACAGGTGGATGGAACAGGTGTGGTTTTCAAAATGTAGCAGATGCCGTAATCTTGCATAATCTTAGCTTCGTGGTAAATTACTTATGATGTTGTTTTCTGGCATTGTTTTTTGAGAAATGTATTTCTTAGTTGCTTTGAGCTCAACATTTATTGCCGGAAAAGCAGAGTTTAAATATTAAATTAATTACTCGGAATCAGAGGCAGTAGTGCTGTTGCACCCCAGGTCCTTCTTGTGGGCTTACCATTGAGGTATTTAACTGGGCATTATGATAATGTGATGCTGGACTAGATGGGCCCATGGCCTGATCCAGCTCTTGTTGTGTATTTTGGTAAATAAGCCTTGTGCAAGACCTCTGTATTTATTTAATTTTAAAAGGTAACTGAACCTCTTGTCTTGCGTCTTTGGTTTCATAAGTGTTCTGGTTGTTAGTTGCCTATTACCTTCTCCAGCAGGTGGCTTCAGAGGTCAGTTGGTGTCTCTTTATGCAAGGAGGTGTCCGTTATTAGCTCTTTATGCCTGTCTACAAGCCACAATGGCTATGTGCTAACTTCATTGTCAGAGGCAAGTTGTGCTTGTGGGCCTCCTGTTTGTGAGCCTTGTGTGCAAAAGATGGCAGGTTCAGCTCTTAATAGGGCTCAGAAAGGCACCTGCATGAAACACCCCCCCAACGCCCAATTTTCTTTCAAGAGAGAAGTGCTTGCATGAGATATACAAGCCAGGGTTTTTTTTTTGGGGGGGGGTTACTGCTGTTTATGGTAAGCAGTCTTAAGAAAATGCCTGGGAAGGGGGCACTTTGGTGCTATTTTCTCTCTCTGACAGGGTTAGCATGAGCGTACTGTATTCAGGATTTATGTGGGGGGGGAGCCTCAGTTAAGTATTTTTATTGATTTACTTGACTTGGGGGGGCAGCCCCCTTGGCTAAGCTCATGTTGGGGGGGGCGAGCCTCAGTTAAGTATTTTTATTGATTTACTTGATTTGGGGGGGGCAGCCCCCTTGGCTAAGCTCATGTTGGGGGGGGGCGAGCCTCAGTTAAGTATTTTTATTAATTTACTTGATTTGGGGGGGCAGCCCCCTTGGCTAAGCTCATGTTGGGGGGGGCGAGCCTCAGTTAAGTATTTTTATTGATTTACTTGATTTGGGGGGGGCAGCCCCCTTGGCTAAGCTCATGTTGGGGGGGGGCGAGCCTCAGTTAAGTATTTTTATTGATTTACTTGATTTGGGGGGGCAGCCCCCTTGGCTAAGCTCATGTTGGGGGGCGAGCCTCAGTTAAGTATTTTTATTAATTTACTTGATTTGGGGGGGCAGCCCCCTTGGCTACGCTCATGTTGGGGGGGAGCCTCAGTTAAGTATTTTTTATTAAATTACTTGTTTTGGGGGGGCAGCCCCCTTGGCTACGCTCATGTTGGGGGGGCGAGCCTCAGTTAAGTATTTTTATTAATTTACTTGATTTGGGGGGGCAGCCCCCTTGGCTATGCTCATGTTGGGGGGGCGAGTATCAGTTAAGTATTTTTATTGATTTACTTGATTTGGGGGGCAGCCCCCTTGGCTACGCTCATGTTGGGGGGGCGAGCCTCAGTTAAGTATTTTTATTAATTTACTTGATTTGGGGGGGCAGCCCCCTTGGCTATGCTCATGTTGGGGGGGCGAGTATCAGTTAAGTATTTTTATTGATTTACTTGATTTGGGGGGCAGCCCCCTTGGCTACGCTCATGTTGGGGGGGCGAGCCTCAGTTAAGTATTTTTATTAATTTACTTGATTTGGGGGGGCAGCCCCCTTGGCTACGCTCATGTTGGGGGGGCGAGCCTCAGTTAAGTATTTTTATTGATTTACTTGACTTGGGGGGGCAAGCTCCTTGGCCACGCTCATGTTGGGGGGGGAGCCTCAGTTAAGTATTTTTATTGATTTACTTGATGGGGGGCAGCCCCCTTGGCCACGCCCATGCAGGCTAATGATCTGATCTGGTAGACAGTATTGTTACTGGCCCCCCATTCTCCGAGCAGCAACAGCCTCCAGGGGTTCGTGTGCTTACCCAGGTTTAGTTTCCTTGGAATGAAGGCCAGCGGAGACTGTGATGTCTTTAGGATATATAGGTTTATTTACATGTGTATTACAGGTACAAAGTGAGCAAAAGATGAAAGCACTTACCGCATTAATGCTGCAGCAGATCTGGTATTAGGTTTCCAGAGAAGCTTCAAGTCACAGTTTAGGATCCAACACAGAACAACACGTCTCTATGTCTGAGGCTTCCTAAATCAGCGACAGCTCACACACAGCCCCACAATAGGATGTTGTTCTTCATCCTAGGATGACAGTGGTATCCAGCAGAGGAAAAGGCCTACTTATTTGTCTGTGTGTGTTTAAATAAATAAACAAACAAATAAATAAAATTGATTTGCTGGACCAGATTCTTCAATTCACTTTAATTGCACAGGCCTAAATTTCTGGCAGGACACGGGTGGCGCTGTGGGTTAAACCACAGAGCCTAGGACTTGCCAATCAGAAGGTCGGAGGTTCGAATCCCGCGACGGGGTGAGCTCCCATTGCTCGGTCCCTGCTCCTGCCAACCTAGCAGTTCAAAAGCACGTCAGAGTGCAAGTAGATAAATACGTACCGCTCTGGCGGGAAGGTAAACGGTGTTTCCGTGTGCTGTTCTGGTTCTCCAGAAGCAACTTAGTCATGCTGGCTACATGAGCCGGATGCTGTACGCTGGCTCCCTTGGCCAATAAAGCGAGATGAGCGCCGCAACCCCAGAGTCAGCCACGACTGGACCTAATGGTCAGGGTCCCTTTACTTTTACAAATTTCTGGCATATCAATCAATCGGTCCTGTGAAATAATATAATAACCTTCTATTTATCTTGCTGCTCCCCCAGTTGTTCTGGATTTGACTGGCCCACATGAGACCCATGGCACTTGGAGGGCTTCGGTCACTTTGCCATGTTTGTATGACCCATCTCCTGACTTCCTGGAACAAAGTGTTGTTTGGAGGCAGCGGGATCATCACAATAGAGCCATCTTTCACCGGGATAATGACTCCGGGGACCAAACACCTGTGGCACATTTCAGAGACCGACTCACCGTTCCTAAGCAACCCCTGGGAGATGTCTCCCTCCTGATCCACGATCTCGACATGGCAGATAGAGGGCGATATGCCTGTGAAGTTACCTTCCTGACCAAAAACAATACCAGGGTAACAATATCAAGGATCATCATACTGAAGGTTAAAAAAGGTAACCTGCATTAATATGCTGAGAAGGCTGCATGGTTAAAAATGCAATATGTGTGTGTGTGTGTGTGTGTGTGTGTGTGTGTATATATGCTTTCGTAGATTTTCACGGGTACAGGAATGCAGGTTTTCTTGTCAGCTGGAAGGTTTCCTCCCCGTAGAGGTGAGATATTTGTTGCATAGTATCATTTTCTATTTTGTTTATTCAGAGAATCTGTGGTTTCCTTTTTTTTTTAAAGATTCTCAAGCAGGATTTTAAAAATGTGAAGGAAGAAGAAAATATAGCTTTGCTTTCACCATTCAGGTGCTCAGCTGCTTCTTTGCAAGGTGCCTTGGTGACAGATGGGACTGGCTTTAAAAGAGGATTAGGCAAATTCAGGGGGGAGAGGGCTATCAATGGCTACTAGCTACAATGCTCAGCTCTGCCTTCTCAGTTGGAGGCAGCAATGCCTCTTTCTGATAACCAGTTGCTGGGAACCACAGGAGGGGTGAGTACTGTTGTGCTTGGACCCTACTTGCAGGTTTCTCAGAAGAGGCCACTGTGAGAACAGGATGCTGGACTAGATGGGCCTAATCCAGAAGGGCTCTTCTTATGTTCTAAATGGAGGGAGGGGACAGGTCCCCAAGCTTTTTATCAATTGTGAAAAGAGGTAGAACCTTGAGGATCACATTCTCCTAGAACCTTACAATTCCAAAGTATCTTCAGTCATTTTCCTTTACTTTCCTCGCATTCTATGTCTGCTTGAGCTGTGCAAGTACCAAATTTGCTGCAGGTGTTTGATAAGTATCATTTTGCTTCCCAGTTCCAGTGGCCAAGCCTGTCATTAAGGCCACCAACAATGATGAGACCAGCTTGCCTGGCGTGATGAGGTTCAACCTGTCGTGCTTGACCAGTGGCTCTCCGCCCATCACTTACCGCTGGTTCAAACAAGTGGAAGGAAGCAATGCAACCCTTGTGGGCAAGGAAGCCGTACTTACCTTTGACAGGCTGGAGGCATCGGATGCTGGCAGATACTACTGTGAAGTTGAAAACAGGGTCAGCAAGCAGATCCAGCAGAGCAGAGCTATTCGGATAAACGTGCAAAGTAAGAGCATCCAACAGCCTCTGCTATGCAAAGATCCACAATGTAGCTCCAGAGTGATTTAGTTTTAGGAAACCCAATTCATTCATTTATTCAAATAATAATAATATTTAATTTAAAATGCAGTAAAATCGCTACATACAAATTCAAGAAAACCAGAATACAGCACAAAGCAATACATAGTGTAACAATAGCCTCTCCAAAGCAGCTAACCCCCCCCCCGCCCCCGCGCAATTTATAACCATCAGTTTTGTCCAGGCTTGGCCTCTGTGTTAAGAGCTCCAGTATCTGAAATTCTTTGCATGAAATAGATAGATTTTATTCTATTTTATTTGACAAAGTTTATAAACTACATTTTAAAAACATATCAGAGCAGTGTACAATAATCAAATCCACAGTACACAATAAAACAATGTGTTCTGCTCCCTAGTTTCCCTTAGGCATCTGTTTGGCCACTGTGAAAACAGGGTGCTGAACTAGATGGGCCATTGGCCTGATTCAGCAGGATCTTCTTACGTTCTTACTTTCTTAATATAAAATTCAGTTCAGAAAGATCAATAAGGCAGAAGGCTACAATCCTGTATCTAAAAAACAAAGGACAAGTGTGACTTGGGAGCCCACAGCATTTTAACTCTTACCTGCCCATTAAGTTCCTAGGGAAGCCCCAAGTCACAGCTTTGGGTCTAGCGTACAACAGACACATCCCTGCTTCTGCAGCTTCCAAGATCAGCCAAAACTCTCTCTCACACAGAGTTCCCCATCTTTGATTGATATGGCATCCCACCAGGTGATGTGGAAAAAAGCCTACCCACTTGTCTCTATGGCAGCCTCCTACAACATGTAAATGGCAGTACTTAACTGGCCAGCCAAGGCCATTACCTTAACAGAAAGACTAGTTTGATTGGTTCAGCAGGTTTCCTGTCCTAGATTTGCACTCTACACATACACAGGATTGCAGATTTGGAAGGGACCCACAGGTATCATCCGGACTGACCCCCCCCCAAAAAAACAACCCTTTGCAGTATGTTAGCTGCCCTGTAAAACACCAGTTACATTGATGGTGCAAGATACATATAAGAAGGAATAAAAGCTGTGGAATACCAACAGTTATTAAGCACTATCAGTGCATCTAGTGATTATCAGAATCTTACATGCAAAAAAGAACTGATCTGTTCTTCAGAAAAGGAGAGAGAAAAATGCATTCCTGCTTTTGCTTGCAGGTTCTGCAGTGCCATCTACTTTGGGGCCTAGCACTGAGTTCGCAATGAGCACCACAGCTGTGGCAGGTAAGCTGTCGCCAAATGATAGGCCGTTCAGTTTTGAGTTGTGGGTGGGAAATGCATGGGTGATTGAGGTGGGGTCGCCTGCTCCTCTGCTTGGCCTTCAACTGCTACAGCAGGCAGCATTTGCGGAATGCCCCCAGTTGTCCTTCTCCTGCTTTTGTCCGCTGTCCCCACCCCACCCCCCGTTGAAGGCATCCTCTAGTTGTCCACGTGGTCGTGGATGGAGGGGAAATAGAAATAGAAGGACTCCTTCACCCTGCAGCCTCAAAAGGTGACCCTGTAAACTCAACTCGTCTCTAGTTGTGTATCAAGTGTGAGGAGGCGGAGGCCCAATCTAGACAGCAAAGGGGTGTGGGGATGAGAGGTGCCAAAACCTTCCCAGTGCCTTGCAATGCCACACCACAGCACTTCCCAGGGGATGGTTTTCTCCCAGCTGAGTCCTGCCGAGAGAACAGTGGCCCTGGGGGACAAGAGTGCATGTGGGGAAGGCACAGTATGGGGATGTATCTCTAATATTCTCACAGATGCCACCAGCACGGCTTGGATGGTGTTCGGAAGAAGAACTACATCTGGCAGCTTCGACTCAAGAGAGCTCACCGTGGCAAAACGTGAGGCCTTCCTGTTATTTTAGACTGCAGGAGGAGGACAACCTGAATTCCCGGGGAGGGGAATGTGCAATGCGGCAACTCTTTAGGTTTACTGGGAAAGCTCTGGGGTTCACTGCAAAAAATTCTCTGCTCATTGGCCTTTCCAGGCAATGTCAGAATCCTTCTCAATGGCTCTATTTACTGCTGAATTGGAGCAAACAGCTATTCAGATTTCCTGCAGGCTACTGCTTGCTCCAATTCGGTGGTAAAGAGCTGGTTTTCATGGAGAAAGTGCTGGAGGCAAAAAGAAGAAGACCCTGTCTGACATGAGCCTGTTTCTAAATGTCACCCCAATTGACACCCCAGCAGAAGTACCCGACATCTCAACCCTAAAGTCTTTTGTGTGGCTCCGGAGATGAAATTTGCCCTGCGAATACACTGAGGTGGGGTGGGGAATTCTAACAGCTGCTGCATAGATTCTCCTCCAGCCTTGCTTCAGTTGCTCTTTGGGTGAAAGCCGGTCTCCTTTCTGCTGACGCAGCATCTTTGCCTTGATTTGCAGGTCCATCTACAACACCAGCAACTACGACAGCGACTACTACTGGGAAGCCTTTACCAAAGCCTACTGGTAAAGACAGCACTTGATAGCAAAGTTAAGGAAAAGGAGGAAGTGAGGTTGCCTGTGTGGCAGGCTTGAAGGTGGCAGAATTCAGGCTGCAAGTTGGAAGTGCCATTTTTGAATGCATCCCCCATTAGTGGGGGGGGGGGGAACGGACTTGCTAAAAGTATTTTGGTTTTTTTAACCAAACCCCTTACATACTAGGGAGTACAGGAAAGTTAGGCTCCAACCCTTTGCCTGCCACTTTTCAGGATACTTTTAACATGGGAAAGGATTTAAAATGTTTTGATTCCCCTTCAAGCTGAAGTCCTGTGACCTATTCTCAGAACTAGGGATTGGGAAGAATTTAAATTTAGTTCACATTTAAAGGCAGTTGTATCAAATCCACACTTTTCAAAACAGTGTGAGAACCTAAACAGTGTCACCCTACAAAATTCACCCTTTTCTGAATTTTGCAGTGTAGTTTTCCAAGCAGTGTTTACAGAAATGTATATATTTGGGGAACATGTGCATTAAAATGAACATATCAGTATGAACAGACATACAAATATGTAAGTCTCATCCTTTGCTGTGTTGTCCTAGGGTCCAAGATGTCAACTTTTGCCATCATCATGCTTGTTCTGCTCTCCTTTCTTCTCACTGGTATTCTTACGTGTATTGTTTGCTACAGAATACATGGAACTGGTGAGTGAGTTAGATTTCACTCAGAAAACAATGGCTTCTCTGATTTGACAGAGTGAAATGATATATGAAGAACTGGAGGGAGGGACTCTGCTGCATTAGTCCTCAGGACCAGGGTGGGTGGACCAGGGTGAAGGATTTAGGAACCCTATCTATGGGACTAGTGAACTGCAGGTAGTTCTGAGCATAACTTTGTACGTCCCTCCCGAAGCTATGTGCTTGGTGGAAAAGGATGACCATGCCAGACAGAAGGAGTGTTTATAGGCCGTTTTGCCTAAGAGCTGCACCAGTGCCCCCCTGCCACATACAGAACAACACAGCAGCTGCATGTGTTTTCCCCTTGTTGGGATTAGGGTATAAACTGCACTTCTATTGTTCATCTGATATTGCTTGTTACATTTTTAACAAAAGCTGTTTGCAGTTTTGAAATGATTGTACTTTTCTGGAGGGACATTTGCTCATAAAGTCCTGCTGTTTGTTTTTTGTATTTCAGGTGACGGCTTTCCAATTTCATAGTAAGTGATTATCTGATTATCTAGGGGTTGTAGAACTGACATGTTTGGGCTGGCAGCATATTGGAAAGATGAATATGAATAAGTGAAAAGGACCTGAAATATAAATGCTACAGTGCATATGTGTTGTGGTAGGAGGAGAGTGAATGAGAAGTAGGTCTCATCCGGAATGGCCAGATTCAGGGCTAGATTATCCAAAAAGATGTAGTTAGGGCACTAGCAAAGCAGGGGTACCCAAAAAGTGACCATTTTGTTTGTGTGTGTGTTTTTGGGAGGGGAATGACCTTTGATATTTTAAATCTTTTCAGTGCTCAGGGCCTCTGGCAGTCCTAATCCAGCCTCAGCCAGATGTCACCAGTGGGCTCAGCTGATCCCCTGCTTTTGCAAAGGACATAAACTATTGGATCAGATATTTGGGCTAAAATCTAGGAACTCTTTAAAACAAGAGTAGACACTTCCAGCAAATCAGGCCTTGCTCAGTGGCTTGACAAACTCCCTGATTTGTGTTTTTTTGGCAGTGGCATAAGTTCTGCTACCACTAGAAAAATAAAAGTGTGCAAAATGACAGCAAGAACCGCACAACTCCATACAGCAAGTCAGCCTCCTATCTCCTTAGAAAACATGGATAGAATAGTGGTATGTTGTGAGTGGAAAGTGGCCAAATGTTAATCTTTGCACTTGTTTAAAAGTTGAAGCATGGATTTCAGAAGCAGACTGTGCACATTGGAAAGGCTGAAACAGGACATAGGAAGCTGTGCAAAGAGACCATCTAACTGCAGAAATGCCAATCAGGCTTTGAAGTTCCAGCCCTCCAAAGTACTTCGTTTTCTTCCCTTACGCCTATTGCAAGCCCTGGGTCTATTGACCTGATTCTCACCTTTTACTTTCTGTTTCAGCTTCTGTATTACCAGAGGCACAGATGAAGACGATGATGACAACACAGTTGGAAGTGGTGGGGACAACCCACATGACCTAGGAAGAAACAACAGGTGTGCATGTTCGTATGAGTACGAGTTACTGAACGGCAGTGCTGACAACGGCCGCATCCTGGCACCTATACTAGGCCTTGAGGAAGAGGCGATAGAACTCAAGACAGTCAATATGTATGAAGCCCTGATCAATGAGTCAGATTCTGTGCTAGATGCCCCCCTGTGAGTGCTAGATGCCCCCCTGTGAGGCGCCTTCCTTTTTCTTTTTTGCATTGATGAGAGCCAGAGTGGTGTATTAGTTAAGAGCAGTAGACTTGTAATCTGGTGAACTGGATTCATGTCTCCTCTCCTCCACATGCAGCTGCTGGGTAACCTTAGGCTAGTCACACTTCTTTGAAGACTCTCAGCCCCACTTACCTCACAGAGTATTTGTTGTGAGGGAAGAAGGGAAAGGAGAATGTTAGCCGCTTTGAGACTCCTTCGGGTAGTGATAAAGCGGGATATCAAATCCAAACTCCTCTTCTTCTTCTCCTCAACCCAGCCATCGTCAGGCTATTTTCCATATTGTTTCTAGAGGTAAAATTGTGCCACCAATTGGGCAAAGAGGCCGTACATCTTGACCTTTGCTGACACAGCCGGGATGCAATAAGAAAACGGACGCGAATTGAGAATTAGCAATTAAAAAAAGCTCAACAACATTGCACAAAAATTGGCCAAAGCTCAAAATTGATTCAATTTTTGAAAGATGGCAACCCTAGTTAAGTAGGGTGGAGTGTGGATCACAAAAGCAATGGCTTATGTTCAAGTGTGCCTCAGGAATGCATTGTCAGTTCTCTGCCTCAGAACTGCCCTGTATAAGGTGGAGGATAATCAGATTTTTTATATGCTAGTGGTGGCAGCAGCAGTGGTGGTGGTGGTGGTAGTGGGTGTTGTGTTGTTGTTCTTGTTGTTGTTCTTGTTCTTGTTGTGGTTGTGCTTGTAGTTGTTGTTGTTATTATTAAATTTATTAGTGATATTTTCTTTGCCAAAGCAGCTCATGTTCATTTCATTCAGTATTGCTGGTCTGGAAGACAATCAGACTGGTGCCTGTGTTGCTTTTTTAAAGGTTTGTGTCATTTACATCAATGGTCCTCAACCTTTTTGAGTCCATGGCTCCCTTGACCAACTCCATTCTTTCTGCGGCTCCCCTGTGGGGCTCAGGAGCCCACTTATTTCACCCCTTTCCTGCAGAGCCAGCAGCCTCTCACCCCTCCCTTGTGGAGGGTTCCCTCAACCTCCTCTCCTTTCCCCTCTCCTTGGGAGTCCTCCAGGCAGCCGCTCCTACTGCCTCTAGTCTCTGAGCTGCCCCCACCCCCACCCCAAAGAGAGGTGCCACCTCACACCGCCCCACAAGGGCCTGAGAAGAGGATGCCCCCAGCCTCAGTGGCCCAATGGAGGTTGGCCAGAGGTGAACATGAGGCCAGCACCAGGGGCAGCAATGGCAGCAATGGGTGCTGCTTGCCCTGCATGGCAGAAAGGCTTCCCTTCAGCATTGGGCGCTCAGCTTCCAGGCAGGCTTCGCACACAGCAAGAACAAGAAAGTCCAGTGCAGCACCTGCCTGAACTGGCTGGCTGGGCTCCCTCGCCCACTTGCTTGCTTATTCAGCTCCTGGCAGCCAGAACCCCCTGGCCAGCCCCAGAGGCACCATTCATCTGGGGAGTTTGTAGCCAGGGCTGCTGCAACAAACAGCTGTGCATGCCTTTGGGAGGCAGAGACCCGAGAGGGCATCAGAGGAGGGAGGGAAGGAAAGAGGGACGGAGGCCAGGGTTGCCCCCAGCACCCCTGACCATCATTCAAAGCACCCCGGGGTACCACGGCACACTTATTGAAAATCATTGATCCAAGCTATTTCATAATTCTCCCTTTGCTACACTTGGTGGGTGGGCTGTTCTTCTCTTGCATTGCCATCACTTATAGATCTTATATTGTAAAGAGGCAATGCATGAGTTCCACTTGGAGGAGGGAGGATTACAATTTTTCTATCTATCTATTTGTGTGACAGAATGTTGGACTAGGATACTGGAGAGGCCACGGTTAAAATCCCTACCGGGCCTTGAAGCTCCAATGGGTGCCACAGGCCAGTCAAAGACCCTCAGCCAAACCTACTTCACAGTACTGTGAGGATGAAACGGCGTGAGGGATGAAATGGTGTGTACGTCGTCTTGAGCTCCTCGGAGAAAATATATGTAACATGAATGCAGAAAAAAACCCAAAAAAATAAATAAAATTTGTTCAGTTCACTGTTTGCCGTATTTATATTGTGGTTCCCTATGCCCTTAAATTTGACCAAACTGCGGGAGGCAGTGGAAGACAGGAGTGCCTGGCGTGCTCTGGTCCATGGGGTCATGAAGAGTCAGACACAACTAAACGACTAAACAACAACAACAACAACAATAACAACAACATGCCCTTAAACAACAAAGCTTTAGATATGCTAAAGAGAGATGCCTTTGCTCAGCCTGACAGGGCTCCCAACCCTGAACTCACGGGGGGAGGGGGAACAAACCCATCTCATTTTCCTTGTTTTGGGTTTTCCTTAATGCCCTCTATTAGTTTTCCCTCCCTGAATTATTTTGCAGCATTGCTGTCATCCAGCAATGGGCCCAAACATACTCTTCATTGTGCTATAGCTACCTTCCCCAATCTGGTACCCTTCTGATATTTTTGGGATACAACCCCCAGGTTGGGCATGACTGCACTCTGGATTCTGCCCATCTTGTCCCCCCTTTTTTTGCCTTCCTCCCCACCCCTTGATTTGCTGCCACCCAAGCAGTTTGTGATCTGTTAGCTCCATAGCTGTCAACCATCCCTTATTTGGCGGGAAACTCCCTTATCCCAGCGCCGTTTCCCGCTGCTGTCCCAGATTGATTATATCCCTTAAATTTCCCGGGTTTTAAAGGAAGCAGCTCCTCTCCCTCCCTCCCTGACGGCCAGGGAGGAGAGAGGCTCCAACTGTGTTGCTTGGCTGCGTTGCTCACCCAATAAGGAGTCTAAGAACGACTGGGGGGTGGAGCTTGCATGCCTTGTGCCGATCAAATCGGCCGCGTTGCCTGGGGACTCGCCTTTGCTCAGCGCTTCCCAGCGGAGAGGTGACGGTGGTTTTCCTTGCTGCATCCCCTTTGCTGGTTTGCTGCACTGTGGGAACCACCACTTGAGGCTTCGTTTGGCTGCTGGTTGACTAAAATCCCTTATTTTGGCTGCTGGTCCCTTATTTTCAAATCTGTAAATTGACAGCTATGGTTAGCTCCTCCCTCCCCAAGTTTGTATCAGGTGGATACAACCCCCCAAGTTGCTATACAAATTTGATGGTTCTGATTCTACACTTAGGGTGGCTGGGACTCTCTTCTGCTGCAGCAACTAACAACCTTCCTTTGCCTGCCCCTATGACCTTTCCTTGCTTGTATTGTCCTGCCTAAACATAGGAAGCTAACTGAATTAGGCAAATGGGTAACTGTCAGTCCAATCTGGTCCACCACACTCAGTGCTATTTACTCTGACTGGCAGTTGCTCTCCAGAGTTTCAGGTAGGGCATCTTCCCCAGACCTAACTGGAGACACCAGGGATTTAACCAGGACACTTCTATATTCGGAGCAGGTGTTCTCCCACTGCGTTATGGCACTTGAGATTTCCTCTGCAGCAGTGACCACTAGCAGCATCTGAGGAGAAGTAGGATAAAGGATAGAACAAACTTTTTCAGCTGTGGGCTATGTAAAAACACGCTGATTCCTGGACCATCCACAGGCCGGATTGAGAAGGCAATTGGGCTGCATCCCAATCCCCTTAGGTTGCCTACCCCTGGGATAGAGCCTCAGGGAGTCTTGCAATGGGAAGAACCTAGAGGGGAGGAGTTTGGGCAGGGAAAAGGGTGTGGTAACTAAGTACCAGTCTCCCTCCTTCTCCTGACATTAGCAGCAAGAAGGTGTTTGTTACCTGCTGCAGTTCCAGACGAGATGTGAGGGGAAGGGATAGCTTTCAGTCTTTCTGTTTTCTTCACTATTCTAGTTGAGGAGTGTTAAATCCCACCCCCACTCCCACCCCTGTCTCTTCCATGTGCGCGCACACACCCCATCATCAGGTGTGGAAGCTCTAAATATCCAATGTCCCCAGAGAAGAGATTCTCTTTCACAGAGACAGGTCAAAACTAGCCAAGGAAATGACCATTTGGCTCTCTGAGGGAGGCAAAATCCTGCTCCATTTGGGTAAAAAAAGGCACAGAACATCACCCTCCATTTGTAGGTTTCAAGGGACAGGGAGTCATGTTTGGGAGAAGGTGCTGTCTGTCACCCAGAGATGAATGCCAGCAAAATAAACACTGAGCTTTGTTTCTAATACGGGCTTTAAATGTGACATGATATTCCCCCTTAAAGAACTTGAGCATCTACTTCACAAATCAGCAGCATGGTGATTGAACCGCAAGAGATTGAACCGCACCTATCATCCATGGATATTTGGCCATGTTGACCGGGGCTGATGGGATTTGGAGTCCAACAACTTCTGGAGGGCGCTACACTGACTACCTATGAGTAGATCAAACAGCAGGATCTTGCATCACCTTAGGAGTCCAGCAACATCTGGACTGACTACCCCTTTCATATATCAAGGCATATCTTATCCTTTAGGTTAATTTTTCACTTGGCATGTATGTGTTTTCTGTTCAGTAGTAAAAATGTAACAGTTGGGTTTGGAAGTCAAGTATTTAGGACACACAGAAGGTACCGTATTTTTTGCTCTATAAGACGCACCAGACCACAAGATGCACCTAGTTTTTAGAGGAGGAAAACAAGAAAAAAAATATTCTGAATCTCAGAAGCCAGAACAGCAAGAGGGATTGCTGTGCAGTGAAAGCAGCAATCCCTCTTGCTGTTCTGGCTTATGGGATAGCTGCGCAGCCTGCATTCGCTCCATAAGACGCACACACATTTCCCCTTACTTTTTAGGAGGGAAAAAGTGAGTCTTATAGAGCAAAAAATACGGTAAAACCTAATTGCACGATTTGTGAAACTCTGGCTTGCATTAAAAAAAAAACAACAACCCTTGGGCCAGGAACTGAGGAATGGAAGAATGGATAGCTGGTCTAGGAATAATCCTGCATTGGCCCACCCAGAGAGAAAGAGAAAGACACAAACAAACAAACAGGAGTGTGTGTTTTTGCAGGGTGCCCAAGTGTGGGTTTGAGACTCTATATACATATTGTTTTATGTACACAGATGCTCTCTTATTCATTCATTCAGTTTTAAAACATTTTCAGACCAACAATCATCACACATTCTTGGGCAGTCAACAACAATATAAAGTATTGTTTACAGAAGTTGGGTGCCGCCCCCACTCTGTCAGCAGTAGCAAGATTCCATGGGGCAGGGGTGCCAACTCAAATAAAATATTGGGGGGACAACAGGTAAGCCCTGACCTGTATAATCGATCAAAAGATGCAGCATACACACCATTTGAATGGCAACACCCATCAAATTGAGGGGGCACTCTCAAATATTTTATTGGGGGGAGGTGAAGGGACCTCTGCCCATAGGAGTTGGCTCCCAAGCCAGGGGGTTCCAGGAATTCCCCCAGGGTGTGTGTTCCTTTGGAGAATTTAGACACATCACAGACTGTTGTAGCTTTAAGAAATATGGTTTATTCACCTATTTACAACTTCAGTCTGAGTGGGCAGGGTCCAGATCTTACAGCACAGTCATCTCAAACATAGCTTGTTCCCCATAGCAGTGCAGCCTTAGAGTCAAAGACATCTTTCCCACCCAGCCTTCAGCCAACCTGCCCAAGGTGGATCTCCCTCGTTGTTCTTCCCCTTCTTCTTCCCAGCACACCTTGCCCTAAATACTCCCCTTTTCTGTCACTTCAAATACACACCCCATCACCATGGCAACCTCTGTCTGTCCAAATTTCCTCTTTGATGGGCCATCAACACTTTTTGTCATGTGAGGCCCTGTCTTGGAAAGGAAGCCTGGCCTGGCCTTTTCCACTGGCCTGCAATCTTCCCTTTAAATAATCTGCCACCATTTATTAATTTCAAGGGTTTAGTGGGATCCCCCAAAATCTTTAACAGTATAAATTAGTTAAAACCTAATACTACACAATAAAACTCTAACATTATTCAACCATAATAAATGACAGCAAATTAAAGTTATTAGGCAGCCTGAGGAATTGTACAAATTTAAAATGCTTGAATAAACAGAAACGTACTAACTAGGTCCTAAAAGATTGCAAAGGAAGAACCAACCATACCTCCTTAGTGATGCAATTCCACAATCTCCACCCAAGAAGAGAGACCCTCAGAACTGGGCCGTAGCAGAATGTCTTAAGAGCAGAATGCTCTTAATAGTATTTGGATCCCAAGCCATTTCTTTTGGATATTGTGGTAAATAGAGATGTGGAGGAGAGGGCAATGGACACAATCCAGTTCCCCCCACCTTTGTGCATTCAGTCAGTAGTGTCAACATTGACTGCAACATCGTCACACAATAAATCCATTGCCATATGGAATACACTTTGAAGCATCTTTTAAGTGCATGCAAACATTTCAGAATATCATTACGGCAATAACTATCACCACTGTACTGATGCTGTTTCAGTCTGTTGAACCAACGGAAATGGAGCAGTTCACACAACAGACCTTTACACTTTTTTTTTTTAAAAAAAGATATTTATTAAAGTTTTCAAAAAATTATATAAAATAGAAAAAACAAAAAAACAAGCAATAAGACATACATACAAAACACATACAATAACAAGTATAATTTCAATCCCTTATATTCATAAAACTTACTTTCCTGACCTCCTCATACCTCCTCTTCCTGTATTCCAATCTCTAATTAAATCAATTCAGCAAATCCTTCCCCTAATCAGACCTTTACACTTTGACCACCCTTTCCCAACCTGGTGCCCCTCAGATGTTTTGGTCTACACCTCCTCCCATCATCTCTGACAACTGGTCATGCTTGCTGGGGCTGATGGGATTGAGAGCACAAAAATTTCTGGTAGGCACCAGATCTTGGAATGCTGACATTGGCCTTGATGGAGACCATGCTTTGCTGTCACAGCTGTGGCTACAGAAAATACAGAGGGCTCTGCCTGTGTGTTTGTGTGCTCAGGCGCACACAGTACAGCCTGAGCTTCCTATTCATGATGTACCTGCAAACATGGTGTGGACCTTCACATTTTCTTCAAAGCATAAATGCATGAAGTAGAATATTGTGATCCAATTCCACTCCGCACAACTAGTGCAATATAAAAGAAGCAACATTTAAACATGGCCATGGTCCATTTATAAAAACATCCAGAAAACCTTAGCAATGCCCCCCCCCAAAGTCAGCTAGAAACATCTGGAAACATTTGAACAAACCACCTAACATCATATTGGGATACATGTTAATATAAACTGCATCCAGGGCTTCAATGTTTGGCACAGTTTAACTCCCTAAACCTTGATTAATTCTAACTTTTATTTGATCTAATAGCTTAGGTATCTCACACCCCACAAACTCATAACAATACCAAACTCTGCCATTCATAGATCTCTCCACATCCCTCTTTGCCAGCAATGACTCCTGCTCTGCGGAGAGGTCCTGTGATGACTTGCTGGATGCTCAACGTTGCTGGGCAAATGCCGCACTTTGCATATTTGACAAACTGACACTCTGCCACATTGAGTGTCGAACTCAGCTTGTCAAATACACGGAGAGAAGCACTGCAGATCCTCAGGGAACATTTAGAGAAGCACTCAGGAAACACTGGTGACGTTATATCCGGCCAGGCAGCACCCTAAAGTGAGGGAAGAAAAGACAAGACCAGAAAAGGCTTGTTTTGATGGAAACCAGAGAACAGGAAAGGAGAACCAAAGTAGACTTGAGTTTTTTTTACAAACGTTTTGTTTTTGTTTTTTACAAATATGGAGCAGATACTATGTGGCACCTGTAGCAGTGCCAATTTAGCCGATTGAAGTGGGCGAGTGGGCATGTATGGGATAAGGTTACATCACAGGTAAACTGGCCAAGTTGTTAAGGGCTTTGAATACTATTAAGTTACACTTTGAACTTGGTCCAGTAGCAAACAAACTCTGAGCGCAGGTGACAAGGCTTCGTTCTCATCAGCAGCCATGCTGCAAGATTCTGCACTAATTGTAGCTTTCGGATCAAGCACAAGTGAAGCCCCATATAGAATGCAGTAATCCAGTCTTTTAAATTTATTTATTTAGAATGTAGTAATCCAGTCTTTTAAATTTATTTTTTATTTATTAAAAGCCCATAGCACTCAGTATTAGTAACCCAGTCTTGAAGTAACCAGTGCATGAACTATGCTGGCAGAGCTAAGACAAAAAGACTTCTTCCCAGGTGTCTGAGTTTGTAGGGTGTCCTAATGCTCCAATTTTCCTTCTACTAAACACCTTAGGCATCCCGAAAGAAGTCTTTTTTGTCTCAGAATATTCTCCATAACTCACAGAAAGTTCTACAGCCTCTACCAAACACCCTTTAGTCTCCCAGACAGGGTTAAATGTTCTTTTTTATTTTATTTATTTTATTTTTAGGAACTGCTTCATGATAATGCTTTGAAGCAGCATAGTTTGTGTTCCATAATGGAAGCCTAATCTCTTCAGCCCTCCTAGTGACCCTGAACTTTTAATTATCTTACTGTGTGGATCTGGTTGTTAAGCACTGAGCTTTGATCAGTGCTGTTTTTCTAGAAAAAGAGGTGCCGGAACCCCACAAACACCTCCCTTGTTCTCTTATAATCTTATAATGGCAAAGGTACCCACCTGAGAGGTGCCATAGCTGAGCTCCGGCGAGTTCCAGCTGAAAAAAGCCCTGCAGATAATTGTCTATAAAATGGGTGCTCTCCCCCCGCCCCATTTCTCTTGCTCTCAGATGTTGTATAAGAGTGCCTGGTCATCTGACTTAAAAAAATTAAATTGGAAGATAAATGCACCTGCTCTCCCATCTCACTCACACACACACACACACACACACACACACACAGAGAGAGAGAGAGAGAGAGAGTTTCTCTCTCTCTTTTTCTGTTAAAGCTGACTTGACTGTTGATACAATAAAAGTGAACGCTTTCTTTGTGAACAGTAACAATGAAAACAAATTGATCTTATTCACCCATCTTGTTCATGTGTTACAACAACCCCTAAAGTTGCATTTATAGCTCGTCTTTTTTCTCTAGGTGGCATATATAGATCTCCCTCTCTTCAACACCACAACAACCCAGTGAGGTAGGATGGGCTGAGGAGCAGTGACAGGTCCAAGGTCACCCAGTGATATTCTTGGCCAAGTGGGGATATGAACCCTAGTCTCTCCCAGGTCCACACCGACACTCTTAACAATGCAGAGCATTAACGCATTCTAATATTTATTGGAAGCCACTCGGTCATGTTTGTCCAAAAACTCAAGTGTGCTGTGCTGCAGCAAGCTCATTATGAGGAGTCTGTCGGCTTGTGGAAGTGGGAACTTGGATGAGCCTGGTCTGAGACAGAGCAGCAGAGGGACAGAAAAGTCACGCCCCTGGTCACACTTCCCTCTTTTGCACAAAAGGAACAGGAATCCTGTCCTCTGTTGATGTCAACACATGCACACTGTTTCACAAGCAAAGAGCCAAAGCTCACCATTCTGTGAGGGTGCAACAGTTGCATGTCATCAGAACAGTGGCGTAGCGTGAGGGGTGCAGGGGGGCCGGCCGCACCGGGTGCAACATCTGGGGGTTAGGGTTAGGGGGTGCAAATCCACGGGTTAGGGGGCGCAAATCCACGGGTTAGGGGGCACAAATTACTTGCCTTGCCCCGGGTGCTGACAACCCACGCCACGCCACTGCATCAGAATGTTAAACACATACACACAGAGACACCTATATGTGGCACATTTAGTGTGAGAGACTGACAGAGCGACAGGGCCGTCTTAAGAATATCCAGGGCTGTGGTGCAAAGCTCCCTCTGCCCCCCTGCCCCCCGTTTCCCAGAGTTTTTTAGGGATGACAGCGCTGCCGGCAGGGCTGGAGGAGGCGGGTGAGGGCGGCAAGCATCCAGCCTCCGCCTCTTCCCTGGCACCCTCCAGAACTTGCCGCCCGGGCGCCCCGTGCCACTAGCCTCTATGGGTAAGACGCCCCTGCAGAGCAAGAAGCATTCAGCAGTCAGTTCTATCTTCTTCTAGCTTTTTATTAATAACCATGAAATACTGCCAGACATTTCCAGGACAATTTAGGCTGCTGGCTAGTGAGTAAGCCTTACTGAATACTCTGGGAGTTACTTCTGAGTATGCATGCAGTGGATCATACCGCACTTCACTTTACATGGATGTGTAATTAGCAGCATTAGGAACTGCCATATAGAGTCAGGACATTGGTCCTGTAGCCCAGTATTGTCCACAAAGGAGTAGCTCTTTCCAGAGTTTTAGACCAGGGACCTTTCCCTGCCCTTCCTGGGGACTGAACCTGCATGCTGGATAATGTCCACTTGAATCTTGAAAGCATTATTTTGTCACTGAAGGAACACTGCTGGCTTTAACAAGTACTGTGAAATAAAGTGGTTTGACAACTGTAGCCCCTGAGAGCAACAGTGTAAAGCACTAAATGGATTTACAAAGGGATTTTTTTTTTCAGCCGGAGCTCCCAGGGGCTCAGTTCTGGCACCTCTCAGGTGGGCGACATTGTCATTCTAAGAGAACAAGGGAGAAGTTTGTGGTGAATTCCAGCACCTCTTTTTCTAGAATTGTTTGGGGAGGATCATGTCATAGCCACCAGGGGCCTATTTCAGAGAGTTTTCAGATGCAGAATGCCATGGTTTTGTGCCTTTCTGATTGGTCTAGATACTTTTGGGCTACTTTAAAACATGATCTATATGATTAGGTCAGCAATATTTATTCTTCTTTTTTCAGATCTGTGGTGCATGATTCCCCTCCCCCTTTATAGAGAGTATTATGAAGCTTGAAAACGTGATGCATTTCTATTGAAAGATACTATACATGATCCAGCAACAAACGTTTGCTGGTAACTCCTGTTGAAATATATCCACTCTATCAGGCCTTCCCCATTCCTAAGGAGCTCCAGCCAGTATACATGGTTCTACCTTTGTATCTAATCCTCACTACAACCCTGCAAAGTAAGGTACGCTGAGAGACAGTGACTGGCCCATGGTCGCTCAGTCATCTTCATGTGGACGAGTGAGGTTTTGGATCCTGGTCTACCAGGCTGAAGTCCAACACACAAATAAGCCCATGCGATTATAAGCCTTGAGGTTGCAACCAACCTAGTCTTACCCATTGGAATCAATTGACTTCTTAGCCGCAGCCATTGGGTTTTGGTTGGATTGTGCCCACTGTCTAACCCTTTTATGTGTCTCAGCTGTACAACTGAAGAGAGACACACAGCTCGCCTACTTCTATATGTATTTTGTATTTTATTTTTTTTAAGGCAAATAAAAATGATCACCAATCCAATACTATGCTTAGAACAAGCTGGGGGTTGTTTCTGAAAGAAATATCCCCCTTTAAGATTGGAGCTGGGGTAGCTCAGTCGGTAGAGCCTGGATGGCTCAGTTGGTTAGAGTGTGATGCTAATAATGCTAAGGCTGCAAGTTCGATCCCTGTATGGATCAGCTGCATATTCTTGCGTTGCAGGAGAGTTAGACTAGATGACACTCAGGGTCCCTTCCAATGCTGCAATACTATTATTCTATGAGACTTGTAATTTCGCAGGATGTTGGGTAAAAGATTCCTGCACTGCAAGGGATGATCCTTGTGGTCCCTTCCAACTCTATGGTTCTGTTTGTTTGTTTGTTTGTTTGTTTGTTTGCTTTTAAAAAATATCCATTCCAGGATTGGCCTGAGGCGCTTTCTGGGGAACTATCAAACAATCACTAGTTTTCCTGGCATTTTGAATTCAGGACCTATGCATTATAGTCTCCGAAATTAAAAAAAACACACACACACAAAGTAAGCGAGAAAATGCCTCAGTTTAGACCAATTTGTTTTAAAATGCAAGAGTCGTTTGTGTGACTCAAAATTGGCCTAACCTATTTGGATACAAATCCCATGAGTTACTCTGAATTAGTAAATGTGTTTAGGATTACTAATCCTTACAGCCAGTGTGGCAGAGTGGTGAGTGTGAGACAACAACCTGGGAGACCAGGGTTCTAAATCCCCACTTGGTCATAAGGCTCCCTGGCTGACCTTGGGCAGTCACTCCTTGCTCCTTGGACGAAAAGGTGGGATATAAATGCAACAAATTAATAATAATCCTGATTTAAGCATGCTTCCATCTTAATTCCAAAATAAATGAAAAGGGGAACAAAGATACATTTGACAAGAACCCTCAAGTTCAAGCAGGGGAGGGAGACTGTTAAAAGCAATACCATTTTGATAGGGTGATTGACAGTTCAAAGTTTCTCATACTATCTCTGTGATCTACCCTCAGTACATTTACCTCCCCTTAAAATAAGCACACAACAGTGCTAAATTTCAGTTACAGATAGGTAGCCGTGTTGGTCTGCCATAGTCAAAACAAAACAAAATCCTTCAGTAGCACCTTAAAGACCAACTAAGTTAGTTCTTGGTATGAGCTTTCGTGTGCATGCACACTTCTTCAGATACACGTATCTGAAGAAGTGTGCATGCACACGAAAGCTCATACGAAGAATTAACTTAGTTGGTCTTTAAGGTGCTACTGGAAGGAGTTTTTTTTTTTTGTTTTAACAGTGCTAAATACTGGGTAATTATTAGCACAATTAGTAAAGATCACCAGCAGCTAGTAGTCTGGGAGGCACTAATCTCTCTGAAGAGGGCTGCCAACTTTTCAATCAGCTCAGCAGCTGTACCTTTATAGTGCAAAAAGTAGCAGCTGAAATTTTCAGAGAACAATACTGTTTAAGGCTTACTTACTTTGCCAAACCTTTATTAGTATAAAAAAAGGTAAAGGGACCCCTGACCATTAGGTCAAGTCGTGACCGACTCTGGGGCTGAGGCGCTCATCTTGCTTTATTGGCCAAGGGAGCTGGCGTACAGCTTCCAGGCCATCATAAAACATCCATATATAAAAATTATTATTATTACTACTACTACTATTATTAGCCTTTATTGGCATAAGTTTAAACAATGAAATCATAAAATCATCCAAATACATTGATAATCCAAACACATTCAATATATAAAAGACTAGATAGCCACCATTGAATAAATCAGGCAACTTGAGATTTAGCTTTACAGATCTTGGCTAAAATTTTAAAATATATACAAATAAACAGCCAGGTAAAATACCGTATATAATGACGAGGATTTTTAATTGGGATTTCTGCCTGCTAAATAGTGCCATTCACCACTCTAGGAAATACTATTGACAAAAACTCAGTCACCCTTGCACAGTTACTTCCGGGTTAATATCATACAGATAGAATCTGATATTTTCATTGTGCCATGATGTTAGACTACCCCAAAAAAGGGATAGTACGCATTGTACAATGGACATAGCTGGTTGTACAATGGACAGTACAAAGGATATGTTCTACAGTGCCTGGCACATTCAAAGAACATCCGCAATGTCTATCATCCTGCTCTCACAGTGGCCAACCAGATGCCCCAATTTGAAGCCTGGACTCCCCTAGCACAAAAACACTCTCCCCTCCTGTGTTTTCCAGCAACCTGGCATTCAGAAGCATTACTTTCTTGGAAAGGCGGGGTAGAACATAGTTCCCCATGTGTGCAAGTTTGCTTGTTTGTTTGCAGTGCCCACACAGTCATTGGCACCAAAATGCCAGTTTGTATTCCGCCACCCCTTTTAATCTTGATCTACACTTTCTAGGGAGAATATGATTTTTTAAAAAAAAAACTGTTGCAATCTCCCTCAAAAACCTGTTTGCAATATAAAGGTTTTTGCAGTAACCCCCCCCCCCCCCGCCCCACCCATTCTGGAAGCACCCAAACGAGCAGAGCTATGCAGACATACTCTACCTGTCTCTGTGATCATGCGAAGTGGGTAAGACGAGCCCACTCCACCTGCTGAGGAGCACCCTTCCAGCAGAGCAGAAGAGGAGCAAATGCAGCTCCGAGCAGGACAGAGGCTTGTTTTGAAGGGGCCTCTCCTCTTTTCAAGAGGAAGCTGAAAATGGGGAAGATAAAGCTGAGGTTAGATGACAGGAAATATCTGGATGTGAAGTGACAACATGTCAGCATTGAGAAATATTGCTGCAAAAGCAAGCAGCTTCTTGTCTTGAGCTGTGTGGCAAACACCACCAGCTGCTCCCACTTGACACCAAATTAGGACTGCATTTCTAAGTAATGTCCTCTCCATCCTGCAGCTAGGGGTTTATCCACATTTACCTTTTCTTTGCCCTTTGCAGGCACGGTCCACACTTTAAAGCTCTGTGTTCGAGTACCAAACCCTTCTCTTTTCTTTTTTGCTCTTGAGCTTTCCCTACGAAAACCCGCTCCTTAGCACTCAGTCAGAGCAAACATCAATCTGCAGAAAACCCGAATTGGTGTTTGCTCCAACTGAGCGGGTAATGCAGGTCAAGTTCTGAAAGAGCACTTGGACGCAGAACTTTAAAATGCAAACCTGTGCCTGGAAAGAGCAGAACAAAACGTCACTGTGGATAAGCCCTTTGAGTACGAACTAAAATGTTGTGAGATGCAATCCACTTAAAGCAAGGCTTAAGAAATGAAAGGGTGGTGGTGTTAGAGCTAGGGGAGACTGTGGAACTGGCCCAAGAGAGTTTGCCATGGCCAGTGGCTGGCAGCACACTGTACCATCTGCACAGGGCACCCCCCACCCAGCATACCAAGAGATCCTTGTTGGAGGCCATGTTGCTTCAGTGATGTCCTTGAAACCATTATCATCCCACTGAGTGCCATTCAAGTGGCTTGTTCAGTTGAGTGGGTCCTAGGCAGTGAATCCATTGCCCCCACCCCGCTTCCAAAAAAAATTGCCCTTTGAATTTCTGGCTTGCTTTGGTTAGGTCAAATGCTAGAAGCATTTGGTCAAGACAGAATGACCAATGCTGTTTGGTGTGCATGAGTGGCTAGGACCAGAAAACTTGATGGCTGGTAATGCTCATGCTAATCACCTCAATGGAAACATCACCATGGGACTTGCATTGAACACGGCCAAAGGAACAGTGAGGACTTGGGGGAAGGGCCAAAACTCAGGAATCTAGCAGACAGAAGTCAGCATGACAAGCGACACATGGTCTGTGTCCAGCACCATGTAATGACAGCAAAGACATGTGAACCAGTGTATGTTGTAGAGCAACAAGCCCAAGAGACAGTGAACCTATCTGGTGTGGCTGATACACATCAAAATCCACTTTTGGTGAGAAAAGGTGAGAGTTAAACAAAAAATCCTTTTAAGCATTCGTTCATTAACCAGCTGAGTTAGACTTTGGCTTAGCTTATTTGGCACTACTTATAATTTGCTTGTTAAAACCCTATCACAGCTGAATATCAGGGTATTAGAATTAAAATTGGCATGCGTATTCAGGACTCAGTTCAACGTTTGAAGTTTGAATATCAGCATGACTCAACTTCCTTCTTAAATGTTCTCAGAGAGAAGGCGAAAATCATAATGTAAAATGCAATATTCGTATTGAAATTCAGGAGAAAGGTTGAGAAGACAATTGCATGTTTTGAGTTCAAACACTCGCTCAAGTGCCACAGCTCTTGTAACTGTGTGGTGGTAGGGATCCTTCAGTGTCTTGTCTCTCTAGAGCAGTGAGACATAACAGTGGAAAATGGAATGTAGGCTTAGCTTCTCTGATTAAAGTTTGAATTCCAATAGACTTCCTCATATGGTGGGGGGCTGGAGGTGGGAAGGTTCTAAATCACACAGTAAAACATCGTCGTCATCATAATCATGTTATTATTTATATGCCACCCCAGCCACTTTGGGCGGCTCCCAACAAAATATTAAAAACACAATATAACATCAGCCATTCAAAACTTCCCTGAACATTAAGGGATCATGGTGGCACTCAATAAGCATGTCCAGCTGGCTCCCTCATACTCATTTTTAATGGAGGAAAGGAAGATGCTAAAAAACTGAAGTTTTCCTTTTCTCCTTAGTTGTTAATTGATGATTCAGCTGAAAGCCAGGCACAGGTTGTCCTGCTCTCCCCACTGCCCAAAGCAAACTTTCAATGGGTTATACCAGAACTTAATTAGCGTGGGTGCATAATTACATTGGCCCTCCTTGTGCTCTCGCGCACACGCACAAACAATGAAGGTTTGCCTCATCACCTACAAACTATTCCCATCCATTGCTAACAAGCAGTAGATTCACTGAGAATGTGGTTGCTGTAGTCTTCCGCTTTCATTTCAAGTGTTTAATGAAAGAGGAATGGAGAAAAAATAATGTTTATTTTAAAATAGACTGCACAGAAGGAAGATACTACCCCCAAAGTATGCATCATTTAATTTTTTGAAAAACACTGAAGATGTCCTCCCTCTTTGATTACCTGCAATCCAACAGGTGTGATAAATACCTCTTAAAAACTTATGTTTGGTTGGCAGGTGTTGACACTTGTGGTGGAAATGGTGGAAAGTTTCGAGTCTTACAGTGGTACCTCAAGTTAAGTACTTAATTCGTTCTGGAGGTCTGTTCTTAACCTGAAACTGTTCTTAACCTGAAGCACCACTTTAGCTAATGGGGCCTCCTGCTGCTGCCGCGCCACCAGAGCATTATTTCTGTTCTCATCCTGAAGCAAAGTTCTTAACCCGAGGTAATATTTCTGGGTTACCGGAGTCTGTAACCTGAAGCGTATGTAACCCAAGGTACCACTGTATATAGAATCACAGGATCATAGAATTGTAGAGCTGGAAGGGGTCCCAAGGATCATCTAGTCCAACCCCCTGAAATCCAGAAATCTCAACTAGATCCTACATGACATCCAACCTCTGCTTAAAAGCCTCCAAGGAAGGATGTTAACACTTGTGAATTGCTCTCTGGTTGCTGGCAGCAGAAAAGGCCTTAGGTCCAAAATTCAAGTGACAATAAATGAATGTGTCCCTATATGAAGTGAATTTGGACTAGTAGGTTGCCATACCAAAAAGGCTGGTGAACCACTGATCTAAAGCACTTTTATGCCACTTTAACAGTCATGATTTCCCCATCAAAGAATCATGGGAACTGCAGTTTGTTAAGGGCGCTGAGAGTTGTTAGGAAACACCCCCCTATTCCCAATGAAAGCCCTCCAATCACTTTGCAATTTAAAAAGAAGTCAGCATGCACATACACATTTTTTAGTGCATTTTACCAAATATCTGAAATTTTGCAGATGTCACTGGATTCCAACTCTTATCAAGCCTTGTTAGTGTGGCCAGTGGTCAGGGATTGTGCTCAGGACCACAATACCCCAAGGACCATCTTTCTCCATATGAACCTATCTGGACCCTGTGATCATCCTCTGAGGCCCTTCTTTGTGTGCCTCTTCCACAAGATGTCCGGAGGGTGGCAACACAGCAACAGGCCTTTTCTGCAGTGGCTCCCCGTTTGTGGAATGCTCTCCCTAGGGAGGCTCCAGGCCTTTGGCTAATTAAACAGTCTAGGGCCTTTTAAACTTGGGGGGGTTATTGTTTTTGTTTGTTACTATGGTATGTATTTCTGTGTTTTTATAAATTACTTTGGGATCCTCAGATGAAGGGCAGTATAGAAATTTAACAAACAAACAAATGGTCTTCCTCCTTACAATAAGTAGTGAATTTGCATGCTTGCACACTTGCACAATTGTAGATGGTGGACAAAGATAAGAACCCCTGATGTGAAGGAAGGGTGATGACTGAAAAAGGACCAGGATTTAAGTTTCTGCCAAATTAGAAACAAACATGGCAATTTGTTGGGCTTCATAACACCACCAATACTCTGGGCATCTTCTAGCAATTCCTTAGGGTGTTCAGTGTGGAGGGAAAGAAAGACAGAGAACTACAGTAAATGTTACAAAGTGAGTTCCTGTGTTCCTCCAACATTCTGCACTTACTCCCTCTCCAACAGCAGCTGTGTTGTGATGTAATGGAGTACTGTACAACATTTGATCAATCTGATTTTGAAACAAAATATCTTACTGGGACCTGAAATTGGTACTGATTAATTAACAAACTTTAGAATTTTGCAATTTAATAAATAAGGATTTAATTTAACACTTGTTAACTGCTGCAAATATAGTAATCACTAAATCAGTGGAAGTGCCTTGATGTGGACCTCCTTGAAACCCAGACTGCACAGATTTGGGACATAATACCTATGGACAAACTTGCCACTTTGCAACAAGAACACTGAAAGGGAACAAGAGCATTGCTTTTATGCAACACCCTCTGACTTTATTCACCTTGTACAATCAATTGAACACAGCTTCTGCCCTCCAGAAATGCACTGGAACGGCGCATTTGTTTAATGATTTTGTACATCTACGTCAGAAATTGGAACATAATGGATACTGTATTGTGTATAAAACTAGTTCCACACTGGGGAAGTGGGGAAGACTTATATTTTCTGGATGTTGCATTTGTAATTGTTTATATATCTTTAAAATGAATTTAATTTTTTTAAAATACTGTAAAAAATAACTTAAGAGTCCTGCTAAATCAGGCCAATGGCCCATCTAATCCAGCATATTGTTTTCACAGTGGCCAAAAAGATTCCTGTGGGGAACCTGCAAGCAGGACTCAAGCACAAGAACATTTTGCCCTCCTGTGTTTCCCAGAAGCCGATCTCCATAAGCATTTCTGCCTCCAACCATGAAGGTAGAGCATACGCTCCATCATGACCAGTAGCCATTAATAGCTTTGTCTTCTGTGAATGTGCAGATATAATAAACCTGCAGGTGTCTTGGGGCCTCCTATCTCCTCCCGTTTTGTTTTCAGACTTCAGCCGACACTGAAGATTCATTTTTCTTCTTTAAAAATGTAATGAGTGGAGGATATTGCTGCTGCTTGATGATTATGTGTTTGTCATCTTTATTTAAAGTTCTAAGCGTCTTCTTTTCCCCCCTGAAAAAAGGAACTGTGAAGTCTTAGCTGCTTCTCATATGAGACGGGTGTGATAAGGAAACCTCAACTAACTGTTACAGACCTTGGTTATGAAGAGTTCCAGCCTCTGGACGTCCTTCAAAGCATCCTCCACTAAACACAACATCACAATTGTACATAGTTCCTTCCACTTAGAGTGCCCAGGGGTTTAATTTTGTAAACGGGTCATTTAAACATCACAAAGAGGTAGTTAGCAACATTTTTTTAAAAAAAAATCCAACCATGTGAATCCCCTGCCCCACAGTACATATGGATTGAAGGTGGAGATGGCAACAACATACTGTAGTTTTCGCTCTATAAGACGCACTTTTTCCCTCCTAAAAAGTAAGTGGAAGTATGCATGCGTCTTATGGAGTGAATGCAGGCTGCACAGCTATCCCAGAAGTCAGAACAGCAAGAGGGATCGCTGCGCAGTTCTTGGGGGCTTCTCCTTCCTCGGGGAAAAGCCTGCAAGCGCCGCACACACGCTCCACATGAAAGGGAGAGCTGAGCAAAGCCTGGGGTGCATACAGGCTCTGCTCAGCGCTCCCTTTAAAGAATTTTTTTTCTTGCATTCCCCCTCTACAAAATAGGTGTGCCTTATGGTCAGGTGCATCTTATGCAGTGAAAAATATGGTAATCTGCATGCTGTAAAAACACAGACACTTGTACTCATTTTTGGGAGCACCCATCCTATAATAACCTCCCCCAAATCCTCACACAAACTGTAAGTGGCACCCCAACATGACACCCACTCGGGGCCCACCAAGGCCTCACCCAATTTTATTTTATTTTATTTTTAAATGACTTTTGGGGGAAATGGTTGTTTGGTTGGGAGGTATGTTGGTTTTTTTTAGCAAGTTCAGACACATCTGTCCTGGTGGGTAACATGGCGAGAAGAGTGAAAGACAGGAATAGAAAATGCTTTACTTCCTACCTCATGGAGGTAAAGGTACATGACCTAGCTGAGCCTAGGAACAGAGCTCTCTGGTCTTAACCCCTTCATGTAATAACTCACACTTATGCATAGTTATGTTTGACTGCAATTTCCCACTCTAAATTTGATGCACTTCCAAAAGGGAAGGATAAACTGTGCCCCTCTTTGCCTTGCCCAACCTTGTTCTTTTGCTTCTCTGTGGTCTTACATGAAGATGATGTACAGATGGTACACAACACCAGTGCAGTTAGGGAAAATGTACAAAACTAGTTCAAATATATGTTGGAAGTGTAAGGAAAAGGAGGGGACATTTTATCATATGTGGTGGGATTGTAAGGTAATTAAAAAATTTTGGGAAATGATATGCAACAAATTGAAGAAAATGTTCCATTTAACATTTGTTAAAAAACCCAAGGCATTTTTGTTGGGGATTGTAGGGAAAGACCTGCCAAAAAAGTTGAAAAACATCTTCATGTATGCGACAATGGCTGCGAGAGTTCTGGTAGCACAAGGATGGAAGACTGAAGAAACCCCAACTAAAGAATCATGGCAAGAAAAATTGATGGACTATGCAGAACTGGCAAAACTGACATATAAGCTACGGGATAAGGATAACTGTGACTTTAAGGATGAATGGGAACCCTTTACAAAGTATCTGAAGACGCAACAAAGCGAACTGGACTCCTTGGCTGGTTTTGAATAAACATTCACAAAACTTTTATTGATAATAATCAGCTAAATAGTTTGAGGATCTATACAACTTTGTAACATGCAGAAAACAGCATTCTTAGAGAAACCAAAGACTGGAACTGAGGGAAGTCGTGGGGTGGGGGGTGGGTTTTGTGGAGGGTGGAGGAAAAATGGGGGGGAACAAGGATGATATGTTTTTGGATAATATGTCTTGTTATAATTTTGAATAATTTCTTTTTTAAAAAAAAGATTGCTTCTCTGTGGTCATCACACAGCTTAGTCTACTCACCCACAAATTCTGAAGAAAAACAAACAAACAAACAAACAAACAAACAAACAAACAGCTCTTTGCACATAGGCTGTATTCATGCAGCATTTCATTTCATTTCCATAACTGCTGATTTCCACATTGTATTTGAACAGTCACATGATGTAGAATGCATTTCTAGAAAACTAAGGACAGCTTTAGCACTCATTTCCGTGTTGGTCCAGAAAAAAATACATTTGCAGTCCTCTTAACCCAGAAAATCGCAGGAGTAGAGCTGGAATTTGGGGCAATACACCAGCATGTAGTTCTCCCTTGATATTTTCAGGGGAGAATAATGGGGGAACAGAAGCAGGCAGGTCCGGATAGAGTGGGGAAGTTATGACATGGCCTTTGTTGTTGTGCCGCACCATGCCCACTGGTGTGGATCAAATTTAGCATGACATGGTGGCATATTGGTCAAAATGCCACAGTTCCATAAAGCAACAGGTACAGCAGTGTGAAAGCAAACAAGACAGAAGTGCTAGCATGATAATCAGGCAAACTAATGCAATATTCCTCATGTCTGAAGGCACTTTGCTTATTCCACTACTGATATCAATGAGAAGATTTGATCTGAGAAGTCTCATATACATAGAGACACTTTAACCATAGTGGTAAGTCGTGGGGCATAGGGGATTTTAATTCCCCTCCTGAGTGGAAACCACCAGGGGCAATTGGAACCAAACCATACCAAAGCAAACCAAACACCACATACATTTATTCTCTCCAGAACTGTCCTGCTCAGATTGTTGTTATTCACGTGTCCCAAACAGGTAGATCACTCTTAAGTTGGCTTATATGTAGTGACAGGGCCAAGTTGTTGGCGGTAGCCCTCATATATCTTGACCAAGGAATGTTTTGTTTTGTTTTTTATTTATCACACTTATATACTATCTTTTTCTCCAAGGAGCTCAAGGTGGCATACATTACTCCCCCCCCCATTGAATTACCACAACAACCCTGTGAGGTGGGTTAGGCTGAGAAACAGTGGCTAGCCTAAGGTCACAACCCTGTCAGCTTCATGGCTGAGTGGGGATTTGAACCCTGGTCTCTCACAGGTCCTAAACTGACACTCTAACCACCACACCACACTGTCTATAAATCTAACCATTGCTTCACGCTGCTTCCTATATGAAAGTGGTTTCCATGTAAGCCAAGAGTGGGGAACCTTTTCAGCCTGAGGGCCACATTCCCTTGTGGGCAACCTTCTGGAGTCCACATGCCAGTGGTGGGCAGGGCCAGGGGTGAAAGTGAGGGAGCAGGTCAATGGATTTCACTCTCACGTGTATTCTGGCCACACAAAAGTCAGAGGCTTTATCCAAGCAAACAAAAGGTATTAGAATTACTACTAGAATTACCACTGCCTTTCACCAGCAGATCCCAGGGCAAGTCACAACAATTAAAATTTAAAAAGAGTTATATTTCAATCACAGGGATAGGTTGGGCCCTAAAACACACATACCGTATTTTTTGCACTATAGGACGCACTTTTTCCCCTTCAAAAATGAAGGGGGAATGTGTGTGCGTCCTATGGAGCGAAGACAGCATAGCCCCACGACCCTCTGCTGGCTGGAGCCTCTATAGCCGTGCACCACCTCTCCCGCGGGAAAGCGCGCTCGGGGCTAAAGAAGACCCGCTTACCCTCTCCCAGCTGGAGAGGTGACACGCAGCTATGGCAGGAGCCTCTATAGCCGCGAGCCATCTCTCCAGCCGGGAGAGAGCGCGGGGGGGCTAAAGAAGCCCCCCGCGACCCTCTCCCGGCTGGAGAGGTGACATGCGGCTATGGCAGGAGCCTCTATAGCCGTGCGCCTTTCCACTGCTCCCCGACCTGCTCTTTGGGGCTGGTGGTGGGCTTCCCCCCGCCAGCCCCAAAGAGCAGGTCGAAAGGTACCTGAAGCCTGGAGAGTGAGAGGGGTCGGTGCGCACCGACCCCTCTCGCTCTCCAGGCTTCCAAGGTAGCTGCCTGAAAAATACGGTATCTGGCGTCTGGCATTTCTGAAGCCAGACGCATCTCTGTGGGGAGGGAATTCCACAATATAGGGGCTGCCACAGAGAAGGCCCTCTCCCAGGACAACCCCGCACCCCCACAAAAGGAAAACACCCGAGGGAGGTAGAATTAGTGGAAGGGCCCCTATGCTGATCTTAACACTCAGGAGGGCCTGTAGGGGATGAGGAGTCCTTTCAGATAACTGGGGCCTGAGTCTTTTAGGGCTTTGAACATTAACGCAAGAAATCATGACTTGCTCATGGAAATGAACAGTTAGCCAATGCAGCTCTTTTAGAACAGGGGGTCTTATGAATTCTAAATACAACCTCAGCCAGTAATCAAGCTGTTGCATTTTGGACCAACTGGGAATTTCTGGGTTATCTAGTCCATTACAATTATCCAACCTGAAAGCTACCAGAGCACAGAGCGCAGTAAACAAGTAATCTATCATTTGTTCAAGCACATAGTCTAGCCAGGGAAAAGCACTTGAGAAGAGCATGGAGCGGGAGTGGTAACACATGAATCCTAGGGAAGGGCATGGCCCCAGAGGTAATCCTGGGGCCAGATTGAGAGGCCTGGAGGGCTGCATTTGGTCCCCTAGGCCTGAGTTTTCCCACCCCTGTTATAGGGTGTGCGCGCAACATGAAGCAGACCTGTAGCTACAGAAAGTTTTTAGGGGGCTGGTGACAAGCAAAGGCCAGCTTATCAGGCCCTCCTGAAGCTCCTAAAGTATCTGTCACAGGCCAGCCCTATAGATTTGTGTGTTTATCCCTCTTGCCTGTGAAGAGGCAGCGGATGTGTTATTTATCTGCCACCACTTGTCTTCCCCAACCAAGACAACATTTCAACACTGTTCCCTCTGCTTGCAGAGTCATTGCCAGGGGGAAGTGACTGACCGCTGGGCTTTCAGCTCCTCCTGGGTGGACCGTCTTGCTCAAGACTTGACAGTTGGGGCTTTGCATCAGCTTCTATCCGCTGTGGCAATGGAGGTTCTTCCTCAATAGCTCACTATGCTTTTCAGCTGCTGCAGAATCAGAGAGGGAGGGGGCCAGGAAGGGGCCAGGGCTGTGCCTAGCTCAGGCAATGGGGACACATTTTTAAGCCCTCTTAAGGAAACACATCTTCTAGTTAATTATTTATTTCTGTAGGCTTCGTGAATCGACCCCACAAGTTGATAAACACCATGGCAGTGTGCAAAAAAGAAATAAATACAAAATACAAATATAAATCCACCTGTACAGCCAACAGGGACAATATTCAACAATGCCTGCCTGAATAAAAAAGTATTGAGGTGCCTAAAATGACAAATTTTTGCCACCATCTAAATTTCCAGAGAGAGTATATTCAAAGAACGAATGCTACCCATTGCGTGGAACAAACTTCTTTGGTTGAATAAAGTTCAGTGAAGTATTTTAAAAAATCTGAACTACACCTGAAAGTAATTCCCATAATTACTGGGTGAACTAAAGGTGTCTTAAGTTCATTTTGAGGTAAAAAACTGAATAATTTCTAGTTCATCCTCCAGTAGCAGCCATGGACTCTTATTTATAAAGAAAGTTAGAAAGCAAAATGTTGAGGCAATTTTCTAAAGCTTGTTAGGCAGATATGGAGGTGCTGTTGTTGTTAACGGCACTTAGTCACTTGATCACTGTTGCTATGACATCAGAGGGAGAGAGTTCCCTTCCAACAGAGCCACTTGCAGTGAGAAAGATAGGGTCTAATAACAAAGTGAATGATGCTTTGTGTCTTTAACAGCTGTGTGACAGGCAGAAATTAAAAAGAGTGAGCCTTTGCTGCTATGGAGATGCAATAATGGAGAAAGCTTCACCTGTTGACATTCTGTCTGTCAGGCTTCTTACTACCTGTGTATGACCCCCTTACACTTTTGAATCGTATATTTCAGTAAATAAGTTTGTAGCAACTTATTGTGAACTAAAAATGTTCATTTGGATGAACGTAAACTGAACAGTTTTGTTTTGCAAAAGTACAAACTTCAACTAGAAGCAGTTCCTTTTCGGACAGGCGGAACTTGAACTTATAGAACTAGTTTCTTTTTTAAAAAAACACATGAACCTCCAAGCACTGGGGCTACTGTACTCAAAACTCTGTCCCAGGTGCTCGTTGAATGAACTTCAGTGGCATGTGATACTCACAAGAGGGTATCACTTGATGACCTAAAGGTTTAAGCAGGATTTTATGAGAAAAGGTGGTATCTCAGGTGAACATTGCTAGGGTGATTATAGACTTCATACGTTAACAGTAAAAACTTAAGTTTGGCCTGGTTGCTAATTAGCAGCTAGCAAAGATCACTCAACAGTGATGTTACATGCTGGCAGCAGGTTACTCCTAACAGCAGCCTAGTTATGGCATTCTGCCTTAGTTTCAGCTTCCAAGGGCAGCCCCACAGAGAATGTGCTGTCATTATCTAACCCCAAGATTACCAGTACATGAATCACAGTGGCCAAGCTATCCTTGCCAAAAGCTGGTATATCAACGGAAGCTGTTAGAAAGCACTCCAAGCCACTGAGGCTACTTGGGCCACTGGTGACAAAGATGGATCAAGGAGCTAGGCCAGTGTTTTTCAAACTTTTTTGGGCAAAGGCACACTTGTTTCATGAAAAAAATCACGAGGCACACCACCATTAGAAAATGTTAAAAAATTTAACTCTGTGCCTATATTGATTCCTATTCAAGTAATTCTCTTGAATAGGAATCAAATTTTTCCCACGGCACACCAGGCAACATCTCGCGGCACACTAGTGTGCCACGGAACAGTGGTTGAAAAACACTGAGCTAGGCTATATACCAAATCCTTCAGCCCTGTCCAGAACAGGTAATTGACCTATCTCTTGCACCTGAGAACCATTCACACACAGGGCCTCCATCTTGCCAAAATTCAGCACATTTATTGGCCCTCCTCAGCATCTAGCCATCAGTTTTAAAAAGTTGCAGACAGCATGGTAAGGCAAGTGTCCCTCACCAGACCTCAAGTTTGTAATGTTGTTTACTAGGAGGGGTGAGCCAGTGGGAAGAATGGATGATGCAAATGTACCAACAGGAACACCGGATTTGCTTTCCCAGTATGTCTGCACCACGCTGGCCTCACTACTGCCTCCCCCTCTATGCCCCCACCCTCCATAAGCAGCAACAAAATTGACCAGAAGCCCATCGTCGCTCCACTTGGGCACCAAACAGTTGAAGAGGTTGCAAAATGTGAAGCTGTAATTAACACAGGGGGCGGACATGTGGGAGAGTGGCTCAGGTCTGGAAGGAAGCATTCGTTCAAATAATTGCCATTACTAGACAAAACATCTCAAAATATCCAGCTCTGGCTATGCTCAGTCATTTCATGGGAGATAATACTATCTTACAGCTCATTACAACAAGGTAGAGGAAGAACTTGAAGGGTGCTTGTCTGACTGATGGGTACGATAAAGTGCAGCAAACAGCACATGTGGAAAATTGACCAATAAAATAAAATTGGCACAAGGCTTGAAGCACAATCACACCTTTGCAACCGAGTGGTACAGCTTTATAATGTACAGAGCTAAAAATGAAAACAGAGGACTCCTCTCACATTATAAAAACCTTTCTGTTATTGCCTTCTATACAAATGGTAAACTGGGATAAGAACTTACCGGTAAGTTTCTTGGACGTTATTTTGCATGCATTGAAAATTTCCCAAAATACAAAGATAACAGGAGCTAATGTGTTTAACTTCTTCTTCTTCTTCTACTTCTTCTCCTTCTTCTTCTTCTTCTTCTTCTTCTTCTTCTTCTTGCCCTTCACCTCACTAGCAGAGTATGTTCTGAAGTTTCCTTCTTGGTTAAAATTTTAAACTGGAAATTCAAATGCTAATTTTTGAATGTGAGTTTTTACTTGGAAATTTTAATGCATTACTTAGACTTGTTGGCATCTACTGATTGTTTAAAATGAGGAAGCTCTCAAATAGTCAACCTGTCAAGTACCAAATGCTATTGCATACAATTATCTGATGCAGGATATTTGTGTGTGCCAGCCACCAAATACTGCCTTAGCACCAACTATCAAATATCACCAACTATCAAATCTTAGCATTAAATATAATCAGCTAACAAATAGAAGCATCAAATGTGTGGTGATTAATATTTGTGCAGTCTCTGAATATCTGATATCAGAATTCACAACTTCTGGACCCTAAAGCCAGTTGTTCCCTCCTAGCAGTAAGAACAGAAGAACATACAGAACCTTCTGGATCAGGCCTATGGCCCATCTAGCCCATCATCCTTTCCCCCATTGTCTTCTTCATTTTAATAAGATTCTATTAAAGCTTTTTTCCAGCTGATGCTTGCCTCAAGGAAAGAAGGACAAGTGGAAGATGCACCTTATTTAGGAATCAGACCATTGCTGCCACGCACACCACTGTGGCTGGCCAGGGGTCAGCAACCTTTTTCAGCCGTGGGCCAGTCCACCGTCCCTCAGACCTTGTGGGGGGCCGGACTGTATTTTTTTTGGGGGGGGGGGAATGAACGAACTCCTATGCCCCACAAATAACCCAGAGATGCATTTTAAATAAAAGGACACATTCTACTCATGTAAAAACATGCTGATTTCTGGACTGTCCTGCTCTAGGACATAGTCTTTTGCACTTTAATGTTTCTCATGGAGCAAGAAAGATGAAACAGGCTAATGGGGACTGTCCACACCTGAAAATCCAGAGAAATGTGTTCAGGAATGGTATGAAAAAAGTTTTAGAAGAGAAACAGATTTCTTTCTGGATTTTCTGAGCAGTGGGTAACTCTGAATTTACCAAGAAAAAAATTGTTGGACCACAGCTGTATATTATTATTATTGTTTATTCAATTTATATACTGCCCTTAATCAAAAGATCTCAGGGCAGGGAAGAACACCCAGACACAGGAGATTTAATGGACCCACAAGGCACGGGTTCATCCTTGTCATCAATCGTGTATGATGTTAAATTCTTCTATAGTAGCTGTTCTATAGTAGTTAAATTCTTCTATAGTAGCTGACTTATCAGTTGATAATCTTGTGTCAAACCTGGTTTTTCTGCAGTTTATACAGGTCAGCATTTTTAAGCACCAGAAACTATTACATTTGAGCTACTCTTTTTTAAAGGTTGCTTTTGCTCCAATAACTTTTTAGAAAACCCTCGTACAGAAATGTGGCAAGGAAAGCTAAATCTTCCAAACACTAGGGGGCGCTGCACCTTTAGGCATAGAAGCAAAAGTGGGTGTGGCATTTCCCCTCTTTTTCTCACTGTGAATGTGAAAGAAAGAAAGAAAGAAAGAAAGAAAGAAAGAAAGAAAGAAGCCACAGAGAAGATAGTCAGGAAAACTTGTCTTCCTGGGAAGCCACTCGCTCTCCCTTTGCTGTGCTTCAGGCATTTGTGTCCAGTGATGAGATATCTAAGGCGGGTTTCTCCTTTTCCATAATCGGTAGCACCAGCTCAGTTGCCTGGGAACATTCTTTGTAATTGAACAGTTCCCAGGAGAAAGTCTGAAAATAAAATAGAAGGGCTTTTTGGTTTTATTTACAACAGTGCCCAAAAAAAAACCTCATGCACAAAACAAAACAAAAACCCTGAAAACCCCCCACCACCTATTTAGGTTTGGTCTTTGGCTAGTGGCATCGAGGACTGTGCAGGCCATAAAGGCCAAGGGGAAAGGCATGAGGACCAGTGAAAAACCACTCAAACCCATGCTTTCTAGGCACAGAACAAATAGAGGTATGGATGAGCCCAATGTCAGCAGCCCACAACCCCATAATGGCAATAAGTTAGCCATGCTTCTCACCTCAGCATTCAGTGGAATGTATGAAAGGGGACCCTAATCGTGGAAAGTGGTGCACCTGCAGGAGCTTCCAACATGATATGGAGTTCCGCACAGTCATGATTTCATTTCATCTGCAGATCCCTGCATGCATGGAGTGGGCCCTTTCTGGCAGTTTATAGAATTATGCATAACATAAAGAAGTGGTCGGGGAAGAGTTTTCCTCCCTGTCTCATAAACACTACAATTCATGGGCAGTCAATGAAGCAGAATGTTGGAAGGTTCAGGACAGATAAAAGAAAATACTTCTTCACATAGGGCATAATGTCAGGGAACTGCCATCTAAAGCGCCGGGGGCGCAAAGGCTCACTGAGGTTGAGAGAGGAGTAGCAGCGGAAGAGGGAACCAGTAGAGGGCGAGCAAGAACTCCAAGGGAAAGTGAGTCGGAGGGATGGCTCAGAGACGCTTCCAGCGAAAACAGTGGGGAGGTCTCAGGACCTCCTATAGGGACACCCACACCTCGCCGGAAACTGTCACGCCGAGAGGCCAGACGACGTGTTTCCGTTAAAGAGCTTTTATGTTGGAAACGATTCCGAAAGCAGCCACTTTCGGATACTACTAGTGATTGACGCAGCCATGCTGGAGGGGCTCCGTCACAGGCAGAGGTTTGAAAACCTGATCAAACTCTGAGGGACTTGCATTTTACGCACAAGCAGCTCATCGTCCCATCACAGCAATCCGAAAGTCACCGAAAGCCAGCTTGTGCAGGGAGAAGCATCATGAGCAACCCAGCCGGAACCGGAGGAGCAGGAGCAGCTGGAGGGGGTCCAAGCCTGGAAGAAAGGTACAGGGCGTTGGAGATCCAGTTGGCGCTGCAAACGGCGAGGCTTGAGGAGAGGAGGGCTCAGGATGCAGAAAAGGGAAAGGAGAAAACCACCCCGCTCGCCAGAAAGGTGCCAGGATTGGTGCAGAAATTCGGGGGGGATCCCAGGAACTATCATGCCTTTAGAACAGAGATGCAATACGCTCTAAACTTGCAGTTTGATGACTTCCCCGACGAGGAATCGCGAGTGGCTTTTGTGATTGGCCATCTCGAATCCGGGGCGAAGGATTGGGTTAGACCCCTGATGGCAGCGAATAATGAGATCCTAAAGGACACGAGGAAGTTTTTTCGTGCCATGGACCTGATGTTTTCCAGCGATATTGAGCAGGGGGTGGTGCGAAGGCAGTTAATGGCTTGCCAGCAAGGAAGCAGATCTGTCCGTGAGTACTGGACTGAGTTTACTATGCTGATTCATAAATTGGGGTGGGACCTATCGGCGGAGCCCATCCAAATGCTTTTCGAAGAGGGGCTTTCTTCAACCGTCAAAGATGAGCTTTCCCGGGGGCCCAGGGCGGAGTCTATGGATCAGTTAACCAAATCTGCGCTGTGCATAGGAGCGCGCCAGGAGGCGAGGGCTTTGGAAAAGCGGGAAGGGAAAGGAGACCGTTGGAGGGAGTTCCGCATTCCAGACATTCCAGAGCCACCTTTCCCGCCGGCAGAGCCGATGGAAGTTGGAACAGCGCGGGCGCGCGCAGTTTCAAATCCCAGTGAAGGGCGGAAGAAGGAGGGAAGGAGCGCCAAGAGATGTTATCTCTGCCAACAGCCAGGGCACTTTGCCAGAGTCTGCCCACAAAGAAAGGAATGGCAAGGGATGGCAGGAGCTGTTGGGGGAAAGGAAGAGGAAGGCAAGGAGCAAGTAAAAGCCAACGCCTGGTTGCCACCGTCGGGGCACAGCAGCCAGGCCAAAGAGCAGTGAAAGTGCCCATGCCGGAACCTCCCAGACCCGCTTTAGTGATAGAGGTGTTACTAGAACTGCCAAACGGACACCCACTAAAGATCAAGGCGCTTTTGGATTCAGGCAGCTCCTGTAATTTCATGAGTAAGGAGTTTGCAGCTGAGCACCAGATACAGACCATCCCTTTAAGTAACCCCTTGCAGGTGACTACGATTGACGGCAGAGAGCTGTTGGGGGGAGAAGTTAGCCAACAGACTGTCCCGATGATAATGAGGGTGGCAAGGCACACCGAACAGATAGCGTTTAATGTGGCCATCCTGGGAGGAGCGCCCATCATTTTGGGGATGAGCTGGCTGGCACTACACGATCCGCTAGTGGGCTGGCATCAGAGGGTGGTCTCCTTTGGGTCAGCGCATTGCCTAGAACACTGCAAGGAGGGGAAGGTTTCGGGAGGAGACAGAGTCACCCTAGCCGGGATGGAAGTAATGGACAAAGGGAAGGTGCCCCCGCAATACGCAGATCTGAGCAACGTATTCAGCGAAAGGGAAGCAGACAAACTGCCACCGCATAGACCCTTTGACTGTCAAATCAACCTACTCCCTGGGGCCCAACTCCCAGTAGGCAAGCTGTACGCCATGTCAGACAGGGAGATGCAGGAGCTGAGGGAGTTCATTGACAAAAACCTGAAGCGAGGTTTCATCAGAGAGTCCCGAGCGGTGGGGGGCAGCCCAGTGTTTTTTGTGGACAAAAAGAACACAGACAAACCGAGACTGGTGTGTGACTTTAGGGCCCTCAATGCAGTGTCGGAGCCCCTGGCTTTCCCTATGCCCCGAATTGATGACATTTTGACCAGAGTAAGGAAGGGAAAGATTTTTACAAAGCTGGACCTGCGGGGGGCGTACAATCTGATACGCATAAGGAAGGGAGATGAATGGAAGACCACCATGTTTACCCCTTTGGGAGCCTTTGAATACCTCGTTATGCCCTTCGGTCTACAAGGGGGCTCCGCGTGTTTTCAAGCTTTTATAAACCACGTTCTGGGACCTTTGCTCTACAAGAATTGTGTGGCCTTTTTAGACGACGTGTTGGTGTATTCGGAAGATGAGGAACAGCATGTGAGGGACGTTCGAGAAGTGTTGGGCAGGCTGCAAGCCAACCAGCTGTGGGTGAAACTGGAGAAGTGCCAGTTTCATACCAAGGAGGTGGAATTCCTGGGGTACCGCTTGTCAGATAAGGGATTGGCCATGGATCCAGGCAAGGTCCAAGCGGTACTGGAATGGAAGACACCGAAGACCAAGAAGGACGTGCAAAGATTCTTGGGGTTTGGGAACTTTTATCGGAAGTTCATCAAGAACTTTGCCCACTTGACGGCGCCCATCACCGACTGCCTCAGCAGCAAGAAGAAATTTGTTTGGACGGTAGAGGCGGATCGAGCCTTTGAAGAACTGAAAAGGGCTTTCGCCTCGGAAGAACAACTTCTGCATGTGGATTTACGAAAACCCATGAGAGTGGAAACCGATGCATCCGACCGGGCGGTAGGGGCGGTCCTTCTTCAACCGGGGAGGAGTGCGTCGGAGTGGAGACCGTGTGCCTTCTTCTCGCGGAAGCTGAATAAATCCGAGAGGAATTACACGGTGTATGACAGGGAACTACTTGCCATTCACGAAGCATTCCGGAGGTGGAGACATTTATTAATTGGGGCACAACACAAGGTGCAAGTGTGCACCGACCACAAGAATTTAGAGTATTGGAGAACAGCTCGAGTGCTCAACCAACGACAAGTGAGATGGGCACAGGAATTCTCCAAATTCAACTTTGAAATTTGTTATGTGCCAGGCCCAGAAAACGTCAGGGCGGACGCGCTCTCACGCAAACCAGAGTATTGGGAAGGGGAGGGGGTGATCGAAGAGAGACATGTCATCCCTGAGGACCGCTGGGTGTGTGGGGCGGCGCTGGTGGGGCAACGAGAACTGGTAGAGGAAACGGAAAATGATGAATATGCCCAGGATAAGCTCAGAGGTCTCAGGGGGGAGGGCGAGAGCCCCGGAGGTTTTGAGGAAAGAAATGGGGCATTGTATTACAAAGGGGCACTGTATATACCCGAAGGTGAATTGAGGGGGAGAGTACTCAAGCAGTTGCATGATAGCCCCACGGCGGGACATTTTGGACAACACAAGACCATGTGGTTGGTTACCAGGGAATTTTGGTGGCCTAAGGTGAGGGAAGATGTAAGGGAGTATGTAAGAGGGTGTGACCAATGTCAGCGAGCCAAAGGGGAAAGAAGGGCGCCGGCAGGGTTATTAGAACCATTACCCACACCAGAACGGCCTTGGGAAGCGATATCAATAGATTTTATGACGGATCTGCCAAAGTCCAAGGGGAAAACAGCCATCATGGTAGTAGTAGACCTGTTAACTAAGATGTGCCACTTTGTAGCATGCTCACATGCAGTCACAGCGGAAGAAACAGCGAAGTTGTTTGTAGAACACATCTTTAGGTTGCACGGGGCTCCCTTGAGGGTGATCTCAGATCGCGGCAAACAATTTACTTCCAGGTTCTGGAGGAAGCTCATGAGCTTGCTGCACGTGGAAGTCAATTTTTCAACTGCCCGGCACCCTGAAACCAATGGGCAGGCGGAAAGAGCAAATGGCATTCTTCAACAATATCTGAGGTGTTATGTCAATGACAGAGAGAACGATTGGGTCGAAAAGTTGGCGTTGGCAGAATTTGCCTACAATAATGCGGAGAATGTGTCCACAGGGATGAGTCCCTTTTTGGCTAATTACGGGTGTCACCCCAGGGCATTTCCAGGGGAAGGAGGGGAGAGATGGAGCGTCCCAGCGGCTGAACATTTTGTAGAAGAGATGGAAGCGATCCATCATCAGCTCCAGCTCAACTTAGAAAGGGCTAAGGCACAATATAAGAAGCAGGCAGACAAGAACAGAAGGGAAGGTGAAACCATAAGGGTGGGGGATCAAGTGTGGTTGTCAACCCAAGGGTTGCCGTTCAAAGGGGGTTGTAAGAAATTGAGGCCCAGAAGATTGGGACCCTTTGAGGTCATTCAGCAGGTCAACCCGGTAGCTTTCAAACTCCGATTACCCAACCACATGAAATTGCACCCAGTGTTCCACAGGTCGTTACTGTCACCATACAGGGGGGGACGTGAAGGGGAGTACGTCAGGGGATCAGCCTTGGAAGAGAGGGAACGCCGCAACCATGTAGCGGAAATCCTCGATTCCAGGTGGAAGGGAAATCAGGTGGAGTATTTGGTGGCGTGGGAAGGGGAACCGGAGTCAGAAAACACCTGGGTGAATGCAGAGGAAGTCAATGACGAGGTTTTAACAGAAACGTTCCACCAAAGGTTCCCGAGGAAACCTCAGCCGATAGCAAGGTTTAGGAGGGAGTATTTCGGCACCACCGATGAGGAAGAGGAAATGGAAGGGTTCGCGGAGTCGGAGTTGGAAGAGGGAGTGGACTCCGATGACGAAGATTACCGAGAGAGTAGGAACAGCAACAAGTGGAGGGAAGTGTTCGCGACGTCGGAAGACGAAGGAGGTTCTTTCAGGGGTTTTACCTCCTCACCGCCAGTAGGGGAGGAGACGGGAGGGGGTGAAGGGGGCCCTGGAGGGGAGGTGGATGTCAGGGAACTGCCATCTAAAGCGCCGGGGGCGCAAAGGCTCACTGAGGTTGAGAGAGGAGTAGCAGCGGAAGAGGGAACCAGTAGAGGGCGAGCAAGAACTCCAAGGGAAAGTGAGTCGGAGGGATGGCTCAGAGACGCTTCCAGCGAAAACAGTGGGGAGGTCTCAGGACCTCCTATAGGGACACCCACACCTCGCCGGAAACTGTCACGCCGAGAGGCCAGACGACGTGTTTCCGTTAAAGAGCTTTTATGTTGGAAACGATTCCGAAAGCAGCCACTTTCGGATACTACTAGTGATTGACGCAGCCATGCTGGAGGGGCTCCGTCACAGGCAGAGGTTTGAAAACCTGATCAAACTCTGAGGGACTTGCGTTTTACGCACAAGCAGCTCATCGTCCCATCACACATAACAAGGCTTTTTTTAAGCCGGAAATCACTGGAAGGACGTTTTGGTTTTGCTTTGCATGTTGATTCAGAAAGTGCAAATTAGGTAAGCCCACCTTTAAGTGTGAACGGAACTGAATTTCTTCCCCATCCCTCGTTTCCCATGCTTCCCAGCACATCTCCTCAACACTTTCCTTATTGCAAAAAGGTTGCCAAACAGTGAAAATCTGGGCAGGAAAGTTGTTGAGCTTTCATTGGCCAAAGTTGATGAGTTTTTTGGCCAAAGTTGATGAGTTTTTTGGCCAAATTCGCATAAAATAAAATAAATTGGAATAAAAGTTTTTGAGGGAAATTGCCAAAAACAACACTGCCGACATGGGTTGCCATATGTCTGCATTTTCCCGGACATTTTTTCTAATTTCTGTATATGTCCAGGAAATTCCAGACACATGACAACCCTACAAAAAGTCCAAATTTAGGCCCCCTGATCAACTTTGAAATGCAATGCTGAGCAAGAGAGGCCTTTGGTTTGATCCAGCTGAACTTTTATTTGTCCTTATAGAAAAAGCAAAATATATTATAGCCTGCCTTCATTAATACTGTTGTGTTGTCTCTCTATAACTTCAACGGCCATAGATTAGGTATACAAATATTATTTATTTGTGTAGTTACAAAAAACCAAGATGCATAAGGCAAAATAAAATACATTACACAGTTAAAATAATTATTTAATAATTATTTAAACCAGGCAGAATTTAACCGATCATTCCCACAAACATTTTCCCTTAAAACTGCCAGTCTACAGGTGAAGCTGACCACTTTGTCAGTTGTGCATTCCCTAAAAATTAATCAAGTAATATATCATGATATACAGGGAAACAAACCATGAACTCCTTGGGGAAAAAAGATTGGATATAAATGCAGCAAATAAATAATAATTAATAACATCATATCCCTCAGCTCAATTCACTCCCCAGCCTCAGTGCTTTGAGTGTAGATGCCTGTGGGGTGGGGATTGCAACCATTTTGACAAATGACCTCAGTGTTGTTTGTATAGTTAGCCATTGAGAGGGGTCTGTTGAGGCAGTTAGAAGAGGGGCGCTTGCTTCTTATAGGGAATGCAAAAGAAAGTTAACTGTCAGTGATGAAGGACTTGGCAACGACAGATTCATCCTCATCTATCCTGAAAACTGTGACCAAACATATTGCGTTTTGACCAAAACACAATATGGTTGGTAAGTTACATACTCTGGAATATGCCAAAAGTCCGCTCACCTCTCTTGGTGTGGCGGCACTGCTGGACAGAAGAGGCTTCACTGGGGTATATTTAGAAGATAATTTTGTAAGGGGACATTTGTTATCTTAGGAGTCTTGACTATGATTACCTCCTGTGGAGTTTTATTTGTCATAACATGACCCTAGTGGTTTTGCTTGCTATTGCTCATGATATTGCCATAAAACATTAAGTGTGCAGCTCCACGCCGTGGACAAAATGTGCAGCTGTTCATGAGCTTCTTGGTGTGAGCTTATTGAGCCTCTATTAACTCCAATTCACCACCACCACACTGGATGGCAATGGATCATGAAGTGAGTTGTTCCAGCAAACTCCAGATATGTGTATTTGGGACGTTCCAACAAAACATAGTAAAATACCAGTGGACTCAAGAAGATGTTCTAAAGATTTGATACAGTGGTACCTCGGGTTAAGTACTTAATTCGTTCCGGAGGTCTGTACTTAACCTGAAACTGTTCTTAACCTGAAGCACCACTTTAGCTAATGGGGGCTCCCGCTGCTGCTGCGCCGCCAGAGCACGATTTCTGTTCTCATCCTGAAGCAAAGTTCTTAACCTGAAGCACTATTTCTGGGTTAGCGGAGTCTGTAACCTGAAGCGTATGTAACCTGAAGCGTATGTAACCTGAAGCGTATGTAACCTGAAGGGTATGTAACCCGAGGTACCACTGTATTTGCCTCAGTGAATTTCTACGCTCTGGCTCTTCTCTGCTTGACTAGGCTATTAAAGAGAGCATAGGTTTTTTGGGAAAGATTTATCAACTGATTTTATCTCTTTTATCTGTGTTTTTGTAACGGTTCATTAAGGTAGATCCTGGGCTCTAATAACTTGGATTTTCAGATCACTCAAAGTATGAGTCTTGTTGGGTCAATTATAGAGAGGAGAGGAGAAACCAATTTTAAAAACACCGTTTTCTTGCCCACTTTCAGGCAGAGCCTCAGTTTATTAAGGCATGGAGCACTTCACATCAGAGGGTTTTTTAAAAGAAGATAATAATAATAATAATAATAATAATAATAATAATAATAATAATAATAATAATATTTTAGTTATATCCCGCCCTCCCCAGCCAAAGCTGGGCTCAGAGCGGCTAACAACAGTGAAAATAACACAGTTTACATAAAATCACAATCAATTAATTGAAATACATTCTAAAATCAATTCAAGAAGAAGAAGAAGTTCTCTCCTTATGTAACCTACACAATTTTCCACAGAGATTGTAGGCAGTGGACAAATTAAATTCTTCCCATTCTGAAGCCCAGTGGAAGCTCATCAGAACATGAACTATTGCTCTAAGAATAGATCCGTATACAGCATTTTCTAATTTTCAATCATGGCTCAGAAGGAGGCTTGAATCAAATTTAATATGTAGAAAGAAATGAGAGAGAGAGAGTGGGAGAGAGGGAGGGAGGGAGGGAGGGAGGGAGGGAGGGAGGGAGGGAGAGAGAGAGAGAGAGAGAGAGAGAGAGAGAGAGAGAGAGAGAGAGAGAGAGAGAGAGAGAGAGAGAGAGAGATTGTTCTCCCAGGCACTTGTCCAATACGCTAACCACTACACCACACTGTTGCGACTGGAAGTCATGCCAGATTCTAATCATAATCATAATCATCACCATCACCATCATCTTTCTTTTCCACCCACCCTCTCAAAGGAGCCCTGGGAAGCTCTTCTGCAAGTATAGTTCAGACAGGTTTTGTGGCAGTGGAGGACTCAGAATATTTTCTATTCCATTTCGACCATCCCAGAATAGCCACTCTGCTTTCGCATCCAGTGACACCCATTTGAGACAAGCAAGAAAGCAGGCAGGATTGGATGGAACTTTCCACAGAAAACCCACTTTCTCCATAGCTGCCTTTTTTGAAGCTCCATTTTGGCTGGCTGCCAGACGCTGGTCCACATTCACTCATTCTCTGGTTGGAGGCCAAGAGTGCCGTCTGGAAGTTTGGGCGTCACCCTCAAGATGCCATTTGGCTGACAGATGTTCAGGCTGCCTCCCTCCTTGTTGTTATTTATTCCTTCCACTGATTCCTTTCTTAGGATGTTGCATGGCAGGCAGGAGTCGAGGAAAAGGGACTCATCCTGTCATGGAACTTTCTGCTAAAAGGGTGCTTTTCTGCTGCAAACATTTGGCTTTCTCGGTTATGGTTTTGCAGACCATGAATATTATCTTGAAAAAGAAGGGGAAATGTTATATAATCAATAGGGACAAATGTAGGTTTCTACACTTTGGCAGGAATAACCAGCTGCACCAGTGTAAGATGGGGGACACCTGGCTTTCCAGAGTATATGTGAAAATGATCTAGGGGGTCTTAGTAGACCAGACATGAGAACAGAGTAATGCAGCAGCAAAAAAAGCTAATGCTATTCTAGGCTGCATCAACACAATGAAAGTTGTTGTTCTACACATATGGAAATCCGAACAACAGTAATTCCTGTCCCCCTCACCCATCCACACCCACCCACCCCTAATCTGCCCCCTCCAGCAGGAATCAACCTTCTTCAACCATCTCCTAACCTATAATGCAGTGGGAAGAGGAAAACTCTGTCACAGAGAAGTTTTCTCTGCTGACATTCTACTGTTTGGGTTTATTTTTAACAGCAGTTACATTATGCTCATATATTGTTGATAATTATTTTTTACAAGCAGGCCAAGGGAGGAGTTTCTATGTGGTTTGGAAGGTTTAAATCACTTGGGCCAAGAAAAACAAGCTTTGGAAAGGATTTTGATTCTGCATTTGAGGAATGCTGCTTACTATAGCTTCTGATCCAGGAAATATCAACATTCCGGCCAAATTCTGCCCTTACTTAGACTCAGTATGGCCGGTGCCACTGATTGGGATGGAGGCACCATTTTAGCTCATGTACATTTTTGTTCAAGTGGTACTAAGTGGGTTACATGCAGAAGGTCCCAGATTCAATCTCCAGGATCTCCAGGTAGGGCTGAGAACCTGCCTGTCTGTTTTTTATTCCTATCCTGCCCTTCCTCCTGAAGGAGTGCAGGGCTGCAAACAAATACACAATTTAGCTAAAGACAAGTGCAGCTGAAAATATCTAAAAGCAATTATATTTGAAAAGGCTCTTTAAATTTTTTAATCATTATTATTATTCTTCCACGCAAGGATCTTGTGGTTGCCGAGAAACAGCATTTCTCAGCCACCAAATTCCTCCTGAAAATTAACAACATACCCTCCAACATTTCTCCGATGAAAATAAGGACCTCACATTCCTTAATTATAATTTTACTGCCACTCCGGGCAGCTTCCAACATATATAAAAACATAATAAAACATTAAACATCTTTTTTCAAAAACTACCCTATACAGAATTGCCTTCAGACAGCTCGGGAGTCGAATAACTCCATACCCTCCAACATTTCTCCAGTGAAAATAGGGACATCCTAAGGAAAAGCTGGACATTCCAGGATCAAATCAGAAACTGGGACGGCTTCTCTAAATCAGGGATGTCTCTGGAAAATAGGGACACTTGGAGGGTCTGCAATGGTGGGCACAGACACACGTTACTAGAAAAGGGCATTTCACACATGGGGAACCACCACTGAAAATATCCCCTGTCTGAAACCCCGAAGAGATGCTGTCAGTCAGTGTGTAGACAATGCTGAGCTAGTGGGGCTGGTATTTTGACTTGGTTGGTATAAGGTAGCCCAGAGAGAGAGAGGGAGAGAGAGGGAGAGAGAATGCTCATCTGCCATCATCAGCTGACCAGGAGGCCCGCCTGCACTCGAGGGGTCCTAAGAACACGTCCCTCCTTTCTTCCCAACCCTATTTCCTTTCTCTTTAAAAATATTTTATTTATACTTATCCAAAGATATACAAAAGTCATTACCCAATACAAAGTATCGCTTTATAATACACCAGAAGAAATACTTAAAATATCTAATATAAAAAAGAACAGGAGCAAAAAAGAAGGAAATACCGTAGAAAAGAAGGAAGAGAAAGAAAAAAGAGAATGGAAAAAGTTATCTGTCCTTTAGCTAAACATAGTATCCACTCATCGGGGGGCCAACTTGAATAAAATATTGGGGGGGGGAGGTAAGCCCCAGCCCACATAATTGATCGCATGACGTGGTGCACGCACACAATTTGAATGGCAATGCCCATCAAATTGGGGGGGGGGGTCCTCAAATATTTTATTGGTGTGGGGACGAAGCCCCTACAGCCCCAGGAGTTTGCTCCTGTGCCACTAATTAACAACCATCTATTTTCTATAAGCCAATATTTTTTCAATCTTCAAATCTATATATTTCAAGTTCATTTTCTCTGTCACACAAAAAGTCCATAAGAAGTTTCCAATCTTTAATAAATGTCAATAATGATTTTTCTCTAATTAAAGGCATTAACTTTGCCATCTCAGCCAAGTCCAATGATTTTATCAGTGATTCCTCCATAGCAGACAGGGCTGTATTTTTCCATCTTACATAGAAAAGATGCATTCAATCTTGCCACTGAAATGATATATTGGCACAATCTTCCATAGTTTTGTTTTCCGGTTATATATCCATTAACCCTTAAAAACAAACAAAGTTCTGTCTTCAATTGCATATTAGCCTTTAGAATCTGCGGTATCAACATATGTATTTGTAACCAATATTTTAAAGCCTTTTTTCATGTCCACCAAGCATGATAAAATGTCCCTTCATGTTCTTGGCACTTCCAGTAACCATTTGAAACACCTTTAAAGCATTGTTTAAAAGGTAAAGGTAAAGGTACCCCTGCCCGTATGGGCCAGTCTTGACAGACTCTGGGGTTGTGCGCCCATCTCACTTAAGAGGCCAGGGGCCAGCGCTGTCCAGAGACACTTCCGGGTCACATGGCCAGTGTGACATTGCTGCTCTGGCGAGCCAGAGTTGCACACGGAAACGCCGTTTACCTTCCCGCTGGTAAGCGGTCCCTATTTATCTACTTGCACCCGGAGGTGCTTTCGAACTGCTAGGTTGGCAGGCGCTGGGACCGAGCAGCGGGAGCGCACCCCGCAGCAGGGATTCGAACCGCCGACCTTTCGATCAGCAAGTCCTAGGCGCTGAGGCACACACAAATACACCAATTCACCCAGTGGTCAGATTCTTAGGCCTTTGGGACATATTCTCCCAATTGTTTTCCTGGCTGGGGGATTCCAACATAGGCATAGCAAGCAGGATGTTGAATTTCAGAGACTCAGGAAACCCAGCCCGATGATGCCTGGGAGTGAAGAAAGCGGGTTTGTCACCATGCTGCATACCTTTAAAGTAAGGACATTTCCTGAGCCCTTCTCCCCATGATATTGTGTACACTATCACTGTTTCCGTCATGCGACGCATAAAGGAAAAGGCCTAGGAAAGGGGGAAGGAAAGAGGGTCGTGGAATCCCTGTCACTACTGCTGCTGCTGCTCTGTTAAGGCCACGTGTGCACACTTTGACCTACATCAGAGAACGAGAGCTTCTGCCTCCCCAGTGCTGAATTGGGTTTTTTTCTCCAAGTGTGAGCAAAGCCGCTCTTGCTGTCCCTGGCTCAGCACATGGATTTGTCACATACTTTGAAGTCGCTGAGTGCGCTGAGATCGTGACTCAGGAACGAGAATTTACAGGGGTTTTCAAATGCCACCCCCTCTGAGTCAAGGGATATGGGAGGTTCTTGCCAAAGCTCTGTTTGGACCAAAGCTAGGGAAAGATGTGCAACTTTCTTCTTCAGAGTAATTTTGTTTAACAACACTATAGATAGTTTATTTACGGTACTTACTAATTCATTCATTCATTGCATTTCTATGCCAGCTTTTCCACCAAGTTGCTCAAGGTGGCATACATGGTTCTTCCCCTCAATTAATTCCTACAACGCCCATGTAAGGTAGGAGGAGACCGAGAAGCATTGAGTGGACCAAGGTCAGTCAATGAGCTTCATGGCTGAGTGTGGATTTGCATCCTGGTCTCTCCCAGGTTAGTCTGACACTTTAATTGCTACACCACAATTGGCTCTCTTCCCCCCAGTATATATTTAAACCAGGCTCCACTGACCTGGTGCCCTCCAGTTGTTTTGCACTACGAGTCCGTACCTGCCAAGTGCCCCGGGGGGAAACGGGATGTCCTTTTTTTTTTACAAGAGGTCACTGTGGCCATTTTGGGTGCTGCGATCTCACGTACCATGATCTTACCCTGAAAAATGCCCCCCCGGACAATATTGCAATGCGGATCACGTGACTTGCCTGGGAGCATGATCTGGAAGATGCGTGTCCCAGCTTTGATCTGAAAAAGTTGAACTGTATGCATGTCCTGTTAGCTCCAACCAGCACAGCTGTATGCTGATGGGAGTTGTGGTCTGGTTTAAACAATACATGGATTGCTTCCTCCTTACTGAACCCACCTGCCCTTTCTTCAGGTGTGTATCTTAGCCCCTCCTCCTCCTCTGGGTGTGCAAGCAACTGTGGCTTCCACGACCTCAATATCATTTCTGCAAGCATCCTCTCCAATGCGTGCTTATTACAGGGTTGGTCTTTTAAAGATTAAAAGCTCAGTGCCTTCAGACATTACGATAAATTTATTTCATAGGACAAAACAAAACAGAAACCATGCACTTTTGTCCCATTGACTATCATGCTGACAACAGTTCCCTTTCACTCCTCTAATTGAAACCAACTCTTCCTTTCTGCAGCATGTGCTCAGAAGATGTTCTTTGGCATGTCAAATGTTAACCAGCAACACATGGGCAGAAAGAAAGAGGATGCTGCCCTTTAAAAAAAACCTATCTGACAGCTTGATGTAGGCAGAGGAAAGTCTGCTGCAGGCAGTGTAACTGTAATACGGTATATGGGTTGGGGTATGGGAAGTCTGATACCTTGTCCTGCAAGAATGGGCTCATCTACACAGGTCCAAGAGGTTTTTCTTTTGTCCCAATGCTTTCCCCGGGAAAACCCACTGCTTACTCCAGAATCGGAACAAATGTCAATTAAATAACTACTCAGATCCATGCCTCCACATCACAGACCTGTGTCTAGAATTGGCAGCACAACAAAAGTATAGATCAGCCCTATGTCTAAAGCCAAATGTACTGTTGCTGTTTTTTAATTACACATATATACTAACTTCCTTCAAGAAGTTGAAGGCAGCATAGATGGTTCACCCTCTTGCCCTTTTTATCCTCATAGCAACCCTGAGGATTTGAACCTGGGGCAGTATTCACAATATCACCCACTGTGCACTCATTCGTTCTCCAGCGCTAGGATTTTAACCTGTGTTCACATAGCACTATCCAAATCCTATCTAGTACTTCGTTGTAAGATACTACTGTCTGACGAATTGTTTCTCAAAGCAGCAGCACACAAAGCCATTCCTAAGCTAAGATGTGAAACACCTTTGCATGGGTAAAGACATCCCACATCAATGCCTCCTGCCCAGTGAGTATATAAAAAGAATAAAATTGAAGCCATGCTGATGTGAGCAGCTGGGGGGGGGGGGGAGAGCTGTGAAACTGCAAAAAAGAATACCACAAATTCATTGCACTGTACTGTGAACAAACACCGGGGATCTCTCTAGCCATAATTCAACACACCAACCAGCACTGATGATGTGTACCAGGAGATGTGCTCATTTGCACACAGGCTCAAATGTAACAAGAGCGCCAGAGCCACCACTTTTAAAGATAGTCACAGATGTAAAATCCTATATTGCTTAAGCCCAGGCTCTCTGAAATATCACATTCCCTCAAACGAACCTGCCCAGATGCTGAGGAGACTATTCTTTCGGTCCCGCCACCCTCATGCATGCTGGGGATGCAGGATCCCCTGGGTGGCTGCTCCCAGACTCTGGAGCTCCCTCCCTAAAGAAGCCAGACTGGTTCCCTCCTTGCTGTCCTTCCCCCAGCAGGTGAAGACTTTCCAAACAAGCCTTTGGAAACTGACTGATTCTAATGAAAGGGCTCGTTTTCAGTTTGTTTTTGTTTTTTTAAAGTTATTGTCTGTGTTTTTAATGGATTTTTAAAAATACTATTTTAATTCTATTAGCGTTTAATAGCATTTAATGACGGTTGTCTCAATGTTTCTGGCTTGTTCTGTTTTATCTGTGTAAGCCACAGAACTGGGAAACTGTCAGGATATAAATATAAAACCAAAGTTAGGTAAGGTTTCATAAAAGTGTGACCCAAACTGAATTTTTCTGCTATCCCTATTGGCCATGTGCTGTTCAAGGCATGGGGAGAGGAGGGGTGTTGTCAGCAGAGCAAGGCTGACAACAGGAGATTGTTGGAACTGGCTGAGAGTCAAAGGGAACCAAGCGCTTCAGGCATTCCTCTGCCTCAGGCTCTGTTCCTCGATGCAGCTTCTGCAGCTACCCTGCAAAGGCTTCAACAGGTGCCTTCTGTGCCAACTTTTAAACGGCTGCTGAAGATTTTTCTATTTTGTCTGGCCTGTGCAGGCAATTATGAATGCGTCTTTCCATAACTGATGTCTGGTTTTAACCTTTTAAATATGGTTTTACTGTATGGTTTTATGCATTTTAAATGAAACAGAGCTTCAAAATAAACAAACGGATGAAATGAAAGCTGAGCATTTTGGTATAGATTGTTGCAGCAAATAAGAGGGTGTTTCGGATGGTTCTGGCGGCTGCATGGACAATAACTGGAAATGGCCTGGAGTGTTCAGCAGAGAGAGAGAAGCGAGGGAGGAGGGGTGGTGAGAGGAGGGGGTGGGGATGCCTGCATGGATTTCAGCCCTTGTAGCGAAGAGAAAATAATAATTTGAGAGCAAAAGGAATGATGGTGTTTGTGAAAGGAAAGGCAGCAACTCAAAACAAGATGTTGTGGGTGGGTGAGAATTCTCCCGGCTTTATGTGTGTAGAAAGTGCATGTTGTGTGGTTGCACTTACGTACCAGAAAGATGAGTTTTCAATGGCTTTTCAACGGTTTGTTAATCCTTTTCTTTGTTGGTTTGTTGTCCGTTCCACTGTCAAACAGTCTTCCTGATTCCTGAAGATCCTCCTGATTTTTAGTCAGAATCTCCTTTCCTATCACTTGAATCCAATTAAATTTCAGAAAGCTGAAAGGCTGTTTAGTGGAAGCACCTGGAGAAAAATAAAGATATCCACTTGGTGGCAGGCAGCTGCAGTGAAGTGAGCAAGGAGGAGGGGCCAGTTTGTGCTGGTTTGATTCCACTACCCCCCCCCCCCCCGCTTCCCTCTCTTGGCGCAGCTCCACGCTTTCACAATTTGCTAGGCTGATTTTGACTCGTTTTTGTTTTACTACATTTATATCCTGCCCTTATTCCAAGGAGGTTCAGGCAGCAAACATGGTTCCCCCCCACACACACACTTCATTTTTTTCCTCACAACAACCCTGTGAGGTAGGCTGGCTGAGAACAGCTGACACAACGTTACCTCAAAGAGTTTCATGGCTGAGGGAACCTACATGTTCCTGGACCTACTCCAACTACACCATACTGCCTGGCCAAGCCTAAGGTTGCCAAGAGGTAAAAATACATTTTCATTTAACATTTACATTCCAGCAGCGGGAGAACTGCGAAGCAGGGCTCCCTCCATTCAGCTCTACTGTGGCAGGCCAACCCCACCAGGCTTCCTCTCCCCTCAAACAGCACTTGGGGGAAAGCCATTCCCTCAGGCTGCCTGGGGGCTTATCCACACTTTCTCTTGTCTCTCTTCTTTCCCAGGGAAAACCCACTTTTTAGCTCTAAATCGGAACAAACCTCAGTCTCTGGAAAAGCCAGTTGCTGTTTGCTCTAACTGAGTGCTAAAGAGTGGTTTTCCCTGGCAGAAAGCAGCAGAACAAGAGGAACTGTGGATGAGACCTCAGCGGGAGAAGTGGGAAGCAGGAAGCTACCTCCATCACCTTTGCCAAAAGCCCTTCTCCACCAGGCACCTCCTCCTCCTGGTCATTCTAAGAACTGTTTAGAAATCTACCTGGGTTTTTGTTTTTCCTCTTCCCTCTCTGTGTCTTTGCCCTTGTGTGTCATTTTTAAAAAATATAGTAAGCTTCCGGGAACATATTTGTCTTGTTTTGATTGTTTGTGAACCACTCTGGGAGCTTTTTTGGCTGAAGAACCGGGTACAAACTCAACAAACAAACAAACAAACAACGCTTCTTTCATGTAGACCTTTTGCCATTTTTGAAAGGGTGGGTGACACCCTCCCAAATTTTGACCCCAGAAAATGTCCAGATATTGTTGATACCACCCATAATTTAAAATAAATAAATAAATCTCTGACTGCTGTCAAAAGAAGGAAACAAATAGGAAACGCATGACTGTGTGACACTACCAGGATCCACAAAGGTGGCTATTACACCCAATCCCAGCAAAGGAGCCACAATGAATCAGGGATACTAAGAGCATATTAACAGGTCCTTTGCCTTCTGTACTGTTTGTAAATACTTCAGAGGACAGTCACTGATCAAAAAGGAAGGGCCCTTCAGTCACAAATTAGCCTGCCAGGAAACCTTGGCCACCAACTCAGTTTGCGTGCTATGCTTTGCCTGGATCAGTCACTGCAAAACTGTTCCTGCCTCCTCTTTTAGGAAAAACTGACTTCTTCCAAGCGGACATCAAATCTGGTAGCATCCCCAGGGGAGAGTCAATTTAGCACAAAAGGTGAATGACAGGCATAATATTTTCAGCTCTTTCCGTTCCACATAACTCTGCTTTGAGAGAGGAAAGTAAACCACATTTTCTGGGGACCGGACCATAGGCTGGGCTTTCTAAGTGGGGTCATCTTTGTCTGGTTATCCACATCTTGGTCTCAGGTCCAGACATTGGCCATTTGTTTGCTCAACTCACAGGACTAGTGGCTGGCCAAACAGCAGAGGGAATTTCAGAGGTAAAAGGATAGAAGTTTACAAAATTATGCACAGCATGGAGAAAGTCAACAGAGGAAAATTTGCCTCCCTCTCTCATAACATTAGAACTTGTGGGCCTCCATTAAGGTTTAAAGTTGGCAGATTCAGGACAGATACAAAAAAAAAAAACCCTCTTCATGCAGCATGGAGTTACTCTAGTTGTGGTTGTTGTTTTTATTTATCCACCCTTCACCCTAAGGTTTCAGGGTAGGTTACAACATTAAAACACAATATTAAGAACAGTTTTATAACAACTCTCCACCACAAAAGTAAGGTGGATCCTAAGAATATACACCTCAAGTATCAAGAGGCAGACTGAAAGGCGAGTTAAGACTGTGGAACTTGGTTCCACAGGAGACAATGATGGCCACCAAATTACAGGTAGATGGTTATTTTTTTAAAAAAAAGATTCCATGCCAGGGGTCATTGGAAAAGAAACTGCAAATCAAACTACTAATATCATAATGCCATATATCATAGTTGCCTTGCGTCAAAAAGGCTGTCGTAGAGATGGAAGAGGTTTAGAAAAGAGCTACCAAAATTATCAAGGAGTGGAGCTCTTTGTCTGTGATGAAAAGTTGCAGCCTTTGGTACTTTTTAGTTTAGAGAAAAGGCAAGTAAGAGGCAACATTATGGAAGTTTTTACACTTATGCAGGGCATGGAGAAAGTGGATAGAGAAATGGTGCTGGTCCCCCCCCCTATTTCATAACACTGGAACTTTTGGACATCCAATGAAGCTGAATGTTGGGAGAAGAGGGGCACTTCACTGAGTTCCCCAGATGGGGAACGAAGCATAAAGAAACTAAATCAAAACCAATCAAAAAGACGGTGGAATCTTTCATTTATAAAGTCTCGCTGTTGTCAAAATGTCAGGGCAGCCACATCTCTATTACTTGAGTGAAAAATAGAAAAGAAAAGAAGCTAAGAGAGCGGGAGATGGGGCTGGTATGCACCGCTTGCAGGGAGGGAAATGTTCATTTGAAGAAAACAATCTTACATGGGAGCGGGGAGGGCCCCCCCTCCCTATTGCTTTGGAAACCATGTTCCGTACATTGAAGGGTGCCTTGCGGTGATGGCTTAAATAGGAGACTGAAATCAATAAGATATAAGTGTCTTAAGGATGGAAGGTCACCGCGGCCTGGCTTTGCTGCCTAGAGGCCATACAATGGCAGCAGAAGATGTTTAGCAGCAAACCATGAAATATTTGATCACATTGCAAAGTTCTCATTTACAAACAAGAGAATGGCTATGACTCAGGGATGTACGCAGAATTGAGCCTGGATCCCAAGAACTCTTGTATTATTTGCTCTATTACCTTCCAAGGGCATCTTACCCTGCCTTGCTCCTTCTATACATGTAGAAAATATAACATTAAGAAGCATTGTTGTATTAATCATAGCAAGAGCCAAACAAATTCTTTAAAGAATATTGGCCTCCGTCTATTGAATTTGATTTGCGTCAACAGCGAAGAATCGTCCTTCCAGATGTTCCTCGTCTGTTAAGGACTAGTATAATACTTAAACACTTCTGACCTTTAATGTAAAAACCTACAAATTAGATTTGGAATTTAATGTTCCAGGTTGCTGTGTCTCCATATCATTGTGTCCTCTGGTTTGTTTATTAGTTTGGTGCATCAACAAGAAGTTCTGATACTAAGTTCACAGTAAAGTTTTGTTTTGTATGTTGTGTTTGTTACTATGTATTTCTTATTTGAGAAATTTCAATACAAATTTATTAAAAAGCAAGAATATTGTTGAGAGTGTGATTTCTTAATATTAATATATGATATAGAAGTGATTATGGAAATGCGATAGATATGTTAATGCCATAGGGATGTCAGAAAGAGGGAGGAAGTCAGTGCTCCTTTGAGCAAATAATATAAGTTGTGAACATGTGTATTGAACTGAAATGAAATATGGAAAACTCAATAAAAGTTATGATAAAAAAGCAGTAATATTGTTGTAGGTTTGGGAAGAGGGTCAGTCTAGACAATGCCCATTGGGCCCCTTCCAACCCTGTGATTCTGTACCTATGAGGGTAGACAGTATAACAGGAAACCTGTTGAACCAGCCAGATCACTGCGTTCGTTAAGGTACTGGCCTGGGCTGGCCAATTAAGTACTTCCAATGTCTACCTGTCCAAAAAGAAACAAATGGGTGGGCCTTTACCTACCTCACCGGGTTGGAACTACATCAACCTAGGATGGAGAACAATAAGCTAAGGAGGGTGTGAAAGAATTTGGGGCTACTGCTGGAAACTGGAAATACAGAGGCTCTCTTGCTCTGGGCTGGACCCAAAGCTGTGGCTTGGGGCTTCCAAGGAAACCAAATGGGGAAGAAAGATCTGTTTGAGTGTTAATGATGTGAGCCCTTCCTTCTATGCTCAGGTTTTATATGTATGTAAATAAAACCACAAATACTAATGACCTCATGATCTCCATTCACTTTCATTCCAAGGAAATGGAACCATAGGTCATAGCACAGCACCCCTGGAGTCTCTTAGCACTCAAAAGGGGGTGGGAGGGCATGCAGCAATATTAATGCAATCCTGCAGCAAAGGCATATTAAAACATTGTCCTCTCATTCCACATCGAAATGTTGCTGGAAACAGTTTATTTCTAGTTCTATCAGAACGTAATATATTTTCTAGTTCAATTCGTGCAGCCAGTACTTTAGAAACAAAACAAACCCTGCAACACTACGAAAACCACCTCTAGTCCAAACTTGTTTACAGATCACAGTGTTGAGTCCTGGTTCAGAGTGGTTGCAGCGTGGTTGCCAGGGAAGAGAGTGGATCAAAGGATTTACAGAGGCTGGCTATGGCTGATCTGAGAGATATTTTATATCACCTGTGCTCTCATTCTTCCAATAATAACACTTGCTTACATCAGGTAAGCCTCTCTGCTTGTAGTGAAACATGCAGTGCAGGAACTGTTTAAAATTTTTAATTGTTGTAACCTGCCCTAGGACCTGATGCAGCAGCAAAGAAAGCTAATGCTATTCTAGGCTTCATCAATAGAAGTATAATGTCCCAATCAACGGAAGTCATATTGCTGTTCTCTTTTGCCTTGGTCTGGGCTCCCTCATTTAAGGAGGATATTGACAAGCTGGAATGTGTGCATAGGAGGGCAGTCAAGATTATCAAGGGTCTGGAAAGCAAGCCTTATGAGGAGTTGTTGTTGAGGGAGTTGGGTACGTTAGTATGGATAAGAAGAAACTGAGAGGAGAATTGATAGCCATCTTCAAATATCTGGACTATCTCATAGAAGATGGAGCAAGCTTGTTTTCTCTGGCTCCAGAAGGAAGGACCTGAACAAATGGCTTCAAGTTACAAGAAGATTCTAAGCACCAGGAAGAACTTTCTGACGGTAAGAGCTGTTTGACTCTGGGACAGATTCCCTTGGAAGGTGGTTGGGGTCTCCTTCATTGGAGGTTTATAAGCAGAGTTTGGATGGCCATCTGTTATGGATACTTTAGTTGACATTGCAGCACTGCAGGAGGTTGAACTACATGATCCTCGTCCCTTCCAACTCTACAATTCTATGATTCTAGTAGTAGTAGTAGTACTTCGCCTATCTGACTGGGTTGCCCCAGGATGGGTAATATTAATAATACTGTAGCCTCAAGGCTGCATAAATACTTGCACATTCATATTTTGCTGCAGGCTGCACACAGCAACATGGGTTTTGTAGTCTTAATGCTTCAAAGGTATCTGGAAAATATGCTTAATTATTTTATACTAGAAAGGAAAATGTTAGAAAATCTAACAATATTTTTACTGCCTACACAACACATTATCTTGGATGCTTGTTTTGCACCCTGTTCCAAAATGTGCCAAGGGCAAACAGCCGCATTACATCACTTTAGTTCCACTGGTGCTGTCAGATGCTGAGAAGTTCATATATTGTGTATCTCGGCTAAGTTCTTGAGAATTTTATGATGCCCACACCCACAATTACTTAGCAGCTTCAGGCTATAAGCCCAAGGAAGCACATCCTGTCTACACCCACAATGAGATGAATGTAACATCTGGATGACATTACCAGGGTTTTCTATCATCTAAAATATCCGTGGGTCTTTGCCATGTTTTCCTCCCCCCCCCCCCCAGCATGATATATTCTTCAATAGTATACAACCTCAAACTTACTCTCCATGGTTTAGCACCAGAATAAATATCATCCTCAGATTCCATGCTCACAATCATTAATGTGATGCAGCCATAAAAAGGGGGGGGGGTTAGAATGGTAACTAGTCCCCCTTCCATTGCCTCTCCTCTCTTTTACCCTCCCCTCTTGTAGATCTGTTCAACAATATGTGTAGTACATTGCAGGACAAGAAGTCTTTGAGAGCTTTCCCCCAGAACACACACACACAAATATATGTCATCTTGACTGTTCCATCCTCTCCCTAACCACCACCTGCTACCCATTTGTCCCAGCATCTCTTCACCCAACCACATTCTTTGAAAATGCTTGTTGTTATTTAGTCGTGTCCGACTCTTCGTGACTCCATGGACCAGAACACTTATTGTTAAATGCTTATTAAATGCTTATGCAACCCAATTCCCCCCATCCTGTATATTCAGATCCTTCCTTGTACCCTATCTGGTGTTTTTGACTCAAATAGCCAGCCATTGGGTTCCTTCTTAAATGGTTCTTACCACTTGTGTAGTCAAGCTGAGGTCTTGCATACATGGCACAAGCCTCATGGATGACAGGATCAACAAAAATTCCACTTCTGTTGGTAACGACTTTGATGGTTTAATTTGGATGAGCAGAATATGCCCTTTTGCACAGCAGCCGTGCACTGGGCCAACAGCCTCATCAGGCCGTCCATTATGACAGTTGCCACAGGAGGACAGAGTTGCTCTTGTACTCAGGCTCTGCTTGCCTGTTTCCCACATGCATCTTGTTGGCCACAGTGAGAACAGGTTGCAGGACTAGATGTGCCATCGTTGGCTTGTTTCATCAGACTCTTCTTAACATAGGGCTACCAGACATCCCTGGTTCCCAGGGACAGTCCCTGGATTCACCAATCTGTCCCCGGAATGTCCCCGGTTTTTAATTAATGTCCCCAGATTTATGCCTGGGGACTTCTGGCGAGGCAACATGGTGGACGCCATAGCAGCGAGCAGCACTGGAGGTCCTGGACACGTCAAAGTTCCAGCCAGCCAATCCGCTGGTGGGGGGAGGGGGCTATTCAAACAAAGGTGCGAGCCAGAGAGCTTCTTCTGGCTCGCTTCCTTGATCAATGCTCACCCTGAACTCGTGCAGAGCTGCCCACAGCAGAAGAGCCCACGGCGCTCTTCTGCTGAGGGTTCTGTGTGCCCGAGTGGGGGGGGGCGGGGCGAGCGAGGCGTTGAGGCAGTGAAGAAGAGGAGGAGAAGCATAGAAAAGAGCTGTGCCGCGTTGCGAGACAGAGAGACAGAAATTAAAATTATGTCTGATTCAATTCCTCTGACCTGCTCATCAAACAATGCACCAGAAATGGAGTCAACAAGGGAAGCAAGGTGAGAAGACTATGAAAGATGGAATGGCCCATGGCCCTGGAGGAGCTGAAACTCAGGGCTCATTCACATTCCTATTTGCCATGCTGCTTTCCCCCAGGAAACCTTCTCTTTGGTGCTAAACTGGAACAAATGGCAATCACCAATTTAGCACCAAAGCCAAGGTTTCCTGGGGGAAATTGGTGGGGCAAAGGCAATACCTAGAAAGCATGGGACAAGAAGGGAACAGCTCAGAGATGTACTTCCTAGGCACTTCCTAGTGGAAGTGTGGACAAGCCCTCAGTGACAAGGCAGCATAACCATGGAAAGGTTTAAGCAGGACTTCACCATGCAAGGTACAAGAATGGATGAAAAAGAAGACCCTCAAAAGATAGCATGTATTTTTGCCCATAGCTGAGCATACAACAGTAGGCATAGGCTGGGCCATAGCTAGGGGCTGGTGAGGTGGGCCACCGCCAGGGGCACAGGCAAGGGGGGTACAAAATCGGCTTAAAATATGTCTATAAAGAAAAATATTGATTATTGCCTCATAAGAAAAGGTTTTAAATAGAGGGTAAATTGAACAGGTGACCGGGGGGGGGTGGAGGAGAGGCAGAAAGAATCACTAATTTGTCCATGGCTAGGGGGTGCAATCTGGACGGTTCTGCCAGGGGCGCAAGATCACCTAGCTACGGCTCTGGGCATAGGCAGTCAAAGAAACAGGAGGCAGGACAAAGTGAGGCAGAAAATAAAGGGAAGGCTTGTTGTACTCAGTTCATTAATAAAGCTGTTTCGAGTTCCGCTCCTCTGACCTGCTCATCATTACAAGGACTAAGAGGGTGTGACTGTTGAAGAGAATTTCAAAATCAGTTATGGGGAATCTATGGATGCTCTGGGAAGATGGGCCTAAAGGCATTTCCCAGATGCCCCTAATTTCCTTACTGCAGGATTTATTTCATCAAATTTATGCACTGCTTGATTGAAAAAAACAACAACTGTGTACATTAATGTGTACATTAAAACCAAGGACTTACCCACACTTCCTCTTGTTCAACTGCTTCACGACTGGAAAAACCGCTCTATAGTGCTCAATTAGAGCAAATGGCAATTTAGGTTTTCTTTCCCTGGATTGCCTTTTTTTTAATCTATCACTAAAGAATGAATTTTCCATTGGAAAGGAGTGGGGCAGGGGGAAACCACTCAGACCTATGCTTTCTAGATGTGTAACAAGTGGAAGAGTTTGTGAGCCCCAACGCGGCGGGGGGGGGATACATTTAAAACATCCTGCCCACTTCTTAAAAAAATCCACAAACAGTTAAAGGCCAAAGTTATAGAGGAATTGGGGGGGGCAAGTACCTAAATATATTTTTGCTCTGTAAGACTCACTTTTTCCCTCCTAAAAAGTAAGGGGAAATGTGTGTGCGTCTTATGGAGCGAATGCAGGCTGCGCAGCTATCCCAGAAGCCAGAACAGCAAGAGCGATCGCTGCTTTCACTGCACAGCAATCCCTCTTGCTGTTCTGGCTTCTGAGATTCAGATTCCCCCCCCCCTGATTTCCTCCTCCAAAAACTAGGTGCATCTTATGGTCTGTTGCGTCTTATAGAGCGAAAAATACGGTAGTAACCTGCCACCCCAACTCTACAAGTGGTGTGAGATTGCAGCTCTGAATGATACCACGTATATACTCTGGTTGATCCAATAGAGTATTCATTATCTCAACAGTCTTATAAGTTTCTTTCTTTCCCTCATCGCCCTTCCATTACAACCTCTTTCCTCTGAATAATAAATAATTGGATTTCTATTTGGTTCCCTGACTTTTTTTCTTTTTTTCTCTTCAGATTTTATCTGTGTTGAAATTATGTACATAACATGTACGTCACTGGACTTTTGTTTCCTTCTGTATGCATTATAAAAGAAATATAAATTCAAAAATCCAAATAAAAAAGGAAAGACACCCTCATTGTACATTTGCTCCCTCACAAGACAAAAAGACGAGCAGGGAGGCAGGAGAGAGGCATTATTAGCTCTCAAGCCCACAGCTGCAAGGAGCCTTTACTCCCTGTTCCCTCAGACTGCTGGTTGTTCTAGGGGCAATACGATCCTGTTTACCTGCTTTGGATGAAAGAGTGCTCGGGAGACGTGTTCTTTTAAGGTTGTTTGCTTTGTTTCGATGTGCAACTAGTATTTTAGCTATCTCCTCTATTTAGTTTCTTTTCGTGTCTTTGCATGCTCACTGTTCTCAATAATTGGAGAGACGTCCAGTTTCTCCTTTCTGCTTCTAACTCTCCCCCCTCCATGCAGCCCTTAGAAGGGCGAGGGGGTCCTCTACAGGTGAAAAAGGTCCCCTGCAGCAGTTTTATGGCATGGCCACCCCTGGTTATCAGTACCGATGAAGGGGAGTCTATAAATATTTTTTAAATAATGAACAAGGACACAAACAAATCCCGGCTGAGGGGCACCCACAATTGTGGGGTCTGAGGAGACTATGGTGATGCATCTCCAGCCGTTGCCATTGGCTACAGAGTACCCGTGACATCACAAAAGTACATGGCGGATATATAAGTGGATATAAAGGTGGGCCTATTCTTGTTCCCTCAACAGAACACAGAGGGCAGCAGCTGTGACATGCAGCATTGCCCAGCTTTATTCCACCTGCAGGAGGTGAATTTCCAGATGGACAGAGATGATTATCTGGCAGTGGGATGCTGTGGAGCCATAATAAGGCAAGTTCACTTCTGAGAGGGACCGCAGCTTGAAGGGGGCTGATACCCAGTGTCAGAAGCAGGTTGGTGTCTAGCTGCGGACCTTGTGAAAGTTGACAGGTGTTGATGGGTGGAAGCCGGTGGAATTCCCATTCTGTAAGGCTGAAGGAGGCTGGTGTTTTGTCTTTAGGAGCTGGTGAGTACTTGTGGGTTGGAGACTGGGAACATTTGTGAATGGATAGAGAAAGATGAGGGAATAAGTCTGTTGAAGTTCTTCACAGATATTGCTTGGTATATGCTTGTGTGAGAGAGAGGTTTTGACTGTGGTTGAGGCTAATGGGTGTGCACAAATGTGATGTGTGAAAGGATATTAATGAATAGATGAAACCCATAGAAGTTGGCAGGCAGATGTCACAAAAGTAAATAGTGGCTGAGGGGAAAGAGGTAGTTCTTATGGGGAAGCAGGGAGGGAGGGTAGAGACCAATCAGGATAAGGAGGCAGAGGAGAAATCAAGGCAGGACCAGCTGGAGACACAGTAAGTGGGGGAAAACATTTGGCTCCTTCTTGTCTACTTGAGTTGCCGATTTTTTTGTGCCTGTCTTGTGCCTGTCTCACCTACATAGCTGTAAAAAAACTAAAAACTAATGCTATCACTGAGAATTCCCACCCCTACCCATCCCTGATAAATTTATTAGGATCTCTAGGTTTTGAAAAGTTATGCTTTAGTTGAAATTTGCCTGCTGGGTCTAGTAAGGTGTTGATCCTTCAATGTGAACTTTCATCCATGTATTTTATTTTAAATGATTTTATAAGCTGCTTAGATTTTTCAGTGTACAAGGTAAAAGCAATAAACAATATCATTAAAGCAGAAATACAGCAGAAGATCAGCAAAACAGTAAGTATGAAAGCATGTTGAAACCAATAAAAGAATACTTTTGGGGTAATTCAAACAATTTAAAACAGAGTCCAATCTTATCGGTCAGGGAAAAGAAAAAGGATCTACAAAAAGATACTTTGTGGAATCGGGGGGATCAGACTGTGAGCCTTAATGAGCCACAAAGACCTGGGTTTGAATGTCACTTCTGCACTCAACTAAAGAGAATGCTTTATCCTCCGTCTCCCTCCTTCCTCCCTGCCCCACATATTTACATAAGATGAGATACTTGATTGAGATACTTACATGCGATACTTGCAGCTGCCAGTGCCGTGCTAGGGATTAAACCTGTGCCAGATATGGCTGGGGGATGCTGCCTAACACCCCACCAGAACATTGGGATTCCTAGCTCAGCAGTCCCCACATCTGTCTTTGCCGATGTGATGTCTTAAAGTTCCAAGGTGCCCATTTAGTTCCCCTGCAACACTTTCATCACCCCGGTTTGAGATTTGAAGCCTAAGCTTTAGGAAGCAGCCCCAGTTGCAGTATGTGTTTTCTTTCTTTCTTTAAAAAAAAATTGAATTGTTTAAAAGTGCAAACATAACAAAATGTAAGAAAACAAAGATTTAAAAAATCAATCTGTATAGCTTCTCAGCCTGGAAGGACAAAAATAAAAGGATCTAGAGCAGTTTCAAAGCAATTCCCTTTTAGGAATAATAAATATTTATTAAAGTATTATCCACTTGTAAGTGCCATTGTTATTGAGAATAAAGGTTGTATATAGCCTTAAATTTGAGAAAGGAATTAGCATATACTGGTGGCACAAATACTGTCACTTTCCCCGGGGAAAACCCAACCTTTAGCACTCAAGATTAAAGTTAAAGAGAAGGTTTTCCCTAGGAAAGGAACAAGGCAAGGGGGAATCTGCCAGAAGTGTGGTTTCTAGGCATGGAACACGCTTAAGTATGGATGAGCCCTGAGTGACCATTTACCTCAGTATTTGTGTAAAAAATAAAACCATACCCTATATTGGGGGGGGGGGAGTGTCATTCAAGCTCTACCCTTTAGGTGCTTTTAGTTTGTGAGAAATCTTTTCAAGGACAGCATTTTGCAAAAACCCTTGAACACCAGCAATCCAGATTATTAAGATTAATATCCAAATTACTGAGAGGTGTGCTTTCTTTGCTTACAGATATACACCAAAGAGCCCCCTGAGGGAGCCAGACAGATCCAAAGAACTGGAAGCAGATTCTTCACAGAGCAGCTCCTATAGGAACCCACTATCCAGAATGCTGCGCCTCAAGGTATGTCCACCTTAAAACCTTGCTTCTTCTCTCACTGTATGAAAAGGGGATTTAAATCAGGAAATATTGCTGTGGATTTCCCAGTCAGGAACTGCACTCCTAATTATCTGCTTCCCCCGTGGGGGTTTGAACCCACCACTGTTTGCAAACAATGAACTTTGTAAAGAATGGTCTGTCGGCAAAGGCAACCACCATTTAGGGAAATTTATCATATTGTAATTTTATTTGTATTAAGGATTTTTATTAGTTTTATTCTTGTGCTTGTACTGGGATATAATTAGCTGTTCATGCCTCTGAAATCCTAAATAGGATGGTGGATGGTATATAAATGCTTCTGAGAGTTGTTAGAGTGCTATTCCTCTCAGTTCCCAGAGCTTCAGTCCCCAAAGTTCTCCGGGAAGAGGGACTGGTGGTTAAACCAGTCTGAGAACAAGTGGAGACTCTTTTAAGGAGGGAGAGAAGCAGGGAGTTGGGACAACCAACTTTTTTGCTTCCATATAACACTTGTGCTACGGTAGGTTTTTTTCTGGTCTTCTTGCTGCCTCCCCCCCCCCCCGTGCTTATTCTTTATCAGTGGTAAGATTTATTATTTTCCTCTGCCCCCATCCAATTCTGCTTTCACATCTTGAGTTTATCTGGAAAGTATACTGTCAGGGAACGACTTGGCTGAAGTTGCTGGAGGAGACTTCGTTCCTTTAATGAAGACCAGGTTGCTTTCCTAATGCCTGAAATGTGCAGCGGTGAAAGCAATCGCGGGGAGGGGGGTCGACGGGGGGGGGGTGTTGGCAGGAAGGATGAGGGAAAGCGAGCACTTGTGGCTTTGCAAACCTCTTGAACCTGGGGGGATTTTTGACAATCTTCAAGGCTTTATCCACATCCCAGCAGCTTCAGTGGGAAATGGGAATCCTTCTTTGCCAGGTAGTGATTCCTGGATATCAAACAGCTTGGAGTCAGGTGAGAGGAGGATGAGCCCATAAGTCTTGTAAACTCTGAGGATCCACTCATGGGTGTAGGCAGGGGGGCAGGGCAGCTGCCCACAGGCATAGGATTTTTGTTAGAGGGGTTTTGGGGAGAAATCATGGGTAGAAATACGTGATTTCATTACGTGGGGCAGGCTTCTGCTGGGGGGAGTAGGGGGCAGAACCTCCGTTAAGTGAGTGCTTTCGATGCTGCCCCAAACTTCAACTCCAAAGCTGGACTATGATAGACCATGTGGAAGGAGAAGAGACTCAGCAAAGAGCATTTAAGAAGGCTGAAGATAGCAGACCTAGTAAAGTAAGTGGAAATCTTTTGCCCTACCACAAAAAGCCTCTGCTCATCTCTCTTGCTCAGCCATGGGTATGTCTAAGGAGTCAGGGAGGGGCAGCTTCCCCCCATGTGCTCAGCCATGCGCACCACTTGTACCATAGAGCTGTCATTCAGTGCCTTGCAGAAAGTAAAGACATGGCTAGTGACAACAATGACAGGGGTGCGTCTCAATGGGCTTTGGTTACTGAGTATGCACAGAAAAAACTGCATTGGGAAAAAAGGAGGAATTTGAGAAAGAAGTGCCGAAAAGGTTTTCAGCAAATCCAAGAAAACTTGTTTTAGTTTTGTTGTATTTTAAAAGTAACATACAAAATACATGTTCCTTGTAATTTCGCAAAATTTACTCGTTAACTGCATGAAAGGTACTCCCTGGTGCTAATTGTTTTATTTAACTTCCTAGTTTTCAAATGACTGAAAATTTTGACAGGATTTTTCTGAGCACTTGGGGGCAAAAGAATAACTACAGCACCCACGACAGGTGGCCATTCCAACCTCAGCTAAAAAAACCTCCAACGAAGGAGAGTTCACCACCTTCCAAGGAAGTCTGTTCCACTGTCAAACAGCTCTTACTGTCAAAAAGTTCTTCCTGTTTAGTCAGAACCTCCTTTCTTGTAACTTGAAGCCATTGGTTTGAGTCCTACCCTCTGGAGCAGGAGTAAACAGGCTTGCTCCATCTTCCATGTGACAGCCCTTCAGATATTTGAAGATGGCTATCATATCTCCTCTCAGTGTCCTTATATCCAGGCTAGGTAAAGGTAAAGGGTAAAGGGACCCCTGACCATTAGGTCCAGTCGTGACCAACTCTGGGGTTGCGGCGCTCATCTTGCTTTATTGGCTGAGGGAGCCGGTGTACAGCTTCTGGGTCATGTGGCCAGCATGACTAAACCGCTTCTGGCAAACCAGAGCAGCGCACGGAAACGCTCTTTACCCTCCCGCCGGAGCGGTACCTATTTATCTACTTGCACTGTGGCGTGCATTCAAACTGGTAGGTTGGCAGGTGCTAGGACCGAGCAACAGCAGCTCATCCCGTCGCGGGGATTCGAACCGCCAACCTTGTGATTGGCAAGCCCTAGGCTCTGTGGTTTAGACCACAGCGCCACCCTGTGTCCCTCATATCCAGGCTAAATATACCCAATTCCCTTAATCAAAGAATGTATCAATTTTATGACATAAGTAAGGACAACCAGGAGTCAGGCTCAGCAAGCAAGGGAGCCCATGCCACCTTGGAACCCGGCTGGACCTCATTACTCAAGCAAAAATCATCTGCAAGCCCTTAGGGCCCAGGGAAAGCCAATGGCTAACCTGGGTGGGCAGTCAAGCCCAGATCTGGACCATTCCTTACTGAGCTGCTGCATTTATGTGGCTCACCACATGAGGGCAGCAGTTCATGAGGAAGCGAAGGCCTTGGACTCTGCCCTGGACTCATTAAGGAATGGTGGCACAAACACCTAACTAATAATTATAATGCTTGCTAGTAGAGGTGAGAGAGCAGCTCTGTGGGCATAGCCTGTTTTCCCTCCTTCTTGTTCAGGTTTTACATAGTCATTTAGAATAAACAAAACATGTCATGTAACAACAACCGTGTAAGGCAGGACAGTATCATTATGTTGCAGATGGGAAACCAAGGCTGAAAAAGGCAAGCCTCAAGCCACATGGCAAAGGTGCAGTTTGACTCCTGATCCAATGCTCATGATCCAATTTAATTTCAAACTGATAAGGTTTTTTATTTATTTATGTTGTAAAATTTATACACTGCTGGGTTGTTGTTTTTTTAAAAAATGAAAGCCCTCACAGGTGTCTAAAGACTGCTGTCTAAAATAATCGATAAGGAGAATAAGCAACAATAGTTTTAATACTTTCCTCCTCCTAGTGGTGCAGCAATAAAATTGCTAGCATATTTGCAAAGCTAAGCAGGGTCTGGTGTGCGTTGCAGGGGGTTGGCCAAATCAGTGTTTCTCAACTGGGGTGTGGGGAGGGGTCACCTGGGAGCCCCCAGGGTATTCCAAGGGGGGCACAGGTGAAAATTGCATAACTGGGGAGCCACAGCACGAGACCAGGGGGCCACAGAGGGAAGTGAGAAGTGAAGAAAACAGAGACGTGGCCAAGAAAAGAAGAAAGAAAACACAAACAGACAGAGAAGTAAAGCAAATACAGTGGTACCTCAGGTTACATACGCTTCAGGTTACATACGCTTCAGGTTACAGACTCCGCTAACCCAGAAATAGTACCTTGGGTTAAGAACTTTGCTTCAGGATGAGAACAGCAGCTCAGTAACAGCAGCGGGAGGACCCATTAGCTAAAGTGGTGCTTCAGGTTAAGAACAGTTTCAGGTTAAGAACGGACCTCAGGAACGAAATAAGTTCTTAACCCGAGGTAACACTATAGAGTGAACCGAGAAGTGACCATAGTTTCCAGTGGATGGATCACCACACACCCCCTACGGCAACATTGCTTCCATTTCCTTCTTCCTCCCACTTTGGGATAAAGCAAAATTGTTTTTCATGGCATTTCCAACTTTGGTAGAATCAGGTTTCAGTAGTATGAATTATTTGCTCGGCTTAATGCAGAATTGCCTCAATGGACAGAGATGATCTTCGGTTATCCCTAACAGAGATAGAACCGGATATAAAAAAAGCTTGCTTCTGGTCCTCAAGAACAAGGTAGAGAAATACTTAAAAGTATAAGTTTTTATGTAATTGTCTTTTCTATAAATTATAAAAATTGTAAGTTAAGCATGTTCCATTTACAAACAAAACTACCTTTCTTAATAACTACCTTTGTACAGGTAGGAAGGGGGGGCACAGGAAGGAAAAAAGTTCAGAAGGGGGCCACAGCTCGAAAAACGTTAAGAAAATTTGGACCAGATGACCCTCAAGATCTCTTCCTACTCTACCATTCTATGATTCAAAAATTAAAATAACGATAGACTGAAAACAGGTTGAAACTCACATCAGCTTTCTAAACATCTGGGTAAAAAGGTGAAGGTAAAGGGACCCCATCTGGGTAGGCTTGTCTAAACAAAAAGTGTTTTCAACAGGTGCCAAAAAGAATACAGTCAAGGTGCCTGCTGGGTATCAATAGGCGGGGAGTTCCAGCAATACTGCTTTTAAGCAGGACAGGGCCTAGCAGGGTAATTTTAAAAGGTTTTATATATATATATATATATAAAAGCCAAATCATCACAAAATGGTGCAGGGACTCCAGTACCCTTCGTAATCCTTCTTGGCACCTCCTGGGTCTTCCTTGGCCCTCCTAAAAATATGGCATTGCTCCCGAGTCTGGATCTCCCTGACATTGTTCATTTCAGCGCCTGGAAGCCTTCATCACAAGGATGGTCCTGCTAGGGTGACTGTTTCTGCCTCCTTCCAGCTCTCTCTTAATGCTCACTTCATCCCGTGAAGGCAGCTGCTTAGCAGTTACTGCTTCCAGGATGGAGCACAGCATACGAGCAAATGTCCATATTTAGGCAGCACGAGGAGGAGCTACTTGGTTTGTGCAAACTCCCCCCCCCTCCTTTTCCTCTCTTGGCTGATGAGGAAAAGCAGGCAGGCAATGCTAACTTGCTCCAGTCGCTCAGCCCCTAGCTCTGGGCCTGGACGTCCAAGCGCGTCAGCAGCTTTGCCCAAGGATATACAGAGTCCATCTGGACCACGGCAGGGCTTCTCCAGCCTTCTGCTGATGGTGGGTGAATGTGCCTGCAGTAACAGCAGCAGCAGCAGCAGCAGCCCTGGCTGACCACCGGTCCTCCTCAGGATGACTCCCCAGCAGAAAGCCAGCTTGTCACCACAGGGGCAGAGTGAGCAGAATTTGGGAGCCTGTCCTCCCACCCAGGAGTGGAGCAAGGCAAGTACTTGAATGGTGTGAAAGGAGGCTGAAGGTGCAGAGTCTGTGTCAAGAGGTACAGCTGTGCTGGCTGTTCCATGTGTTTTGAGAAGTTACCTCTCTGTCCGGGCTGGAACGGCTCGTCCCCACATTCCTTCCTGGACGTTTCACTTTTTCCAATTTGTTTTTCTTCCCCTTCCCTTCTATTTATTGCTCGTGTGCTCATTTCTCCGCCAGCTTCTCCTGATGAGCCGCTCTTGAATCCTGGCTTATTTTCTTTTACTTGATCGTACCGCAGAATCTGCTGAACCCGCAGCTGCTTCCTCCGACCATACGTATTTCCCCGCGCCGGGATAAACTTTCCGTGCTTAGCTAGACAGTGTGTAACCACTAGACCTGTCCAACACACTTTCCTCTCGGCAGCCAACACATCTCTGTGCGCAGAGTACATGCTTATACAACGGTTCTCTGTGTGCTGTTCTTGTGCATGCCATATATCATGCACATGCTAAAACAGACAGGTCTACCACTTTGCAGTGCTTCTGAATACCAGTTGCTGGAAACTGCAGGGGCAAAAGTTGCCCTTGAGCATCCCACTGGGGCATCTGGTAGGCCCCTGTGAGAACAGAACGCTGGACTAGATGGGCCATTGGTCCAATCCAGCAGGCTCTTATCCGTTAGACAATATTTGCTCAGCACACCCATTAGGCAGAATTCCATAAATATGTTTGTGGTTTACCAAGACTGAATAATATAATCACAGACTGATTCATGGCTTGACATTTCAGGGCCATTTCACACATTCCCTGGGCAATATAAACCCAGATTTATATCCAACCCACAGCCAGTTCTCTACTCCTGGAAGAGTGTAACTGTCCAATATGCATATTTTAAAGCACCTGTCAGTCACACTGACAGTTCGCATTCTGAAGACTGCCTAAGACTATCAGTAGCTACATGGTGGCTATGCTCTGGTCAGAAGCAGTAATTCTTCTGAATACCAGTTGCTGGAGACTACAGGAGGGGAGTGGGCTCTTGTGTTCAGGTGCTGCTTGCTGGTTTCCCACAGGCATCTGGTTGGCCACTGGATGCTACACTAGATGGGCCACTTGTCTGATCCAGAAGAGCTCTTCTTCCTTTCTTCTGTTTAAGTAGACACCTGAAAATTGCAAAGCATAAAGAGGCATTTCGTGTAAAGCTGTTGGGAGTTTTTTGCTAATCTGGATGGTTAAGACCATGACTTTATTCTACTTGAATTCTTCATTCAAATGTTTCAAGGGGACGTCTACTTAGGGTGGCCATGTGTCCTACATTCCCAGAAGAGAGTACTGTATTTGATGAGCTGTCCGGTTTAACAGCAGAAAACCCTAAGAAGCGAGAGCAAGTTGTACACCAACAGTTAGGACCTTGGCAGCAGACTAAGCAGAGATGGATATATGCATTTCTGTTTAAATTATAGTAATCATTTGCAGTATAAATATAAATTAGCACAGGGTGATGCATTTCCTCTCCTGGAGTGATGAGTAAGTGGGCAGCTTATACCCACTGGGTAGGAAATGCCTGGCAAAGAAGGTGCTCAGTTGCTCCAGACCAGCTTACTTGATGCTTGAAGCATGAGCCCTGCAAAGTTTAGGTAGACCTACGCCAGCTGCTGCCCTCCACTTGTAGAGGTGGCCGAATTTCATGGTGAGGTGAATTTCTGTCAACCAAGGCTGCTGTTTTTTATACTGTTGTTATACTGTTGTGATGCTGTTTTGTCTGCTAATGTTATAGAACTGAATGCTGTACAGGTGGTGGTGGTGTGGAACAACAGGTATACTTGCAGGAGAAATTATCCCATTACCTGATGCTACTTTAGATGCTATAAAATACCTCACCTTTCCTCTGAGGAGCTCAAGGTGGCATACGTGGTCTTCCTCATCATTTAAATCCCCACAACAATATTGTGAGGTGGGTTAGACTGAGAGGTCATGACCAGCCCCCAAGGTTGTGGAGAACAAGGTTCCTATTTTTGTGTGGGAGTGTACTGTGGTTCATGCCTTTTTGGGGAAAGCCTTTTATCTGACCTCCAAAATCACTAAACAATCTATGTCTCCTCTAATTTGGGCACTTGCCTGGCGTATCACTGGATCTGACCCCAAATTCTACTCTTAAATCTAAAGAATTAATTTCCTTCCTGAAGCTAGGCTAGTTATTGCCCAATATGGAAGGAAACCTCTAATATACCAATAGTGGTTGGGGTTAATAACACCTGGAACATTGCTCTATCAGAATGCCTCACATATCACTGGTGTATAATCAAGGGCATCTCCAAAAAGATACCTTTGACACAATTTAATCTCCCTTTTTCTCTTTTATTGGGAATGGGATATTTTAATGCCATAATCATTACAGAGGTGTCTGTGGAAGTGATATATTGATTGAAAAATGTCTAGTATACCAGATCAGTAATTGGGTCCCTATTGAGGGTATTTGGTGAGCCAACATGACAGTGATGAGGGATTGAGGATTGAAGTAATTTTTCTGTAGGATTATGGCAGTGGACAAAACTGAAGTGTAACTTTTGAATAGACGTGTGTGTTTTATAATAATAATAATAATAATAATAATAATAATAATAATAATAATATGTGGCATACATGACTGTCCATAGCCACTGTATGTCAACAACCCTGGTCACCCAGTGAGCATTGTAGCTGAATGGGGATGGAGTGTCACCTACCACAGATGTATGGTAACTAATTTATAAGAAAATCAATAGCTCACCAATAATTGGCTACCTTGTAACAACTCAGAATCGTCAATACAAACAAATGTGACCAAAGGAAATAGATTTGAAATTTATATGAGCAGCAAAACCTTAATACAAAGTGAGGAAGGTGTTTTGTGCCAGAATCCAACTTGGTATATTGTAAATAAGTAATAAATGCTCTCAGAGGGGCTCATCTCCAACTCCCCCCCCCACTGCCCCCTTGACTCTTAGCTCTCCTGTAGGTCCTCCCACTGTCCTCCAGGGGGCGGTACCACCCACTTTGGGGACCACTGCCATACACTACCATGCAAAGACATTTCCCTTCCAAGTGACTGTCCTTGTCACTCTCCAGCTCTTCCAGCTGCAGGCATTTATTTCTTTAGTCTTACTAGCCAGAGTGGTGCAGTGGTCAGAGTGTCAGACTAGGACACTCCATCCCCATTCAGGTGAAGGTTTTTGCATATTTGGTAAGTTGTTGTATATTAATATTTTGTGCTGCAAATTTGCTTCACCCTTATGTTTTTGTTAGTAAGAATATGTAAAAAAGACTTTTATGCAATATTCTTTGCCATTTATATTTTTTTTCTAAGCTACAGAGCACATGCTTATTTTTACACAGGTTTATTTTTTGAATAAGGGAGCAATTAATTGTTACTCTTCTGAATTTTACTGTGTTAGCATCCTCCTTAGTGGGTCATGCAAAGCCCTATTCTAAATAATGCTTTGACAGGGTAGGGGGCTCTGGTGATGATTTCAGGGAACCAGGGGATAGTGGTCCGAAAAAGTTTGGGAACCACACTGGTCAGTGGATACACAGTGCTGCCCACTTGGGGTTTTCTCCTTTCCCCAGGTGCCCCCAGTCTGTCCACAGCACAAGGTTGGCTGCCCTCCCTTCTTTTCTTGTTGTGCCAAAGTGAGAAGATTCAGAAATGTTTAAGCCTTGTGTGAAAGGGGAGCTACTTCTAAATAGCTTGGTGTTAGCTTGGATAGCTCAGTTGGTTAGAGCACGATGCTGATAACACCAAGGTTGCAGGTTCGATCTCTGTATGGGACAGCTGCATATTCCTGCATTGCAGAGGGTTGGACTAGATGATCCTCAGGGTCCCTTCCAACTCTACAATTCTATGATCCTTACTCTGAATATTATTGCTCCCTTCGAGTCCATTCCTGCATACCAGTGCGGATATGAAAGGTCCGTCCCGTCCCGTCCCCCCACCCAGTAGGATTTACACTAGGGTAGTTACAAAATCCCCATCTCTCTTCCTTCATTTTTGCAGCCCAGTCTCAGGTGGGGGGTCATTTTGGTGATTTTTCAGAAAGGTGTGGAATTCAGCATGGTGGGGCGAATGTTATCATAGTCATTTATTTAGACCCCACCCTTTGCCCTGACATGGTTCAGGGTGACTAACAGATAAAAACAAGAACCACTAAAAATAGGGGGGAAACAATACAGTGGTACCTTGGGTTACATACGCTTCAGGTTACACACTCCGCTAACCCAGAAATAGTGCTTCAGGTTAAGAACTTTGCTTCAGGATAAGAACAGAAATCGTGCTCCAGCGGCGCGGCAGCAGCAGGAGTTCCCACTAGCTAAAGTGGTGCTTCAGGTTAAGAACAGTTTCAGGTTAAGTACGGACCTCCAGAACGAATTAAGTACTTAACCTGAGGTACCACTGTAATCAAAAAACAAGTAAACATTGATAGAATTAAAACTATATACACATACACAATCTTATTAGAAACATACAGATAATTACCATAAAACCAGCATGGCGACAGCCCTTTCATTAAAAGCAGCCAGTTCTCAAAAGAAGTTCTTCACCTGCCAGCAGAAGGCCAGCAAGGAGCGGGCCAGTCTAACTTCTCTAGGGAGGGAGTTCCAAAGTTGTCTAGGAGCAGCCATCACCGAGAAGTCTCTCAGGTCCTGGGCCCCCATGAAGTGTGCCTGTGAGGATGGCGGGACTGAGGGAAGGGAACCCAGGCAGGTTCCTATAAGGGAATAACGTATTTCAAATAGCTTGGGCCTAAGCTGTGTAACAATAACACCCTGCACTCCTTTCCTTTTGGTAAATGGTTGCTTGTGGGTGGTGTCAAATATTTATTTTATTTGCAATCAGAAGAATAGGATGGGCCCCTATGAAAGATATCTCATGTATCAAAGAGTAAAGAGGCGCATCTGTGGCACACTACGGAAGCTATGCCATGTGAATGCCTGACTAAATAGCACCATATCTCCTGGGCCACTTTCCCCTGCCTTGCAGCTGCCGTTTCCCTGCCAACCCCCGGAATATCCATGGAGTGACATGGGCTGCATTCACACAGCAGTCTATGCCATTTCACTTATGTTTATTTCCAAATTATTTAAATTTGTATACTACCCTTTATCTATAGATCTCAGACTAGTTCATAACCTAAGGTTACAATATAAAAAGCACAAAATGATTCATTCTCTCCTACTACCTGTTGCATCTAGGCTGCAACTGGTCAGTTTCAGCGCAAGCCTATGATTGCTGGCTGCATCTTGCCTTCTCCCTATCATGTTACTTTGGTAAGTAGTTCGATAGGGAGAAGGTCCTGAGTGTGTGTGGCTCTGCTCATGGATTTTCAGAATGACTTCTTAATGGCTTAAGAAAAAGAAGGAGCTTGGTATATTACAAGACCAAACTACATTGCAAGGTGGATCATTAAGAGACTGATCAACAAAGACCTGAGATTTAATAAACAGTGTATGTAAAACTTTAGAGCCAAATGTTGTTTGACTCCCAACTCCCACCATCCCTGATGATTCTGGAAACCTAGCAGAATATAGTGGTAGTTTAGGACTGATTTCTATATTAATTGCTTTGGGGGGGGTGATATTTGCAACCTCATTGACCGAGAAAATGGTGAAGGGTAATGTGATAAAATGTCAGGCTCTAATCTGGCATGCAGTCCTTTCCTGCTGCTTTCATGGGGGGGAATCATGGGGAAACAGAAGCAAGTATGTGCAGAAATAGGGGTGGGGGCGTTGCCCAGTAATGTAGTGCAGTGTTGTGCCACACCACACCCACTGATGTGAATGAAATTTATCACCACATGCCAGCAGATCAGTAAAAAAGCAGCACTTCCATAACACAACAGTTAGAGTACTGCAGCATGAAAGGAATGTTAGAAAACTACCACAATATTTCCTGCATCTGAATGCACCCCTGGTGTCAGGAAATGTAACATCATTTCAAGGAGACAAGTTGCAGTTGCAGGGGGTGGGGGGGTGGAGGGCAGCAAGCAAAGGAGGCTAGTGGCACCACCTCTGTTGTCAAACAGCTGGAGTAAAAACACAGAAAAACGCAGCGTCAAGAAGAATGGGCCTGTGCCCTATGGCTATGGTGTATGTAGGACTGGATCAAAGGACAGACGTCCAGGGCTCTGCAGCCCTGGGCCCCCAAAATGAGCATGGCAGGTGATGCAGCACACATGGTTGCTGAGCTTTTTTTTAGGGAAACCCCAAAATTGTTGAGGTTTTTGTTGTTCAGTTGTTGTTTTTTACTTGCCTAAGATCCAAAACAAAGCACCACCTTTAGGAAATTCCTCCCGGACATTCATTCCGCCTCTGAAATCATGGTAATGTCCAAGAAAATCCAGGCATACGGCAGTCCTACTGGTGTGGGTATGCCTGGGAGTTGAAGACACCAGGCTGATACTTACCACTGTAGCATCCTTCCTTTCCACTTATCTTTTCTTTAAAACGTTTTATAGCCACGGGGCAGATACCTGGCCGTGTGCATGGTTATCGGTGCTCATTTTATCATTTCTAATTGGAAACCACACGGGTCTTCTTTTCTACAACAAAATGCTGATTATTAGTCCCAAAGAAATGTATTGAAAGCATAAGGAAGCATGTCCCATTTTGTTCCTTTAGTCATGATGGTGCTGTGATCTCAGTGACTTCAAAATGCAAAACTGCACGTGCTCAGAGTCCTTCCTTTATTTCTTTTTAAAAAATCGGTGCTGGTAAACTTTTTTTTAAAAAAAAATTATTTTGGCTCTAACATGGCAGGAATGTAGAACCAGCTTCAAACGCAGCTAGGCTGTTCTTTTTATTAATTCAGAAGCTGGGCGGGGGTGGGCAACACACATCAAACAAAATGCAGTATTTCGTAAGAAACAGCGTGACAGATACAGGATAGGTGTGGACTGTGGCTATGTTTACAACACTTCCCAAACAAACAATGGGAGTATACTGCATGTGTCCACTGGGTCAGTTTTTATCTGAGCTGTGGCACATCTGGGGAAGGGGATTCAAACCATTGGATGCCCCTGCATACAAAACATTCCCAGTGCATGGAAAGCCAGATTGATCTGCTTTACCCTGCATTTTCTTAGTGCAAGGGAATTTGATGGTGTGAAAGTGGACTAATGTCTGGAGTTGCTCTGTCCAGACACAGGGCCAACCACCTTCAGGAGAACTTTGCCATGGTGGGCATGTGGGTGGTTTCCTCTCAGACATTTAAGGTAAAGGTAAAGGGACCCCTGACCATTAGGTCCAGTCGTGGCCAACTCTGGGGTTGCGGCGCTCATCTCACTCTATAGGCCGAGGGAGCCGGTGTACAGCTTCTGGGTCATGTGGCCAGCATCACTAAGCCACTTCTGGCGAACCGGAGCAGCACACGGAAACACCGTTTACCTTCCTGCCGGAGCAGTACCTATTTATCTTCTTGCACTTCGTGCTTTCGAACTACTAAGTTGGCAGGAGCAGGGACCAAGCAAGGGGAGCTCACCCCGTTGTGGGGATTCGAACCACCGACCTTCTGCTCGGCAAGTCCTAGGCTCTGTGGTTTAACCCCACAGTGCCACCCGCATCCCTCATTTAGGACATTTAGGATGCAGCAAATGCCTAACACTTTAGAACAGTCCTTTCAGTCTTGGGTCCCTAGTTGGACTGCAACTCCCACCATCCCTGGCTGAGGAGGCTGGGAATGATGGGAGTATTAGGCCAACAACACCTGGGGACAGGAAAGCTGAAGAACACCAACTTGGATGAAAGAAATTCCCTCCTCCTCCTCCTGAAAGGAATAACAGTAAAGTTAAAAGCACATCAATCCTACACAGCTTCTGTGGGAAGGAAACATGAATCCCTGTTATCCATGTGTGTAGGGTGAATAGCAAGAGAATCAGCTGGGTGCTTAGATTCAAAATGTGAGGCTAAACTCACCCTCCAGCAGAAGAAATTCCCCAATAGCAGATTTTGAACTCACAAAAGCAGCATTATAATGTGGGGATATAGGTTACTGTACCCTTTTATACCACTTAGCTGTATCCAGAGCTTCCCTCTTTCCTACCCCTCTTAGCACTGAACTGGTCATAACACTGAAGTAAGTTTCAAATGTGTTACTTACAAAACGTTCTAAAGGTCAGATTCATTCATGTATCCAGACAGCAGCAAGGAAAACTCAGGCAGAATACTCTTGGATAGAATATACAGAAAGGTTGCTTCAAACACATGCTCTAAGCTTGGAGCCTGCTTAGGTCTGCTTAGACACGTCTTCTTTGGCCATTAACATGTGAAGAGAAAGAAAAGGCTTCACTTCCTCTCTCATTTGAGAAGAGGGGGCATCACTTAGCTGAGTGATGGAATCCAGCTCTATTGTCTTAACCCCTTCACACACTAACTAGCACTCATGCGTAGTTATGTTTGACTGCAATTTCCCATCGTTTTTATGTCCAGGCTGCTTCAGGCTGAGCTTGCAGTTGTCTTATCTGTGCCTCCCCTTCACATGGAACTGCTAGGTCCTGCATCTTTTACAGCTAGATCATTGAATCAGTTGTAGCAGATAAAGCAGGCCTGATCTCCAAGAGGTCTTGGAAGTTTTAGGGCAAGGATAGGGAATCTCTTTACAGATTGGTCTCAGGCCCAGACATACCTGCAATTTGCCACTTGTTTGCTAAATTCACAGGTCTAATGGTTGGGCCAAGTGTGCAGCCGAACAGCAGAGGGAACTTAAGAGGTGACAGGCTAGAAGTTTACAAAATCATGCAAGGCATAGTGAAAATTGGTTAGAGAAAAGTTTTCCTACCTGTCTCATAACTCAAAAACTTGTGGACATCCAAGGAAACTGAATGTAGGAATAGATAAAAATTAGTCCTTATTAGTAGTATTAGTGTTATCAAAGCAAAAAAAAAAAATCAACACAATAATAGAGATAGAAATACAAAGCAAAACAAACAGTGCAGTATACTCTCCTTAAACCAGGTAAGCAGAGTACTTAAAACCATTCCGAAAGCCAAATTTCACACTACCATGGAGAAGGGCCCTGGGTGTCTGTATTTGTTGGATATATGGAAGACTAGATGGCCCGTTGGCCTGATCCAACAGGCACTTCTTAAGTTCTTCATTCTGCTCCAGTGCTTTTCAACAGCAATTCATTGTACAGAAATTAGCAGGTGGCAAGTGATTATCAAGACCTGGGCAATCCAGTTTTTCCCAGTCAGTTGGCAATCCTTTGTCAAGGTGCATATGCAAACTAGCCAGAGGGAAAGGAAGAGAGCAGGGTGTGGCTTTTCTCATGTCTGTACCTGCCCAAATTCCTTCTTAATAATGCCATTACTTGGCACTTGCCTGTAGCTTTCAGATGTCCAAAGCACTTAACATTATCCCGTCATCTTACAACAACCCTGTAAAGTACACCAGTATTATTAATGCCAAGTTGCAAATGGGAAGTCAAGGGTGATTGGCTTACCGAAGGGCGGGGGGGGGGGTGCTTCCAAAATTCTGCATCTGAATTTCATAGATGAGTAGAGTTGGAAGAGACCAAATGGTTTTCTAGTCCACTCCCTTCAGTGCATGAATTTGTTCCCAGATTTTGGAGTTCCAACTTTACCTGAAGATTTTGCTTCTGAAGTGGAGCTGTGCCTTAGAAAGTTTTTATCTTTCCTTCCTGCCCCACTTCCCATTTCCAAATTCTGTAAAGAGCACTGCTTTCAGTTCCTTCGCATCTCTCTCCTCTCTCCCCATTTTGTGGTGATAATATATTTTGGTGGTTTTTAAGGTTTACCAGTGAGCACATAACTCTTGTGTACTGACACACATCTCAAAGGTGCCTTCCATCTTGCTCCCTTTTCTCCTTCAGGTGGTGTATACACACACCAGTATACACACACAAGGTGGTGTATACACACCCAGTTTGTTATTTTGTAAAGGCGTTTTTGTAACCATTGCTTTGCAAGTGTGCTTACCTGCAGCCTATGCAGGTAGCACGAGTAATTGTTAAATCATTGCCATTTATATATTTGGGCAAAACCTGCACCCAAATCATTTTTAAGGCAGGATCTTGCAAAACATGTTTCCTGACCAGGAATTGAACCCGGACTGTGGCGGTAAGAGCGTCGAATCCTAACCACTAGACCACCAGGGAATTTTTTTTAATTACTGCCATTTGTACCTACAGAAGGTGTATCCTCTTTCCCTAAATTGTATGCTTGTTCCTTTGCACCCTCTCCTTTCAACGCTCAACACCTTTTTTGAATCTCTTGACCCCCATAAGTTTATTGATAAACCGGAAGACTAATATCACTGTGTTTATGTTAGCACTCTGTGTGTCCAGTGGTTTCCTTCCCTTGCATCATGCAGGAAACTTTACAACTACATACCTGGCAGGGCACTGTAAGTATGCTCAAAGGCTATCTGCTCTGGCACAATGCATGGCAAATTACAGTGTTTTATTTCAAGGTACCGTATTTTTCGCCCCATAGGACGCACTTTTTCCCCTCCAAAAATGAAGGGGAAATGTGTGTGCGTCCTATGGGGCAAATACAGGCTTTCGCTGAAGCCTGGAGAGCGAGAGGGGTCGGTGTGCACCGACCCCTCTCACTCTCCAGGCTTCAGGAAGCTCCGCACAACCCTCGGGAGCCCGGCACGAAGCCGTGCCGGGCTCCCGAGGGTTGCACAGAGCTGCCTGCACTCCCAGGCTTGGCGCAGCTCCACGCAACCCTCCGGAGCCCGGCGCGGCTTCGGCATCGCTCTGGCTCCCGTTCTGAGGGCTGGGGTCGGGGGAAGCTAGGCCGAAAAATACGGTACTTGAGTTTTGCTATGCTCTGAATCTCCATGCCCTGGCACTAGACAGGCTGGGACCCAGTTTGATTTATTTAACGAGGAGTGCAAAAAAAAGGGGTGGTTGGGAGGCACTTCTGGCTTCCAATATATCTGCTCCTGTTATACCTATTAATTCCATTGGGGTCATTGTGGTTTCTCAAAGGGCAACACACAAAATAGACATGCCTCAAACCTGTCCAGCTGCCACCATAAGCAGTCATGCCATGCTTCTCGGTTGAAAAAAGTTTATAGGGACTGTGACATTAAGTTGATCAAAGCTTTGCAATTTTAATAAACTGGATTCAGCAGCAGCAGCAACAACAACTGAAGTGCCTTTTTGCAGAATCCACACATGATGTTATTAGCACCAAAATACTGGCCTGTACTTTTTCATTTAATGTGGATTTACCCTTTCTGGAGAAAATCCAGTGTGTTGGTTGGTTGTTTTTCAAGTCGGTTGCCGATGACCCTTTTGCAATATCCATTTACATCCCCTTTCTGCAAAAACCCTGTGTCTTGACACACAACCTTTTGGAAGAGTCTGCTCTAAGTTCGAAGCGAGACAACAGCTTCCGCCACCCTAGAGGTGGAAGGTGGTTTTAAAGAGCGGTGTCTGCTTCTGATATGTGGATATCCATCCTTCTTTCACCTCTGCTCTAAAAAGGTTTTGCATGGATTCAAAAACCTGCCAAACCTCTTTGAGCACGTGTGCCAGTCAGTAATGGGAAGGAAGTATATCTGTACAACATAGAAAATGATGCCTCTCCTAACCCGACTTTTAGCCAACTTAAAATACTATTGACTGTCTCCTGCTTTAAAAGAATGAATGCAGCATGTTTTAAATAAGGCTCTTTCCTGTGAATTGTATGCCAACAAACAAGACCTTTTCCACTTAACGTTTCCCTTAAGGGGAACGTTACAGTCAGCTGCCAGTAGTTCTGTGGAGCTGCCTGGGGTGCTATTTATTTATATACAAACTGGGTGTTGTTATTAGAAACAGCTGGCAATGCTAAAAGTTAAATTTCTAGTTCGTGGGTTAAACGGCTTCAGACGTCTTTACACCTAGAGAGAAGCATTGATCTCAGTGCAAATGCTTTCACTATCATCCATCCCAGAGGCATCCTGGTGGTGGAATGGTGCAGTCTTGTTATGTCGTGTAAGTTATGGGACAAGGGGAGAGAACTTAGCATGGGATGCTGTTTTTAGGCGTATTCCCACCGCTTGTGTAGCATGAAATTCTGAGCTCAATATTTTTTCTAGGGTCTATGAGCATAGGTATTCTGTTTAACTCTTGCCTTTATGAGTCATCAGTTGACATCACCTAACCCTTAAACACACACACACACACACGCCTAACTAGGCCCATATGCATTACCACATAGAATCACAGAACTGTAGAGTTGGAAGGGACCTCAAGGAATCTCAGCTGAAGCATCCATGATAAATGGCCATCCAGCCTCTGCTTAAAAATCTCCAAGGAAGGGGAGTCTATCACCTTCCGCAGGAGTTAATAATGCAATGAGTGAAGCAGTACACACATACACATTCCCATGAATTTATTGTCAATCAGTTGCACTTCATGACACTCCCTCCCTCCCTCTCTCTCTCTCTCTCTCACACACACAAAGGGCTAGGTTGTGCAAACATCACCAGCTTAAAATGCAGCTAGGTCATTATATTTCTTAATTCTGATTGAAGCTGGTTTGGGAGAAAACAAATCAAAATACAGGATTTCAGAAGAAATAACAGGTTAGATATGGGTTGTGGCTAATGCTATGTGTACACTGCTTCCCAAGCCAGAGCTGGGAGCACACTGGGTGCCAGACAGAGTAAACAGGAGGGTGCACACTAGGGTATTAGGAGTCTAGGGTAGGAGCTGTCCACTCTAACTACATGGTGTGTTCATTTGGATGCCATATCCCCTGAATTTTGGTGGTTGCAAATGGCATCCCTACACAAAGAATACTGTTGTAGCTGGGGTACCAGAGTGAATATTATAAACTAATAAACAGTTGTGTTTAGATATGGATGCAAGAGATATGGTATATTGGGATATGAATGCAAGAGAACTGCTCCTCTGCCCCCACCCCTGCTCTGAGGAGTGGAAAGAAACAGGATAATTAGCAGGTTGCATAGATGATGGGGGGCCTGATGTCACAAGAAAAAATGTCCTTTTTGAAATCTAAAGGTTTGCTGGGAGGAAGTGGGGCAGAATTCCATGGGCTGTTGTGGAGGTGAGAAGCAAAACAAAGAGATGGCGCATGGGATGTCTCTGAAAGCAGTGCTGGGTGGTGGGGAAGGAGTTAGAAGATAGGAAGCATAGGAACATAGGGTGCTGCCTTATATTGAGTCAGATCACTGGGTTCCTCTAGCTCAGTATTGTCTACACTGACCAGCAGAAGCTCTTTGCAGGGTTCCAAGCAGGGTTCTGTCCCAGCCCTACCTGGAGAGGCCATTGGGAACGGAACCTGTGACCTTCTGCTTGCAAAGCAGTTGCTTTAGCACTGAACTATGGTCCTTCCACCGAGGGTCTACTTCATGTACATTTTCAATCCTGCAACAACCTTCCTCTTTAAAACCTTTGTAGGAAATAAACAGACCGATAGGAAATAAACAGACCAATAGTGTTGACAAAAATGGGTGGAAATTTTTCCAAAACTGAATGCCCAAAATAATTACTTCCTCCAAAAATCAGGCAGGGTGGGTTTAAGCTTGCAGCACTACCAAGACACAAAATGCAAAACAAAACACAAAACAAAAGAACACCAGGATTCCTCCCCCCCCAATATAACTTATTGTGTGTGTGTTTTCCATTGAAGTGAGTGTGTTTGGGAGAGGAGAGAGGGAGCTGTCCTGTTTTTAGAGCTGTTGCTTGTGTTATCAAAGGAAGAAAAGAGAGGCAAGATGGGCAAAAGCATTAAAGAGAGTGGGAGGCAATTAGCATGTTTTCTTTTCCTTTAGACTAGAGAAAGGTTGCTTGTTTTAAAATCCTAGGTAATTTCCTGGGGGCTGACCTTAGCAGACTGGAAACTGAGCCACAATGAACAAAATGAATCTCAATAGAGACAAATGTCAGGTTCCGTACTGAGGCAGGAATAACCAGATGCACAAATATAGGATGTGGGATGGCAGGCTTTTGTAGCGGTCCATGTGAAAAGGATCTAGGAGTCTTAGCAGTCCTCAAGCTTCACATGGGCCAGCAGTGTGGTGCACCAGCCAAAAAAAGCTAATGCAATTCTAGGGAAAGGTAAAGGGACCCCTGATCATTAGGTCCAGTCGTGGCCAACTCTGGGGTTGCGGCGGTCATCTCGCTTTATCGGCCGAGGGAGCCGGCGTACAGCTTCTGGGTCATGTGGCCAGCATGACTAAGCCACTTCTGGCGAACCAGAGCAGCGCACCACCGACCTTCTGATCGGCAAGCCCTAGGCTCTGTGGTTTAACCCACAGCGCCACCCGCATCCACAGCGCCACCCGCATGCAATTCTAGGCTGCATCAATAGAAGCAAAGTCTCATTTAGCTACGGGCAGTTTGAGGATGCTCCATCCACCATCTAGAAATGATCTAAATGAATAAACAAAGCGGGTAGGTGTGTGGAGGGTTCAGCATAAATCCACTTCAAGTGCACAATTAATGAGTCAACACCACAGGCACAGGATAAAGAACTAAGCTGCAATTTTAAACAGCTATGGCTTCCCCCCAGTGAATTCAGGGCACTGCAGTATGATAAGGGTGCTGAGTGTGGTTAGAAAACTCCCCCATTCCCCTCCTAGAACTGCAGTTCCCAGAGTGCTTTAATAATCCCTCTCCTCAGGGGACTCTGGGAATTGTAGCTCTGTGAGAGGAATAGGGGAGGAGTCTCTAGGCACCCTTAACAAACTTCACTTCCTAGGATTCTTTGGTGGCAACCATGACAGTTTAAAGTGGCATAATAATGCTTCAAATGTATGGTGTGAACATGGACTCAGAAAGGGAGAGAAGTGGGTGTCTGTCTGTGTTAAATGACTTGAGAACTTAGTTCTGGCACTAGTCACAAATTTCCTGGGCTGTGCATGTGCTCCTTAGGTTTCTGGTGTGTATACCCACACAGCAGGGCCACTGTTTTGCACCTGGTGCCAGTTGGTGGTCCATAGCTACACAGGAATCTGCCTTACACTGATCTATCTACCAGTATTGTCGATACTGATGGGCAGCGGCTCTCCAGAGTTTCAAGCAGGAGTCTCTCCCAGACCTACCAAAAGGGAACTGAATGCCTTCTGCATTCAAGGCAGGCAGAGCCAGCGCAATACATGCGGGCACCTGAGGTGAACCACGAAATGGCGCCCTCCCACCAGGGAACAAGCGGGGAGTGAAGATCTACATCGGGAATAATGGAGGAATAAAGATAAACATTGGGAACAAGGCAGGGAATCAAATCAACCTTACCTTTTGGCTGAAGTGTGAATCAAAGCATGGCGTGGTGGGGGAAGGGGCCCATGCTGAATCACACTGGCAGATCCAGCCTCCAAGGAGTGCACCACAGCCATTGCTGGCAGTGCAGCGGCAGCAGGGGACATTGTATTCCTTAGAGGCAGGACCAGGTGCCCCTGTAGATCCTGCCGCCTGAGGTGGTCGCCTCCCTTTGTCTCATGCATGGGCCAGCCCTAAGGGGGGGGGAGATATGTGAGCCTGCAGCCGAGTTAATAGTAAAGCAGAATGTTCCTCAAAGCTTTCCACTGTACTGTAAATAGGAAGGAATCTCCTTTCCATGCCCCCAGCGCGCCCCGCCCCAAAGCTTACCTTGACTCACCATTGCCCGGTGTCTCATTAAAAACAGCCTCCCCCAGTTGCTCTGGGTTCCGTGTTATTTGTTTCCAGGCGGCAGCATCAACATTTGTCTCTCAAAGTAGGCTGCAATATAAAAGAAACCATACACTATGATAAATGCACAGTATTATTACAATGCTTGCAAAGTATCACATTTAAGAACTCAAAAAACCCTAAAATTTAAACTTTCCCATATTGGGACATGGTCGGAAGGAAGGAAGGAAAGCAGTCTCTTTTACATAGTATTTCTTTGTGTTCTTAGGAGGGGGCATAAATAAAGTATACTGGTTAATATTGTCATGTGCCACCCACAATCTCTGCCTCACGGTGACAAGATTTCAGGGCGTTCCAGAGACTGTATTGTCTTTAAGATATGTGTTTTTATTGACACATATATGCATTCAAGCCTACTGTGGAGAATTCCAGAGCATGCACATCTCAAGAGGGGCATACTTCCTGCAGGTGCACATCATTAGACCTCTGTGTCTCTTTGTAACAGCCTGCTCCAGTCAGTCCACATGGCTCCTGCAACCCCCTTCTTCCCATAAACCCTTGCCAAATGCGGCTTCCCCTTCCGCTGACATCATTGCTCTCTGTAACCTTGGCAACCTCCCTCTCTGTGCAAGGCAGAGTTCTTCTGTCTTGTTGATTTCTTCTATTGATGGGTTAATGACTGGCCATTTCAGCCTTTGTTTCTTAATGGCTTATCCCTGGCAAGCTATGTCAAGCTGGGCTGGCTCCTTGTGGGGGAAAACTTAACCCAGCAGTGTTTGGTACAGTAAATCAAACCTTGATTAATTCTAGCTTTTACTAATTCCCTAAATTATGGGTGCCCTGCACCCAAAACCTCTGGGGCTTCAGACACGGGTCCCAATATGAATGGAACTTCTTCCTTCCCTTCTGCCCTGCAAAGGCTCTGGTGGCAGATTGCTCTCCAGTCCCTGTTTCGGCAGGGAGGTGAGTCATCAGAGGCTGCTTTTCAAGGCATGTTTGCTGTAAGTGCCCCATTAGTCCACTTTTTCCACCAGCCACCTCTTCAAATGCTATTTAGCAAATCAGAGGCTGTGCCCGTTGTGTGATGCTTTTAAAGCATAAAGGGATTAATGTTCCACTCTAATGAAAACCAGATGTAGAAAGTTGCCTGGCTGAAAGCTATTTTCCACTGCCAAGCTGCAAATGAAACGATTTAATCAGCATGAAAATTGTTGCCAAATCTACAACTTTGACCGTATCTCCCAAGCTGAGATGCACCAGCACTACAGGCATCTGGGATCTGCAGGCAGGTTGTCCAGTAGAGGTGATATTTAAAGCGCAGCTCCAGCTCAGGTTTTTAAATTTTATTTTAATTTTTATTACGCAAAAAGGGGAAAAAATGCAAAACTCTCATGTGTACTGAATCCTGGAAAAGTCCAATAAGCATGAATGGATGCACAGACCGACCATCAATAACGCACAAATATTGGGACTATTCATGCTCAGTATAATCATAATAGTAAAGGGACCCCTGACCATTAGGTCCAGTCGCAGACTTTATTGGCCAAGGAAGCCGGCATACAGCTTCTGGGTCATGTGGTCAGCATGACTAAGCCACTTTTGGTGAACCAGAGCAACGCACGGAAACGCCGTTTACCTTCCCGCCAGAGCGGTACCTATTTATCTACCTGCACTTTGACATGCTTTCAAACTGCTAGGTTGGCAGAAGCAGGGACTGAGCAACAGGAGCTCACCCCATCACGGGGATTCGAACCGCCAACCTTCTGTTCGGCAAGCCCTAGCCTCTGTGGTTTAACCCACAACGCCACCCGTGTCCAATCATAATAGTAGTTAGGCCTTATTAAATTAGTCATATTGTACGTATAGAAGATTGGTTGTACAACAGATCCCTTGCTTTAAGAATAATTCTTAACTAGTTCCCATTCTTGTTCAAACTCATTGATTCATTGCTTTCCTTGTCTTGTAAAAAAAAAAAAATCAAGTTAGCTCAGCTGGTTAAAGCATGGTGCTGATAATGCCCAGGTTTGATCCCTATATGGGACAGCTGCATATTTCTGCCTGCAGGGTGTTGGACTAGATGATCCTTATGGCCCCTTCCAACTAACTCTACAATTGATTATAAGATTCTATGGTTCTACATAAAGCATCAGACTCCCATAGTATAATGAACACCTCTTTAAAGAATGAATTGCTGATGTTTTGCATGTAGTGTCTGCACTGCTAGCACTACATAAATAATTTTTTCTCTTTGTGAAAACCTGCTCTTTAAAGCTCAATCGGAGCAAGCAGAAGTCTGCAGAAAATTCAAATTTATGTTTGTTGTGATTCAGTCCTAAACAGCAGGACAAAGAATGGCCCACGCATACCCAGAACATGAAAGCGTGGACTGTGCCTGGGAAGTGCAGGGCAAAAGGTAAGTACAGTATGGATAAAAACCCTTGGTGTTTGGTTCTCAAGTTGTGAAACATTTGGCATTAGAAGGGGGATGAGTGCTTAAGAGTTCTCATACAAGAGTCCCCTTCCTCCACCCCCCAAAAAAGAAGCTAAAGAAAAATATGAGTCTTAAATAAAGATAAAGGTACCCCTGCCGGTACGGGCCAGTCGTGTCGGACTCTAGGGTTGCGTAAGAGGCCGGGAGCCGGCGCCGTCCAAAGACACTTCTGGGTCACGTGGCCAGCGTGACGAAGCCGCAGCTGGCGAGCCAGCACCAGCGCCGCACACAGAACGCCATTACCTTCCCGCTATAAAGTGGTACCTATTTATCTACTTGCACTTAGGGGTGCTTTCTAACTGCTAGGTGGGCACGAGCTGGGACCGAACGACGGGAGCTCACCCTGCCGCGGGGATTCAAACCGCCGACCTTACGATCAGCAAGTCCTAGGCACTGAGGTTTTACCCACAGCGCCACCCGCGTCTCAGTCTTAAATACAGATAGGCAATTTTACTTACTCGTTTTCCAAATCTTAATTTCAGTTTGTCAGATTTTTAAAAGTCCTCACAAGAAATTATCAGCATTTAGGGAGCACTTTATCCTAATATACACATTTTTGCAAGCAGTTCTACCTAATGTAGCACATTTTCTTGATATGCTATTGCAACACATCTATGCATTTGTAAGCACACTGTCCCCCAATATGTGCGTTTTGTACATATTTAGGTGCGGGGGATTGGAAAACTGCAACACAAAATGTATAGAAGTGCTAAATTTTGAAGGAGATATGTAGTGCATGTATGTGTGTGAGTTAGAAAGGTGCACACTAAAATGCAACCTGAGCTGGACTTCTATCTCTAACTTAGGAAGTCATCTGAATGCAAAGAAAGAGCAGAAAACATCCTCCTAGTGAGAAAGACTCACATGCATCCCATCCACACCATAGATATAAAGTACTATTATGTCACTGTAACAGTCATGAAAAATGCTGGAAGTTGTAGTTTGTTAAGGGTGCTGGGAACTGTACCTCTCTGGTTCTCCATGACTGTTAAAAGCAGTGGAATAATGCTTTAAATGTATGATATGGGTGTAATCAAACTGAGGAGGAGAGCAGGCTGAGTTTAACAAGGAGACAAATTTTAAAAGAATTGCAGGAATCTACAGCTGAAAAATCAGAATTGTAGAGTCGAAAGGGATCTTCAAGGTCAAGTAGTCCGAAAACTCACTCTTTAAAGCTAAAGTGCAACAAACATCAATTGGGGTTTTCTGTGGATTGCTGCTTGCTCCAATGGAGCTTTAAAGAGTGGGATTCCACAGGTAAAAAAAGAGAGCACTTGGACATAGAGCTTTAAAGCATGGACCGTGCCTGGAAAGTGTGGGGCAAAAAGTAACTGTGGATAAGCCCACAGTTGCACTGAAGCATGTAAGGTTGCTTGCTTGTTTGTTTGTTTGCAGTATCCTTGCAAAATCATACTTACCTCTACAGAATATCTGATGGAAAAACCCTTTTCGAGAAATGGTAAATTTAGAATAAATGGGACAGAGAGACTTATGGGAGAGCATTTTGATGAGGACAATGTATGTACTTGGATGCATGAGTACTAAAGTGCCTATTATTTCGCAGATATACTGCTTATTGGCCATGGCTAGAAAATCAATCAGTTATGAAGAATGAACTTCCTATATTGTGATATTGTTAGCTTGTTGGTGGTGGGAGGCCAGGAATTGCTGTATTGCTGGAGTAACTGCCTCTGCTGTCTGAAAGGATTGGTTTAAATGTCTACCTCTTTTCAAAACATTTTGGACGCATTGGTCCAAAGATCTGTTGTGTGAGCCAAAGAAGTCAATTTCTGCAGGGGGGGCAGTGTAGAGGGACAACATGATGCAAACATGCCAGCAGGAGCTCTGTTTTGCTAAAGCCTAGTAGCAGATAATTATTTAAAAAAGATTAAAATGATAAACCCTGTAATGCTCTTCAGAGCCCTACGTTTTGCAAAGCTTTGTGTTTGGGGGACTCTTGGAGGCCTACAAGACTGATAGAGGTCACAAGCCCTGGAAAGGTAAAAGGCCAATGGAAAAGCTGAGAAGTTCTAAGCAAAAAGTGCAAGCAAACAATAATGCAGACCAATTGGACAGCTCTTCATCATTTTAAGGTAGCAAAGAGCAAGAGATGGAGGATTGTGGAGGAAAGTCAATCTTTTCTTTCTTCCCACAAAACAAAACCCTGTTTGTGGGGACCTATTTACCTGCAACATGGCAGGCCTGGTCTGCCCTGGAATGGCTGCTGTGCCTATAAATTTCACCCAGTTTATACAAGAAAGAGAAAAGTTCTAGTTTTGCTTCATGCAGGATGCAGAATAGCTCAGGGTTCACCTTGGGGGTTCGCCAGCAGGTGAATACAGTGGTGCCTCGCAAGACGAAATTAATTCGTTCTGCGAGTTTTTTCGTCTAGCAAATTTTTCGTCTTGCGAAGCACGAAATCCCATAGGAATGCATTGAAAATCAATTAATGCGTTCCTATGGTCAAAAAAAGTCCAAACAAAGCCAAATTTGGTACAACAAGAGTTTATTAACTGCTCTTGAAAGTCACACATACTGTAAAGAGCAGTTCAAAAATTGAAGGAACAATAAATTAAGTTTCTAAACATGACAGAAAAACATTTAAAAATCAACAAAGTGTACAGTACATTTTCTAAGACTCTGGGGGACCACTCGAAGAAGGCTCCTCTTCCACTCTTTGCTTCTTGCTCAAGAACCTGTCCATAGTCTGCTGCTTCATCCGCCTTTTCAGCACCTCCCTGAAAGACGACATGACCGTCGTATCATAACTGTTCCCAGAGTCACGTGCCTTGTGCTTGTCAGGGTGGTGCCGCTCTGCAAAAGTCTGCACCTCCTTCCACTTCTGGCAAATGTCCCTCAGTTTTTCGGAGGACAGCCGTTTCTCAGTTGCTTCCTCCTCTTCCAGCGAGGCCTGCTCCTGCGCAGCCTCTGCCTGCAGTTCGACCAGCTCCTAGGTGGTCAGCTCATGGTCGTGCTCCTCCACCAGCTTGCTGACGTCCTCCTCTGTGACCTCCAGGCCCATGGTCCTCCCCAAGGCAACAATGTCCTGCACCACTGTTGACTCTGGTGCATCAGAGTCACTTGGTGCCACACAGTCCGGCCACAGGCTGCGCCAAGCGCAATTCAAATTTCTCTGGCTGATCCCGTTCCAGGCCGTGGTGATCATCTTCAAGCAGGTGACGAAGTGGTCCTTCCAGAATTCCCGCAGGGTGATGGTGGTGCAGTTAGTCACCTCGAAGCATCGCCTGAAAAGCTCCTTGGTGTAGAGTTTTTTGAAATTGGCGATGACCTGCTGATCCATCGGCTGGAGCAGTGGCGTGGTGTTAGGCGGCAGGAACATGATGTTGATGAAGCTGAACTCCTCCAACAAGTCCACCTCAAGGCCTTTAGGATGAGCAGGAGCATTGTCCATCAGAAGCAAAGCCTTCAGCGGCAGGTCGTTGTTCAGCAGGTACTGTTTGACAGCAGGGCCAAAAGCAAGATTGACCCAGTCCACAAACAGCACACGTGTGACCCAAGCCTTACTGTTGGATCGCCACATGACACTCAGCTGCTCCTTGTCGACCTTGTGTTTCTTCAAGGCCCGTGGGTTCTCCGAGTGGTACACCAGCAGGGGCTTGATCTTCAGGTCACCACTTGCGTTGGCACAGAAGAGCAGGGTCAGACGGTCCTTCATGGGCTTGTGGCCAGGCAACTTCGCCTCCTCCTGAGTGATGAAAGTCCTTTTGGGCATCCTCTTCCAAAACAGCCCGGTCTCATCGCAGTTGAAGACCTGCTGTGGAACGTAGCCCTCCGTCTTCACAACCTCCAGGAACTCTGCTGCAAAGTCTTCAGCCGCAGGAACATCAGAACTGGCAGCCTCTCCATGCCTGACCACACTGTGGATTCCAGATCTTGCCATGAACCGGTCAAACCAACCTCTGCTTGCCTTGAAGACTTCTGGCTCGCCTGAGGTTCCTGGCTGTTCCCAGACGAGGTCTGCATGCAAGGTCTTGGCCTTCTCGCAAATGACGGCCTCAGTCACTGTGTCCCCTGCACGCTGCTTCTCTTCTAACCAGATGAGCAGCAACTTCTCGACCTCCTCCAGAACAGCTGGGCGGTTCTTCATGATCCTGGTGACTCCCTTGGCTGCATCTGTCGCCATGATCTTCTCCCTCATCTTCAGGATGGTCCCGATGGTTGATGGATTCCTCCCGTACTCCCTGGCGAGGTCCGTCACACGCATTCCGCTGTCGTGCTTCCGGATGATCTCCTTCTTCATTTCCAGCGTCACCTTCTCCTTCTTCCTCTCGCCGGCCTCTGCAGCAACAGTCTTCTTGGGTCCCATGGCAGCACAGCTCCTTCGTAAACTCAGAAAAAGAAAAAGAAATCAGTGATGTGCTTCAAATCCAAAAAATTCAAAAGCACACAGCCACCCACCACACAGAAATTAAAACCCAGAACCAAGTCCTTGAATCCCAAACACCCCAACCCAAAATCCAAAACCCCCAAAAAAACTTTTAAAAGTTTAACTTACGAAATGGATGCAAAAGAAGTTCTGGAAAAGCTTCAACAATCAATCACCGAAGTCTTCAGAAACCTCAAATGGCTGCAAAAGAAGTTTTGGAAAAGCTTCAAAAATCACCAAAGTCTTCAAAAACCTCAACTGTTCCCCCAGCCACCCACCCACCACACAGAAATTGCAAACCCCTCCCCAACTGCTCCCCCAGCCCCTCCCCAACTGCTGCAAATCCCTCCCCAACTGTTCCCCCAGCCAACCAGCACACAGAAATTCAAACCCAGAAATTTTTTTCCAAAAAAAACATGGCCCTATGGTCACAGAGAAACAGAAAAATGCAGGAAAAAAACCCCACAAGCTCCCAGATTCGTGCAAACCCCTCCCACACTGTTCCCCCATCCAACCAGCACACAGAAATTCAAACCCAGAAAAAAATTTCAAAAAAACAACAACATGGCCCAATGGTCACAAAAAATCATAAAAATTCAAAAACAAACAAACTAACAAACAAAAAACCACAAGCTCCCAGATTCCTGCAGAAACCCCCCCCCAACTGTTCACCCAGCCACCCAGCACACAGAAATTCAAACCCAGAAAATCTTTCAAAAAAACAACAACATGGCCCAATGGTCACAAAAAATCAAAAAAATTCAAAAAAATCCCCCAAGCTCTCAGATTCCTGCAGAAACCCCCCCCCAACTGTTCACTCAGCACACAGAAATTCAAACCCAGAATTTTTTTTAAAAAAAACAACATGGACCAATGGTCACAGAAAATCATAAAAATTAAAAAAAAAAACCCACAAGCTCCCAGATTCCCGCAGAAACCTCCCCAACTGTTCCCCCAGCCACCCAGCACACAGAAATTCAAACCCAGAAAATTTTCAAAAAAAAACCCAACATGGCCCAATGGTCACAAAAAAATCATAATTCAAAAAAAAACCCCCCACAAGCTCCCAGATTCCTGCAGAAACCTCCCCAACTGTTCCCCCAGCCACCCAGCACACAGAAATTCAAACCCAGAAAATTTTCAAAAAACAACAACATGGCCCAATGGTCACAAAAAAATCATAAAAATTCAAAAAATCCCCCCAAGCTCCCAGATTCCTGCAGAAACCCCCCCAACTGTTCACCCAGCCACCCAGCACACAGAAATTCAAACCCAGAATTTTTTTTAAAAAAAAACAACATGGCCCAACGGTCACAGAAAATCATAAAAATTAAAAAAAAACCACAAGCTCCCAGATTCCCGCAGAAACCTCCCCAACTGTTCCCCCAGCCACCCAGCACACAGAAATTCAAACCCAGAAAATTTTCAAAAAAAAACAACATGGCCCAATGGTCACAAAAAAAATCATAATTCAAAAAAAAAAACCCCACAAGCTCCCAGATTCCTGCAGAAACCTCCCCAACTGTTCCCCCAGCCACCCAGCACACAGAAATTCAAACCCAGAAAATTTTCAAAAAACAACAACATGGCCCAATGGTCACAAAAAAATCATAAAAATTAAAAAAAAAACCCACAAGCTCCCAGATTCTCGCAACCCCCCCCCCAACACCAAGTCCTTGAATCCCAAACACCCCAACCCAAAATCCAAAACCCCCCAAAAAATTTAAAAAGTTTAACTTACCAAATGGATGCAAAAGAAGTTCTGGAAAAGTTTTGGAAAAGCTTCAAAAATGAGCAAAGTCTGAGAAAAGGCTACCAAACCGCGTGCTAACAGTTGCTCCTCGAAGTCAAGTCGCAGCTGCAGCTGTTCAAGCAAAGCACCCTTGGTTTGAACGGTTTTAAGACAAAGGAAACAAAGTCGCAAGACGTTTTCGTCTTGCCAAGCAAGCCCATAGGGAAATTCCTCTTGCGAAGCAACTCGAAAACGGAAAACTCTTTCTTCTAGTGAGTTTTCCGTCTTGCGAGGCGTTCGTCTTACGGGGCACCACTGTATTGTTTTGTTTCAGCAGGCCTTTAGGAACTGGCTGGTTTTTAAGGAAAGGGTTTTAAATAGGGCTTTATTATCTGTATTTCAATACGATTTTTTGGTATTGTTTTCATTACTTTTTAAATACTTTTTGTATGTTTTCAGCTTTCTGTATCTTATCTGTGTTATTTTAATGTGTACAAAGCACTTTGAGTCCAAGTTTGGGGAAAAGGTTGGATATAAACAAACAAACAAATAAAACAACAACAATATGGGTTGAGTGGAGAGAGCAAGAAAGCAATTTGGAAGCAGATACAAGGCAAATTTTGGGACTCTTGCACACCCCTAAGGTGTGTGTGTGTGTGTGTGTGTGTACTTTATGCTGCCAGTTATCAAACAGGCTTGGCTGCCCATTGATCCAGGAGGACACACAAAAGTAAATATTTTTTCCCCTATAGAACATAAATCATTTTATGGATGGCTATGGAGAGAGAAATGACACATTTGTGGTATAGGAAATGTCTGCAAATGATAGTTATAATACGGCATAAGGTATATAAATTCAGTAAATAAATAAATAAAATAAGCAGTGCTATTTTTCTAGAAAAAGAGGTGCTGGAACTCACCATGAACGTTTGCCTCATTCTCTTAGGTAAAGGTAAAGGTACCCCTGCCCGTACGGGCCAGTCTTGACAGACTCTGGGGTTGTGCGCCCATCTCACTTAAGAGGCCAGGGGCCAGCGCTGTCCGGAGACACTTCCGGGTCACGTGGCCAGCGTGACATCGCTGCTCTGGTGAGCCAGAGCCGCACACGGAAACGCTGTTTACCTTCCCGCTGGTAAGCGGTCCCTATTTATCTACTTGCACCCAGAGGTGCTTTCGAACTGCTAGGTTGGCAGGCGCTGGGACCGAGCAGCGGGAGCGCACCCCGCCGCAGGGATTCGAACCGCCGACTTTTCGATCGGCAAGTCTTAGGCGCTGAGGCTTTAACCCACAGCGCCACCTGCGTCCCTTCTCTTAAAGGTATAGGTAAAGGTACCCCTGCCCGTACGGGCCAGTCTTGCCAGACTCTGGGGTTGTGCGCCCATCTCACTCAAGAGGCCAGGGGCCAGCGCTGTCCGAAGACACTTCCGGGTCACGTGGCCAGCGTGACATCGCTGCTCTGGCGAGCCAGAGCTGCACACGGAAACGCAGTTTACCTTCCCGCTAGAAAGCGGTCCCTATTTATCTACTTGCACCCGAGGGTGCTTTCGAACTGCTAGGTTGGCAGGCGCTGGGACCGAGCAACGGGAGCGCACCCCGCCGCGGGGATTTGAACCGCCGACCTTTCGATCAGCAAGCCCTAGGCGCTGAGGCTTTTACCCACAGCGCCACCCGCGTCCCAAACGTCCCTTCTCTTAGAAGGGGCCAAAACTGAGTTCTGGCTGAAAATAAAGCTCTAGGCTTAAGTAAGGGAGTCAGCGACTCATGGCATCAGCGTCAGAAGGGGCGCTTAGTACATACCCTCCAACATTTTTCCGATGAAAAATAGGGACCTCCATTCCATAATGATAATTTTACTATTTATACCACACACATCTTACTGGGTTGCCCCAGCCACTCTGAGCGGCTTCCAACATATATAAAAACATGATTAAACATTAAACATAAAACCCCCTTCCCTATACAAGAATGCCTTCAGACAGCTTGGGGGGTTGGATAGCTCCATTCTCGCCAACATCCTAAGGACGTCCTAAGGAAAAGTGGGACATTTCAGAATCAAATCAGAAACCGGGATGGCTTCTCTAAATCAGGGATGTTCCCTGAAACATAAACCCAACAGGTGACTCTCAGGGTGTTGTTCTGAATGTCCAGGTGGGTACCACCTTGCTGTTCAGTGGCTGGGTGTTTACATAGTGGAAGAAAGGTAGGGTATAAATGTAAGGAAATAGACAATTGATGTGTGTTCCTTTCAGTACAGATGGCGACCATTTTGCATGAGTCCAACTGATGTGCAACCTCCAATGTGTGGGTCCCTTTGGACCTCGAAGAGGGCAGAATGGGGGTTGGGGGTGGAATGGGCAAGGTGGGTTTATACATGCTCAACAGCCATGCATGGGGGCCAGGAACAGAAGCCCTCGTGCAAAGCGGTTGCCATCTTTATTTTAAAATTTGAGAACCACCTTGGATGCCTTTGCAGAAAGGTGGCTTATAAATACAGACATAGAATGAAACTTCATGGCCAATTTCACACTATGCATTTAAAGTGTTATGGTTCCACAGTCATGGTTTCCTCCAAATAATTCTGAGAGCTGTAATTTGTTCAGGGTGCTGAAAGATGTTAGCAGGCCCCTACAGTTTTTAGCATAGTTTGACAAATCTCTCCTTTCCTGAGATCCCTGACAATTGTAGCCCTGGAAGAGAAACAGAGGCCTCCCAACAGCCCTCAGTACCCTGAACAAACTACAGCTCCCAGAATTCTGTGGGGATGTGAGCCCTGATTGTTTAAGGGGGTATTCTAGCACATTAAATATACAGTGTAGATGTGACCCATATTCTTTTAAGGTAGTATATCCAGTGCTTTTTTCTTTAAAAATGTTTAAGGGTACAGTGGAACCTCAGAAGCCGGACGCCTGTAAACTAAAACGTTTTGGCTCCCGAACGATCGAAAACCTGTAAGTGATTGTTCTGGTTTTTGAATGATTTTCAGAAGCCGAACGTCCGGCACAGCTTCCGTGGCTTCCGATTGGCTACCGGAGTGTCCTGCAGCCAATCTTGAGCCAAGAAAATCACCATTTTATAGTTCAAATCAGGAAAAATAAATACAATAAATGGACAAAAGTACAAAGATTCACAAAAGGTTTATGGATATGCATCCCCCTCAGCTGCGAGAGAGCCACAGGAAAGGAGGCTTGCCACCTTCACGTCTAGCTTGGGCTGTGGGCAGAAAATAGGATGCAGGACTAGAGAGACCATTAGTCTGACCCCGGAGCATCCTTTCAGGGGAGAGTTGATGTGGGCCCAGGGAAAGACCCACAAGGCTCCACCTCTTCTGGCAGGGTGCCACACTCCTCCCGCCCCAATATACGTGGGTTTTGGCAGTGTTTTCCCTGCAGTCACCTTAAGGTGGAAGGGAGCCCCTTAGTGGTGTGGCTCCTCTGCACCTTCGCATCAAATACTCCTGTGGGTGCACCCAACTCTTTTCTGGCCTTTAAAATGGTCGCCTTTGAGAAGGGTTGTGCTAGGAGTAAGAAAACAGCCCTGCTCTCAATCTTAAAAGACCCCAAGGAATGTGCTACATTCTTCCCGCCCTCAAGATTGGCGCCTGCACAAAAATGCTCCTTTTGCCAAATATCAGTCCAATGAAATGCTTGTTTGCTTTCCTTAAAAAAAAATGCCTCAGTTCACAATTTACCTTGGCCTGGAGACGAATCTTTATAGACAGAAACCCATTTTACCTTAAGCTTTTTATACTACCCCCCTTGTGCTTGCACACACACAGACACACACACACACACAGAGTCACAAACATTCTCCTGACACTAACAGTAGTTGCTTCTCTTCCCCTTTAAAAAATTATCAAATGGAAGCTTTGCTGCCTATTTAAAGGTTAGCCCAATAACCCTGTGCACGTTCATTCAGAAGCAGGCCCCACTGCATTCAGCAGGGCTGACTTCCAGGTGAGTGGGATTGCATCACTTGTTGAAATATTAGGTCTTCTTTGGCCATATTATAATTGCAAATCATAAAATGAAAGAAGCTCATTTATGTTCACAGCCAGTTTATGGAGCTGAAACAAATAGACTCCAAAATATATCCAAATAACTTTCCTCTGTGAACTTTTTAAAAATATATTTTATTGCTTTTTCACATACAGCCATAGCTGTCAACGTTTCCCTTTTTTAAAGGGAAATTCCCTTATTCCGAATAGGATTCCTCGCAAGTAAAGGGAAAAGTTGACAGTAAACATAATTTAAAATACAATAGACAACAACAACAACTGGCGGCTACTCATTTATTGGAAAGTGACATAATCAGCTTAAAATGGGAATTTTGATGATATTTTACAGCAATTTGCTGGATGCTTGAATGTTTCTTAAATATTATCTGAGTCATTCAGGTGTGATATCCTGTGGTTATCTAGGAAAAAGAGTATGACAGCTGACATTTGATAACAGATATTTTGCAGTAGTTAATAGGAGGTATGCAAGGTATCTGGTGGTGTTTGGTGGATGGCATGCTATAGTACAGGGGTCGGCAAGGTTTACCTCACCTGGGCCTGTTCACTCCAGCGAAGATCCCTCTGGATCGCATGATTTCCAGCATCTGCGATTTCCGACGTCAGCGTCTGCACACACACGATTTTCAGCGTCACAATTTTGGGCACTGTAGAAGTGAGTCCCCATGCCATGCTGCACTGGTTTAGCGCAGCACGCAGGGACTTGCCAAGTGGGCAGCCTGGTTTGAGGCCGCTCGGGGGCTGGTTAAACGACCCCCGTGGGCCACTTGTGGCCCATGGGCCTTAGGTTGCCAACCCCTGCTATAGTAGCTGCTAATACTTGATAATTGGTGTGCACTAGCATTAAGCATTTGGCAATATCTAATATCTGACATGAAATGGTATTAGTATCTCATGGGCATGCAGTAGGAATACAGTATATGAATACTGTAAATTAATAAATAATACGTAATGTTTTGCTATTTTAAAGGAGTGGAGGAAACTGTTCACTCTTTCTCCTTTGCACTTGAACACAATTGGAATGGGACTGGTGTTTGCCATAGCTTTCTTGTTTGTTTTTTTATGTAATTCCTCCAGTTTATCAAAATCCTGAAGCTTTCATCAGTTTAATGTAGCATTCACAATAAATTTTTCCAACCAAAAAGCATAGCATATGGCTGCTTATGGTGGTAGTTCGACAGGTTTGAGTTGTGTCCATTCTGTGTGTTGCCCTTTAAGAAACTGTAATGATTCAGCAGTTACTTGGTAAAACAGGGAGCTGGTATATCTGAAGCCAGAAGTGATTTACTTTGCACACTTCATTCAATAAATAAACCTGTTTCTTGCCTGCTTGGTGCCACGGCACGGAGACTCTGTGCATACCGCAACGAGTGCCTTTCAGTAAAACAGACACTGCAGTAATTAGCCATGTACGTTGCCAAAACAGGCAGCCTCTGAGCATGCTCAGAATTCCTTGCCAAAAGAAAAGAGGTGGCCATGAAGTTGCCTGCATGATACAAGGACAGGAAGCCCCTGGGCATGCACAGGGGGTATATTCAGTGTTAGTCATATTTAGAGCAGACTCGTTGAAATTAATAAACATAGTCAAAACAAAAAACAAAATTTCCTTCCAGTAGCACCTTAAAGACCAACTAAGTTAGTTCTTGGTATGAGCTTTCGTGTGCATGCACACTTCTTCAGATACCAGATGCACACGAAAGCTCATACCAAGAACTAACTTAGTTGGTCTTTAAGGTGCTACTGGAAGGAAAAAAATTTTTTGTTTTGACTATGGCAGACCAACACGGCTACCTATCTGTAACTGTTAATAAACATAATTAGCTAAGGACCATTAATTTCAGTGGGGCTATTCTAGGTAGATATTAATTTGATATAGGCCAGAGTGCCTCCAAAACTGGAAATGAAGGCATGAATGGTGCAAGGGAGAGTAAGTGGCTTACAAGTTCTTTGTAATTTGAGTGAGCGTTTGTTGTCTTGGAAAATATTTAATAGGGCCAGTTCTGGAATGGCTTCTAATACCTGTGAAATATACTTGGAGTCGAGTGTGAATTTCATGCTCTTTATTCAGGTCATAGTAGCAAGGATTGAAACTTTTCCCAAAATGTCTAGCCATATACAGCCATACCTCATGTTACGTTTGCTTCATGTTACGTTTTTTCAGGTTGCGTCCCGCAGCATCCTGGAAGTACCAAAAAGGGTTACTTCCAGGTTTCGCCGCTCGCACATGTGCTAAATCCCACTTCGTGGATACGGCACTTCAGGTTGTGGGCTTTTCATGTTGAGAAAGGGTCTCCAGAATGGATCCCGTTCGCAACCAGAGGTACCACTGTATACATTATCTACACAATGGGCCCCGCATGATTGGCTAATTCCGGGCCTCTCCTGTAGGCCAATCAGGTTGCTGATTGACTTCATCCAGGAGCCTGATTGGCTGCTCCTGCAGGCCAAGCAAGGCGCTGATTCACTTCCATCTGGAGCTGGATTGGGTAGCTCCTGCGGACCAATCAGACTGCTGCATTCTGGATCCGATTTTTCTAGGATTCAGCTCAGTACATAACAACAACCTGCTTTGTTATTTTGAAGATTTCTTGTAGGACTGATGTCCAAAGGGGGGTGGGGGAGAGGATTTGATAAATCCCTCTAGTCATGATGGAGGTTATGCTGTGCCTTGACATTGGGAGGCAGCAGTGCTTACAAATACCAGTTTCTGGAAAACACAGCATGGGAGATTTCTGCTTGCTGGTTTCCCACAGGTGTTTGTTTGGCCACCGAAAACAGGATGCTGAACGAGATGCCTACTGGCCTGATCCAGAAGGCCGTTCTTGTGCTCTACCATCAGTAAAAGTTTGCCTTTGTGGTGATAAAGGGACCACAGAGCTGTATTTTATTATACATTCCTGTGCATCTCACAGTTGTAGATTTCTATTTGAGGAACTGGCTGAGTGTTTTTGCAACAGCCAATGTTAGTGAAGGAGTATGAATGATTGAATGATGGACTGTGCGGCAGGACTGGTCTGGAGTGTAAGCGAAGTGTGTACAGTAAAAGTAAGATTCCTTTGGGTTTGTGATTCCTTTGTGCTAGAAGTCCATATCCTAAAAAATTAAGATGGGAAGATCTTCTATTTTAATAGACGGAACAACCTTAAGCATTGTACTGCAACATTAAAAAGCTAACCCAGTTTAAAATTATCATGAAGAGGGTATGTGCAATAATTTATTTATTTATTGCATTTATATCTCACCTTTTTCTCCAAGGAGCTCAAGGTGGCATACATAAGGTGGCATACATGCCCTTCCTTGTCATTTAATCCACACAACAGTCTTTTGAGGTAGGTTAGACTGAGAGGCAGGGACTGGTCACACCCAGTGAGCTTCATGGCCAAGTGGGAATTTTAACCCTCATCTCTCCCAGGTCCTAGTCCGCCACTCTAACCACTATGGGACACTGCCTCTCAGAAATAAAACTCTCCCTCATTATTCGAATTCAACCCAATCAGAAAAGAGACTAAACAAATCAGCTAAAAGAAAATCTTATAGAACAGAGCATGTGGATCTCTCAAAAGGCCCCCCATACCTATTAAGCACCTGATTTTTGTCTGAAAACCCTGGGGTTGCTGGCTATGGGTTTTTGCCCCACTCAGAGCTGTTCAGATGCTCTTAGCTTCCAGCCAACAACTCACAGATCCTGTCTTCTGTTGCCAGCAAAATCACCTGAAGCAAGGGCAGTTGCACAGGACTCTTCCATGCCTGCCCTTGGGTAGTGAAGCAATCTGCTGTCCTGGAGAATGGAGCTGTAAGCACTCTGAGATGCAGTGGAGTGGAAGCTCAGGAAAACAGCCATAGCAACTGATTTTGTGAAAATGCACCACCCCAGAGCAAATGCTGTAGATTGAATGAGTTAGAAAGAGAAGTATTCCTCCCCAACACCCACTGCCATGTAATGGTACTTGATTTATTTTAAATATAAGTGGTATTGGAGATCCTTCTGGGTTGAAAGGCAGCATAGAAAACAAATCTAATTAATTAAATAACATCCCATCAGCCCTTCAATAAATGATCCAGGCGTGCGTCTTCTACCAGCCATTCATTAGGGAACTTTAAAAATAGTCATTTTCTGCATTTCATTTTGGACAGGTTACTTGCTGACACCTCTCCTTTACTCCCTCTTTTGTAAATCTAGAGTGGCTTAGAGGATTTTAAATATTCTACACTCATTGTTTTATGCCAGCTGCCTGTTTATCCCTTGAGGACATAGGATTGGCTTTGTTCCTCTGATAGGTTTAAACTGCTGAGGTGGCTAGGGGTGCTGCTCCTGAAGTACCAAGCCTGAATTCTGTCCTTTAAAAATCAGGAAACCCCACATCACGTGAAACCTTTATTGCTTAGGGGCTAAGGCATTTGAATTTCTATGGCCAGGCTCAAAGGTATGCAACAAAATCATATTTGCACAATAGAAAAATGAAGATACTGTGTGGTGATGATAAAAACAGTAGTAGAAGGGTTGACAAAAGCAAGCAATAAAACGAATAATAAAAAGCAATAAAATGAATAAGGAAATTATCAAACCACAGTATCATCATGACTAATTGTAGCTGTCTCTGAAAGTGCTCTACAGAGAGCTGTGCAACAGCCAGTGCAAATAATAATAATAATAATAATACTTGGCTTGAATGTAAAAAAAAAACCTAAAGCAGTTTTCTAAAATGCTTAAATTATCAAGTAGAAAAGCTAAAAACAATTTAAAGACATTTTTATTGATTTCTTCCTCTTGTTATATAATAAAATCAACAACTTTCAAAAAATTAAAGTAGCAAGAGGTTAAAAACAGATTAAAATTCAAATCAACTATCTAAACATCTGGGCAGGCCTCCGGGATAACAAGGACCACAACTTTATTACCGTTTAACAGGAACTGTGGCAGGGTTAATACCTCAGCAGCAGCAGCACAGCCAGCACTACCAATGGCAGAGTGAGGCAGCAGCCTCGGGTAGCATATGCCAGGGCGAAGCATTCTTTGTGAGCAGTCTCATGAAGGCAAGGATGAGAAACATGTGGCGTTCGAGATGTGGTTGGACTCCAGCTCCCATAATTTCTGATGTTTGGCCATGCTGGCCCTCGAGGCTGATAGGAGCCATCACGGCCGTTTTAAGCATATCCGGCGCTGTGGTGCAAAGTGCCGCTCCCCCCCACTCCCCAGTTTCCCAGAGTTGTTGACCTTTTTTTTAGGGAGCTGACACCACACTTACACATTATCTCTAACAAGCCCTTAGGACAAAATAAAATGAAAAGGCAGAAGAAAATCTAATGAAGTCCTCAATTCCAAAGCAAGACTCATTCAAGACTCAGCAGTTCTTCTAATTCATCCTCATGATTCAAATCACCACATATCAAAAAGTTAAAGCAATCACCAGTTTGCTGTTCTTTAAATAAATTAATAAAGACACAGAGAATGAAGTTCCCGGCCAATTTGTGTTTAAGTACAAAGCTGACGTTTTCAAATATTGGGGGGTGGGTGTAAAACAGTGACATCCTGAACCTAAAAAGGACCCAAAATTTGGGTCACAAAGGCTGCAGCCCTAACTTACCTGAGAGTAAGCCCTGCTGAATCTAATAGCACCTTAAAACCCACCCCCATCTTTAAATGACTTTTTGTTGGTGTTTGTTTGTTTTTAACCACTAACTGCATGGAGAGCACGCTCTCAAGTTCGCCCCAGGTGTCATCACTGAGGGGGGTGACATTTGGCACACCGCCCGCCCGCGACTCCCAAGCCTACCCCGAGCTGTCGGGGGGAGGGGCGGAGCTGCACCGCCTTGTAGGCAGCCTTCCCCCTTCATTTTGACAGCTTGGGGAAGGCTTGGGAATCACAGGCGGGTGGCACGCCGTTGCCCCCTGCTCCCGGGCTACTTCCTGGGGGGGGGAGGAACCTCCCCCGAACTGTCAAAAGGAAGAGGGGAGAAAGGCTGCTGGAAAGCAGCACGGCTCCTTCCCCACCACCGCCCAGGAAGCAGCCCGCCAAAGGCGGCTCACTCTACACACACCCTGGGCGGCTCGTACCCTGGGACACTTGCCCCACCCCCATGGTCCCACCCCCAGGTGCACAGCATGTGCTGGGTGCCGGAGCAGCTAGCTCCGCCTCTGTGTGTGCTGTGTCCTGTTGGCACAGTGGTTGCAGCAGCACTTACCCTTCTTCTGATAGGAAATGTTTGGTGGGGATGGACTAAATATGGGGTTGAGAAGGGTCAGTTGGGAGGGGTGAGAAATGTCCTTAATTTCATCTGAGGAATGTTGGAGGGAATGTTATCTAAATGGTCTGTCATCCCTTAGCATTATGATCCTCCTGTTAGGAGGTGGTCCCTGGAAGATCCTCTCCTCAGTTTTGCTGAGCAAACACAGACAGTTTCCTGTGGCTTTAATCTGAGGACTTTGCCCTTTTGAGGTCATGTTTTAAGCTGTGTATGTGTGTGTGTATTCCCTTTCCAGAAATCTTATGAATAACCTTGCTGGCATAAATAATCTGCAGGACAGCAAGAGAGCCAAACTCATCCCTTGGTGCCATCTCCTAGAAAAATGTGTGTGTGTGTGTGTGTAGTAAAACAACAAACTGCTTTTGGCAGATGTGTGTTCCGCCCCTCCCGCATGTCCTCGTTTTGAGGACATTTTAAAATAAATGAATCATCTTCCATTTCTTGGAAGGAAAGAGGCAGCTTGTTCCTTTCAAAAAGCGTCCTTCAGATGTGATTTAGTACCTTCAGGCCCAAAATCTTTGCAAAAACTTTTGAGCTCAGATTAAGATGCTCTCTCAGGATGAGGGGGTGGGGAAATAGTAAAAATATCAAGTGAAGGCGCATTAGTCCAAATATTTACAACCAATCTCCTTAACTTTAAGTTCACATTAAGCCAGGGCTCCTGCCTTTCCCAGGCGGTGCAACCTCCTCCTGCTGTACTTTCCTTACTGATGCCTTTTAAAGTGTGGGATAACCAGCCTCGTGTAACCAAGAAGCATAATTAAAGCATAAAGGGGTTAAAACCATAGAGCAAACTGTACGGCCAGGCTTAGCTAGATTATCTAGCTTGGGAGGGACTAGAATCAATTATTTGGTCCCCTAAGGCTATCTAATGAACTCAGTGTGTGCAGAAGCCAAGTTGCTTGCTCCAACTTAGTCGCATGGCTCTCACAAGTAACTCTTATACCAGTAACTTAGGAACTTTCACCACTTTGAAACTAAGCCGAATTTTCCTGCCTGTGCAACTTTCTGGAGCATACTTTCTGGAGCATATGAATCTGAACTTTGAATAGTTTGCAAGCTAGCCATTTTTTATTTACCAAACGTCTGGCCTTTTTCTATGCCAGGGGAAAAGGGAAATTTTGGTACTCACAAAGGTATATTTTAGTCTATATGTATTTGCATGCTTTACTTTGCTGCATATTTTGTGATTTTAAATTTCTGCTGGGGCTCTCTCACCAAAGAGTACTTGCCCCAAACTTGGATCTTGGCACCCAGGAATTGCCTTTTACATTTGGCTTCTTGCCATAATGTTTTGTGTAATGCCAGAATTTTCTAAGTAAAAGTCAGCAGTCTCCTTTTACCTTAGTGTGCATTCATAGAATCACAGAATTGTAGAATTGTAGGGTCATCTAGTACAACTCCCCGCAGTGCAGAAATCACAACTAAATAATCCATGACAGATGGCCATCCAAACTCTACTTAAAAGCCTGCAATGAAGGAGAGTCCACCAGCTTCCCAGGGAGTCTTTTCCATTGCCAAACACCTTTTACTATCAGAAGGTTCTTCCTGATGTTTGGTTTGAAGCTCCTTTCTTGTCATTTGGATCCACTGGTTTGGGTCTTCCCTTCAGGAGCAGCAGAAAACAAGCTTCCTCCATTTTCCATTGTTCAACCCACCAGATAAAGTGGTACATTGGTTCTTGAACTTAATCCATTCCGGAAGTCTGTTTGACACCTGAAACCGTTCGAAAACCAAGGCGCGGCTTCCGACTGTCTGCAGGAGTTTCCTGCCCTCAAGCGGAAGCCGCGGAAGCCGTGTCAGACATTCGGCTTCTGAAAAACGCTTGTGAACCGTAACACTTCCAGGTTTGCAGTATTTAGGAGCCGATTTGTTCGACAACTAAGCCATTTGGGAACCAAGGTAGCATTGTATTTGAAGGTGATTCTCATTTTTTTTTACCACTGTCAGTCTGTCACCCCCTCTCGCAAAGAGGCATTAATCACCCCTCTGGCCCAGGCAGCTGTCCCCTCCCTCCTAGTTTTTATCAGCCAAGAGGGGCAAGTGTACAGAGCACTTCGTCATCCTGACTGATCAAGCACCTTGTCCATATCCTCAAACCTTACTAACTGAAGCTCAGCCAACACAACAGGAATAGACAGTACAGTACACTGGACACCCCTTGAGATTCATCTTCTGGAATAGAATAGAATAGAATAGAATAGAATAGAATAGAATAGAATAGAAAGAATAGAATAGAATAGAATAGAAATTCAATGGCTATAATATAGCTATATCAGAGGGCAGATCCACCCCATAAATTTAAAGCACATGAGAATGATGGATAATATAGTTTGTTAAGGGTGCTGGAAATTATAGTTTTTTGAAAGGGGAAAGCACATTTTTCAAAAGCCACCAGAATCCACAGTAGCAAATGAGACCATTAGTATTTCTGTGACTTTGGGCAACTTGGAGTCCCGGATCCATATTTACACTAAGTGACTGACCCTGGAAGGGTATGATGTGGAAGTGAGGGAGCAGGAGCAGGAAGCAGATGTTGGTGTTTGGAAATAGGTTATATGAACCTCATTTTGTGGACAGCTTCCCTGTCTCCCAATTGGCCTCCCAAGGTTTTATCTGTTCTCCTTAAAAAAAATAAAATCATTTCCTTGCATGGGGTTGCAGTGACCTGCTGCGCAGTGGTAGAAAACAAGAACACAACCCCACAATGCAATGCTGTGGGCATGTTTTTGAGAATGGAGATTATCTGATAGCTTAGCTATAAATTACATTGGCCGGGGGGGGCGGGGGGACGACACCCAATAACTTGATGACACTTTAAAAATAACACAGATTCCATGAAAGCTTCTGCCTTAATAAATTAGTTGGTCTTTAAAGGCGTCAGGAGATTTGGGTCTCATCCCCTACCTGCACACAACCAACCTACACAGCTGCCCTTCTGGAAATTTCACATGGAAACGCATGAAACGAGAATCTGGGAATTCTTTTATAACAGGGGAAGCCACTTTGGCAGAGGGCAGCTGGAATCAGGAGAAAGCTGTGCTTTCCCTGCACTGACGCCACATTCACACCATACTTTTAAAGCTCTTTGATGCCACTTCAAATAGTCATCATGGCTTCCCCCTGAGAATCCTGGGAGTTGCAGCTTGTTAAAGGTGCTGAGAGGTGTTAGGAGACCCTTTATTCCCCTCACAGAGTTACAATTCCCAGTGTCCCCTGTTGGGAAGGATTGAATTGCACTCTAGTAATTGTAGATCTGAAAGGAGATGGGGGGTGGGGTTCCTCCTAGCAACTCTCAGCACCCTTTGCAAGCTGCAGCTCCCAGAATGCTTTGGAGGAAGCCATGACGGTTTAAAGTGGTATCATAGTGCCTTAAATTGTATTATGGTGGTTTTTTTCCCCCCAAAACAAGAGCACAGAAGGTCATGAGAGAGATGCCTACACAATAATGGTAAATAGAGTTCTACATAAGTATATTATACTAACACATAATTTAGGAGCCGTATTTCTTTCCTAAACCATATTTAAATACAGTGGTACCTCGGATTACATACGCTTCAGGTTGCATACGCTTCAGGTTACAGACTCCGCTAACCCAGAAATAGTGCTTCAGGTTAAGATATTTGCTTCAGGATGAGAACAGAAATCATGCTCCAGCGGTGCGGTGGCAGCAGGAGGCTCCATTAGCTAAAGTGGTGCTTCAGGTTAAGAACAGTTTCAGGTTAAGAACGGACCTCCAGAACGAATTAAGTACTTAACCTGAGGTACTACTGTAGTTGCTTTTAATGCTGTAAGCCACCCTGGGACCTTAAAGTAAAGGGCAAATAATAATAATAATAATAATAATAATAATAATAATAATAATAATACTGGTGTGAATGCGGCCTGAGTGTCCCTCTCCTTCTGTATGCTTCTGAGCATATTTTTCTCATTTTGTTTTTTTAAAAAACCACTGCAGTCCCTGTTGCTCTTTGTATAAACATGACCACTGCTGCTGCCAGATAATTTTGACTGTGGAAAAGGTGATTTTTTAAAAAAATGCTCTGGATCATTAGGAAAGAGTCTGAAACTTTAACTGCCCATGTCACAATGCCCTTATGCGCATCTGTGATGCAACCAAATGTGGAATGCTGCGCACAGTTCTGTTTACTTCACTACAAAAAGCTGGAGAAAGTGGAGAAAAAGTCACCCAAAGCTGACTTGTATGGCGGCACATTCGCCACCATAGCTAGTAGGAGCAGGGATGAGCCTGTGCAATGGTATTGGGTCTGGGGATGGGAGGAGTGGAGAGCCCCTCTAAGAGAGCTGGCTGCCATCCTGCTTGGCTTTCCTGCATTGGGAGCAGCTATTTCAAATTACCAGGGGTCTCACCTGGGTCCGCATTAGAACAGAAGAAGAGTTTGCTGGATCAGGCCAATGGCCTACCAAGACAGCATCTGGTTCTCACAGTGGATAACCAGATACATGTGGAAAGCCCAAAAGCAGAATCTGAGCACAAGAGCCCGCTACACCCTGGGATTTCCAGCAACTGTTATTCAGAAACTTTGCAGCATAGCCATCATGGCCGGGAGCCATTAAAAGCCTTCTCCATGAAATTGCTTAATCCTCTTTTAAAGCCTTCTAGGTCAGTGGCTATCACTGCCGCATATGGGAGTAAGTTCCATACTTTAATAATGCGCTGTGTGGAGAAGTGCTTTCTTCATCCCAAATCATCCAACGTTCATTTTGATTGGCTGTATGCAATTTCAAGTGCCATGGACTGAGAGAAAAACTTTTCTTTCTCCACTTTTTCCATAAAATTACCTTGCATAATTTTATAATTTTGTGTTTTTATTTTGAATCTATGGACAAAGGGCGGTATACAAATTTAATAAACAGAAATATCATGTCACCTCTTATTTGCCTTCTCTCTAAGTTAAAGGGTCCCAAACTCTGCAACTTTTCTTCATAGGTGAGTTGCCTTTGATCAGGGGTCAGCAATCTTTTTTAGCCGTGGGCCGGTCCACCGTCCCTCAGACCACGTGGTGGATCGGACTATATTTTGAAAAAAATATATGAACAAATTCCTATGCTCCAGATATAACCCAGAGATGCATTTTAAATAAAAGGACATGTAAAAACTCATGTAAAAACACGCTGATTCCCAGACCGTCCACAGGCCAGATTGAGAAGGCAATTGGGCTGCATCTGGCCCCTGGGCCTTAGGTTGCCTACCCCTCCCCTTGATCATTTTGATTGATCTTTTCCAGCTCTACAATCCTTTTTGAGGTGAGACAACCAGAACTCTTCATGGTATCTCAAATGCATTCATATCATAGATTTATAATTCCCGCTGGATGCTGCAGGAGAGGCATGTGGGGCTAAACATCAGACAGACTTTAGGCCACAACTCTTGTGGTCAACAGATCCTGTGCCGGTTCCACTTAATTCTTTTTAGTCAATATAGTTGTGGCCAATTTTCACACGTACACATCTCTTGGTTTGTTATTGGTTTGCACTTTCACCTGCCCCAATGGGGGCCTCCAGAGCAAATGCTTTTCAAGGAAAGGTTATAATATTTGGAATTATTCAGTTTAGAAAAATCCTGAGGATGGGGAGACATGATAGAGATATGCATGGATAGGGAAAGACTCTCTCTCTCTCTTATATAATATGGAACTTCCTAGTGATGACTACCAACTCAGATGGCTTTAAATGAAGATTAAACAAGATTTTGCAGGATAACGCTATCAGTGGCCAATAGCCATGATGGCTATATTGCCTCCAATATGCATTGGCATACCAGTTACTGGTGACCCTGAATGAGAGAGTACCATTGCACTCATGACTTGCTTGTGGGCTTCCCAGAGGCATCTGGTTGGCAACTGTGAAAACTAAATTCTAGATAAGATGGACCTTTGATTCAATCCAGTTTATGCTCCTGCAAGCTATTTTAAATTGTAGTTGCCATTGACTAGGCCAGGAACCTTTTATATGCAGGCTCTGCTCTGCCATCAAGCATTGCTCACTTCTCTAAGAGTTCCTGTACTAACCAAGAATGTGCTAATGAAGTCCAGGCTTTCTGCAGAAGTTTTCTTGCTTGACGTCTGTTCTGTCCCTTTTAATGTCAGAAGGAAAGCGTTCGCTGTACTGAGCAGGGCAGGTGTGTTGGGGTGTTCTTGTGCTCTGTCTTAAGTTAATTGTCTGGATAATAACACAGGAGACCATGCCAAGATCACAGCTCGGAAGAATCCTGGCCCATTTCAGCAGGCCACATTGATAGCAGCAGGCCATACATGGGTTTGGAATGAGACTATTAGACTCTCAAGTTTCCCCCTTGCCAAGAAACACAAGGCAGGAATTGGCAGCTTTAGGATGAGTAATGCACAAACACGGTGTGGCGTGTTGCAAGTTTTCAAGCACTTTCAAAGTGTGTTTGAGTAAATGTGGATCTGTCGCCATGGCCACGGAGCAAATCGAGCGGGAGAGTGAGCTGGGTCTCTGCAAGAAGCCCCAGGAATGTGCACTGGGAGAGCAGAGCAATCACTCCTGCCCCGTTCAGGGGTGGGAGTTGTGATGAAATGAGGGGGAATTGATGCACACTGCAGAACCTGTAAGGTTTGCTTGACCCGGTCACCTGCCAGAGGGACAGAACATTTTTAGGAGACAAAGACAAATGCTTTCCAGGTGGACAGCAGACTTTCTAGGTCATGTTCCACACTAGCAGCAGTATTTCAGACCTCATTTATTATGGTGATGATTTATGGCATAAGGCAGGACCTCCCCACGGTGCCAGTAAAGAGCCAGAATGGATGCTCTGCAAATATAGCCCAAATAGGCGAGGACAGGATGGGAGCCCAGTGCTGTTCTGCAGCAATCACTGGGGCATCGTTTATAGTTAAGCACTAGAGCAGGAATCCAAAGTCTGGGCAGAAAATGAAATGCATGCATAACTAGAACCTAAGTGCATACTTTGCATGAAAACCCCCAAGCTGCCAGAAGGTAGAAAACATTATGGGTTGGGAACGTTAGTCTGCGTGATGTCCGGAGTTCCTTCCAGTTCTTGGGTGCAGTACGCAATGCGGGTCAGAATCATATGGAGGAGATTGACATCCTTAGCCAATTAGGGAGGGAGGAGAAAGGTAGTGAGGATGGAAAAAGGAAGAAATAGGCAGTTCTTGTTTAAACCTGAAACACTACCTGGCAGAAAATTAATACTGTTCCTTTAATAGTGAAACCTTCAAGCTTTATCCCTCGTTGCGTGTTTGTTTATAAAAAAACCTTTTTTTCCCATTCTCCTTCAGCTTTAATTTGTACCTAGTTCAGGGAATAAGATATCAGGAGTCCTTGTTGTTGACCTGCGTATGTCATATAGATAATCCTTGAATTCTCAGGTATCAGAGGGAGGGAGTAACCAAGGTTAAAAAACATCAGATTGGGTCATGTTGCCCAGCTTCCTTCTTAGAATAATAGAATTGTAGAATTGGAAGGGACCCCAAGGGTCATCTAGTCCAACCCCCTACAATGTAGGAGTCACAGCTAAACTCACTGAGGGAGTTTGTCACAGAAGAAATGCCTGGTTTCCCAATGAAATCAAAAGAACAAGCCTTGCTGTGTCCTGAACTCCCATTGACTGCATGGGAGTCTCTCTGCTCTTTGAATGGTGGCCGCCTCCTCCAGATTTCATTAAAGATTAACCCACTCTTAGTTTTTTTCCTGCTACATATTTTGCACTTAATAGTTTTTACTGTTTGTTGCGACTTAATATTGATTGGATTTTTAAAAAACAACAAAACTAAATTTGGAAATGCACTTCATGAGTCCACTGTGTTATGTTATTAATTTCAGAAATTATTATTATTATTATTCATCAGAAATTATTATGAAATGGGAAAACATCTGTGATGTTATGAGTTTGTGGGTGAGGGGGTCAGTCCCTTCCGATTCTCTAGGTCCTATACCTAGTATGGGTTATAATTTAACAGATGAGGTTGCTGCAGTAAGTCAGACTGTTGTCTTTTTAAGACCATGACCTTAGCTGGCCACTTAATCAACAACCCCAAAAATGAGCTGGTTTGCAAGAGCTGCAACCTGGTGATGCGGCCCTCCATGCTAATGGATGGGCCTTTCCTCCACTCCTTCACCTAGCTGTTAAGTAGAACAAGAGCCAGTGTGGTGTATGAGAGATGAGCTGGGAGCTAGAGACACACAGACCTGCTTACTCTGTGCTGAATCCAATGCTGCAACCAATGGAGAAGCAAGATATGTTAGGATGTTAATGCTCTGAGCCCCTCCATGTTAGGCTCAGGTTGTATATGTGTGTAAAAGGATGTGGGTGGAGGTGAGGCCAAACCACTGAGCCTCTTGGGCTTGCTGATCAGAAGGTCAGCGGTTCAAATCTGCATAACGGAGTTAGCTCCCGTTGCTCTGTCCCAGCTCCTGCCAACCTAGCTGTTCGAAAGCATGCTGGTGCAAGTAGATAAATAGGTACCGCTGTGGCGGGAAGGTAAACAGCATTTCTGTGCGCTCTGGTTTCTGTCAGTGTTCTGTTACACTAGAAGTGATTTAATCATGCTGGCCACATGACCCAGAAAGCTGTCTGTGGCCAAACACCAGCTCCCTCGGCCTGAAAGCGAAATGAAAGCACCGCAACCCCACAGTCGCCTTTGACTGGACTTAACCATCCAGGGGTCCTTTACCTATACCTATATGTGTATAAATAAATCACACCAGTCTTTAGGTGTTGTGTAACAGTCTGTAGAGTGGCAGATGGTAGAATGCTATACATATTTTCTCTGGGAAGACTGCTGGAGTGAGAATATGTTATTTATATGCTTATGGTCTAGTTGCATCCAATCCTATTTCCTGGGAACTCTTTTTAAAATGTAGTCCTGTGGCCCTGACCTGGTCTTAATCTTTTGTAGTTCTTGCCTCACTGAATGGCCTGAGCTAGAACAGAGTTGGCTTGTTTCGCCTGTGCTATAATCCTCCTGCTCCTGGTGGAATGTCGTCATGCAAAACAAGAGGATTTATTATTATTATTATTATTTTGCAGAGAGCTGTATTTCATGGGAAGGGCATTAAAGGAGTCAGAAGAGTTTTCCTCACATAGCCTGTAGTGCTTTAAAAACAGGATCCATGTGCAGTTTGGTTGTTATCAAATGCATATGCTGAGAAACTCCTTTCTATGATCCACCACTGAGAGGATCGCCTGTCCCCATATGAACCAACTCAGACCCTGTGATAATCATCTGAGGCCCTTCTTCACGTGCCTCCTCCACCAGAGGTCTGAAGAGTAGCAACACAAGAATGGACCTTTTCTGTGGTGGCTCCCCATTTGTGGAGCGCTCTCCCCAAGGCTGCTTGCCTGGTGCCTTCATTACATATATTTAGGTGCCAGGCAAAAGCTTTCCTCTATAACTAGGCCTTTGGCTAATTAAACAATCAATGTCCTTTTAAGCTATCTGTGTGTGGTGGGATGGGGGGTATTTTTTGTTACTGTGGTATGTATTTTTGTGTTTTTATATTGTAAACTGCCCTGTGATCCTCGGACGAAGGGCATGCTTTTGCTCTAAAGTAATCATAAGATTGCAGTGGGAATCACTATGCAATCATATGCCACAGTCTGGTTCTCGAAAGGATGATGGGATAAATGACCCGTTAATAAATAAACTGCTTGCTAAAGTTCACACTGATTCTTTTTTCATTAAATAAAGAAATCAGATTTGTCTGGCTTGATCTACCTTTTGGCAAGGCTCCAGCATCCCATTTGTTTGTTTTTCTTCCAGCTCTTGGATTGTTCTCCCCTGCCCCCCCCCCCCCCGCATTTAAAGTTTATTCTGTGGGTTTTCATGCTACTGAAGGCAGAAGAACATTGTTCTGAATTCCTGACAGTTAACCATTTACCGTATTTTTCGCTCTATAAGACGCACCAGACCACAAGACGCACCTAGTTTTTGGAGGAGGAAAACAAGAAAAAAAATATTCTGAATCTCAGAAGCCAGAACAGCAAGAGGGATTGCTGTGCAGTGAAAGCAGCAATCCCTCTTGCTGTTCTGGCTTCTGGGATAGCTGCGCAGCCTGCATTCGCTCCATAAGACGCACACACATTTCCCCTTACTTTTTAGGAGGGAAAAAGTGAGTCTTATAGAGCGAAAAATACAGTAGTTTTCTTTTCTTTTTCTTTTGTAAGCTGAAAACAGGACCCAAAAGCACCAGGCCAGAGGTGGAATAAGACCTTTGAATTAGGACCTCTGTTATACATTACCTGAATAGACTAGAACAGCTTTTGCCAAGCTGATGGTATAAGAAAATTTGGTGTTTGGCTTTTACAGACCAACTCCCCCTTTAAGGGACCCTGTATCTCCTAAGTTCGCTATCGATCAGAGAAGAATGAGTGAGGGCAGGAACAAGTTGAAGAAAGTAAGGCAGATCTTCATTTTCTGTTGCAGCAGAGTTCCCCCTCCCCCTTCCAAGGAGGTGAGGAACCAGAACAAAAATGTTTAACAACTTTTAAAGACTTTAGAAATTGCCCAACCCCACCACTTGTAAGCATCAAACAAGCATCACAGAAAGAGGTAATCTACAACAGAAATTTGAGAGTATGACTTGTCTCCTGACTGTCAAGATACCTGATAATGCTTGATGATTGCCTTTTCCTGGCCAGTCTGGCCCATTATTTTGAAATGGCAAATACCTTGGTTCTTGAATCCGTTGCCACGAACCTGCCTTTATTCATACACAGAAGATGCTCTTTTGACAGGCCTGCTCTGCTTTTAGCAGATACTTGCCAGCCAGGTTTTTGCGGAGTGGGTAGCCCATTAATGTGAGAAATCTATCTATTTACAGGATTCGCAGGTTTTTGAAGGATATTGTGAAAGGTTTTTCCAAGATACTCCTTTTCTGCTTCAGAGAAAATCGCTCTGTGAACTCAAATGAAGTGTCCTCCCCCAGAGGCATAGGAAGGTCAGGTGGTACTCGGTGTGGAAAATTTATTGTCACCCACCCCCCCCCCCATTTGAATATTATTATTTTTTGGCCTGCAAAAATGGTTTAACATTATTTCTTATTTTCTTACAAAGGAATGTGGATTCTGGGCCTCTGATAACAAGTAGGCGACTATGGACAGATATTTAAATCTACAGGATGGATTGTGTTTTGGCTTGTGTTATTTTATTTATATTTATTGTTTATTTATTTAATAAAATTTATTTTTAAAAACCTGCAAAGTGGTTTACCAAAACAAAAAACCACCACAGCAGTAAAATCAAGAAAAATTAACAATCCTACTTTAAAACATACAAGAGCTAAAATATTAAGATTAAAATTACTTCAATTTCCTAAGCATCTAGTATGCTTGCCTGAAGAAGAATGCTTTTAAGAGGTGCCCGAAAAGAGTCGAGCAGAGGCATGTGCTTTGTTGCAATAGGTGGGGAGTTCCAAAGTGCAGGTGCTGTCATAGTAAACAATGCAGTACAGGTATTTATGTGGAACCTGTAGTAGTGCTTGAAACTACTTAAGGGGAGCTTTTATTTATTGTGATTTCACCATGCTCTGTATTATCTGAAAAGGAAAACATTTATTTAAAAAACAGGACTGCACAGCAGCAATCTAGTCTTATCATGATCAGTGGGACTTATTCCCGAGCCGACGGTGCATAAGATGGGCTGCAATCCTAAGCACCCCTTGCATCCAACTTGTACCTAAAACTCTGCACAAGCCGCACCAGAGAATTGTAGAATTGGAAGGGACCCCTGAGGGTCATCTAGTGCAGTGTTTCCCAAACGTTTTTGGGCAACGGCACACCTGTTTACTGAAAAAAAATCTCGCGGCACACCACCATTAAAGCCCCGCCCCGTGACGTCAGCGCGCAGCGTCACGCCGGGAGGGACGCACAAAAGTGAAAGTTTTTTCCCTCCCCCTTGCTGGGGAACCTCCAAGCTTTGGGGGTGGGAGGAGGCAGCAGAGCGAGGGACTGAGGGACGGCGGCAACTGAGGCGGCGGCGGCTGAGGCAGAGCTGGGAAGGGGGTTTCCAGGGGACACGGCAGCTCCTCGAAAGGCTTCTCTCAGCTGCGCTCAATCCGCCTCGGAGAGGATTTCCCCTCCGGTCCCATGCGTTCGTTTGGGGCATCGCTCCGGCTGCTCCCTCTCCCGCCGCGCAGGAGCGATGCCTCTCTCTGGCTCTCCCTCCGCGCAGGCTGAGGGAGGGAGGGAGGGGCGCGTGTGACCCGTCTCTGCTGGGAGACCAAACCCAGCGAGGCAGAGTCGCGCGGAGGCGCCCAGGCAGCGCTGCCGGCTGCGAGGAGGAGCGCCAGGCAGCAGCAGGAGGCGCGGCCTCTCCTCGCCGCCGCCGCCCCGCCTCTCGCCGCCCGACTCGCCCGCCTCCCTCCAGGCATCTCGCGGCACACGAGGCAACGTCTCACGGCACACTCGTGTGCCGCGGAACACCGGTTGGGAAACACTGATCTAGTGAAACCCTTGGGGCAATGCAGGAATCTCAGCTAGGCCATCCCTGACAAATGGCCATCCATCTTCTGTTTTTCCCCTCAGCCAAGACACACAACAACGGAGACTGGAGGTGGGGGAAAAGATAAATTTTGACAATGGGGCAGATTTGTCAGGCATGCACAGGAACAGCTTGAAGACTTTATACAGAGAGGAACCCCACACGGGTTTCCCCGCAAGTAACATAACAGGCTGAGAGCCAGCTCAGATAAAGAGAAAGACATTGGGGGACGGGAGGACAAAAGAGTACCAAAGTCGCCCATTTTATCCTCTTTGGGATGGTGGCACTAGGGCTCTGGGACCACCCTCCTCAAAATATTTGCTTGTCTTCAATGTATTGTTACCACTGTTATTCTATAGTACAGATCCTTTTAAAATTAAACACTTTCTCTAAAATTAAAACAGCAGAAGTAATCAGTAGCATAGATATCAAAGGAAAGGCAAGAGAATAGTCCCTAATAAATACAAGGAAGACACAGATACACAAGCACACAGAAATAAATAATCCAGCCTTGGGGAGAGGGGTGGGAATGTACAGTTTGCTGTACTTAGCCTCGAGATGGCAGACTGAAAGGGCTTTAAAAATAAAAATCTTGTGTCTAGGAATATTTTTCTGCAAAAGCATCAGCCAAGTTGTCCAAAGTGTGAACTTCATTAATAGACCCTATTTAAAGGAATTGTTCAATTAGCCACAGAATTGCTTTTGCTGATTTTCCCTATCTTCTTTTAATTACACAACTGCTTTGGGGGGGGGGTGTTAGCTTCATGAAGGTAAGACTGGGGTATGTGGCTGAGAGGGTGGGGATCCTACCTTCATCCAGGGGAGGCTGAGGAAAAGGGGAGGCTGGCCTGCCGAATGCCCAGGGCGGCGCTGAGCTGCTCGTCCCAGCACCACGTGCAGGCAAACGGAGGCGGCAGTGCTGCCATTGTCCCGTGCGCTCCACTTTTGGGGGTAGCAGAGGCTTTTCAGATGGGGATTGGGGCCCAAGGGGGGTGTGCAGGGCAGGCAGCGGCCTTGTCAGGCTTCCCCAGCAGCCCAGAAAGTTAGTTTATGTGAAGAAAATGAGACTAGGCCTTGCCTTGCCTTTGCCCCGCCTCCAACACAGCTGGCCAATCAGCTGCAGGTAGGGGGTTCGGCGAAGGCAAGGCAAGGCAAGGCAAGGCAAGGCCTAATCTATTCGGCCTAGTCTCATTTTCTTCACATAGGCTGGTTTTCCAGGACCCAGAAAGCCTAGCGGAGGATAGGGCTGTAGGGCGGTTCATAAAAAACTTTTTTGAAAATGCCTGCTCCAAAGGTCTTATCTTACTAAACTAGGGGTTATATAGCTATATCTGAAATTTCATGCATATGAGTTAATATCGTGACCCTGCTGCACTGAATTGAAATTTCAGCCTTCAGGACATAGGAAAACAGCCAAGTAAACAACTATTTTTGTGGAGGAGGGTCAAGATATTAACTGATATGCATGAAATTTCATATATAGCTATATAATCCCTAGTGTAGTAAGATAATACCTTTGGAGCAGGCATTTTCAAAAAAAAGTTTTTTATGAACCACCCTAGTAGGGCAGTAATTTTTCCTTGATAATTCGTTACCCCCCTCTATGATGGCACCTAGGGTGGCCCGCCCCCCCCTCTATGCCCCTGCTCCCCCTCCCCTCGTTTTTAAAGAATATTTCCTAATTTCTGAAGCGTGAAGGATTGCTTTTCTGTGGAGTGTGCGTCTGCTTTGTGTTCACCTTAGAATTTGCATAACACTGACACCCCCCAACTCCTAATATTTTGGACCACAGCTCCCATCAGCCCTAGGGAGCATGAGTCAATTCCCTATACCCAGCAGTTGATCCTTCTGCCAGATAAACTTGACTCTGGAAAAGGTAGGTTTTTTTATGTCTTGGATTATTAGGAAAGCATCTGAAATTAACTGCCCATGTCACGATGTCCTTATGTGCATCTGTGATTCAACCAGACTTGAAATAATGTGCATAGGTCATGGAAACTCTCACCCATAAGGATTGTGGGGCAGGAACATCTTCCCTGTAACTTACATGTGTGCTGAAAAGAGTTCTACAGTGCTGCCCCGCAAGATGAATGCCTCGCAAGACGGAAAACCCGCTAGACGAAAGGGTTTTCCGTTTTGGAGGTGCTTCGCAAAACGAATTTCCTATGGGCTTGCTTTGCAAGACGAAAATGTCTTGCGAGTTCCTGCGGGGGTTTTCCCCTCCCCCCCTTTTCCCAAGCCGCTAAGCAGCTTATCAGCTGATCCGCTAAGCCGCTTAACAGCTAAGCCGCTTAACAGCTGATCCGCTAAGACGCTTAACAGCTGATCCGCTAAGCCGCTTAACAGCTGATCCGCTAAGCCTGCTAAGCCGCTAATAGCGCTAATCCGCTAAGCCACTAATGGGCTTGCTTTGCAAGACGAAAAAACCGCAAGACGAAGAGACTCGTGGAACGGATTCTTTTCGTCTTGCGAGGCACCACTGTATTCCGAAATGTCAGGTGGTGGGTGGTGGCACAAGGGTAGGGGTGGCTGGGCCCAAGGTCCTGAAACTCTCTGGACCAACCACCATTCCAGTTCATTTCCAGACTCAATGGGGGAAAGACTTTTTTTCCTAAAGACCAAATTGCAATGCCAATGGCATTATTCACACTGTTAACTGTTACATGATAATTATTGTTTGTTTGTTTTTGAAAATTAATGAGGGAGGGAGATTTAGACCACCGTTTGCAGAGGGAAGGCTTTAACCATTTACCCCATAATGTTCAAAATTGGAATTAGTTCCGCCACACTTGCTCTTTGCAACAGGAGAAAAGCTGTGCTATTTATTTTCCCCAAAGGTATAAATGACATGATATAAACACCCTATCTATGGCACAGCCACAACTGTTGCTTGAATTGTATTTTGATTTTTTGCATATTGATTAATTCCCCTGGGACTGTAAGCTTTTTCTTCTTGTTCTGCAGCTGCGCCTTGCAAAAATCCAATCTTAGCCACCGAATTTAAGCTAGGCAAAATCCCTCAGGTTGTCTGCGCTTCTAATAAGACCCAATTCAGTGGCTAAAATTTGATTATTTGCAAAGCACAGCCACAGAACATCAAGAAAAGATCTTGTAATAGGGGAATTAATCAGTGCATGATAGGGTCAAAATATGGGTCAAGCAAAGGTATGGATGAGCCCTTGAGCCTTTGAGAAGCAAGCAGAAGAAAAGAACGTTCTATGTGGCTGTGGATGCTTTTCTGCGCATACACATACGTTTGCAGAAATAGGATGCTTCAGACACCAAGGCATCTCTAGATAAGTGTCACCACACGTCTATATGGAAGTCCTTATTTAAGCTCCACAAACTGTCTGGATCAAGTTGACTTGGGGCAGGGCAAAGCTGTTGCACATGACTAGAGATGGATCAGGCCTCTCCATATGGGAAATTTGAACATAAGAAGAGCCCTGTTGCATCAGGCCAATGGCTCATCTAATCCAGCGTCCTGTTCATCCAGGTGCCCCAAACTACAAGCAGGACCTGAACACAAGAGCACTCCCCCACCCCCACCTCATGGTTCCCTGCAACTTATTCAGAAGCATTACTGCCTCCAACCCTGGAGGCAGAGCATGACATCGTGGCTAGCAGCCATTGGCAGTCTTTATCTTCCACAACTATGCCCAATCTTTTTAAAGACCTTCAAGTTGGTAGCAACCACTTCCTCCTGTGGCAGTGAGTTCCATAGTTTAACGTCCTTTTTGCTGCCAGCATAGTTCAGCTTTAAGCATGTGGAAACTAGTGAATTGGTGGCATACTTACCTAATATGCCTTTTCTTTTTTTCCTTACAGAAAATGAAGCCTCTTGGACAGCGGAAGTGCTCAACGCCTGTTGCACTTAGCAAGGCACTCAGCATGTCTAAGCATCACTCCGGGTCAGCAACTTTCATTTGCAATCCCTCCTTAGTATGCACACATGCTTGGGTTTTATTGCCTAGATCAGCCTTTGCCAAGCCTTAGCTTCATATGACCATACTGGGTAGAGCTGAAGGGAGTTGTCCAAAGCATATTGAGGGCACTAGATTGGCAGTGGCTGGGGTGATGGGGACTGAAATTACCAATATTCTCCCAGTCCAAATGTCCAGCATTCTATTATCTTTTTTTAGCGGGGGGTGCCACTTGAAAGATTTATATACCCCCTGACATTTAAAAAAGAAACAAGCTTCAAAGTGGTTTACAAAGAGAACAAAACAATAAACATACAGTATTAAGAAAATATGTTAAAAACAGCTATTCAAAACTTTTCAAAGAATAATTAAACTTACGGATAAGCTACCGGCACAGACCATCTTCCTCTTGTCAGCAACTGTGCTGCAGCATGCTGCACTAACTTCAGCTTCCAGATCAAGTGCAGGGGAAGCTCCACACAGCAGTAATTCAGTACCAGTTTCTCAGGTCAAAGCGAACAAGAGGGCATAAATAGGTAGTGCAATTACGTAAGTAAACTGGCAAATTTTAGGCAGATCCAAGGCAACTGATCACATGGGAAAGTGAGGTCTGGATTGTGCCTACTGGCCTCACCTCCAAATCTCTGCAGTTTCATCCAAATTTATTCACAGAGGCTCTGTGCCAGGGTTGCAGACCCTGTGGCTTTCCAGGTATACTGCAGCTCATTTTTTATTTTTGTTTTAAAAAAATGTTACAGTCATTTGACCACTTGCAATCTTAAGGCCACTGCACATTTAACTGCTGATTAGTTTTTTCTCTGCCCCCACCCCATTAATCCACAGGAGTGAAAACAAAAGAACCCTAGTTCCCATAGGGCCTCCAGAGGTTACCCTGACCTCCCCCCATCCTACCAGGTTTCCTCTTTCCTGCACCAAATTACATTCAATTTGGCTTAGCAAAGGCCGTTTTCTAGACGAGACTTATTGGAGATGCTGGACATTCCACAGAAGAAGCAGTGAGAGAGGAAACAAAAGTGCGAGGCTCTTCCTCTCCTGAAGGCAACTTCTAGGTCTCCCTGGAAAAGCGGAGGTGGGCATTTCCTCCAAGGGTGCAAAGTTCTCTTGATGTGGGTCAGGATGTGCTTCTGTTCCCTTCAGATGATTCCTAGAAACATGAATCACTTCCTCTCTTTCGCTGCTTCTGTTGAAAAATCTAGAGTGGTCACCACAGTTTATTGCAAGGCTGTTCTAAGTATATGGAGAAATATTATCCATAACTTTCCCATTGCAAAACTGAATGAAGGCTGCCCATCTCTTGATAAATCTGTCCTGCCAAATGCAGTGGTACCTCAGTTATGAACTTAATTCGTTCCCGAAGTCCGTTCTTAAACTAAAGCCATTCTTAAACCGAGACACACTTTCCCACATGAGGCCTCCCGCCGCCGGTACCCTTCCACCGTTCAGCTTCCGTTCTTAGACCAAGGTAAAGTTCGTTAACCGGAACACTACTCCTGGTTTTGCGGAGTTCTTATACTGAATAGTTCGTAAACAGTTCTTAAGCTGAGGTTGCACTGTACCACTTTGTGATCTTGTTTTATAGGTCCATTTAGTCATTAATGTTATTTCCAAAATTTCAGAAGTAAGAAGCACAGATTTCTAGTGGATGGCAAATTTGTAAATTTATTCCAAGCTTTGCTTTGCACAAAATGGAACACTAAACACCCCCACCCCTCCCCCATATGTAACAGAATGGATGAGAAAATAATTTGGAAGGAACAACTATCATTGTTACTTGAGGCCTAGATGACCTTGTTGGCTTTCCTGGGTAGAAAACCTTCAAGTTAGTCTACTGAAATCCAATCTACTTGGTCCTGCCATAGAAGACAGTCCAGAACATAGCTGTCAAGTGTCCCTTATTTGAAGGGACAGTCCCTTATTCTAGCGCCATGTCCTGCTGCTGTCCCTTATTGATGGATGTCCCTTAAATGTCCCTTAAATGATGTCCCTTACATTTCAAAGGAAGCAGCTCCTCTCCCTCCCTCCCTCCCTGCCGGCCAGGGAGGAGGGAGGCTCCAACTGTGTTGCTTGGCTGTGTTGCTCACCCAGTAAGAAGTCTAAGAACGACTGGGGGGTGGAGCTTGAATGCCTTGTGTGTGGCTAGTTAATGCAAGCTGAGGGGTTTTTTGAATGCTGGATGCGATTTTGTTGCACGTGCTGCTGCAAACTTTGCAGTGCAAAGCCAGGCCGGGGAGCCATCTTAAGTTGAGGCTGCATAGGCCTTGTGGTGCATGTGATTCAGATTCTATTCAATTGAACCTCTGGTTACAAAGTTGGTTGGACAGTGTTCTCGAAGCTACCAGCATGAGTTTGACCAGTCTGCAGGAGGACAGGAAGACTGGAGTGCCTGGAACAGGTGAGGCTGCAGGTCCCTTATTTTGGCTGCTGGTCCCTTATTTTCAAATCTGTAAGTTGACAGCTATGGTCCAGAAATTGCAGCTACTGCAAAATTCAGCAGCCCAGAGTGCTTATGGGAGTGGCAGACCAAGCATATCCATTGTAAAAAAAAACTTCACTGGTTGCCACTTGTTTTCCAGACCCAATTTGAAGGACTTATACTTATGTAAATCGAACCATCTGCAAGTTAGGGACTTCTCATGCATGTGAAGACTGGTTCCGGGTGGACTGAGTGGACGAGACTAATAGCGGCCAAGAAGGCAGTTTCTGCATGTGCTGTAGAGGGAAGTGAGGGGCTGATGGGACTTGTCAACCTGGAAAGAGAGCCCATCTAGGAGAAGAAAACTCTGATCCTAAGCCTCCCCTGCCTTGAGGGTCAGGAGAAGAAAAGGCTAAGGACTAATCCCTACACAAATCCAGAATGGTGTCCATAAGACAGTTGGATGGTGCATTGCATGCCTTCTTTTGGAGGGGGGGCATAGCTAAGGTCCTGGCCTGCCCCTCATTGCATGAGGGGAATTTGTGCCTGAGCCTTCTGGACTTTTCAAAAGAACAGCAAGCCCAAGCGGATGTCTTTTTAATAGCGAATAAGTTATCACAGAGTTTGGAGACTCCCTCGCTCCCACCAGCAATGAGATGATGGATTCTAGAAGGCCATGCTCTCTGTCATTCCTGTTCCAAAGATGCCCTCACAAATAACATTTCCTGCCAGTTTATTTAATTGAAATAAATATTTTCTCTAAAGCCAAGATAAAAAAACTTTAATGATTTACACTTCAAACCAAGCAAGCTTTTATGGGAACACTATTTTTCATTTAGCACCATACTATAACCCCTCTGCTTTTGGGGAAATGATTTGTGCAGCTTCCAGCATGGTTTTTATCTGAGAGGAATTCTTGCACTGGCTGCCACTCAGAAGGCCTTTCCTTCTTCTAGCTTTCTCCATTTTCTGCAAGCAACTCGGATGGGAGAAACACATTCTTGGCTTTATTTGGATGCAGGGAAGAATGTCTTTTTGCAGACTAGGCAGAGGGCAAAGAGGGGGCACTTAACTTTTCCTGGGTTGGCCTGACCCTGGGAATTTGTCACAACGTCACTGGTGATTTGTAGGTTCGCGTATTATTAGTTCCCTTGCATTGCATTTTTTAAAGAACAAGATTAGATAGATTTTGGCCACATATCCAAAACTTGCACAATTGGTGGTTCAAAGTGTTAATAGATGTTGGTGTTGGATGCTGATTTAGAAATAATTAGTTTGGGGGGGAGGAAGCGAGTAAGAGGCAAAATGATAGAAGTTTGTAAAATTATGCATGGCATAGAGAAAGTGGATAGAGAAAAGCTTCTCTCTCACTCTTGCATAACACTTGAACAAAGGATTTACTTTCATTATATGCTGGGGAACAGCCCTGAGGAAGAAAAGAGGAAGGTGTCATGCAGATACAGTATTCTGGGAGGGAGTTCCAGGTGTAGGAAGGAGGGACATGTTCATTTAAAGGAGCAGGAGGTTTTCAGATAAAGGAGTGCTAAGAGTAAATGAACCAAGCTCCAGTAGGACCCTGGGTGGATCTGGTCAGGTTGGGTCTGAAGTGGATGCTCAGACTCCAGAAAGCACTAATTTTGTGTATCAGCCCTGTATGGGTGATGATGAGTCTTTCTTAATCAACCAATTTGGTATAAAATAATTAGTCTCAGTAACATTTTCCTGTTTTACAAACTAATATCTATTTGAAGTGATCCTGTGGAACTTGATGATTTGACCTCTTTTATTATTGAGCAGTTTAGAACTTTTATATTAGACCTTATATTGGAGGCTGACGACTTAAAGTGAATGCATAAAGCTATGGACTATAATTAAGATGCAAGCGAAGATTTATGCATCTCACTCTGTTTTCAGCTCCCTGAAGCCTGTAACGAATCGCCACCCCCCCACCCCCACTCACCTCCCCCCCCAAGAAAATCTTTAATAAAGATACATTTTTTTAAAAAAAACCACCTGACCTAACTAACTGACCCATTGCATTGTGGATAACTTGGATCTGCCCTCAACAAAAGCCTGCCCCCCAAAATAATAAATCCTGACTACACCCAACCTCTGGGATGAATTCACCTCTCAGCTGTTATCCACAAAGATCATTGTCTGAGAAACTTTGAAAGAACTAATGACCCCCATGGATGAGCAACTAGCAGACATCAGTGTGAGGGTGAATACCATAGCTGTCAACGTTTCCCTTTTTTTAAGGGAAATTCCCTTCTTCCAAATAGGATTCCTTGCAAGAAAAGGGAAAAGTTGACAGCTATGGTGAATACTTTATTGGAGAATGCAGATTTGGTCAAGGAAATTGGTCTCTGACATGAAAAGCAGATTCAATGAGTTCTTTTTTAAAAAGTATTTTTATTAAAGATTTTCTTGGTTTACAAAAGTATGTGCAGTGTCTCTCTCTCAACCCCCCCCCCCCGTAACATTTTTTAACAGATCAGTTTCATTTGTTGAGACATTAGGAAGAAAAGGGGGGGAGATGAGTGGGGGTAAGGTCAGGTGGCGATATTTCTATTTTACTTAATATATGTGGGGTTTTGTGTCAGCGTTGCTTGCACAGGTTCTTGTTAGGTCAGTTAGTTAAGAATTTTCATTTATTTACAGTCATACCTTGAGTTGAATGTGCTTTGGGTTGAGTGAGTTCGAGTTGCGCTCCGCGGCAACCCGGAAGTAACGGAGTGCGTTACACTCAAAATGACATCCCGTGCATGCACGGAAGCAGCGAAACACGACACGCGCAGACCCGCCGTCACGTCTTAACGTTCCATTTGGGATGTGAACAGGGCTCTGGAACGGATCCCATTCGCATCCCGAGGTACCTCTGTACTTAATTTGGGGAGGTGGGACAGCTGCTCCCCTAACTACACCCATGTCCCAGAGATTGGGGCTGCCATTGCATCCCTGGTCTCCCACACTAATTGGATCTTCTGTGTTTTTGCAGCTGGCTGCTTTTTGCTTATATCAGTTATGTGGTTTGAAGAAACCAGGAAGATTGTCTGATTTTTTTTGTTGTTGTTGTTGATTCAGATTCACTGGCATACACAAAGCACGAAGAAGAGATTTATATCCAAAACATATGTGCAGGATCCGTTGGGTGAGAGGGGTTGTTTCTGGTGTTTTCCTGAGCTAAGGATTTAAGGGGCCACCTACATCGGCATTGTCTCCACTCCCCCATCACAACTCATTGGATAATTTCTCTTTTTCAGCAGGGAAGTAATTTGTCAACCCGTCCATTCAGACAATGGATTACCAGCCGGGGCTTTCGGTAATCCAAATTCCGTTTTCATTTTGGAGGAGCAAGTACAGCTAACTGCAGGCTTACAGACGCAAGAGAGATGTTTGTTCCTCTTCAGCAATATGTTGGTTGTTGCCAAGTTCAAGTAAGTGCAGATTTGATCTACAAGGCTGTTAATGAAGTGGGTATTTCTTAGGAGTACCTTGCAAAGGTTACTTGCCCAGGTGTCTGTACTTGGAACTGGAACTGGAACCTTCTTGAGTGGTCCATTTGTGGCCTCTCTCTCCATTCTCAGAATTAAGCTAGCCATTGTTGCACCCTCCAGATGTTAGTGGACTACAGCTCCTCTCACTGTTTGCCATGCTGGCTGCTGGGACTGCTGGGAGTTGGAGTCAAGCAGCATCTGGAGGGCACCAGGCTGGGGGCGTCTGGTGTAAGAGCTTGCTTAGCTTATCATCAGGGGAATAGGGCAGTGGTGAGCTTGAGCAAATCATATTTGGAAAATGGGTTTCCAGCTGTTTGTTGTTGATTGTAGGATGGGCACATTTCACCCATGCAAAAAAAATTTTTTGCTACATCCACATAACTTTATTGGCACCAGAATACCTGCCTGTATTTTCCCTCTATTGAATCAGGATTTACCCTGCACATGGAAAATCTGACAAGTATTTTTTTTAATGCCAGCAATCTGCTTATGATATCTGAACGACCTCTTTGCAGAATTAATGAAGTCCTCATATGGAACACCCCAAGTTTCTAAAGTTCTTTTTCTTCATATTTTAGGGTATTATTATTATTATTATTAAAAACTGGCCATTTTCTGAAATGGACCAGCAGGATAGAAACGTGCTATAAATCAGAATGAATAAATAAATAGTCAAGTCCTGACTTTCTGATTTCTTCATAAAACAAGTTAAAAATGCAGCAAATATTCTTATGAAAGTAGAACATGAGGGGCATAGGGTTGAGCGGGAGGGAGAAGCAGAATTAAAGAAATTGTGCAATTGTCCAGATTAGTTTTGCTACTGCTAAGTAAAATCACAACAAGGCTAATGACTCTTTTATGAAATGCCAGACACCAACAGAAATGGGGAGACTTGGAAAACATCAGTCTCTCCCTATGCAAGGTTTTACTGGTGTAAAAAGGTAAAGGTAAAGGTACCCCTGCCCGTACGGGCCAGTCGTGTCCGACTCTAGGGTTGTGCGCCCATCTCACTTAAGAGGCCGGGAGCCAGCGCTGTCCGGAGACACTTCCGGGTCACGTGGCCAGCGTGACGAAGCTGCAGCTGCCGAGCCAGCACCAGCGCAGCACACGGAAACGCCGTTTACCTTCCCGCTATAAAGCGGTACCTATTTATCTACTTGCACTTAGGGGTGCTTTTGAACTGCTAGGTGGGCAGGAGCTGGGACCGAAAGATGGGAGCTCACCCCGCCGTGGGGATTCGAACCGCCGACCATGCGATCGGCAAGTCCTAGGCGCTGAGGTTTTACCCACATCGCCACCTGCGTCCCGTTTTACTGGTGTGCAACAGAACAAATAATTGTGACTATTTTATCATTTGTTTTATTTGTTACAGTAATTTATATCTCACCATTCTACGAAAAAATTGTGCTCAAAGAATGTCATGATATGGTAAAATAAAACAGAAAATTTACAAGAATGAACAGATTGTACACTATTAAAAAGCAACAATTTAAAACATAATACATTCTTTAAAATTATGCTGGAAGAAAACAGCTTTCATTGCCTGCTGAGTAGATTTGGGAATTGACTGCTCCACTGGAATCTTTTCTCTCATAAGGAGGAAATTTCTGGCCTCTGATTCCTGACCCCAACAACAACCATTCCCATTCATAAATCTGTGGGTCCATCCTGCTAACAAGGAGTGTAACTTCATTGGTGAATGTGTGTAGGGATGAATGAAGCTGCCAGTTTCAGTTTCTCTTCAGCTCTCATTTATCTAGTCTTCAAGTTCAGGTCTCCCTGCACTTGCACATCTGTTTCCAAGTTGCTGCTTTTCGAAAGTCCTCATAAAACTTTGTCTGTATTTTAATGTATAATTTTCCTAATACAGTGTACACAACTTGTATGCATTTTTGCCCTAGTAATGCATATTCTTATTAACAACCCCCCTATTGTAATGCACTTTTAAATGTTGTTTTCACTAACATATGCATTTGTTCACATTTTCCATTAAAATGTGAGTTTTTGTGTACCTTATTTGATTGAAGAACTGGCAGCACAAAATTCAGAGAAGTGTAATTCTTCTTTTTTAATTGCATTCTGTTTTTAAAAGAATATATATTATATTGCTTTTTCACATGTAATTTAAAAAACAACAACAGTAAGCAACAACAATGGCAGCAAGTCTGTCATTTCTTGGGGGGCAAGTGTGTCAGCAGTTGGAACCAGCAATTAGAAAAAGTCTGTGATGCATTTTAAAATCTCTAATCAAATAAGACTCTCCAGATTTTTCCATGGGGAAGTTGTGTCAAGAATTTTGTAGGATGGGTGTGTGTTTTGGTCACATATTGTTTTGGGAAGAGTGAATCAGGAAAGTTTACCTTTAAGGCAAATTCAATCAAATTTTTCTCTCTCCCCTTAAGGGTGGTTCAACAGTGGTCATAATTCAGGAGAAGTGAAGATAAATGGTGGAGAGGTCTATGGTGAGGATGCAGAAGAAGACATGGGCACCACATGCCGTCTTCCTCTTGCCAGCATTCTTAACATAACCTGTCTCTGGCTTTGGATCTAGGTCATCCTCCAACTTGAAAGTGAAGAAGCAGGTGCACCTGACTAAGGTGTGGACAGGCAGCTGCCTCAGTGAAGTGTCGGAGAAAAGATTCACCCATGAGACCTCCTTTGTGATTGGCTGGCCCACCACCAACTTTGTTGTCACTTATAGGTAACACCTTCTCTCAGAATTCATCATCTATCCCCCCTGCCCCAAATCACCTCACATTTTCCTTAAACAACATCCGATGACAACACAGAGTTGTAGAAGCTGACCTCCACCACCCCTCACTCACTAAGAATGTTTCCCAATCTTACTTACTTTGTTTGGCTAATTTATTTACAAAATTTATCTCCCACAAAAATTTATCTACCACAAAGATCTGGGCTCAAAGTAGCTTATGATAATTTTAAACAACAGAATATATAAGCAGTAATTTGAGACAGGTCAAAAGCTGTCAATGGCAAAACTACGATGGCAACAACAACAGGAATAAAGAGTTAACAACATCAGTTTGAACCAGTATTATTAACATGGAGATTCACTAAGGATTGAATGGTAGTTTAGCTTCCTTTGAAATGTTTGAGATTTCCTGCATGAGGAGAAATCTCAAAATTCAACCATTCATTCATTCATTCATTTACATCCTTTGAAACATACCATGAACATGACTTAAAATACAAATAAAATTCAGTTCTGGACACATCAAAAATCACACAAGGATTACTGTCTTCAAAGAACAGTATAAAGATAACCATTCTTACTATGATTCTTACTGTTACAGCATAAATAAACAATGCTGAGTACCTCAGAGTAGCATCCTGAGATAGCTGCATTGCATCCTTAGTTTCCTTATTCTCACACGTTACAAAATCAGACCAATCTGACCCAATCAATCAAACCAACATATCATTCTTTTTAGTCCCTCTAGACAACTTTATGTGTCAATTTATGATTTATTATTTGTCAAATATTGGGGGGTCATGCTTTATTTTTCTCTTTTCCCTTTTGCAATGTGATTCCTGTAGCCATTTGACCTTTGAAATGATTGTGCCTATTTGTCCATTTCATGGCTAATTTCATAACAGGAATGCACAATGTACACATGCTCTGTAATTTTTCTTCCCCAGCCTGTATCCCTCCAGATATGGTTGGACTACACCTTCTGTTGGGTGTTGATGGGGGAAAGCTGCACCCAGCTGAGAGTGTTATCTGAAAATAGACAACATTCCCTCCTTCACATACTAATTCTTCACATAGCTATTCTATGGGATTTGTTGCCACAAGATGGAGTGATTGCCACCAACTTTGATGGCTTTAAAAGGGGTTTGGACACCTTCATAGAGGATTTGACAAACAAAGGCACTAGTACAATGGCTGTGCTGTTCCTCCAGGGTCAGAGGCAGTATGGCTCTGAATACCAGTTGCTGGAAACACAGGAGTGGAGAGTTGCTCTTGTGCTCAGGTCCTGCTTGCTGGTTTCCCACAGGCATCTGGCTGGCTGGCTGCTAAGAGAACAGGATGCTGGACTATAAATGGGCCATTGGCCTGATCCAGCTTCATAGCTCTAATGTTCTTAATGCAGAAAATAAATACCTTTAATTCAGTAAGTCACTATTTCATCACATCCACACCATATATTTAAAGCCAATGGCTTCCCCGCCAAAGATTAATGGGAGCTGTAGTTTTCCCACTCATAGCTACACACAGTTAAGAACTACTGTTCCCATGGTATTTGGTGAGGGTCATGTTTAAATATATGCATTAAATATATGGTGTGGATCAGCCCTTTATTCCTGCTTCAGCAAACAAGGTTGGCTAACATTTGCCCTATGCCCCCCTCAATATCTTCCTGATTGAAGCTAAAAATGTAAAATTTCTTTCATCCAGGAAATACCGTATTTTTTGCTCTATAAGACTCACTTTTTCTCTCCTAAAAAGTAAGGGGAAATGTGTGTTCGTCTTATGGATCGAATGCAGGCTGCGCAGCTATACTAGAAACCAGAACAGCAAGAGGGATTGCTGCTTTCACTGCGCAGCGATCCCTCTTGCTGTTCTGGCTTCTGAGATTCAGAATATTTTTTTTCTTGTTTTCCTCCTCCAAAAACTAGGTGCATCTTGTGGCCTGGTGCGTCTTATAGAGCGAAAAATACGGTGATTTCCTATTGGCCATTCAGGCTATTGGGGAGTCTTCAATTGACTTTGTTCTGCCACACATTGCAGGATACCTGACTAGAAGAATGACGACTCTTGACATTTGCTTTTTACAGCCAATATATGTTTGGGCAAACCTTGGTACAGGTTCTGTATCTCTCACGTCATTACAGGGAAATAATAAGAATTGCAAGGCAAAGAAAGCAGACAAAGCAAGATATTAATTAGAGGCCATTGCCCAATGTGAAAAAGATGCTTGCTTCAAACGTCAGAACAAGGCACTTGCCCTCCACCCACTTATCAGAGCCTCGCTTCGCTTCGCCAGGAAATTGAGCTCAGCAGCACAAGAAAATTATTTTACTAAAATAGAACAGGAAGGGGCTGTGCTTTTGTACTGGGCCTTTATAGTTCTGTATATCATCTATGGCAGTGTGGACAAAGAAAGGGGGGTAACTTCCCCAACCTGAGGGCCACATTATTCTCTGGATCATCTTCTGGGGGCCACATGCCACTGGAAGGCAGGGCTAGAGGCAAAAGTGGATGGAGTAATGAATGTGACTTTTACCCTTCATATGGAAGGCTACAATCCAGCCAGACAAGACAGAGATTTCTATGGAGGAGGTTTCTATTCATGGAGAATAAGTCTATCAGTGACTGCTAGCCATGATGGCCAAGCTCTGCTTCCATGGTTGGAGGAAGTAATGCTTCTGAATACCAGTTGCTGGAAACCTCAGGAAGAACTCAAGTGCTCCTCTGCTTGGGTTTTGCTCAAGGGTTTCCACAATGAGCACCTGGTTGGTCACTGTGAGTGTAGGATGCAGGCCTAGGTGGGCCCCCTTTGGCCTGATCCAGCAGGCTCTTCTTATGCTGTCATGGAAACCACAGGAGGGGGAGAGTGTTATTGTTCTCAAATCCTGTCTGCTTGTCCCCCACAGGGAACTGGAGAGCCACTGTGAGAAGAGAATGATGGACTAGATGGGTCATTGGCCTAATCTAGCAGACTTTTCTCATGTTCTTAGGCACACACATCTCATCCTCTGAGACATTATCACAGTTCACCAACGCAAAAGCACTTGAGGAGCAGGGCCTGGCAAGGGGTGGGGCGTCTGGAGGGGGAATAGCATAGAGAGAGTCCCAAGGGCCACAGTTGGCCCCCGAGGCCACAGTTGTTCCCCACTCCTGTTGCAGCCAGAGGACTTTTTATGCTTTCTCACCATTGTGTTTACTACTCATTTTCAGATCGCCTGAAGTGAAGGACAGGTGGATGTCAACACTGCTGTGGTAAGAGTTGCATTCTTTTTCTCTGCAGCAAGGATGCCACGTGGCATAAAGGTAGGAGTGGCATTGTGCCATGGTGGCCTGCCTGTGGCATCTAGTGGCCCTTGCCATGTTGCTGCTTGCTCCCCACGAAAGTAGGCTAGAAGCAGGGCTACCTCCATCAGTTCCATTGTGGCAGGCCAGCCCCATCAGGCCTCATCTCCCCTCAGCTTGGCACCTGAGGGCAACTGCCATTCCCTCAGGCTGACTCAGTGGGAGAGTGGGAAGCAGAAGGCTCATTCCATCAGCTTTGCCAAAAGCCCAGATCCATCAGGCACCTCCTGCCCCTGAACTGTTCCAACTGTTTAGAAATCAATACTGAGTTTGAAATTTAATTTTCTTCTTCCCTCCCCATCCCTTTTTCCTTGTATGTCATGCTTTTTGGTTTTTAGGTTGTAAGCCTGCAGGCTGTTTTGAATGTAAGCTGCTGTGGGAACCTTTTTGACTGAAGAATTGGGTACAAAAGTTATAGATAGATGGATAGATGATAGATAGATAGATAGATAGATAGATAGATAGATAGATAGATAGATAGATAAGCCAACTGGAAGAGGGAGGAGGGAATGTGTTGGGTCTATAGTGTGCCTCAGAGAGTACTGTCTTATACTTTATCAGTGTTCTACTTTGATCCCATTTAGCCACTTTTCAGGTGTTCATTCACAAGGATAGCCAACGTCCATCAGCCCCCAGGGAAGATGGGAGTTGTAGTTCCACAATATTAGGAGGACATCTTTTTAGCTACTGCCACATAGGAAACACATGGGAAGGGTGGCATTGCAGTGACAGGCAGCACCCTAGACTAACATGCATCCATTAAAACAGGAATCAAGAACCATTTTCAACCTGAAAGCTACACTCCTGCTGTGTGGGTAGCTGCATGGCAGGGCTGGGCGTGGCCAGAGATGAAAGTGGGCAGGGCTTTACCTTTGTGCAGTAGGTTACATTCCTGGCACACAGAAATCAGAGATTTTGAACATACCCACATACCCACACATGTGTAAAGCATTATCACGACCCCAGGACCACATTCCAGCCTGGTAAATGTTCTTAATGCAGGACTGCTCTGAGGAGTACAACCTGAGGAGAGGTGTCGTGGGCTGAGCGGGGTCCTCGGGGCTTGAGGTTCTCCACCCCTGTGTTAGAACCTCTGAAGGGAGCTGCTGAGTATGCACAGGACTTAAATGATATGGAGATGCTTGAGTGAAATCAACCCCACCCCAAAAAAGTTAGTCTCCCCAAAATGGTCTGTCGCAGTGTTTTTAGTGCCTTTCTCTGCATGCCCCAGTAACTATTCACCTTGTGGTTTATTTTCTTAATGGTAAATTTATGAATTATAGGCACATCAATGAAGTGAAGCAGACTGAGTATCCCAAAAGCATACCCATGCAGATTGTGTTGATGGACGGTGACCACAGCTCCTCTGTGAGTAACAGTGGGAAAAATAGCCTGGCCTATTAGGTTGGTCTTGTTCTTCAGTACCGCCGTATGTGGCAGTGCTTAGTCTTGATTTTCAATCTACAGTAGTTTTAAGTCTCTATGTTACCTGAGCAGAACCTAAATGTGTTTTTTATTCTTTATGTCAAGAGCACTGCAATAATCGTCTCCAATGTAGAAACAGCAGAGCATGTCATCAAGAGGACCACTGAGAAGCTGGGACTTCCTGTAAGTACAAAATTTATTTCCTTTTAGAAATGGCTCAGCAGTACTGCATTATTATTTTTACTAGCTGTGAGGTGGGGGGTGGGAAGATGAAGTCACTTGAGCTTTCCTAAGTGTAACTGAGACAAGGGATCCACTCATGCCCAAGTAGCAAATAGACTGGAGAAGGGATCTGGGCCACATGCTTTTGCATTCTACATTTAAAACAAATTACTTACTGTGTATGCATTTTATTTTTTGGGGGTATACTGGGTTCTGAGAAGGAGTGGAAAATAAGCACTAAAAGTGAATATGCATGATTTTGATAAATACATAATTATGTCAACTGTAGGGTTGTAAAATACAGATTGGTTCTTTTATGACCAACATATTCACATGATTGCTTGGGTTTCACCCCTTAGTATAAGACATGAGTGTTGCAAGTTGTAGACAAAGCCATTGATTTCTTTGGCTTTGCAAGCATTTCTCCATGAGAAAATTGGTAATGTCAGTCAAGATTCCCTAAAACTCTCTCCCCCTGCTTTCCAAATCACACCTAAACTTTGCCACTGCTAAGGAAGGCAGTCTGGGAGGCACAAGGGTGAACTCTCAGTTCATACAGAGCAAGTGGCTGTTACTCGTGGTCAAACCCTTTGCTCTGGAGCATTTCCCAGAATCCCTCTTTCCTTGAGAAAAGAAGAGTTTGAAAGCCACTGGCCTCTTCCCTTGCCACCTAGGCAAAATATACTAGTTTATAATTAGACTGTGGTGTGCTAAAATGTGCCATGTATATAATGACTCAAGACATGTTCATTGACCTGACTCGCATGCTTTTCAAGTCTTTTGTGTGGATATTGCATCCATTTCCAACCTAGATGGCTTTAAAAGAGCATTAGACAAATTTGTGGTGGAGAAGGAGGAGGAGGCTACCGCCGCCTGCTAGCCATGATGGCTGTGCTCTGCCTCCACTGTCAGAGGCCGTAACGTTTCTGACTACCAGTTGCTTGAAACTACAGGAGGGGAGAGTCCTCTTGCTCTTGGGTTCCTCTTGCAGGCCTCCCACTGATGCATCTGGTTGTCCACTGTGAGAAGAAGATGGTACTAGATGGGCCATTTGCCTGCTCCAGCAGGCTCTTCTTATGTTCTTATGTAAGCCGCTGCTGTCCAGATGCATGGCTGTGCTGGTTGGGGCTGATGGGAATTGTAGTCCAAAACATCTGGAGGGCACCAGATTGGGGGAGGCTCCAGTAAAGTTTCAGCTTTGACTTCTTTCTGTCTGACTGCCTTCCCCTTTCCTCAGCTGTTCCGCTTCCTCTGAATGTCAGACATGCTGGTCACTCTGTTGTATTCCATCAGGTTTGCAGCCCTGCATTTCCTGATCCTCCCTTCACCACCTGCTGCCTGGGCCTCATTGCCTGGTATCCCCTTCTGTTGTTTTGCATCCCCTTTTCCCAGCTTCTCCAGTCCTTCATTCTGCCACCTCATTTCTTTCTGTTTTTCAATCCACAGGGCCGGCCAAGAGACTATCTCCTTTGGGTAATACCAGGAAGGGACAATAATGCTTACCCACTTATCGGTAAGAGCTCTTGCTTTCTTGAGTGAACATGGATAATTCAGTATTAATTAATGTCAAAATGAATATTTGTAAGTCCTTCTGATGTGAGTGGCATCTTACCCTTTCATTTCTGTGGAGTGAAATTGTTGTTCCTTTTATCATCCAGGACATTGCACTCTGTGAGGCAGTGTAATGCAGCAGCAAAAAAACAAAACACAACAACCCTAATTCAATTCTAGGTTACATCAGCAGAAGTTGAGTGTCCAGATCAAGGGAAGTAATAGTCCCGCTCTGTTTTGCCTTGGTCAGACCACACTTGGAATACCGTGTCTAATTCCGGGCACCACAATTTAAGAAGGATGTTTATAAGCTGGAACATGTGCAGAGAAGGGCAACCAAGATGACCGAGGTTCTGGAATCTAAGCCTTATGAGGAACAGTTGAGGAAGCTGGGTATGTTCAGCCTAGAGAAGAGAAGATGGAGAGGTGATATGATACCCCTTTTCAAATATCTGAAGAGCTGTCCCATGGAAGATGGAGCAAGCTTGTTTTCTGCAGCTCCAGAGGGTTGGACCCAAACCAAAATACAGCAGGTGAAGCTCTTGTGGCCAGGACTTGTATAAACAGGGGTGTTTGTGAGGGCATTTAGTGGAGGAGTTTGAGGGGGAAGTCTGAATTCCATCTCACAGCATATGTATGACTAAGAGAAATGAACAGTGAACTGCAACACCTGGGCCATGTTTGCCTTTCTGTCTAAGAACGTGCAAAATCATACATGACAGATGGCCATCCAACCTCTTCTTAGAAACGGTCAAGGAAGGAGAGCCCACCACTTTCAAAGGAGAGTCTGTTACACTTCCAAACAGCTCTTACTGGCAGAAAAGTCAGAATGTCCTGTATTGTAACTGTTTGGAATGTCCTTTATTGTAACTTGAACCACTGGTTCGGGACCTACCCTCCTGTTACCTCCATACACTACTGCCTCTGTCCTGCCCCCAGTAAGGAGTCACCACCACCGCCAACCCTTCCTCTGGGAAGTGGCAGGAATTGTTCTGTATCATCATTACACCATGTGATCTCCCACTTGCAGTCTAAAGGACTACAGCCAAATACAGGTTTGCCACATCAGGGAGAACCAGGCCCTTTCTGAATGAAGGCTCTCCCACACTTCCATTTGTCCCAGGCTTTCTGTGCGTTTGCCCTGCTGCTTTCCCTGGGAAAACCCGCTGTTTACCCCTGAGTCAGAGTAAAAGTCCATCAGGGTTTTCTGCAGATTGACATGAGTTCGGATTCAGTGGTAAACATCAGGTTTTCCAGGGAAATGGCAGGGTGAACGAAGAACCTCTTGGACCCATGCCCAGAAACCATGGGACAAGTAGAAGGGAATCCAGGACAAACAGAAGTGTGGACAAGCCCTGAGGGAAAGAAGAATCAGATCCAAACCTTCTGCCTAAAGCAACCCAAACATATGGTTATAAAAGTTAGGTGCCACCCCCCACTTTCTACAAGACTCCAAGGGGTTCCAGGCTCTCACCCAGGGTCTGGGTCCTTTGGAAAATTGAGACATGGCAGAGACTGTCATAGCTTTGAGAAAAATGGTTTATTCACCTATTTACACCTTCAGTCTGCATGGAGGGAGTCCAGAACTTATGGCATGGTCATCTGAAGCAGAACTTGTCTCCCACAGCAGTGCAGCCCTGAAGTACAAGGCATCTCTCCCAGCCAGCCTTCAGCCAACCTGCCCAAGATGGATCCGTGTCTTTCTTCTCTCCCCTTCTTCTTCCCAGCAAACCTTGTTAAACAACCCTCTTTTCCTGTCACCTCACACCCAGTTACGCTGACAACCTTCCAAATCCCAGACTCTGTTCACATGTTAGAGCAAGGGGAAGGTCAGTTTTCTTGTACTGCTAATGGCCCTCAACAGCGTTGTATTGTTTTTAATAGCCCTAGCTTGGCCAGGTTGTTTTGCATTGGCTAGCTCAGGAATTCCTTTGCAGCTTGTATTTCTCCCTTCACATCCCAAACAATCAAAATCCTACCATTTATTAATTTCTAGGGTTTAGCCCACCCAACCCAAATCTTTAACACCATGCTTCCCACACCAACTTAGACAAGAGCTATGAAATTCAAACTTGCAAGGAAAACAATGCCTTCAGAGATGCTGTGGGAGGAAAAATGTTGTTCCCCTTAATCAACTACTCCTGTTTAAATAAGCAAACATCCATCTTCCCATTATGAACGTGGAATCTTCAGCTTGTTTATTTCTCCTGTTAAAGAATTCCAGCTGATATTTCAAGATATTATTTCAAGTATGATAGGCTGGTAGTTAATTCAGATGGAGTTTGTAAGGACATAAGAGCCTGCTGGATCAGACCAATGGCCCATCTTGTCCAGCATCCTAATCTCACATTGGCAGGACCCAAGCACAACAGCTCCCTCCCCTCTTTCAGTTTCCAGCATGTGGTACTCAAAAGCATTTGCTGCTTCCAACCACACAGAGAGAGCATAGCCATGATGACCGGCCATCTCCTCCTATGAATTTGGCTGATCTTCTTTTAAAACCACCTAAGTTGTTGGCCATCACTGCCTCCAATGGGAGTGAGTTCCATAGTTTAACTCTGCACTGTGTGAAAATGTCCTCTTTATCTGTCAACTTTATCTTCCAAATTTATTCTTCAATGGACATCCACAAGTTCTAATGTTATGCGAGAAGGGGGGCTTTTCTCTATCCCCTTTCTCCATTCCATGCATCATTTTATAAACTTCTATCATGTCGCTTCTTACTTGCCTTTTCTCTAAATTAAAAAGTCCCGAATGCTGCAACCTTTTTCCTAGGGTAGTTGCTACATCCCTTCGATCATTTTGGTTGCCTTATTCTGAACCTTTTCCAACTCTGTGATACCCTTTTTGAGGGGAGGCAACCAGAACTAAAGACACTGTAATCCAAATGTGGTCACGCTATCAGTTTATATAACGGCGTTGTGATGCAGGCAGTTCTATTTTCAATTTGTTTCCTAATGATCCCTAGCATAGAATTTGTCACGGCTACTTCACACATGGCTGGCACCTTCTGCTTCATTGTGTTAAACATTGTATCCTAGTTCAATGGATTTCTGAAATAGATACAATGGAACATTCTATACATAGTGCGCTGTCTATTCAGATGTTGCTGCTTTTCTTGGTAAAAGAATAAATGAATCCATTTAGCTCCTAAACAGCTTTGTGCTGCCTTTAAGGAGCCTAAATAAATGCTTGGGTTTGAACTGAGGCTAAATGACTGGTAACAGGGAGTGATTTCAGAAATAGGCAGCAGGAAATTAAGATCAACACAATATTTTTCTTTAAATTATTTAATAATAATAATAATAATAATAATAATAATAATAATAATAATAATAATAAATGCCCTATGAAGGCAAAAAGTGTTTTGGATTTTTTTGCCATTGGCACATATCAGAAAATGATGCAAGTTTAGATGTACAAATAACATTACACAGAGTATTTACTTTGGCTGAGAGTATAGGGCATGTCTTTTCAACTTTTTCCCATAGTGTTTCATAACAATTTCTATTATTACATGTGACATAATGACAGTATCGTATTTAGGGTTGGGCTTTCTGGTCAAAATGGGACTAAAATGAGAGCAGAACCTTTGATGGAGGCTGTTTGGGAATGTTGACAAGAGCAGCCTTTTCCTTGAGACTTTTCAGTTAACTTCTTTCAGAGGAGCCAAAACCCTTTCACCATTGCTTCTCTCAGGCTGTGGGAGATGTCAAAGCCTTTTAAAGCAGGCTCAGCAGATTTGGGGTCAGAGCCCCCTTCCACCCTCCTCCTCCTTCAGATTCCCTTTCCTTTGGATGGCTAACCATGTCACATCTGTGATGGGCTTAAGGTTTGTTTATTTATATCCTACTGTGTAGCCCACAGGGGATCCGCCCACCCCACAAAATTTCACCAATGAAAATTAGATCAAAGTCTAGTGTGAGGAATAGACCTGCCATGCTGTATTACTTCCTTTACAGGTAAGGGATGATCCCATGTCTGGTGTGAAGGATATTTCCACAATTTCTTCCTTTGGCTAGATGTGGTTGGTGGGCACAGGATTCTTCTCCAACTAACCCCCCCCAGGCCAGTCAGTGACCCACTGTGGATCTGAGCCTTGACTAGGGACTGGAGAATAAATTAGATTCAGGGCTTATCCACACCTATCTTTCATCTACTCTTTCTAGGCTCTGTGTCTGAGTGCCCTTCTTTTTGCCCTGGAGCATTTCCAGTGAAAATCTGCTCTTTAAATATGAATTGGAGCAAATGGCAATCTGCCGAAAACCTGACTCCTCTGAATGAGCACTAAAGAGTGAGGGATGGGGGGAAACTCCAGGGCAAACCCCCCCCCCCAATATTTGGACATGGAGCTTTTAAGCACAGACCTGTACCTGGAAAGCGGAGGACAAAAGAAAAGTGTGCATATGTTGTAAACATATGTTGTGTTCCCTTATGGGGTACACAAGAGCCCCTATAGAGTCCTTTGTAGGTTCTCCATCGGTAGGAGAAAATAACAGAGGCCAACCAGAGAATATTGAGAAGCAAAGCTTCTAGTAAGCCTGATCTTTATTAACACTGTTGCAACAGGGTGCTCCCTTCACACACAGGAGAGTGGAAGCCTTTGCTTGGTACATTTATGAACATTTATTATATATCTAAGACCTTAAAATTCTTATAACACATACCGTAATAAGCCCTTTGTTCTCATTTGAAGGGAAATTGTCAAATTCTTACTTTCCTAAACAATATGGGAATGAAAGCATGGGACCTTCCTTAGAAATCTGTACATGTCCAAATTTTGAGATGCGGTTTTCCAACCAAACTGTGTTTACAAAAATGCATATATATTGGTACCTTGGTTGTTGAACTTAATCCATTCTGGGAGTCCATTTGGCTCTCGGAACTGTTCAAAAACCAAGGTGTGGTTTCCGATTGGCTGCAAGAGCTTCCTGCACTCAATCAGAAGCCACGTAAGCTGCGTCAGATGTTCAGCTTCTGAAAAATGTTCACAAACCGGAACCACTGTATTAGGAGAGAGCATGCATAAAAATGGAATATATGGTGAAAATATCATACAACATGCTAGAAGTTGCTTGCAAGAAATGTGTACGTAAAACTGCATACAAAAATGCATGTATTGGGGAAATCTGTATTAAAATGCTAAATAATTTTTGTAAGGACTTTTTTTTAATTACAAATTGCTGCAGATATTCAGAGAATTGAGTTTAAGGTTATAAAAATGAGAAACTGAGAGATCTGAAATATAGTGGTACCTCGGGTTAAGTACTTAATTCGTTCCGGAGGTCCATTCTTAACCTGAAACTGTTCTTAACCCGAAGCACCACTTTAGCTAATGGGGCCTCCTGCTGCCGCTTCATCCTGAAGCAAAGTTCTTAACCCGAGGTACTAATTCTGGGTTAACGGAGTCTGTAACCTGAAGCATATGTAACCTGAAGCGTATGTAACCCGAGGTACCACTGTAGAAAGGTCTTTCCATCCCTCGTCTTGACAGGCAAATTCTTTCAATGCATTTAATTTCATAAGTCCAGCTGGTTTAAGCATGGTCAGAGCTAGCGCCTTGACTGTTTTCAGAAGCTAACACCTCTTGTCGTTGCAACAGGCCATGAGCAACCCTTCAGCATTATTCTCAGCTGCCTCGAAGACTTCATGCACCAGCCACAAGATACTAACAACAGAATGCTGCTCACTGATTATTATGGAAATTCCATCCTAGACCAGCTCCCCAGGGATAGGCAATGCCAGTTCATCCTGAAACTCAGACACCAAGCTCCAGAGCAGCTGCAAAGAGGTAAGAATATAGTCCCGAATTGCTGGCAAATATAGTCCCGAATTGCTATCTTGTGGCCTACTGTTTTAATTGTGGGTAGAAATTTAGTACCAACATGAATTTTCTCACTAATTAGGAATCCAGTAAATTCAGATGCAACTGTTTGAACTCTGGGCTAATTTTTGTTTCTGAAATTTTACTTTGAGAATAAAATTTGGCGCCCCACCCCAATATTATTTTATTAAGGCAATAAAATTGTCAAATGTTATTAAACATATTATTGGTTTATCAAATCACCAAATATTGTTAATGGAGATAGTTGAGGAGCAGGAAAAGGTTAAAGGGGGAAGGCAGAGGTTGGCAATTTGTCCTCCTTCCCTAGTGGAGGCTAATAACTGCTTCAGGAACTAGAAGATTCAATCAGCGAAATGAGTTGCTGCTGTTTTTGGGGTGGGAGGACTGAACACCCCTCCCGCAAGCGAATATCTTTCTAGTCCTTCATTTCTATATAATGCATTCCAGTAGTTCACAAAACAGTTCCATCTCTCTGCATAAAGATCTTAGAGACCTCCCTGCCTCGTTTCTAATAGCTGCCCATCATTCTGCTTTATTAGAAAGCAATACCTCTCAGATATTATGGGCATAAGGCCTAGTTCTTTGATGGATATATTACGATCTACATTTGTTGGGGTTAGCAGTGTATGTTGAGGGCAGAAGAGACAGAAGGAAGACAAGGAGAAAAGGCTTGCTCAGCCAGGATGGACAGCAGGGGAAGGAGAGGACATTTGGAAGTTCTTGGAAGATCAGCAGTCCCACTTCTTAATTGCTCTGAATTGCCTGCCTGGTACCCAGTTTGTACCTCATGAACCTTGCCTTGGAAAGGGAACACCCTGAAACCTGAGGTGCATTTGTTCTTTCAGAAAAGGTACAGAAGCACACCAAGAGGAAGAAATCTTTGATCGATTGGGCACTCCGCCGAAGCACCAGCACCCCAACTGGCAGCCCAGTATCACAGTCTCCAACCACCTCAAGGAAGCTTTTTGGCCTGTCCCTGGAATCATTGTGTCCTGATGGAAACCTCCCCAAGCCAATTATGGTAAGATGGGGACCCAGGGATGTTGTTTGGGTGCCTCTGCAGAATAGCTTCTTTACTCTTTTGTTCACTGTGTCAGTGCATATTTAGATACATGGGAAGAAGGCTGTGAAGGTGGCTTGGGCCCTATCTGCACTATGCATTTAAAGCAGTATCATACCACTTCAAACAGTCATGGCTTTACCCCAAAGCATCCTCGTACCTGTAGTTTGTTAAGGGCGCTTAGATGTGGTGGTGGTTGGCGCTTAGAGTTTGTTGTTGTTGTTGTTTGCATTTATGCCCCACCTTTTTCTGCAAAGAGCTCAAGGTGGCATACATGGCTCTCCCCATCCTCATTTAATCCCCACATCAACTGTGAGGATGGTTAGGCTGACAGAGGCAGCAACTGGCTCAAGGTCACACTGTGAGTGGGTTTCATAGCAATGTGGGGATTTGAACCAGATCCTGGTCTAATACTACACAACAGTGGTTATTAAGAGACCCCTGTTCCCCTCACATAGTGACAATTCCCAGAGTGGTTTATTATGGTTGTTAGTATTATTATTATTATTATTATTATTATTATTATTATTATTATTAATAATAATAATAACAATAATTTCATTTCTATACTGCTTTATATTTCTAAGAAAAAAATCTCAAAGCAGTTTACAACACATTAAAACATCTAATAAAATAACCCAGGATAAACATTACTGAAGAAAATCAAATACAAAGGGAGTTGGACTAGAGGACCTTTAGGACCCCTTTCATATCTATGACTCTATAACTGTTTATAATACAGTGGTACCTCAGTTTTCGAACATCTCTGTTGACAAACAGTTTGGTTTTCAAATGCTGTAAACCCAGAAGTAAATGCTTCGGTTTCCAAACACGCCTCGGAAGTCGAACATGCCATGCAGCTTCCGCTGAGTGCAAGATCCTGAGGCCTAGTTGTCGGCTACTGAGTTTTTGGTTTTTGAACATTTCAGAATTCGAACGGTCTTCCGCAACTGATTACGTTCAAAAATCGAGATACCACTGTACAGTGGAACGTCGATTTTTTGAGCATCTCGGAAGCTGCACGTTTTGTTTTTTGAACACCGAAAACCAGGAAATAATTGCCTCTGTTTTCGAACACACCTTGGAAGTCGAACGGCTTCTGCTGAAATTGCAGACTGCCTTTTGCACCTCGGTTTTCGAACGTTTCAGAGGTTGAACGGTCTTCCGGAATGGATTACATTCGAAAACCGAGGTTCCACTGTACTGAATTTTAAATTGCAACCTGCCCTGGGACCTGCTGGTGAAGGATGGGTAATTAACAGCAACAACACAAATATTCCCTCTGTCATGAATGAGAGCTTAACCTGATTGTCTAAAATGCAAATTATAATAATCGCCCTTAGTGATCATATAACTGACATTGTTCACTTCCACACAACCCCAGGATATCCTGCAACTCCTGTACCATGAGGGCCCCACCACAAGGGGCATCTTCAGGCGCTCAGCTAATGCCAAGACTTGCAAGGAACTGAAAGAAAAACTCAACTCTGGAGATGATGTCCAGGTGGATGGTGAATCTGTCTTTGTGGCAGCTGGAGTTATTACAGTAAGTTGGACCATATTGGTAGTACTTTAAAGACCTTAAGTTTTGCTGTGCTGACTAACAAGGAACTGCTGCAGTGGCTTAAGGTGTATTGTGGGGGGTATCATAGAATCAATAGTTGGAAAGGACCCCAATGGCCATCAAGTCCAACCCCCTGCAATTCAGGAATTTCAACTAAAGGGAGGGCCTTTAATTCAGAATTGATGGCAAGTGGTGTCATATAACCCTCTCAGCCTATGGGCAACAGCAGTTTTGAGTCATCCCATACTAACATCCAGGCATGTCAACTAATTTAGATAACAGTAGAGAAGTGTGAAGGGTTAAAGACTGGCAAATCTGTGCAGAAAGATTAGAGGCATTCAACATGCCATTCTTCATGGCGATTAGTAAAAAATTTGATCCTCCTTGCTCCCATGATAGTGCAAACTGTGCTTCATGAAGATACTGATGATGTTAATTTTGCCCAATAGGTTTTCTTGCAAACAGTGAGGTTTCTAGTATTGTGGTGTTCTGGCCTTCTTACAGGTGGATTCTGAGAAGCCCTGGAAGATGAAACCAAGTGTGGTAGAGCAGCCTTGGGCAATAAGCTTCTATCTGCACAGCACTGCACACAATGCCATCAGACTGAAGTGCACAGGGTCCATTTTGTGCTCATGCCAAAAGGGGATTCCAGACACTGCCAGTCAGCTGGTTGGCAGCATCTGCGGGGATTGAATGAGCAAATACTTGTCAGGGCTTTGAAGCCCATTGCAAAACATTCCAGCAGGTTACCTGGTGTCATTGTGATGCTAGGTGGTTGACTGGTGGGTGTCCACATCTGCCTATCACAGGGTTTCCCAAACTTGAGTCTCCAGCTGTTTTGGACTACAGTTCCCATCGTCCCAGACCACTGGTCCTCCTAGCTGTGGCATGGCCAAACTTGGCCCTCCAGCTGTTTTGGGTTTTGGGACTACAACTCCCGTCATCCCTAGCTAACAGGACCAGTGGTCAGGGATGATGGGAATTGTAGTCCCAAAACATCTGGAGGGCCAAGTTTGGCCATGCCTGTCCTAGCTAATAATGATGGGAGTTGTGGTTAAAAAAACATCTGGAGACCCAAGTTTGGGAAGCCCTAGCCTATCAGATTTGGGCCATACGGTGAGGGATAAATAGACTTTTCCCACCCCTACCTTAAACTGTGTGGTTTTTGACACACACTCACAAAATCAGGGCTTTTGTGCTTCATTGTAGAATAAATCTCAAAATTGACTCAGTTGCTCTCTGCATGACTAACCAAATCACTCTGCATGTCTGTATTTAATATAGGATTTCCTACGCAATATACCTGACAGTGTTCTATCCTCAGACATGCACGGGCTGTGGATGGAAGCCATGGATAAGGAAAGCCGAGCACATAAGATTGAAGCACTCAAAAGGTTTGCTACTGGGGCAGTCTGTCTGCTTTGATAACCCTGGGTAGTGAATATCTACTACTACTCAGTTTCCCATTCCAACTGCCATGTGGGATCCTTTAGAAAAAATAGTGCCATACGCTACATTCTAGTAAGATGCTCTTATTTTAAGGAGAATTTCAAGCATGCCCCCTCCTCAAAATGGCAAGGGGATGGAAAATTACTTGATTCATGTAGTGGGTGGGTGTGGGGGGAAACATATGTGGACCCTGGCTAATTTTTCTTAGCCTGACTTTAAGGGAAGGGCTCAGCAAGAGACCACAAGGTTTGCCTGCAGAAGATCCAAGATTCAATCCGTGGTTTCTCCACTTAAGAGGATCGGGGAGGGAGAGAAGGAGACGATGGGAAAAACCTCTGTCTGAATCCCTGGAGGGCCACTGCCAGCCAGTGTAGGCAATACTGAGCCACATGGCGCCTTCCTGTGTTCCTAAACTCATAGAGAAGTTGTGAGGATAGAATTCCAAGGGAAGAGCCTTGCCTACCACTCTTGACTGCAGTCGAGGAAAGGCAGATTTGGAAATGTGATCTATCAACAAGCAAGCTTCCAATATTTCCTGGAACACAGGTTGGAAGCCACTCTTCCGATTTATGCCAGCTGCTCTTCATTCAGCAGTTGATGGCTTTCCATGGGCTTTATACATGAGCATAATAACAGGCTCATAATTTGGGGTAGAATTGGAAATGCAGAAGCATTCAAGGCTCAAGTCCTGCTATGGATTCAGCTGAGATAAGGTATCATTTGCAGGAACCCTGCTTCTCAGTTGTGCTGCCAGCTGCCCGGGACTGAATACTTATACTTTCTCGGGGGAAATGATAAAACTTTAGTCCGACATGCAGTTGCCAAAATCAAACCCAAGCAGCATGTCCAAAGGATTAAAAAATAATAATCCTTGTTAAGAATTCTAATGTTGCATTCAAAATTAAAGTAGCAGAATTTCCTGCAACTGTTGAATGCTTGCTTTTCCTTTCTCAGTTGATGTGAAAACTTGAGGCACAAGTACATTTAGGGTATGCTTTGGCTGTGCAGAGTAGTGGTTACTGTGCCACGAAAATCCCATCAGATGTGGACCCTGCTCCAGGGAGCCGATTCGCCCTTTTCGCCTGTGGTCTGAGCTGATGTTCTTCATTCTCGTTTCTCTTCTTTCTTTTTTTTGCAGCTTAGTGAATCAGCTCCCAGAAGCAAACCTCATTTTGCTCAGACACCTATTTGGAGTTTTACATCACATTGCGCAAAATTCGACAGAGAATCAAATGAACGCCTACAACTTGGCCCTCTGCATCGCCCCCAACATGCTGTGGCTTCCCAGCCCAACAGGTCCTGAGGAGGAAAGCAAATCCACAAAGAAGGTAACAGCCTTCTCTGCTTCTGGGTTTTTACCCACATCCCTTTCGTTGGCTTTTCCCTTTGGCTCAGACACTCTGAACTCTGATTAGACTTCCCAAATCCTTGTTAAGTTTGTAGTCCCTTTTCTCAGAGCTGGAACACAGAGCTAGCAGTTGCATGATGCTAACCCTGGCCCAAATTGCTTTGGTCATCATGTCCAGAGGATATTTGTGATATGGTATGACAGTACTGACCACAGTAGCTCATGCACTGGTTACTTCAAAACTGGATTACTGCAATGCACTCTATGTGGGACTTCCCTTTGCAGAATGCTGTAGCACAATTGCTGACAGGAGTGATATCTTGTCGATGCACACTGATTGTCGATTTGCTGCAGGGCCAGGTTCAAGGTGTTACTGTATATAAAGGTGCTTAGGATCAGTTTACCTGTGAGATCACCCCATACATGCCCACTTTGACCACTTCAATCTGCGGAACCGGCTCTGTTACAGGTGCTACATAATACTTGTTCCACAATTGTAAGAACTCAATCTTTTAATGTGGTAGCACCTGCACTTCAGAACTCCCTGCCTATTGACATCCGTCAGGCGCCTTCACTGCACTCTTTTTGGTGCCTGCTAAAAACATTTTCATTTAGGCAAGCCTACCCAGATATTTGGGATGCGGGTGGCACTGTGGTCTAAACCACAGAGCCTAGGGCTTGCCAATCGGAAGGTAAGGTTCCAGCAGGAAGGTAAACGGCGTTTCTGTGTGCTGTTCTGGTTCGCCAGAAGCGGCTTAGTCATGCTGGCCACATGACCTGGAAGCTGTCTGCGGACAAACGCCGGCTCCCTTGGCCTATAGAGCGAGATGAGCACACAACCCTAGAGTCGCCTGTGACTGGACCTAATGGTCAGGGTTACCTTTACCCAAATATTTAGAATGCTGATGTGTTTTTAGTTGATTGCTGGTCTGGATTTTCTGAATCTTTTAATTGTTTTACTAATAATCTTACTGTTTATTCTTTCAGTAAACCGCTTTGAGGTTTTTGACGATCAAGCAGTATATAAATTTTATGAAATAAATAAAACTAAGTGGGTTTGGGTGAGTGTCAAAGGGCAGAGCTGGATATAGCACAGATCTTGTCCTGCTGCATGGCCTAAGCAAGCCTCATGCCCTCAGGCACAATGTCCTGGTCCCAGTGTTGATGTATAAGATTCACTGCTGGTCTCATTCGTATATCTTATTCGTATAATTTATACAGCACTTGATTATTTAAAAAAACGAAAACCTCAGAATGGTTACAAAGAAAAGATAAATGAATAAAATTATCAATAAGAAAAAGTGGGATCAACAATTTAAAACTTTCAGGAAGTTAAAATTACAATAGACCAAAAGCAAATTAAAACTCACACCCACTTTCTAAATGTCTAAGCTTGTCTAAACAAGAAAGATTTTAGCAGGTGCTGAAAACAGAACAATGAAGGCACCTGCCTGATGCCAATAGGCAGGGAGTTCCAAAGTGCGGGTGCTGCCACACTAAAAGAGTGGGTATTACGTGGCACCTGTAACAGTGCCAGCTCCACCAAGCAAAGCAGTCTTGTCCTTTGTCTCCTGGCTCATCCACACTTCCACTTGTCCTGCCACTTTCTCCCAGGAAAACCTGCTCCTTACCGCTGAATCAGAACAAACGTCAAAAAGCATTTCTGCAGATTGATGATTGTTCTGACTTGGCAGTAAGCAGTGGGTTTTCCAAGGGGAAGTGGCAGGACAAACGAAAAACCACGGGGGGCTGTGTTTTCTAGGCACAGGACAAGCGAAAATGTGGACAAGCCCTTAGACACCAAAATGTCTCGGGCCAGACCTGCTGCTCCTCTGTTCACATCTAATGCAAATTTCCCCTGCACAGAGACAAAATGGGTTTGTTTGCTGATTGTGTGCTTCAGCTCTTAATCGCACAGTAGAATAGAGACTGGAATAATTATACATAATAACTAACAGACAAGTACCATGTTGTTGGAATTAGCCACATGAATAGCATCCAGAGCTGGTATCCTCCACTTAATAGAATCATAGAGTAATAGATATTACCTTGGCAACTGCTCCCTTTCATACAGGTGGCCAGGCTGGTGCAGTTCCTGATTGAAAATTCAGCTGAAATTTTTGGAGGGGACATTGCTACACTGTTCCAACAGTCAGAGAAAGAGAAGTCCAAGAGTGCGGGTGCCTTCCTAGGTAAGACCATGGCTGACATACATATCTGTTCATTTAATATCCCCGCCTTCTCAGGATGCTAATGATGGATTACATCCCAGAATGGAATAGAGACCAGAAAGGGGCTGGGGATTTCAAAGTAGAAAGAATCACCTGACTGGCTATGCCCACAGGATTCCTCCAGTCACTCCAGCAACCTGTTCTCACAGTGGCCAGCCAGGTGCCTGTGGGAAACCAGCAAGCAGGACCTGAGGCACTGTAGAGGCAGAATATAGCTATTGTGGCTGGTAGCCATTGATGGCTCTCTCCTCCACGACTTTGTCAAATCCTTTTTAAAAGCCATCTAGATTGGTGGAGAAAAAAGAGAGAAGGAGAAGGGCACCAAGCTGTGGCAGAGCTGATTTTCCCATTAATCCCCACCTCCCCAAAAAACCTAACTTGTCCCATTGATTTCAGTGGACCTAAGCAAGGGGGATTCATGGAGGACAAGGTTATCGATGGCAACCTGCCATGATGGCTATGCTCTGCTGCCACAGCCGGAGGCAGTAAATGCTTCTGAATACCAGTTGCTGGAAACCACAAGGTGTGGGGAGAGGGCTCTTATGCTTGTGGGTTTCCCATCTGCTGGCCGCTGTAAGAACAGGATGCTGGACTGGATGGGTCATTTGGCCTGATCCAACAGGGCTGTTTTTGTGTTATTAGGTACTCCCAGATGGGCTCTTAATACTGTGAACAGCTGAGATATTATAAATGGGTTGTTGGCAACAGGTTTTCTTTACTGAATTTTCCTCAAAACCAAATTAAAATGGGGTTAAAATCCAAATTAAATGGGGTTAAAATAGGGCTGGCATTTTGACACTTGTGTGTTGGTCCTGGAAATAAAAACCACACACTCACACACTTTGCATTCCTGAGGAGCACAGCAGATGCACATTTATCTTGATGTGGCTTCCTCTTATCCCCACAGGCCAGCTCAATGATTCCTCAGATGAGATGGAAAGTGCTCCCTCCTACCAAGGAAGGGCAAATCAGCATTATGTGCAGGAAGCAGGCGGTGAGGGCCTCTTCAGCCCATTTGATGGACTGATGCTCAATGAGGATCAAGAGGACTGGGATTTGTTTAGCGAGATCACTGCCTGCTATCAGAGCAAAGCTGGGCACGCCAGTTCCAACAGCTGCAACTTCCTGAGAGAGCAGGGATCCTTTTGCTCACACTGCCCAGTCTGCTCACTGGGGCCTTCAAGGAATCGGTGCTCTTCGGAGCCCAGCGTTTGCCTGAGCTCTCAGCTTTCTGTTGAGGACCACGAGCCAGTGGCCCGGCAATCCAGTTGTGATGCCACCATCATGCACAGCCACAGTGATTACGTCCGCAGGCTCCAGCAACTGCAGATGGAGAGCCAGAAGCTCATAGATGAAGGGCTGAACCCTGGTCCGAGCAAAGGAAAGCAGAGTTTCTGGGGGGCCTACCCAAGCACCAGCATGCCCAAGAAGCTTGACCCTCTGAAGTCGTGCCTGTCTAACACGTCTAGCTTCTCCAGCCTTTCATCAACCACCACATCTGCCTCCTCGCTGAGCTCCTTGGAGAGCGCTTTCTCATACTGCTCCGAGTCATCTACCTTCAGCCCCACTGAAGCCTCCACCCCGTCGTTCATATTTGAGACGTCTACCGAGCACCACAGCTTGTCCCCTAAGATGGCAGAGAGATCCTTGAAGGAGTGGCACAAGCCCTTGACCTCCCCATTGCCTCTGGGCCCTTGCAATGTGGGCGCTTGCTGCGGGAGACAGGTGGATGACCAAGAGCCAAGCTGCAGCAGCAGAGTGTCATCGAGGGTCTTCATACCCATAGGTAGCCCGTTTCCTGAGGACGAAGAGAGGAAAGAGGCAGGAGCTGCTGAGATGTTCAGACGCACTCCTGTGAAGCCAGACTTCAGAGGTCATTTCCCTAACACCGAGAGCCCTTCTCTGCCAGCACCGCAAGTGCAAAGGGAGAAATCTGTGAAGCACATTGAGATCAGTCATCCCAAAGCTTCACATCGCGGCCAAGAAAGCCTGAAGCGCACCAAGATAACCGTATTCATGGCACCTAAAACGAGCTATCCAACAGCATCTCCTGTAGGGCAAAACAAGGAGGAGACAGCCAAGAATCTGCAGAGCATGAAAATTAATATTCCGCAGACAGTGTTCTACGGGCAAAACACTCCTTTGGTCCTCCAGTCTGCCTCAAGGAGATACCACCATGAATCAGTGAGCCAGTCACCCCAGGTGGAGATCTCTGAAAGTGTTCCTCTCGTGGAAGTCCCAGGGGACCCAGCTGAGCAGGAAGGGTGGCACACCAGGGTCCAGCGGAGCACATTCGGCCACAACCTCCGCGTCTTTCTCCCGACCTCCATCCGCAACACCGTCCGGGAGTACTTCAACCAGGAAAGCTCTAAGGAATACTGCATGATGAGAGCAGAATCGGTGGAGAGTGAGCTTCTGCGGAACAGGGCAGAGTGGCTTAGAAGCCAGCCCCGCCCCAGCGCCCCGCCCAAGAAGCACAGCGGTCGAATGTTTCCAGAAGAAACCATTGTCTAGGAGCAGAGCACCTGCACCTTGCGCATTTTTGTGCTTTCTTTCCGCATAGGGAGGATAGTCCTGTGAAAGTGCCTCTAAAATGCTTAGCTGAGATGTGAAGATATTCGTTTTCATGGGCTGGTGTCAAGTGGCTCTTAGTGTGGTCATTTGTAGCTTTTCCCTTGGCCTCTGTGTGTGTGTGTTTTCCCTGCCCAGAAGAAAAGACTGGAACAGATGTCTGCTAACATGAAGCCGTACTCCACACATACAAAGCTTCATCCTGCTGCTTTCTGCTGAAGATGCCAGTTTGCACAGAGAGGTGAGCAGGCAGGAGCAGAGCCACTCAAAAGGATTTTTGTTGTTGTTGTTTCAGCTCCATGCAAACGTCATGGCAAGCCTACAAGGACGCTGTGGAGACCCTTTCAATCACATTGGGGAAAAACTACAACAAAAAGAAATCCGGGCTGTTTTTTGTTTTGCTTTTCATCACTTTGTTAGGTGAAACTCGAAAGAAAAACATTTCATTTCATCCCCCCCCCCCCATTTCTGAATTCTCATTGTTTGTATGTTTAACTTGGGCATGACGCCCAAGGACGTGTGGAAATAGTTATGTGATGTGGCCAAGTATGGGACAAAGAAAGAAAGCTACTGGTCTGCTAAGTTTGGTTTGGTCTGCTGGCTGCTTTCTTCTTAGGGAAGACCTACTGAAGCTCTCAAGGTATCCCAGGCTTGGCAGGCTTCGTGTGGCTTGTTGATCATACTTATGCCATCCCCATTTCATCTTGCCTTGACTCATGTGCTTCATGTGAACATTATTTCTTTCTTGCAATGTTCTTTTGAAAGAATGGACAAATGACTCAGAATGGCCCTCCTTTTGTCCACAGGGTTTTCACTTACCGTATTTTTCTGTTTGTAAGACACCCCCATGTATAAGATGCCCCCTATTTTGGAGGACTTAGATTTAAGAAAATCGAAGGGGGAGATGTATCTGTATAAGACGCCCCCTAATTTTTGACATTATTTTTAAGGGGGGAAACCTAGTCTTATACACAGAAAAATACGGTAACCTCCAAATCTCCCCTTGTCAGCACCGCCAACTTGAAAATTTCTTCTGCGGATTTCTTTATAAGGGAGGCTGGGGTCATTTACAACTTTCTACAACTCTGGCTACTTCATGAGGTCCTGTCTCAAGATCCCTCCCTCCCCAGCTGTGTTTTGATGCATCAAAGTTACTGGTCGTTGTTATGATTATTTATTTGAACTTACTAGTCATTTTGCACAAAGGTCTTAGAATGTCTTACAACTAACAGCAACAAAAATAATATGCAGTACTAATAGTTTAAGACAGATACACAACACAAGGTAATCAGACCATGAAAACAATTCCTCTCCCTCTCCCTCCAACATAGGTATGACCACAAGAAAAAAGCCCCCAAAGAAGGGGGTGCCTCCCAGATAACTGGGGGGAAATGAACATGTTTGCCTGGAGGCAAAAAATATCAATGTCAGTCAGCAGTGGAGCAAGCCGATCAGGCTCCTGGGGTGACATGTGTGTGCTGCGCCCGGGGGCGGAGCCAGTCATCCACAGGGGCGGAGCCAGCTGGCCACAGGGACACCACGGGGCCTCCAAGGAGTCTGCCTCCTCCCACTCAGCCACCCTACAGCTGAGGAGGAAGTAGCAGGCAGAATGTTTGGTGCAGCACGGAGGCTGCAGGTGCTCAAGCCACGGCGTCACTCCCAGGAGAGACGCGTGGCTTGGGCGCTCTGCAGGCCCTGCATTGAGTGCCGCCCACCATTTTGTCACCCCCCTCGGTGGGGACACCCGGGGCGGACCGCACCCCCTTTGCTACACCCCTGATGTCAGTGCCAGGTGTGTCTCCCTAGGGAGAGATTTCCATTGATAGGCCTACTGAAAAGGCCTGTTTTCTGGACAGCTGCTCTCTGGACAGCTGCTGATGGGGTACACAGAGAAGGGGCCCTTATGCTGACCTCAGGATCTTGGCAGGCATGTGTGGGAGGAAGATGTTCTTTAAAGTTTTGGGGTCCTTCTGAGCCATAGAAGGCTATATAGATCAAAACTGATTTGGTGGGATTTACACATAGCCCAGAACCCATAGTCCAGCAAAGAAGGAAATTTGTATGTAGAGTAAAATGGGCAGAAGCAGCAGAGGTAGGGCAACCTGAAATGAAATTTTAACAGGTGGCAAATAGGTCTGGCAATACCTTAGGGCGTTTTTTTAAAACTAGGCATACTGTGCTGTGGGTAGCGCTGACCCTGGTGCAAAGAACAGCCTGCACTGATTTCAGGAGGGAAAAACAAAATAATAGTCTGAGCCCAAGCATTGCCAAAGGATGTGAATGGATGGCTACCCCCAAGTGAAATCATGTGATCCCGTGTGCACTGGAAAATGCTGTAGGCCTAAGGATGCTGGCTGCCAGTGCTGGCTCATCCACAGGGACAGCAGATCTGGCCTCCAAGGAATACATCACCTGCTAGCTGAACCACATCTTTCAGTGAAAGAAGAGAGTGATCCTTGCTAAGGGGACAGAAGGAGTTGTGTGATAGAGAGGTTTTGAAGCAAGGTTTCGTTCAAACATTATAGAAGGTTAACTGAATGGGACATATAGAAAAGAAAGCTGGGCCACTATTTTAAACAAAGTGTTTATTCGCTTTAACTGCCGGTTTAAGAAGCTTTAATTGTGTCTGTGGTCTGCTCTTGAGCATTTTTCATTGAAGCTAAAAGTAAGTAGAAGATCTCTCTTCCCTTAGTCAGTGGAAATCACTGTCCTTATGTTTAAACTGGAAGAAATAGATTTTTCTTGCTGATACACGATCATTAAAAAATAATAATGTTGCTGTTGTTTGTGTCGTGTCCCGTTGTGCTTGTTTGTTCTGTGAGTACAAGTTTAAGCTCTTTGTTGTCAATTTCTCTTGCACATAAAAAGCTGATAAAGAGATTGTTTCCTTCTAGATTTCTAAGCTATGGTTGTAAAATATTTAATAAAAGAAGCACAGCTTTATTTGTCAAAACTGCCTACTCGTTTTTGTCCACTGCTTAGTAAAAGGTTGCTGGCTTTTAACACACATTTTTTTTGTTAAGAGACCACAGAGGAATTGTTGCGGTAGAAAGAATCCTACTCACTTCATGGTTTTGCAGTTAGGAGGACTGGAGGTCTAAAGAGGTGCAGGGCTAGCAACGACCTATGCTACCCCCTTGCCTTTTAGTGTCCCCCATAGCAAATCCCACTGTCCTGCACGGGGTGGTACCCCCCACTTTGGAACCACTGGTCTACAGGGATGGCATTCCAAAGCTATGGGGAAAAGACCACTCACCGCACTGTCCTAGGGGGTGGGCACACCAAGAGGACCTTCGATGCAGATCTCAAGTGTGTGGGCAGGGTGGTCTGGGTGCAGGCAACCCAACAATCCAGACCATATTAATACTTGCTGATTTCATGGACAGATCAGATCACGCTTAACTCTTTCCCATTGAAATAAAGACTTTAGAGTGGCTCTCTTTGGCTGGAACATTGCCTGACTCCCTTTTACCAATCACCACTGCAATACCCCCCATGCAAAACCTCTTTTGTATGCTTGATTGCTAACATTCACCTACAAACTTGGCCCTTTGGGGTCCCTTCCACCTCTACAATTATATGATTCCACATATAGCTGTTCCTAGGGTGTTTTGCACTGTTCAAACAAGTGCACCCCCCCCCACCTTTGGTTTCCTGATTACATGTGGGATATCATATATATTTTTCCTGGGTTGTTCTTAATATTTAACAGGCTCTTGGACCATTAAAATGTTTCAGAAGCAATTCACAGTATCGAAGAGGGCAGTGAAGATTCTTGACAGTGGGAAAGAATCTCCTTATCTAAATGTTCCAAATCCCCGTTTTCAAGATAGGAGTAAACAGAATGAAAAGTTAAGTTTTCTTTGGAAGGAAATTTTTAAATATGTATTCCAAGAATCTAGAAAGATATCAAACTGGCTCAAAAGTCATCCTGACTTCAACCCAAACAAGGATTTTTGGCAGGGTCTGAATGTCCCCTGCCCCTCCCAGCTGCACATGAACCATCAAACTGTTGTCATATTATTAAAGAACAACAAATAATTTAGGGAGCCGTATTCTCACATGTTTACTAAAAGTGGTGGAGGGATCATGTCCAGGAGGCGGAAACTAGATTTGCTCCAGTTGCTTAATACACCACTCATATTCGGGGTTTTCAAAGTCCTCATGGGGCTTTGCAAGAATCCTGTGCTTGTCGCATTGTTCCATTCCCGCATTGTTTAGATGCTGAGGTCGGTGGTGCCCTGTGCCCTCCCCCACCAAAAAAAAGGGGTTAAAAATCAAGATTACAAAAGTTGGGTGTCACCCCCCCTCTCTGCTGAGCGGTAGAAAGAGCCCATGGGGTTCTGGGCACTCAGCCAGGGTCTGTGGTTCTTGAGGAGACTTGAGACACGATGGAGACTGTCATAGCTTTAAAAAATATGGTTTAGTCACCTATTTACACCTTCAGGCTGCATGGAGGGAGTCTAGATCTTACTGCTTTGTCATCTCAAGAGGGGCTTGTTCCCTTGTCTTCCACAGCATTGCAGCCCTGGAGTCCAAGGCATCTCTCTCAGCCAGCCTTCAGCCAACCTGCCCAACGTGGATCCCGGTCTTTTCTCTTCCTCCTTCTTCCCAAAGTGTTTTCTTCCTCAAAAACTGTCTTTTCCTGTCCCTTCAAACACACACCTTGGCAACATCTGTCTCCCCAGGCCAAAGGATTACTCTCAGGTGGCCCATCAACACCTTTTGTCATGTTTACAGATTTGTCCTTCTCTGGGCCAGCCAGGTTAGTTTGCATAAACCAGCCCAGGTATCCCATGTCTGGCAGCTTGTACTTTTATCCATATCCCAATTAAAATCCTACTATTCAATAATTTCTAGGGTTTAGGGAGGTCCTCCCAAATCGATAGCATTATTACTTATTACCATAAATGTATTAGTTTCTTTTTTTGCCACAGCAACTTGAGACAAGTAACAATAAACAGAAAACAAGCACATACATATGCAAATGTACATAAACTGCATTAAAATATCCCACCCATGCTGAAAGGCCACAGTCGAAATCCAAAGCCCTGGTTTAAAAAGGAACTGAATGAATACACAGTAAAATAGCAAATAGAATTCAATGCAAAGAAGAAAAATCTTAATTTCATATACATGTTCATGGGGACTAAACTGAAGGTGACGGAGTAAGAATTTGGGGTCATTGCAGAGAGCTTGATGAAGATATTGATGCAGTGCATGGTGGTCATGAAAAAGGCAAATTCCACTCGGGAAGGAATTGAAAATAAAGCTACCAATATCATAACACCATTACACAAATCAATTTTGGGATGTTTTAGTTTAGTTTAGAGAAAAGGTGAATAAAGGTTTTTAGTTTAGAGAAAAGGTGAGTGAGAGGCGACATGACAGAATCAAAGGGTTGGAAAGGACCCCAAAGGATCATCTAGTCCAACCCCCTGCAATGGAGGAATCTCAACTAATGCATCCATGACAGATGGCCATATGTTTATAAAACAGTACATGGCTTGGAGAAAGTGGAGAGAGAGAGAGTTGTTCTTCTCCATCTCTCATAACACCGGAACTTTGGGACATCCAATAAAGTTGAATGTGGGAAGATTTAGGACAGATAAAATGTAAATGTAGTAAAATGTATAATTAAGCAAGCAAACAAATAATAAAAGGCTGGTGGTCTTAAGATTATAAAACAAAATAACTTTGAATTTGCATATAAACCGGGAAAGTTGCTGGCCTGGCAATTTAACAAAAAGAGTAGACCAAGAGTAATCAATGACCCAAAAGAAATAAGACAGGAATTTGTAAGGTTTTACACAGATTTGTATGAAGGGAAAAAATAAGATCTCAAACAAATGGAGAACTACGGTATATAGAGGAAAGGAAGCTGGGCAACACTTCAAGAGAAAGTATAGAGCAACTAAATAGGCCAGTTTCAATGATTTGAAATTGGAATTACCGTATTTTTCGCTCCCCAAAAATGAAGGGGAAATGTGTGTGCGTCCTATGGGGCGAATGCAGGCTTTCGCTGAAGCCTGGAGAGCGAGAGGGGTTGGTGCGCACTGACCCATCTCGCTCTCCAGGCTTCAGGAAGCTATCCGCAAGCCTTGCGAGCCCGGAGGGAGTTCCTGCCAGGCTCCGAAAGCTTGCGGATAGTTGCCTGCAGCCCAAAGCCCGGGGAGTGCAGTGCCAACTCCCGCTGCGCTCCCCGGGCTTCAGGCAGCTATCTGCAAACCTTCGGAGTGCTTCTTGGCTTCTGCCAAAGCCGCATGCAGCCTCTCCCAGCTGGAGAGGTTGTGTGTGGCTAAAGAGGAAGCCAAGACAATAATTTTCCCCCCTTTATTTCCCCCCCCCCTAAATACTAGGTGTGCCCTATGGTCCAGTGCGCCCTATGGAGTGAAAGATATGGTACATCAGGTGATAAGTCAGGGAAAACTGGGTAAAGCCCCAATTGGGTAAAGCTCTTGGTGGACTACTACAAAAAAATCCAGAACAAGTTAGCTGTCCATAGCTGTCCAAAGTGCTAGAAACAGGACAAGCTCCAGAGACTTGGAATGAGGCTTATATCACCTTGCTACCAATACAAGATGACGACATGACAAATCCCAAAAAAAATAATCCGATTTTACTACTAAACTGCGATTATAAATTATTCGCAGCAGTGTCAGCAAATAGACTTAAAAGAACTATGAGTGATATAATACATATGGACCAAGCAGGCTTTCCCCCAGCAGACAGATAAAAGTTAATGTTAAAAATATTAGAAGCATAATAGAATACCTAGAAGTGCATAATGAAAAACAAGCAGCATTGATATTTCTGGACGTGGAGAAAGCATTTGACAACGTGTCTTGGCTATTTATGAAAAGAGTTCTGAGAGAAATGGATTTGGGAAAACATTTTGAAAGGCTATAGAAGCAATATGTACAGAACAACGAGCAAATATTATTGTAAATAACATTATTTCTGAGGGTTGGAGTCATGAAAGGAACTAGACAAGGGGCCCATTGTCCCCGTTATTGTTTATTTTGATTTTGGAGGTATTGACACAAAATATAAGGAATAAAAAAAAATAAGGGGTATAAGAGTGGGCCAACGAAATTATATAAAGAGTGGGGGGAAAGTAAAATACCTGGAAAATATGGTAAATGGTGAATAATCATAATATCTTTAGTGATAACTATGTACGGGTTTGGAAAGAAATAAAAAAAGCTCTGCAAATATGGAGTAAAATGGAATAGAATGCTGGGTAGTAGTTGTGTAGCATAATTAAAAATTATTGGAAAATGATTTATACTGAACTAAAAAAAGCATTTTAAAAATCCTTTCCCAAAAATCCAAAGCATTGCTCTTAGGGTTAATAACAACAGAAGTCTCCAAAAAAGAGGGAAATCTGTTTCTATGTGCAACAACGGCTGCCCGTGTACTATTAATGCAAAAATGGAAAACAGATAAAGTATTAATGATAGAAGAATGACACATTAAACTGTTAGAATATGCAGAGGACTGAATTTTTTTTAATGGAATATATGGAAATGTGTTATAAGCAAACAATTTACCGAGCAGGATGGCAAGACTACCAGCAGAGTAAGAAATAAATAAAGTATATAAAAGTTGTTGTGATAGACAAGGTGAACTTAGAAAATGCAGGGAAAAGAGAGGATAAAAGGAACCTCGGAAGGAGAGGATAGAATTGTTTTATGTTGTTGTTGTTGTTTGGTTGATTCTTTGATATCTAAAATATTTTTTAAAAGACTTTTTGTATTTCAGAGATTTTTCTTTATTGTGTCATTTTTGATTATATTTTGTTGATACGGAATCCTATTAGAAAAGCATATCAATAATATATGAATATCTCAGCAAACAAGCAAATAATAAAAAGCTGTTGGTCTTTGTAGTGAAATAATAATTTTCACGTTCAAACCCGCATTTTGATGTTTACTTATTAAGAATATTTATATCCCACCTTCCCAAAAGAAAGCTGCTCAAGGTGGCTAACCATAAACGGAAAATGCATTGAACAACAAACTAAAACATATTAACTGTACTGTGAAAACAAACAGTTATTAAAGAGGAGGACTAGTCTTAGATACAAGCAGCAGAAAGGTTTCTAAAGCTCACCAGCTTTTAAAATTATATTTATATACGTTGGTTTTTAGTGAAACAATTTTTTGGTCCCTCCTGCAACAGACGCAGGGTTTCTGTGATTAGTCAAAGAGCCAAGGCTGCTGAGAACTGGCTGAAAAGCGTATCATAGTACACCACAACACTGGGATGCACATCACCTTAGCTGATAAAGTTTGGCAGTTCCCCGCATTGCTCACAGTAAGAATCACCAGCATTGTTAACAAAAAGTTGCAACCATTTCACCGTCATATGTATCACAGACCAGCAAAATGAGGTTCAGAGACATAAGGACCCCAGGACTATCATTTAAGTATCAGGGGCATGCAATGCAGTTCCCACATATGTCATGCCAAATATCAAACTTCAGTACACGTGGCAGGTTTTAAATACAGAAGGCATCTCAAGAAGTCACAAGGAAAAGCAAGCAGCAGCAAAATGTTCAAGAAACATGAAGCCTGAAATGATTGCATTGCAGGAAGAGCATTCAGGAGAACACTGTATCAGCTATTATTGCTTGGTTTGCTTCTCCACTTCCAGTTCTCTCCTGATGTCTGACACATCTGTGGGGACCTGGACCGTGAGGCCATCCATCCAGTTCTTCACGCGCACCTGGCAGCCTAGACGAGACCTTATAAAGGACAAAAACAGGCCCAGACATCTCTTGGTTTTGTTGTGTGTGCTTTCTTGGCTCCCTGGCTTCGGAACTCACTTCCTAAGGAAGCAGCTCCTCCCCACTGTGCTTCTGCCCGACAGCTGAAGGCTGCTTTATTCCAAAAGGCCTTAGGGAACTGACTTATTTTAAAGGAAAGGGCTTTTAACAACGCTGTGCTGCTTTTATTTATTCTTTATTTATTGAATTTATATGCTGCCCTTCATCCGAGGATCATGGGGTAGTTTGCAGTATGAAAATGACAAAAAATACACTTGGCAAATGAAAGCAAGCTTTTGTGTATGTGTAGCTGTGGAAATGGGACGCGGGTGGCGCTGTGGTCTAAACCACAGAGCCTAGGACTTGCCGATCAGAAGGTCGCCAGTTCGAATCCCCGTGACGGGGTGAGCTCCCGTTGCTTGGTCCGTGCTCCTGCCAACCTAGCGGTTCAAAAGCATACCAGTGCACGTAGATAAATAAGTACCACTCCGGCGGGAAGGTAAACGGCATTTCTGTGCGCTGCTCTGGTTTGCCAGAAGCGGCTTAGTCATGCTGGCCACATGACCCAGAAGCTGTACGCCGGCTCCCTCGGCCAATAAAGCGAGGAGCGCTGCAACCCCAGAGTCAGGGGTCCCTTTACTTTTACCTTTTAGCTGTGGAAACTGTCTCAATTGTTGTTGAACAACGTGATCAAATTACAGTTACAGTTATTGATAGTCCTATGCTTTTTCCTCTAGTTGGAAACAAGTACTGGTAAGAAAAAATCTCTTCAGCTGTTCCAGTCAAACCTTTTTATTTACTCAAGCTTCAACTGATCATTAATCTCACCACTTAATCTCTAGCTCACTTGGTTAGAGCATGGAAATGATAATGCCAAAGTTGCAGATTCAATCCCTGTGTGGGACAGCTGCATACTCCTGCAATGCAAGGGGCTGGATTAGATTAGGGTTGCCATATTTCAAAAATTGAAAATATAGACTCAAGAATTGTTGCGCTTTTGGGGGGGGGCAAAGTTATTGAGCTGCTTCTTTCTTTCTTTCTTTCTTTCTTTCTTTCTTTCTTTCTTTCTTTCTTTCTTTCTTTCTTTAAGACATTTTGAGCTATTTTAAAGTAAATTTGCCAGAAATCTTCACTTCTGACATGGGTTGCCATACGTCTGGATTTTTCCGGACATTTCAACGATTTAAAATCCCAGACGCCAACTGCAAGGGCCAAATCTCAGCTATGTCCGGGAAATTCTAGACTTATGGCAACCCTAGATTAGATTATCCTCAGGATAAAAGTAAAGGTACCCCTGCCCGTACGGGCCAGTCGTGTCAGACTCTAGGGTTGCGTGCTCATCTCGCTCTAGAGGCCGTGAGCCGGCGCCGTCCGAGGGCACTTCCGGGTCACGTGGCCAGCGTGACGAAGCTGCTCTGGCAAGCCGAACGACGGGAGCTCACCCTGCCGCGGGGATTCGAACCGCCGACCATACGATCGGCAAGTCCTAGGCACTGAGCTTTTACCCACAGCACCACCCGCATCCTCAGGATACCTTCCAGCAATTCTGTGATTGTTGCTTGTGCCAGAACCAGGTCACCAGATGGAACAGAGCTGCCAGAATAGCATCCTGGGAGCTGGATCACTGTTGCTAAGTAGGAGGATTGAGATGGGGGAGGGGGCAGCACTGTGCAAACACACTGGCAGGAGCGCCAGAATGATGCCACTGGTGCACCTACATGGCAGTAAACCTCACTACCACCTTCATAGAATCACAGAACTGTAGAGTTGGAAGAAACACCAAGGTCATCCCCCTGTTTCTCTGCCTCTCCTTCCTCATTTTTCATAAGTAATTTTGCTTCCAGTGGTTCCACAAGCTATAAAGGTATTCTTACTGCCATATTCCCCGGAGAGGAACCACTTCTAAAATTTCAGCTGGCAGTAAAAGGAAATCAAAGGGGATTTCCTTGTTGCTTTTTAAAAGGCTAGAACTAAGATTCTGAGGATGCAGAATTCTGCCCCCATCTCGAGTTTCGATCCTGCGCAGTTCAATTCACCATGCAAATATGCAGTGTCTAGAAACAGGGTACATATGGATACTTACGTCTCGGTAAGTCCATATGCCAGGTCCAGCATATCTATCTCTTCGTCACTGATGGGGTCCAGTTGTTGAAATGTGCTGCCCTCAAAGATGAGGTGGCAAGTGGAGCAAGCCAAGGCCCCCTCACATGCCCCTTCGGGGGGGAAAGGAATCAGCATCAATGTTACATACTTGTCTTAAGTCATCTGCTGCAAGAACCTACAGTGCTGCACACATATATCACATACTCTTCAACATTTCTCTGATGAAAATAGGGACATTCCAATCCATAATGATAATTTTACTATTTCTACCCCACACATCTTTCTGGGTTGCCCCAGCCACTCTGGGCAGCTTCCAACATATATAAAAGCATAATAAAACATTTTGAAAACTTCCCTATACGAGACTGCCTTCAGATGGCTCATGGGTTGGATAACTCCATACCCTCCAACATTTCTCCTGTGAAAATAAGGACGTCCTAAGGAAAAGCGGGACATTCCGGGATCAAATCATTAACCAGGATGCCTTCTGTAAATCAGGGAGGTCCCTGGAAAATAGGGACACTTGGTGGGTCTGATATTCTAAGGATACCACAGTCTCTGCTGACCCTGATTCCAAGGAAACAGAACCCTGAGTAAATGCTGGAACCCCTGAAATCTGGAGATTACAATGTGCACAAACAGTGTCCCCAAACGTAAATTACTGTAGTTGAAGAGCAATTGCTGAGGGTTGCTACTACATCCCATAAGGTTTGTTGGCTAAAATCATGAATGGATAGCCCCCCTCCCTCTCTCCCTCCCTGAGGTTGCTGTAAAAGAAGCGTTTGTAGGCTCTACATCACTTGCACCTGCTTTTGCTGCCACCTGCTGGCTCTGCCTTATTACAACACATTATTTTTCTTCTTCCTTACACCCCGGCAGAGAAAGCAACAGATTTGTATTTCATTTATTTGTTATTGCATTTATATATCACCCTTCTCTCCAGGAGCTCAAAGTGGCATACATGGTTCTTTCCCTTCCTCACTTAATCCGCACAACAACCCTGTGTGGTAGGTCAGGCAGAGAGGCAGTGACTGGCCCAAAGTCATAGAATCAAAGAATTGTAGAGCTGGAATCATTCAGTCCAACCCCCTGCAATGCAGGAGTATGCACTTGTTCCATGCATGGATCAAACCTGCAACCTTGGCATTATCAGTACCACGTTCCAACCAACTGAGCTATCCAAGTAAGCTTTGTGGCTGAGTGGGGACTTGAACTTCGGCTTTTCCTAGGCCCTGGTCCAACACCCTGAACCCTGTGCCACCACTGGCTCCTGCTGCCTCTAAGGAAGACCACATAACACAGACTTGCATTGGCACATATAGTGTTTGAGAGAAAGTGGGAATCTTTGACCTAGTGGGGTAGCTTGGTGGGTTTTGCTTGTGCAATTATTTTCATTCATTTATCAGAAAAAATAAGTTGGACACACTGGTATGGTGTGTGGGTATCGGGGGGGGGGGTGTGTGATGGCTACAGAGGTGTCCAATTAGGGGTTTCAGGTCTGAGTCAAAAGAAAGTAAAAGAAAGTCGGTCGTTGCATGGCACTTGAACCCTCTGAACCAGTGCTGTTTCCTTCCAGAAAGAGAGGTGCCCGCGTTCACCACGAACGCCTCCCTTGTTCTCTTAGAATGGCAATGGTACACACTTGAGAGGGGCCATAACAGAGTTCCATCTGGCTAGAGCCATACAATACAAGAGTCTCCCACCCACCCAAACCATGTGGGGGTAGAGCAGGAGAAGAGAGAAGGAGAAGAGAGGCGTCCATTTGTGGGGCTCATTTTGAAAGCCTGACACATGAACTGCTTGCCTGAAAAGTGGGGACTGAGTTTATTTATAGAAGACTGCTGTGAAGAGTAAATAGTGTTTGATTCCAGCATGCTGTTAGCAACTGACTGCTTTTAAGGAAATGGCCTTTAAATCGTACTGTGCTGTTGTTACCTATCTACACTGTAATATATTTGTTTTTACATCATTTATGATTATATTATAGGTTAATTACTTTGCTTTAATCTTTGTGAGCTGCTTTGAATCCTGGTTTAGGGGGTAAGTCAGGGTATAAATAAATAAAATTGATGATGATAGCAACAACAACTAGATTGCTTTTCCTGGCTAGTATCTAGCTCCTGCCAAATACACTTTGGAACTCCCTGCAACTTGATATCAGGCAAGCACGTTTGCTGTGCTCTTTTTGGTGTGACATTTATGCTTGGACAAGACTACTTCTATATCTAGAGCATTGATGTGTATTCTAATCTGATTTTTGTTTATTGCTGATGTTTTTTTATGATTTAAATTGTTGCCTTTACCTGTTTTACTTATGTTTTATGGCTTTCTCCATTTTCTAAACGACTTGAAGGTGGTGTGTTGTTGTTTTTTACAACCAAGTACTATACACATTTTTTGAAATAAATTAATAAAAACAGTAACTGGAGCTGTATACATGTTACTGCCTTAAAACACAGTTAGGCTGTTCTTTTTCTCAATTTGGATCTAAGCTGGTTTTGGGAGAAATGCGTCAGAATATAGCATTTCATAAGAAATGTCAGGATGGGCCTGGCTCATTACTAGCGCCATGTGTTACCACTTAGCAAATCGGTGATGGGAGTGCGCATGAGGTGCGGAAAACGACTTAAGGCTAAAGAAAGAGAAAGGGTCACATCACTTACCAAAGCCATCGATGTCGATGTTTTGATTCATCACCACCTCCAGCAAGCTTTCTCCTTCTTTAGCGGTGACTGAGAATTTATCTCCATCCCGGTTAATAAAATTTAACTTCACTTTCTCAGTAGATCTGTGGGAGGGGGAAGCGCACATTCAATAAAGTTAGGATGCTTCCAGACATGAGAAGATCAATATTATCATTGTTGCAGTAAATGCTCCCAACGGTGACGGTGGCGGTGATAATTAAGTCTTGTTTTCATTTGCTTCCTATGAAGCACCTCAAAGGGATTTCACAGTACAATAAAAGCACATGCAAAGCAATTACCTATATGAAAGCAATTTAACATCCAATACTGATGCAGCCAATAATAATAATAATAATAATATCCCCACCTATAAATGGCTTGTTGGAGACCTCTTCCAAGGGAGCTCTGAGAATTGTAGCTCTGGGCGAGGAATAGGGACTTCCTCACAGCTCTCAGCACCCTTAACAAACTAGGATTCTTTGAGGGAAGCCATGGGTGTTTAAAGTGGTATCATCATGCTTTAAATGTGGTATAACTGTGGCCTAAGGGGCAGCAACAGAGGATGCAGGCCCAGGCAAGTTTTAACCTGCCAGGCCAAATGCAACTGCCGAGTGTTTGTCCTGCTGGGTCCTTGACCATCTCCCTCTCTCAGTTCAGCATGTCCCAAGCAGGGAGATTTATCAAACACGGAGAGAAGTAGAGAAGTGTGAAGGGGTAAAGACTGGCAATCTGTGCAGAAAGATTAGAGGCATTCAACATGCCATTTGCACCATACCATTTTAAGCAGTCATGACTCACCCAAAGGCTTCTAGGGGTTGCAGTTTGTTAAGGATGCTGAGAGTTGTTAGGAGACCCTTATTCCCGTTCCAGAGGTATGATTTTTAGAGTGATAGAACAGTCAGTCATTCTTTAGTGGAACGTATGGAATCTATCCATCTATCATCTATCTATATCTATCATCTATCATCTATCATATCTATCATCTATCTATCATCTATCTATCTATCATCTATCATCTATCTATCTATCTATCTATCTATCTATCTATCTATCTATCTATCTATCTATCTATCATCTATCTATCTATCATCTATCTATCTATCTAGCTATCTATCTATCTATCTATCATCTATCTAATACTGCTTTTCAGTTTGAATGTGTGGGTACCATGAATCCAATATGGGAGAAAGGCAGGAGAGTTTTGTTGATTTGTTTTTTAGAAAAGAAAAGAAAAGATAAGATGAGCAATAGAGAGGTGAGGTTGTTCCAGTGGAAGGATCTGTTCTTTCCCAGGCTCCATACATAGCTGTATTCAAAGAAATTGTCATTCATGCATCTTGCTACAACCTCCTCACAGCTGGAGCAAAGGCACTCCATCATAAAGACCTAGAAAGGTGGCTTAACGGTGCAATCCTATATGTGTCTGCTCAGAAGCAAGTCCTGTTGAATTCAGTGAGATTAGCATCCACACCCTCTTCCTCCAATGGGACCAATGGAAGCAAAGAATTTAGTTAAGATCCTGACTTACCCTGTGCCCCCCGTGGGGGCATATTGAAGCCTGTGGCTGGTACTGAAGCATCTCCCCAGGTGAAGGCCAGCCAGTGCTGGACTGCAAACAGTTGTCACAAAGATAACCTGGGCTCTGGCCCTGTGTGCTTGAGACAGCCCAAGGCGGAGGAGCCCAGAGATGCTCCGAGACATCATGCTGACAAATCTTGATGTCTCCTAGTCTTTCAACGACTGCAGTGCTGATATAAGTGCAGATGGGAAGGGGTTGGGACAGCCTCCCTGGGAGGGAGGGAGGGAGGGAGGGAGGGAGGGAGGGAGGGAGGGAGGGAGGGGGCACCGTTCTCCCAGCCCATCCCACTGGGGGAGTGGGGAACTGTGGTTGCACAAGACGTGGGTTGCAAATGGGGTCACATGCGTAGGCTTCTGTCAGCCGTGATGAGACTTTCATCCCTCATTTGTTCTGACTTATTGGAAACTACATCAGCACGAATGCTGCCAGTTGAGGAAAGCTCACTTTGCTTAATTTTGAGCCAGGCGTTCCCCTCCCCCTCTTACATAGTAAGGCTGATCCATCATATGCATTGGTCACAGCAGTTTGGTGCAAGCAGAGGATGTAAGGAGGGGTAGGAGCTGCCTGCTGTCCTGGTCTCCTTGGGGCACCACTGCAAACCTTCACCTAACTGCTGTGTCCCCAAGACAAATGGTGACCTGTTTATTTGCTACAATCTCAGGGACGTGGGGTTACTGTGAGGAATGTCTGCCTTGAGGCCAGGGAAATCCCTGATCCCATTTTGGATCACTGGTTGTAGCTGTGAATGAAATTTGGGCACATGTGCATGCAGGGTATCAATCTCTCCCTTGCTGCTGCCTTAGAAATAGGGTGGGGGGAGCCAGCCCTTCTCCTGGTCTCCAGATGGTGAAAGCCACAAGGCCTGCACGTCTTTCACTGGCCAAGTTTTAAAAGGCGTCCCTGGCCTCCTTCTGCTCCCAAATCAGAAGCAGCATCCTGCATGCTGTGCCTCAACCATCCAAAGTGGCTTATCTCAACCATATTGTCAGGAAAGCAGTGTTTAATGTCTGGACAAAATATAAAGACTTATTGGAAAATAAAACACCAAGGTGGCTTTCACCTTTGGAAGCTAAGGCCCGAAAAGGAACCAATATGGAAGCCTATTGGCCAAAATATTGGGAATTGCTAGAAAAAGACGGAGACAATTGGAAATTGCAGAGTATGGAGAAAATGAAGGATAAAGTGCGAGACTGGTTACACTACGCTCAGATCAAGGAAGTTTTTAAAAGTGACAAAAAGTTAGGATTCCAGGTGGAGAAATCGAAGTTGGAAACAGAGCTGCTAGAACCTAAGACTAAGGTACTTTCAAGAATGTATAACTTGCTGTTGAAATGGAATACACAAGACGAAATGGTTAAGTCGGCTATGATAAAATGGGCACAGGACATTGGGCATAACATTATGTTTGAGGACTGGGAAAGGTTGTGGACCACTGGGTTGAATTTTACTGCATGTAATGCTTTGAAAGAAAATGTAATGAAAATGATATACAGATGGTACATGACCCCAGTTAAACTTGCCAAAATATACCATTCGTCAGATAACAAATGCTGGAAATGTAAGGAAAATGAAGGAACATTTTACCACCTCTGGTGGACCTGCCCTAAGGTGAAGGCCTTCTGGGAAATTATATATAATGAGCTGAAAAAGGTATTTAAGTATACCTTCACTAAGAAACCAGAGGCCTTCCTCCTGGGCATTGTCGACCAGAAGGTGTTAAAGAAAGACAGAACATTTTTCATGTATGCGACAACAGCAGCAAGGATATTACTTGCCAAGAACTGGAAAACTCAAGATCTACCCACACTGGAAGAATGGCAGATGCAACTGATGGACTATATGCAGCTGGCGGAGATGACCGGCAGAATCCGAGACCTGGGAGAAGAAAGGATGGAAGAGGACTGGAAGAAATTTAAGACTTATTTACAAAAATATTGTGATTTAATGGAATGTTAAGAAAGATGCTTGGTTATAAACAATTGGCCATCACTAAAATAGATCAGGAAATGATGACAAGAGAGATTAAGAGAAACAAAGTTGAAGGACAATTATTTTAACGTATTTTATTGGTATACAAGTTGGAAATAAGATGATAATTTGCTTGACAAAAACTTATTAATGACGTAAATGGGAGCGGGAGGCGTGAGGAAGTTCAAAGATGACAGGAAACTTTGTTAAAGCAAAATAATACTGTTTATTATTAATGTACTTTTTTCTTTTTTCTTTAAAAATCTTAATAAATATTTTATAAAAAAAAAAAACAAAGTGGCTTATCTCACAGGCAAACCTTGAACTGAAGGATGTGGGAGATGAATGTCCATCAGTGTCCCTTTTGCCAAGGACGCCCATAAGACTGGCAGTGACCTCTCCTTTGTCATCTGAGAGATAGTTGCTCAGAAGGCAGGACAAGACAGAGGCCCTTTGAAGGGGAAGGGGGGAGTCCGTTTTTATTTATTATGTTTGGTGTACATGCACCAAGCTAGAGGGATTTAAAAGAGGATTGGACTAGAAGGAGGAGGAGGTTGTCAATGGCAACTGGCCATGGCAGCTGTGCGCTTACTCTGTGGTCAGAGGAGGCAGCAATGCTTCTGAATACCAGTTTCTGGAACCCACAGGAAGGGAGAAGGCTCTTGTGCTCAGGTCCTGCTTGTGGGTTTCCTATAAGGGGCATCTGGTCTGTCACCAGATTGTTGGGATATACCGTATTTTTCCGCGCATAAGACTAGGTTTTTTCCCTTAAAAATAATGTCCAAAATTATACACGGGGGCCATCTCCCCCCATTTTCTTAAATTGGAGCCCCCCCAATATACATGGGAGCGTCTTATAGACAGAAAAATAAGGTATATTGGAATATATAATGAATAATGTTGGGAAATTCAGGACAGATAAAGGGATGTCCTTGTTTATGCAGCACAGAGTTATACTGTGGAACTCACTCCCACGGGAGGTAGTCATGGCCACCAGTCTAGACCAGGGGTCTGCAACCTTTAAGACAAAAAGAGCCACTTGGACCTGTTTCCGAAGAAAAAAAACTGGGAGCCGCAAAACTCGTCATTATAAAAATAACTTTTTTGTCACTTTTTTTATTATTTCTTTGTTTGACCCCTCAGAATTACTCCTCCTCATAGAAATAAACGTTAAGTTAACAAGTTACCTTGTGTGTGTGTGTGTTCTTCACTCCCCTTCAAAACAATGACCAGCGTGCATGCCCCCTTTCAATGCAGTGACCAGCGTACATGCCCCTTACAATGTAGCGGGCGGGCGGGAAGGTGACGTCGGGACGGTGCATGACTAACGCACACACCGCCCCCATGCGACGTCACAGCCAGTACAGCGCCCGCCACAGTGGGGAGTGTCGGGGCGCACAGTGCGCCTCCTCCCCTCGCTAGTATCCGCCCCGGAGGAGCGGCAAAGGTGTAAAAGAGCCACATGCAGCTCCGGAACCGCGGGTTGCAGACCCCTGGTCTAGACAAATACTTGGAGAAGGCTATCAGCCTTGGCTGCTAGCCAAGATGGCTATGCTCTGCCTCCATGGTCTGAGGCAGTACAGTGGTACCTCAGGTTAAGTACTTAATTCATTCCGGAGGTCTGTTCTTAACCTGAAACTGTTCTTAACCTCAAGCACCACCTTAGCTAATGGGGCCTCCTGCTGCCGCTGCGCCGCCGCTGCATGATTTCTGTTCTCATCCAGAAGCAGAGTTCTTAACCTGAAGCACTATTTCTGCGTTAGCAGAGTCTGTAACCTGAAGACTATGTAACCTGAAGTGTATGTAACCTGAGGTACCACTCAGGTTACATAATCAGAAGCAGTTCTGATTATCAGTTGCTAGAAACCACACAGCAGGGGAAAGTGTTCTTGTGCTCCGTTCCTGCTTGACGGTTTTGTGTTGGGGCATTTGGTTGGCCCCTGTGAGAGCAGGATGCTGGACTAGTTGAGCAATGGCCTGATCCAGCAGGCTCTTAGTTTAGTGTTGGCTATATGAGGTGTGGAGAACCAGTTGCTCCTCTGATGTTGTTGGACTCTGTGACACCTAAGGGCAGGGCCAAATGGCAATGATGATGCATAGTCTAACAATGTCTAGCAGAGGAGATCCCGGGGATTGCTCCTGGGACCTTCTGCATGCAAAGCAAGGGCTGTCCCACAGAGCTATTCAACCCTTCCCTAAAAGGACCCTGTGTTGTAGCTAATGGATTAATGTATTTATTGCAGCTAAGATTTGGGTTCCATTGGGAAAAGGCAGAATCAACTATAATATCATGGGAGGTTAAGGGGTGGTCTCTGCCAAAATATTTGAAACCCACTAATCTTATGCACATCAGAGAAGGCATAGGCGTGAAACATGGACTGTAACAATTAGATTTTCTCAGAACTGGAGAAATCAAGATCAAATGAGAGTTGATAGCTGGTTTGGGGGGGTTATTAAAAAAATAACTTTAGGATGCAGAATGATGGATGTAGTAATTTAAATTATATATTTTATTGGATTAAAGTATTGTACATTATATATTATATCAAATGATCTTTATAAGATATTGTTATTGATTAAGGGGGTGTCCATCTGGATGATGCCCTGAGTACCTTCCAATACGTGGTGTCCTTTGTCTGTGGAGGTAGAATGTAGAAGCGCAAGCTTCCAAACCAGCCCCCTTGGCCAGGCAATGGTTTTGGTACCTGGATTAGCATAACCCAACAAGTTGCTCTGTGTCATAGAACAAATGGGTGGGCCTTCCTTGCTCACCTAGCTGTTAGGTTGGAGAACAAGTGCCAGGGTGGTGGGGGTGAGCTGACCTGGAAGCCAGGTGGAATCTGGAGACACAGAGAACTGCTTGCTCCATGCTGGATCCAAAGCTTCAAGATCTGTTGAATGTTAACACTGAGAGCCCCTCCGTCTTAGACTCCGGCTGTATGTGTAAACAAACCTGTATATCCTAAAGACATCATAGACTCTGCTGAACTTCTTTCCAAGGAAACAAAACCCCGAGTAAACACAGGAACTGCCCGGGTGCCTCATCTCTTGGGGGTTGGGATGGTCTGTACCAATATTGGGCATGTTTTGTATTTATTTCAACAATTATTTTTAAAGCCTTTCCAGGCCTGTTCACTGGTGCATGGAAAACTACAGCTCTCCACCACTCTCCCTGCTCTTCAGATCCAGAAGTGCTGAGGCCAACAAGCCAGGGTTGCACTTCTAGGAAGACAGAAGATGACACCCAGAGAGGAGCTGGAAGGGCATTGAACTGGGGCCAGAAGGTCTGAGTGAAGGTTGCTTCATCTGATGTTTTTCCTCATTCCTGTGGAATCCTTGAGTTGCCTAAGAAGTATTTGCAGCCATAAATCATTAAGACTTGCCTGTGCCCCTTGGAAACTCTTTCCTTGACTCTACTATAATCACATCCCAAGGCAGAAATGAGAGAGGCCAACACTGTATCTGTACAAGGTGACCAGTTTCAGGAATCCAGTATCATTTTGCAAGTGATTATGTGGAGATAGGTTTTCCCATTAAGGAAGCAGAAGGGACAGAAACTTGGGAATAATTACATAAATAGAAGGTGAAAGGCAACATGACCGAAGTTTATAAAATTATAGATTAAAAGATAATGCTTTCTCCTGCTCTGGAGGCTAGGAACTGAACCTGAACCAAGTTAGAAAAAGAGATATTCCTACTAAACATCAGGAAGAACTTTTGGACGGTAAGAGCTCTTTTGGCAGTGGAACGGACTCCCACGATGGTAGACTCTCCTTCCTTGGGAGGTTTTTAAGCAGAGGTTGGATGGTCATCTGCAAGGTATGATTGAGAATCCTGCATTGCAGGGGATTGGGGATTGGACTAGAGGACTCTTGGGTTACCTTCCAACTCTGCAGTTCTACGATTCTACTCCTTTAATTACTTGGCATGTTGCAGAAAATGGTTGCACTGCACACAATAATTACTCACTTTATAAATAGTCTTTCTCAAGCCTACCTGGAGATACCAGGAATTGAACTGGAAGCCTTTCATGCATTGAGGCACCTGTTCTTCCAGTGAGGTATGGTCCGTCTGCATAAGATGTAACCCAAACCTGCAGCACTATACAGAAATTCTCTTATCTATATTGTTCTACAATGCCCCCTAATGGTTCAATAGAGCACATGGCAAAGAGTTTTCAATTTCATCAAATTCAAGGGGAACAAATGGCTTCTTATTTTAAGGCAATTTAGGAGGGTTGAGTTTTGCAGTGGCTTAATAAATTAAAATGCATTCATTTTTTTTATAAAAAAAAACCACCTTTGAGTGTTTCAAGATGTCGAAGGGCCTGAAAACAAGGAAGTGAAAAGAGCTGAATATGGTTAGCCCGGAGAAGAAGAATTAAGATGGCGTGACAACCATCTTCAGGACTTCTGCAGAGGATGGAGCAGAGTTAATCAGTTGTCTATTACTGCAGGTGGCCTTAACCAATGGTGGAAATGGGAGAGATTTCAGCAGAAATTCAGAGAAGCTTCCAAATAGCAGGCACAGGCAAACTCCAGCCCTCCAGATGTTTGGGACTACAATTCCCATCATCCCTAGCTAACAGGACCAGTGGTCAGGGGTGATGGGAATTGTAGTCCCAAACATCTGGAGGGCCGGAGTTTGCCTATGCCTACTAATAGCATGAGATGTTCATGAGTAGAACAGGCTGTCTCATGATATAATAGCACTCTGGTTAATCAACAGGCTGTATTCCCATCCCAATTCTAGGCTCATCTTGCCCCTACCCCTCTGCTGACCCCAGTAAACAGGCAGCTTCCATCTACAATGGATTCAATTTACAAAAAGGGAAATTTCGACTAAAACCTTAGGAAGAACTTTCTGCCAGTAAGAGCTGTTTGACAGTGGAATGGACTCCCTCGGAAGGTGGTGGACCCTCCTTCCTTGGAGGTTTCTAAGCAGAGATTGGATGGCCATCTGTCAGGGGTTCTTTAGCTAGGATTCCTGAGTTGCAGGGGGTTGGACTAGATAACACTTTGGGCCCACTTCCAACTCTGCAGTTCTATGATTCTACACTGAAAGATCAAACTCTCAGAATCATGGGTGTGTACAGGTCACTAACTGGACCTGCAGATTCAATCATCACCAGAATAATGCACACACACAAACTCACCAAGGGTTCAATTGGCCTAAACTTTATTGGCACTGAATGAAGAGAAAAGGCTGTGGACTTTAACAAAACCCCTTTGCAGGCAAGGCATCTGAGTGGCAAGGATCAACATGGCTGGCCTGCCCCACAGAGACACAGATCAACCTTACAACCCCACCTGGGAAAACTGGTGTTTTAACAAAACATGTAAAAAGGTAAGGCATAATTTACAGCCAAAAAAAAAAATCCAAAACACAAATATAAAGCCAGACACAAAAAAAATGCTTAATAGGGTAACCCCCTCTCCCCCAGGACAGGATATATCCAAAGTAATAGCAAGTAAACAAGTTGGGGGGTGGAGGAGGGGAAACCTCCATGAATCCCAACAAATAATTAAAAAAGTGTCTAAAAATCTCATGGTAATACTGAATGCTTCTTACATTAATTTCCTGCAAAATATCAATCTCTTTACAATACAGTATACATTTGTCCATGGAGAAGGGGGGCATTTCCCCCTCCCCCTCCACATTTCCAAGATTAATATTTTCTAATCGTGCACAGCTAGAAAAAAAGAGAATGAAATCAATACCATTAGATACCACTGGAATAACATAATACTGGTAGGATCAGGGGACAGCTGAACCAACTACACGAGGAGTTAAGGCTTCTTGGCATAGGTTGGCTTGCTCCTTTTCTAGTGAAAGGGCAGGAGGAAAAGCAACTGTGCCAGTGGAAGGTGTCAACAGAGCTCCGTGACCCAACCAGGAGCGATGCAGAGATGCTTTAACTACTTCATTAGTTCAGCACAGACCTGGCAGGCTCTGTGCTGATTTCTCTTGTGAGGATGTAGTTCTCTGAACCAAAGTGTGCCAGTAATGTGAAGGAAAACTGCCAAATTACAAGTCTGGAGCACAAAACGTTTTCAAAGGTGATTAAAAGTGATAAGGAATCACATATTCTTCAGTTTAAGGGTAAATGAGTTCAACTGCTGTGTGTGTGTGTGTGTGTGTGTGTGTGTGTGTGTGTGCTAAAGTGTTCTAAGTAATGAGGTTGCATATTTTCAGGAGGAGGAGGAGCTGGCAGTTCCTACTCTCATTTCCTAAAGGCACTATGTGTGTGTATATATATATATATAGAGAGAGAGAGAGAGAGAGAGAGAGAGAGAGAGAGAGAGAGAGAGAGAGAGAGAGAGAGAGGAGAGAGAAGGGGTGCATAACAAACTCACAGAAAACATTTAGACTGTGCTATTTTGCAAGCGGAGGGAGTCTTGCCTCCATGCAACTAGGGCTGCCAACACCAAGCTGCCCACAGCAGGCTGACATGGCTTTGGGACAGCTATGGGAGGTTTTTCGCTGCCCTCACCGGAGCGAATCAGGGCAGGGATGGGGAGCCTGTGCCCCTCCAGATGTTGCTGGATGACAACTCCCATTGTCCTTGGAGAGCCACAGGACCCCCACCCCTGAACTGCAGCTCCTGTCTTTGTTCCACTCTCTCCACACAACTTTCCTGTTTCTAGTGGCACTGTTGGTATTAACACACTTTGGGAGGAAAGAGGCGGACAGAGAAGATCAGAAGAGATTATGCAGTTCAGGAGTTTAGAGGTGCAGAAGAGCAGGACAGCTTCTCTGCAAAAAAAATTCCTTTGAAAAAGAAGCTTCTTAGACTGGGGGTTGGGGTGGGGAGACAGGCAGTCCCCAGCTGTACCTGATGCGGTCATGGCACAGGTAAAAGTGAGATAACAAACTCTCTTGAAAAAAGGGAAGCCCTGCCAAAAAAACTGGTGGCCAAAGTAGCACTAGAAGGTTCTGTCTGGACTTAGGAGGCAAATAGGAGCAACCTCCTAAAAGAAAAACCGCATAAAACATTTAAAAATTCTGAAAAGCAAAAGGCACTCCAAGGCAAAGAAGGAGGAGGAGGAAGAGTCTGGATTTGATATCCTGCCTTATCACTACCCTAAGGAGTCTCAAAGCGGCTAACATTCTCCTTTCCCTTCCTCCCCCACAACAAACACTCTGTGAGGTGAGTGGGGCTGAGAGACTTCAGAGAAGTGTGACTGGCCCAAGGTCACCCAGCAGCTGCATGTGGAGGAGAAGGAATCGAACCCAGTTCACCAGATTACGAGTCCACTGCTCTTAACCACTACACCACACTGGCTCTCCAAAGAGATTTGGAGACAAGATCTGCTGCATTCCAACAACCAAGGCAGCAGAGACAGAAGCTTTTTGTTAAAATCAAAGGCAGGTTTTATGACTGTGCAAGTGGCTGGTGATGTGAAGAAGACAGGGTACTTTTTTGCATTTGGTCACAAGTAAACATGAGGACTCTATAAAAACTTTACACCCATAGAAAAGGATGTCATAAGGCACCGATAATGTGAGCTGTGTGTGCTACAGACCTCTTGAAAGGGTCAGCTGCAATATTTCCCCACATCTGTCTTGCTCTCTGGGGTTTATGGCTGATGCACATCCTCTTCTGAACACTTAAGTTGGACTGTGCTGGTCAATATGAATGGGACCAAGTATGTTGCTGCTACCAATCCCAAACATCATCTCCTTATTGGACAAGGTTGGGGAACCTGGAGCCCTCCAGATACTGTTGAAATCTGCAATCTCTGGTGGGAATCGGTGGTCAGCAAAGTTTGGAGGCCAGCAACACACATAACTGGATATGGCAACATTTCAAGAGGGGAAAACAAAATATACTCAGATCACAACATTTATGGAATCCTGCCTCTTTCAACTGCTTAGGCAGTGGCATGTGCAAAGTGATAAAAAGATCAGGGTGATCCGTTTGGTCTGCTAAACCTCTGGGAATCATAAAAAGCTTTGGTCTTTCGTGTGTATGTATGTGTGGGTGGGTGGCACAAGAACATTAAATTCTGCTTCAGTAACTTTTCCTTCCGAACTTCTTCTTTTTTAATTATCAAAACTACACAGGCTTAAAAAGTAAAGATACCCCAACACACAAGTCTCTTCAAACAATGGCTAGAGAGACTAGTGGCAGGGATGGGTCCTTGGGGGGGGGGTCACAGGACCAGCACAGATGTTTCATAAAGCTGCATGGAACAGATTTCTCTCTTCAACCCAGGTTGAGAAAAGAAAATGGGGCATCACCATAAAAAATATATATTATTATTTTTAAGGCACAGCTGACTAATCCTGTTTCACCCTATGTTGGATGGCACCCAACTCTCAGACAGACTGTGGTGACTCTTCTGTAGTGGTTCCAGCACAATGCAGTTAAACACAGAAAAAAGGTGGCGGGGGAGGGAGGAAGAGTGCAGGGGAGGCAGCAGAAGGCTCACGAATGATTACATGGACTCAAACTCATCAATGCGTTGCTTGGTGTTGCCCTGCCGGATCTGGCGGAGGGTCTTGTATTTGTCACGGCCCAACCTCATGTTCTCGGCATGGATCATATCATTGGCAGTCTTCTTTGTTTCGTCGCGGGCATTGGCCAGCTCAGACGTGAGAGCCTGTAGGTGCAAAACGTGAAGGGAGGAAAGACCAGTTTTAAAATGTTATTTGCTTGTTTTATTTCATAGAATTTATACTATTTGCTTGTTTTATTTCATAGAATTTATACACTACTTGATTGTAAAAACCCTCAAGCAGTACACAATAAAATTATAGCAAAAGCCATAAAAAGCAACATACGAAAGATAAAATCAGCAATAAAAGAAAAAATAGATCAAAACATCCATATGTTTTAGTCAAATGTGTTGCACTGTTTGGTGCAAGTGGAATCCCAGTTGCCTGAGGGCAGAGAGCCCCAGAGGGGAATGCTTCTCAGTGAAGGCCATTCACAAATCCAACAGTGGAAGAATCAAGTGACATTGCCTGAGCCAATCCAAGAACATAACAAGAGTCTGCTGGATGGGGGCAATGGTTGATTTGGTTCAGAATCGTGCTCTCATCGTGGCCAACCAGATGCCTGTGGAAAATTTGCAGGGATGACCCAAGCAGAAGAACACTGAGCTTCTTTTTCCAAGGCTGAATTTTTGGGACAGTAATTTTCTCCCAGCCTAACTCACCTCACAGGGTTGTTGTGGGAATAAAATGGGGGAAGGGACCATGTATGGCACCTTGAGCTCCTTGTAGGAAATAGAAATCCAATAAAAAATACATAGCTCTCTTCTCCTCTGGCTCCCAGCAACTTGTATTCAGAAGCCTCTATATGGGGTCAGTAAATCCCAACAGGAAAGGATGCTGGACCAGGTGGGCTCTGCCCTGGATGTTCTTAGGCAGGTAAAGAGCCAATAATAGCACTCAGAGAGTTCTGATACTCCAAACATCTGAAACTCTCACCCACAGCTCCAATGTTTACATTCTCACACTAAAACTCTCATTTCAATTCATTTTACTGTATTATTATTATTATTATTATTATTATTATTATTATTATTATTTAACTGGAAGCCACCCTCAATGTTTTACTGAAGTGCAGGGTGAAAATATTTTGCTAGAAAGAAGCCAAGATAAATTGCAGATGTGTCTGTACAATGGGGACTGGATCCTTCAGCTCTGTTGTGACAGGGCCCAAAATAGCATTTTGCCAGAAGAGGGTAGAGTCCAGCTGGCCAAAGAGACAGATGCATTTCCACCTGGCCCTTTTATTAACTTTATTGTGAAAGCCATCTGAAAATATTTACTGCTGGGAACAAAGTGGGAACTTAAGTGCAAGCACTGGATGTTACAAGAGACACATAGCCTCCTGCCAAAAACAGAAGCCTGGGACATTTCTCATCCTGTTTCCCACAATGTGCCAACAAATAAAAATCCATGTTATGATGAGATATTATGGTTGTTCAAACTTCCTGCCCCAATCCACCGGGCTGACAGGATGGGGGAACAAAGTGTGCTGATGAAGCATCTTTTACCACCAAGGTTTATGGGAAAGACATCATGGTATTAGTTATGCTACTCTTGTACCACCTATAGGTGGATCGAGCCCTTAACAACCTAGGACCAGGTTACCTGGGAGATGGCATTGCCCTCTTTATGGCCACTCAACCACTTGCTTCATTCTGTGTAACTGGCACTATTACAAGTGCCACATAATACCCATTCTGAATTTGTAAGAAATCAGTATTTTAGAGCGGCAGCACCTGCACTTTGGAACCCTCTGCCTATTGATAACAGCCAGGCACTTTTGCTGTGCTTTTTCTGGCACCTGCTAAAATACTCAGGTATCTAGAAAGCTAGCTTGTTTTTATGTTTATTGTTGTCCTTCATGTTTTGAATGTTTCAAATAATTGTTTCTACAGCCCCCCTATTGTTTTGTCTTTTTGGTAAATGGCTTTGAGCCTTGCCCCCACCCCCCGTACAATCAAGCAGTGCATAAAATTTATGACGTGAATAATAATAAAAAGGTGGTGCTAGACATTTGAGGGAAGCGGGTCTCAGGCCCACACCCTGCCCACCAGCCACACTCCCCCTCAAAGTAGTGTTGTCCCCACATTACCTTCAAGTGCTTCTGGACCCGCTCGTTCTTCTCTGCCTCCGTAGTCCGCTGCTCCTCGCTCCGGTCCTTGGCAGAGGCATGTGCCCTCAGCTCTGCGCTGGCCTCAGCAGCATTTTCATCCTGCTCATCATCATGTTCGTTCTCAGACTGCATTGGTTCTGGAACATGCTGTGTGACCATGGCTGACTTCAACTCCTCTTTAGTCTTCTCTAGGTCTTCCTGGACCATCTGGGCCTGAGGGAGGATATCAACCCACCAATGGGTTAGTGGAGCTGGCGTTTGTCCACAGACAGCTTTCCAGGTCATGTGACCAGCATAACTAAGCTGCTTCTGGAACAACGGAGCACCATGATGGAAGCCAGAGCACACGGAAATGCCATTTGCCTTCCAGCCACAGTGGTACCTATTTATCTACTTGCACTGGTGTGCTTTTGAACTGCTAGGTTGGCAGGAGCTGGGACAGAGCAATGGAAACTCACTCCGTTGTGCAGATTCAAACCGCTGACCTTCTGATCGGCAAGCCCAAGACGCTCAGTGGTTTAGACCACAGTGCCACCCACGTCCTTATATATAAAGACTCAATTTCTCAATGAATACATTATATTGTGGTCTACCCTCTCCAGTTCTCACCCTATACGTAAGCTTAGCATTGCACACTATGTCCAAGGTTTAATATAGCATTCTCTTAAGAAGGTTGATCTCATTTTTGTCAAATTCTGACAAATCATAATTCACTTAAGAGATTCTGCATTAATTCGGTGTCATCCTGGTGCATCTGAGAAAGCCAGTGTGGTGTAGTGGTTAGAGTGCTGGGCTATGAACTGGGAGACCAGGGTTTGAATCCCCAGTCAGTCAAGAAACCTACTGGGTGACCTTGGGCTAGTCACTGCCCCTCAAGTCTAACCTACCTCACAGGGTTGTTGTGAGGATAAAATCAGGAAGGGAGAACCACATACACCACCTTTTGTTCTTTGGCAGAAACAACGGTATATAAATGCAATAAATAAATATATAAATAAAATCAGGTCAGACCAGTGGGCCACAGGTTTCCCTCATTGTTGTTCTAGAGCAAGAGTCAAAGTCATGCATCACAGATGATCATGCATGCGTATACTGGAGAGGGCCATGTCTATTTTCCACAGGTTAAATGCACATTTGCTGCAACACTGACATTGTGGAAGGTGGACAATACGCCTTGTAAGCAGGATCCCCTGCCTCTCTGTGCAAATGGGGTGTCTTTACTTTTCCCCATCACTGGGACAAGGGGAAATGGGATGGTCACTCTTAGGCACAGGAGAGGAAGGAAAAGGCTTGTTTCAAGACAGGACCAAGTCACCCCACTCACTTTTTGCTGCCACTGCACAGCCTCGCTCTCCTTCTTCTGCCGAGCCAGTTCCAGCTGCAAGATCCTATTGGTGAGCTCCATCATTTCAGACGACTGCAGGAATTAACAGAAGATCACAAGTGAAGTAGGCAACCAGGCTCCTAAAATGCTACATTGCCCCACTACTCCCCAATCTGGCCCTTGCTCAGTTGCAAGGTATAAAGTGTACTTTCCACACCCCTGCTGTGATCTTGGGAAACAGCTAAGAAAACTGATACAAAAATCAGATTCGTGAGTGTGCACGATTCTTCAAGAGAAGAACCCTGGTATACACACATACCACCCTAAGATAATTACAGTTCCCAGGTCTCCTTTGGGGAGGGAATAACTATTAAAACAGTTTAAGCCTGCAGTGGAGCCTGGTTTCCTCTAGATAAGGGATCACCAACCTACGGCCCGGGGGCTGGATAAGGCCTGAGGGACTCGTTTATCCTGCCTGCAGCGACCCCTGCCACTGCCGGCCGGTCTTACCAGCTTGTGCGCATGCACACAGGCCTCCTCCAACCCGGATATACACCATTTACGCATGCTCCCCCGCCCTCCGCGCAATCATTGCTGGAGACACCCGGCCCGAGGCAAGGAAAACTTGGGAGACCCCTGCTCTAGATCAGTGGTTCCTAGACCTCTTCGGCCCACCACCCAGTTCCCCTGCTCTCCCTATAAAAAGCATTATTGAGATTAGTGGTTTGCATGACCCACTAAGGAAGATCATAACATAGCAAAATTCAAAGCAGTAATAAAATTACACATAGAATCCAGTTAAAACTATTTAGTTAAACTAATTCAACAAAACTGATGGACTTATCCAGTGGTGCCAACTTTCCAAAGCTTAATAGTAATTCACACCTCTAGTATCCTTCCCCCCTTGCTTCTAAATCCCCCCCCCGAATCCCACCAGCCTCCACGGTTAGAGTCAACAGCTTTTGGACTAATGGCAACTCTAGCTCAGTACAAATGGCGGCCATTTCCTGCCTTTATGAGGACCCAGCTTCTGGTTAAATTATTTATTAATACTTGACCACCCTGGAAAGGCTTAGCAGATCTAATTTTTATATTCTAGCATAAATAATTCCTGTTGATGTGATGAACAACAGCGCCTATTCTACATTGGAATTTAAAATGTGTCAGCGTTATCAACATTCTTTATTTATTTGGACTACTACATTATGTACTGAAATGAACTGATAATGGGCAGTTGTATCAATATGCATGTTTCTCTAGTGTGTTGTGAGCCACTTTGGGGTCATTTAAGTGGAAGAGCAGCATACCCTGCCTACTGACACAAGGGACATTCACTGCAGTCTTTTCAGTGCCTCTAAAACCATTTTTGATTGGCCAGACCTACCCAGAAAGGTAAAACACAGACATATTTTTATCTGTTTTCAGTTTATCACTGATTTTATTTTTTAAAAAATGTTTTAAGTAATTAGTTTCACTGATAACTTTATCATTTTCTTTTTGTAAACCACTTTGGGTTTGCTTTTTTTTTTTTTTAGTCAATGTGGTATATAAACTTTATGAAATAAAATAACTTAGCTGCTATTGCTGGGGGTTGAACTAGATTACCCCTTTGGGTCCCTTTCCAACTCTACAATTCTATATGATCCATAAATACAATGACTTCCTAAGAACCCCAGAAGGGTCTGGCTGCTAGATCAGACCACTAGGCCCTCCCATCCAGCATCCTGTTCTCGCTGTGGCCAACGCAGGAGACGCTTTTGGAAAGCCAGCCTACCAGCTGCTCCTGGGTCTTCTTCTGGTCATTGGAGGCCTTCAGCAAGGCTTCTTTTGCCTCCTCAGCTTCCTGACGCTCCTTTGCCAGCTTCTCCGCTTCTTCCTGAGCTCGCTTCCTTTCTTGCTCCAACTCTAGTGCCTTGCGGGTCTGCTCTTCCAGTTCTAAAGAGAGAAAGAGAGAGAGAGAGAGAGAGAGAGAGAGAGAGAGAGAGAGAGAGAGAGAGGTGTCTATAGCTTGCCCACCAACTCTGTAAATCAGCACCAAGCTCCCCTTCCCACTACCTGCAAGGTGAGCACCAGAAGCTTCCCCTACCTAGCTGAGCTTTCTTTGTCTGCTCTTCAATCTGCCTGAGCCGTTCCATCAGCTCCTCCTTCTCGCGTTCAATCTTTTCCTTCTCCTTCTCTGCCAGCTCCCTCTTCTTCTTCTCATTCTCCAGCAGGGCTCTAGGCAGGGAGGAAATGTGAAGGATAACACAAAGTTCAACCCCCACCTGGCTGACAGATTTCCAGTTCTTTCTTGTGCAACAAAACTCTTAGTTGGGGCATTCTCGTCTTGCATCAGAAGTTTTTCAGTCATCGGCAATCAATATTTTGTTTTTAGCGTAAATTACCGTATTTTTCGCTCTATAAGACGCACCAGACCTCAAGACGCACCTAGTTTTTGGAGGAGGAAAACAAGAAAAAATATATTCTGAATCTCAGAAGCCAGAACAGCAAGAGGGATCGCTGTGCAGTGAAAGCAGCAATCCCTCTTGCTGTTCTGGCTTCTGGGATAGCTGCGCAGCCTGCATTCACTCCATAAGAGGCACACACATTTCCCCTTGCTTTTTAGGAGGGAAAAGGTGAGTCTTATAGAGCAAAAAATGCGGTAAAAGAAAAGTAATTTTCTAAACTTTTAATGCTGATGTTGCACTCGTTTGCTCAAGTGGGCGCCTTCTGTGTCAACTTTTAAACACTAGCCGAAAACTTTTCTGTACTGCCAGCCCTATGCCGGAAATTAAAAATACATCCTTCCACAATGGTTAATTGGTGTCTTGTTGTTTTTTTTAAAAATCTTTTTAATGGTTTTAGTTGTATAATTTTATATTTTTATTGCTGCAAACCACTTTGATATATGTGATATTACAATATGCACATTTTAAAAAATAAACAAACAAATAAGCCTCCATCAGAACAGGAGTGGGGCAGGGTCCAGCCAGTGGCCTGGTTCCTGAGCTTTCCCCCACCCCTGCAGGTTATTTTACAAGTGGGCAGGGCCACCCAGCCGTCAATCACCCGATATCACAACAACACCACATTCTTCCTTTGCAGACGTAGCTTGAGCTGCACCCACAGAGCAGCATCCTTTGCAAACAGATATTTGGGCCTAGGAGTTAAGCACCACCGTTTGGCTGCATAATGGAATCCCCAACTTGGAGCTCCAAAGCACAGCCAATCCCACCAGGGCCTGCTATGACTGCCAATCAGCTGATGAACACAGACAGCAAGGCCTGCTTGCTAAGGAACAATCCACAGCATTTTAAGGCTTCCAAATGTTCCTTTGCAGTTTCCTCTCTACTTGCCCCACACCTATAAGGCAAACGAGTGTGGTGTGAGGAAAACAGACTTCTAAGCTGAATTGTGACCTATGCTGAGCCTATTTGACCTATCAGCTGGAGCTTTCTCCCACTGCTACATCCTTCTTCCTGCAGCTACAGGGAAATGCTGTTCACATATGTTACGGGATAGACCCATTACACAGAAAAACCATACACTTTGCATGCAGTGAGAGTCAGAGTCCAACAGAATCCAGAGAGCCACAGTTTCTCCATACCAATGTGAAACTAAGAAAAGACTGCTGGATCAGACCAAAGGGGACCCATCTAGTCCAGCATCCTGTTCTCACAGAAGCCCCAATAGGAAACCCACAAGCAGGATCTGAGCGCTTCCACCCTCCCTTGTGGTTTCCAGGGGGCGTAGGCCTCTTCTACTATATTCCAGCTGCAGGATTTGCCTATGGAAAGAACACATGCCACACCCCAATCACTAAACTTCAATCTCGCCACAACTTTTCCTACAGAAGATGGCCATGACTAAGACATTGTGCACCAGCGTTCGGGAACCAGTTATGTCAGCATTTGGCACTCTGTTCAGAGGCATTTGCATTCAGTTGAACGCACCTCTCCATCTGTTTTTGATGCTTCTCCTCTCGGGCTTGAGCCTTCATCTGCTGCACCTCAATTGTGTCTGGCTTACGCCGACGCATGTAGAGCTCATGGTTCCCCATGCAAAGAGCCAGAATACGCTTGTTAATTCTTAGCCGTGGGGCATAGAATACAAAGTCCTTTGAAAGAAAGATGAAAAAGAAAGAATGAATCATGGATGCACCTGCGTCACTTCCCTTTCTTCTCCAGTAGTAGCTAATGCCTCAAGTACATGCAAAATAGCATCCAATTAATTAGACAATTTTCCCCGTGCAAAAAGACAAAAGGAGCAAAAAAGAGCTAAATGGTTGTTCAGTAACCTTTAGCTTCAATGAGTCAGGAAGCTGGAAATCTGGATAGGAATTTAAATCTGAAAGATGGCCTTTAAATAAACCTCACTCGAATATTAGTGGAGCATGTCTACATTGTGTTTCTGTTGAAATGTTGCACACAACCAGCTTTGAGTGTTGTCCAAAAACCAAACATTAACACAATAAAATATCCCATTACTGGAAAAAGAAAAGCACAACCAATTAATACATTATCAGATTGAAGTAGCAGAAGTAAGTGAACTTTTCGCTAATCAACAGGAACCACCATCAAGTCCCGTCCCCCCACACCTCTGCACTATTGGTGCCCCAGGCAGAAAATCCCAGGCACAACCCTTGCCTCTGAAAAAGAGGGGATGCAGAACAGGGCTTCTACCACAGGTAGAAAGAACGGTGACTGTACACACATAGCCTTAGAATCTGAACGTCACCAGTAAGCACTTTAACCTGGCTTTGGGAGCAAACAGCCAGTGCAGCAGAATTAGAATGGGAAAGCTGAGCTGCAACTCGCCTTGTCAAAGTGGCAGGCCACAAACCCGCTTCTCCCACTTCTGAGCTGTCTTCAAAAGACATGCCCTAACCCAACCCAGAGGTGTTGAACAACTCATTTTTCTTTTTTACTAAGACAAAATCCCGAAGAGGAACAGACACCCCATCTGATAGAGAGTACATGTTCAACTCTGCAGCAGAGAGACCCTGGAACTTCAGTCCCAAAGCCTCAATATTTTGGCATTGGCTACTCCAAAAAAAAAAAAAATACAAAAAAAAATGTGTGCTCCCAGGGCAGGAGGGAATTCAGAATGCTTTTATGTCATCTGGTAGGACTTTATTTCCTATACTTTGGACTTGTATGTGCAACACTCACCAGTCACACCAGCTTAGGAAATACAGGTGTCTTTGTTTTAATGGTGCCTCTCAATATTTCTTTCTCTTATTATCTACTGTTTGCTTGCTTTGCATATGGTATGAGGTAATATCCTGCAACTGCACTTTTGAGTTCTTAGTGATGGTAATAAATAATTATTTAAAACAAACGAATTCTACCAATCAGCTACTTGTTGAAGAAAAGGGGGAGGTAGCTCTGTATGCAAACCCTGGATATGCTGAAGCTATAACCAAGGGATTCCATTAAATCAAATCAAATCAAATCATACACCCCCATAAAGAAAAAATGCTTTGGAAGAATTCCGTGCATCCAGACAAGGCATTCAAGTGCCAGGAACCATTCACCTTTGCAGCGATATTGCTATTACTTATACACAGCAAGGTTCACCTCTTCCAGAGTGAGCTGTCTCACCGCAGGAAAACTGTTCTCATGAAAATGAAGGGAAGACCTTTTTTGGCACAATTGCTGACCCAGAAAAACAAAGCAGATGTCCAGGAACCAGTTAATCTAAAGAGTCCTGAAGCACTTCTGCTACCAGAAAGGCAAGAGCAATCCAGAGATCTCAATGGTATTGAATTGAACAGTTTGAGGGTTTGCTGCTCACTCAGCCCCACAGATGAAAACAAATGTACAACTTCTCTCTAGCTTTTGTTTCAAACACCCGATGAATTTACCTCATCTTTGGAAGAAGAAGACACTTGACTAACCACAATGGGCTTTTATGTTCTATCACTAAACTACCAAGTGGAAAACTCTTCACACAAATGACTGTTTGAAAAGCTCTTCGTTTCTTAGAGTGCCCTTCGTTCCTTAGAGTGCCCATCAAACCAGCTGTATACCCAGTTGTGTGAGGTTTATTGCAGCCCTCTGCAATCTGCTGAGCTCCACACGTTTTAGACTGCAACTACTACCAGTAGCAGCCAGTTTGAGCACAGTAAAACAAACAAACAAACAAACAAACAAACAAACAAACAAACAGGGACTCACTTGTTTATGAAAATCTAAATGTTCATTCTGTCACCAGGGGATTTCCCATCACAACCAACTGGCTTTTTGCTTATGTAGATAGAGCAAAATAGAACAACCCCAAAGTACTGATTTTCAATTAAATATTTGAATAGATTATTAACTAAAATATTTTAAACTACAAATGAAATCTTACTGGGGCTTTCTTGTCAATGGGCTTGATAACAAACTTCTTATCATTGAATGAAATGTTTCTAATCTCACTCCAAGGGAATCCGATTTTTGGTGTTAACCTGAAAAAGATGAAAGAAAGGATTTAATGTTTCAAAAGCTGAGCCCATTGGAATACTTTGGCAGTTAAACAACCTGACTACACTGATGTGGCACGAATGGCTTTCCATCACTGAGACAAAAGAGGTAATGTTGCTCAGAATTTACAAAACCAGATACACTGAATTTATGTAAGATTTGCACAGAATGCAATGTAAGTGGCTTGGACAGTGGCTTGTCCAAATTGCCCAAAGCAACATACTAAATCTCAGGCCTCAAAAGCATACAGGATTTGGAGCCTGGAGAAAATATACACAATCTTAAATGCAACTCAGGCTATTAGGTGAGTGCAGACCCATTCCATGTGATTTCCATCTTATATGAAGACACTTACTGAGGAACTGGTGCCTATACATACGCTTCAATTTACAGACTCCACTAACCCAGAAATATTACCTCGGGTTAAGAGCAGTTTCAGGTTAAGAACAGACCTCCAGAACGAATTAAGTTCTTAACCCGAGGTACCACTGTACACACGATATTATTAATCCAATGACTGGATGCTTTGGTAGATGTGCTACTAGCCTCTTTACACAGTGCATTTCGCGTTACATTGCAGAAAGGGGACACCCAACAGAAGCTTGCACCAGTTTGGTCCACAAGGTTTGAAGGTCCCTGCGGTTACCTGCTTTGTTAATACTTTGTTAATTAAAATCAGTGCCCAGATGAAATATATAGGGCACATGAGGTCAGGAGTACATAGATCAGTAATTCCCAAAGAAGCACCAGTCCAGATGTGGATCACACTGAGCACCACAGGAAGACTCAAGCATGCAAACTACTACAGAAAATAAACTCCCACTTCTTTCTGGGATCACTTGCCCTATGTAACCTGATAAAAACACTTCCCTAAATTCAAAGGATCAATTAAATTGGGAGTATGAAAGCAAGACATAATCATGGAGCATCTCTCAGGCTCAAGAAAGTCCAGATGTTGCTGGACTACAACTCTCATCACCAACTCTGTTGTCGCAGATGAGCCCCATCATGCCTCCTCTCCCCTCAATGGCACAGCCATTCCCTCTGGTGCTTCAGTGGGAGATAAGCCCAGTTCCAACAAGCACCTCCTCCTACCACTGAACTATGTAGGCTGGTCATTATAGGAACTTGCTTGAGAACTGGTACAGGAGATTTCCACCCTGCTCTCTTTCCTCCCTATCCCCTTTTCCTTGTGTGCCATTAAAAAAAAAAAGATTGTAAGTCTGTGGGAGATGACTGCCTTGTTTTAATCAATGGCATGTAATCCATTCTCAGAGCCATTTTGGCTGACGAGTGGGGTACAAATGCTCTAAATAAACACAATAAATAAACACAATCTGGCCCCATGTCTAGAATGGATGGTGCTATCTAGAATGGATGGTGCTTGGGATTCAAGCCTTCCCATACCCAATCTCAGGTTCCAATCCCAAATAAAATTTCTGGGAAATAAACACCTACCCATCAGATTCGGATATAAATATTACACCGCATTATCTCTCCCACTAAGTAAAGACTCTCCCTAGGAGACTAAGGCTTTGCATTTAGTCCCCTATGATGGATCTAGCAAAAGCTTTTAGCTGTCATAGTTAAAGAGGATATGAACTGCACAAGGTGGGGACTGACATGAAAGAACTGCTGCTGTGATGGTTTTCTGTGAGCCTCCTGAAAACATCTTGGTAGCCAGCTGGCAAATGCTAGAAGGTTGCTGGACTTAGATGCATCTTTGCCTGATGCAACAGATGGCCCTCTCCTCTCCCAGTCCCCATGCAAGTTTGAAGGGCAGTCTTGTTACCTGTCATTGTGCTCATAAATGTTGAGTCCAAGGGCATCGACTCCCAACCAAAGTTCTGAGCCCTTCTTGTTCTTAATACTGAAGTAGTTCACACCATACATCTCCAGATCTTGTGCAATTTTCAGATATTCCAAGATGGCATCTTCTCTAAAAGTACACAAAAGAATGGATTTTTAATACAATCTTCGCAAAGCTCAGCAGAGTTTAAAAGTAGTTCAAAACACAACACTTCTGACCTCCTGTAAATACAATGATAGGTTTTTCCAACCAAGCCTCCAAGCATATTTTTAAACTACGAAGAGGTAGCAAGTTGCCTATATCGACAGCATCCCTTCCAGAGGTTGTCACGCCCCACCCAGTCCCACTCAACACAGTCTCAAGGGTTACAAGTGATGGATTTTGTAATCATCATCAGGAGGCAAAGGGAGAGCTATAGGTTAGCAATTCTTTGTCAAATCATTACTGCATTAATACTATTGCAATGCCCAAAGATCTACCAAAGCTATTATAAGGTTTTTCTATGGAAAAGGGGGCCAATATATTCCGGCAGCCTCCCAGGTCTTTGCTGCAAAAATATTAAAACAACTGACATATGGCTCTCATATCTGCAGCTTCTTAAACCTTGCTCCCTTAGAATCATTCCAAACTACGGTAAGTTCTATCAATGCCTGTTTGGGATCCCTTCTTGTGTGTCTAAACATAGCTGTCTGCCTGGAGGTCTGGCAAATCCCTGTTAGCGCTCCGATATGGATTCTGAAGATCCATTATTAGTTAAAACTTATCTTTCTCCCTGTTGGGTTGGCACCCTTAACCCTACTGGATTCCTACCAATCCAAATGGAAAGCTACACTGCATGAAAAGCTAAGAGGCTTGGGGTTTTCCCCACAGACCCTGATAGTTGTAGGTTATGAGAAAGCTAGAGCAATAATCCGCCAACGAATTTGGGATGTGGAACTGCAATGCCACGTGAGCAGGATGAATAAACACCCAGCAATAAAAGATAATGGGAGAGGATTTAGCCCAGCCAATTATTTGTCAAAATTACAAATACCTAAATACCGACAGCCATTTACCCTTGCCAAATTCAATGTGCTGCCATCTGCCTTATTGCAGGGCAGATTTGAGGGTAAACCATACGCGGAATGAGTCTGCCCCTGCGGCTTGATGGAGGTAGAAACTGTCTCTCATGCCTTGTTACGCTGCAGTTTCTACAGGGATATACACTCGGTATTTATTACCCCTGCTATGCAAAAATCTTAAAATGAATCCGAACTTCCATGTCTAAAATCACTGGTAGATGACAAGGATCCTGAGATCACATTGTTGTTGTTTAGTTGTTTAGTCGTGTCCGACTCTTTGTGACCCCATGGACCAGAGCATGCCAGGCACTCCTGTTTTTGAGATCACATTAAGGGTAGCCAAATTCTGTGTGATTGCCATAAAACTTAGGGAACAAGCTGTGCTATCATAATGATTAAGGCCTTAAATGATAATTTTAGGTTATATGTTAGTGACTAAGTTTTAATTTTATTTTTTTAACTGTTGCTATATCTGTATTGCCCCTGTTAATATCCCTGCATTGTCCCTATATTGTCCCTAATTGCAAATTCAAATGTATCCCTATTGTGTTTTATGACTTCCTTGATATTGTATGTGGGCTGGAACTGGTCTGTGACCGAAATAATAAAATTCATTCATTACTGCATTGACTTCTGTGACGCACTTTGAATATTTAAAGATGAAGCTATATTATGAACAAAAGATGCTCTTATACAACACAAACCAATTATTGCTATAATTTCAGCCTTACCTGAGCATTCCTCGATGTTCTTCATGCCACACCTGGATCCTTTCCTCCCACTGATCCTTGTTAAGTTTGTGCTGCTCCAAAACCCTAGGAAGCAAAGAACAGCAAAGCACATCAAGAGATAAGCAGCTTCCATACATGTAAAACTGTGGCAAAGGAAGCTTGTGGGGAATTTATTTTTCAAACTTCCTCTATCTGTACAGAGGAAAATGTAGTCCCCTAAGCTCAATCAGTGGTCTGAGAGTTGTTCTCTGGTGCTTCTACCTAATACAAAGGTGGGGAACCGGATGCAGGCAGTCGGCCAGATCCTTATCTCCCTTAAGAGATAAGGGCCAAATTGCACATGTTGGTGAGGCCTGGTCATCTGTCAATCATCTGAGAGCCCCACATTTGGAATATTGTGTACATGTACACTTTTGGTCTCCTCATCTCAAAAAGGATAATGCAGAGTAGGAAAGGATTAGAATAGGGCAACTAAAATGATCAAGGGGATGGAGTGACTCCCCTTCGAAAGAAATGTTGCAATGTCTGAGACAGTTCAGAGAAAAGGCAAGTAAGAGGCGACATGACACATGTTTATAAAAGTATGCATGACATGGAGAAAGTGGAGAGAGGAAACTCACAGACATCCAATGAAGATGAATGTTGGAAGATGCAGTACAGGTAAAAGAAAGGGCTTCTCTTCAAGTAGTACAGAGAAACTATGGAACACACTCCCACAGGAGGCAGAAATGGCCACCAATCTACATGGCTTTAAAAGAGGACTGGGCAAATTAATGGATAGGAATAAGGTTATTGAGGACTACTAGCCATGATAGCTATGCTCTGCCTTCATAGTTGGAGGCAGTGATGCTTCTGAATCCCGGCTGCTGGAAACCATAGGAAAGGAGAGTGTGGCTGTTGTGCTTGAATGTGGCAACCCCACGGTGCTGCTATTCCATGGGAGTCCGAAGTCAGTGCTGACAGGCAGTTTTGTGAGCAAGCAAGGCGAGTCCTTCTCTTGAACCTCCCATGCCTGCTCAAAGATTGGATGGAGAGGGAGTGCTTGTTCAACCTTGTAGGAAGCTTTGGAGTCTGAATGAGAAGGTGCTAAGCTATCTTTTTCTGCTGCTTCTATATTTCCCAATCTCTCTTGTTTTTTGCCAGCAAGGCTTGGGAAGAGAATTCTACCCAAGCAGGAAATACAAGACCCCTGGTTTTCCTTAGCTCTGCCACACTGCAGCCCAAATTAGAGAAACCCAGACTCTAGGGCAGAGAGGTGAGAGTGGGGAACTATTAGCAATGACTGAGAAAGGCTCAGCTAGTACACTAGTGTTTGCCTGTGCCCTGCCACCACTGTAGGAGGTGGCGTGCCTCTGAATATGTTGTTAAGGAACATGAGCAGAAGAAGTTGCTGTCGTGTCTTGCTTGTGTGCTTCCTAGCAACATCTGGTGACTGTGGTAAACAATACACTGGCTGAAATAGGCCTTTGGATTGATCCAGCAGGACTCTTCTTATGCCCCCCTGGATTTAAGAACTTAAGAGGAGCCTGCTGGATCAGGCCAAAGACCCACCTATAGTCCAGTGGCCAACCAGATGCCCCCAAGGGAAAGCAGGACCTAAGCACAAGTACCACACCCTGCCCTCCTGTGGTTTCCAGCACCTGGTATTCAGAAGCATTGCTGCCTAGAACTGGAGGAAGAGCATAAAATATGTGGCTAACAGCCATCTGTAGCCCTCTCCTTCATTTAAATGAGTGTTATCTGTTTCCACACAAATAGAAATGTGACTACAGAAGGCAATTATGTGTAACAACATGAATGAGGCATAGACCGGAGATAGACAGATAGGTCTATCCCCAGCTGGAGCAACTGTCTGTGGGGAGCAGACAGGACTGAGTCACTCTTAGGCTAGCAGCTGATTGTCTTTACACTGAGAGCACCAGTCACTCTTATGGAAGTTAACAAACTGCACCTTTTTTTACTGCCATTTAGATCCACTGGAAGAATATGAATGGTGAAAGTCACAAGGAAGTAGTACACTTCCCATAAGGCTAAAAGCATGTGTCAAATCTGACCTACCTTAGAGGAAGCAGTTTGTCGCCAGTAAGGTAACCAGGGTTGTGCACCTCCTTGTTGAAGTCGCCATATTTGGACTGGACAGCATAGGAAGCCAGCAGGACGGCAGTTTCTGGGGGACAGTAGATGTCATCGTTCAGGATGCCCTCCTTCACTTGGAGGAAGAACAGGCGCTGGGTTATGTCCTGGATTAGCTCCTCTGCCACATCCTCTGGGTAGAATTTGGCACGGAATTTGAAAAGCAGCGGGCTCTCTTTGCGGACATCCTGCGCTGTTACCTGCAGCAAATTGGTAACAAGGTCTAGATCAGTGGTTCCCAAACCTTTTCAGGCCACACACATACACATGGGCCATAGACTCAAGCCCAGTGCCCACCCCATAAAAAGTGTTATTCAGAATAGTGGTTTAAGTAAGACAGTAGCGCATTTCAAAACAGTAATGATTCACTGCATATTAATCAGAATCCATCAAAACTGTTTTAATTCAACAAAATTGATTAACTTGATCCGGCAACACTAGTTTTCAGAGTCTGGTAGTAATTTAGCAATAGTCTTAGACACCAGATTTAGTAACTACTTAACTGTTCAGCAAATTCTTAATGCATTGGGTGATAACAGTTTCCCAAATGTCTGAATTAAAGTTACTTAGCAGGAGTCTTAGATCATCAACTCCAGTGCCCCCTAGATAATCCCACCTCCCCCTGGGGGTGATACTGTTCCCTATGAGAACATTTGTAGAATGACACTTTCATCCAACTATTGTACATTCAATGAACGACCACTTTTGTGATGGCTCTGTACAGCTGCTGTTATTGTAGATATTACCGTATTTTTCACCCTATAGGATGCACTTTTTCCCCTCCAAAAATGAAGGGGAAATGTGTGTGCGTCCTATGGGGCAAATGCAGGCTTTTGCTGAAACCTGGAGAGCAAGGGGGATCGGTGCGCACCGACCCCTCTCGCTCCCCAGGCTTCAGGAAGCTATCTACTAGCCATGGGAGACACAGCTCTCCCACGGCTAGCGGAGAGCTTGCCTGCACCCAGAAGCTTGGGGCATGCTGAGCTCAGCACGCCCCAAGCTTCAGGCTTCGCACAGCGCTCCGCTAGCCGTGGGAGAGCCGCACGAAGTTGCGCAGCTCCCCCACGGCTAGCGGAGAGCTTGCCGGCACCCAGAAGCTTTGGGCGCGCTGAGCTCAGCACGCCCCAAGCTTCGGGCTTCGCGCAGCGCTCCGCTAGCTGTGGGAGAGGCGCGCGAAGCTCTCCCATGGCTTGCGGATAGCAGCTTGTTCTGGGGGCTGGGGTCGGGGGAAGCTCGGGCTTCCCTGCCCCAGCCCCACATCTGGGGGGGAAATAATTTTTTTTCTTTATTTCCCCCCCAAAAAAACTAGGTGTGTCCTATGGGGCGAAAAATACGGTACTTTTTCTTTTCTCCTTTTTTATATCTAATTCACTTGTAACTGAAAATAATCAAAAACATGTTTTTTACAAACAGAACATACCCAGACCTTTTCTTCCTAATAAAGTCAGGGTTCAGGGGTATTTATCCTGAGACTGCAACTCCTGTTAAGCAGCAGTTTCTTGGTGCAACCTGATTTAAAAAAAAATTTTTTTTTGCTGGGGTTTCTCCTACTGTTCTGGAGAAACACTAAAAAAAGAAAAATAAATAAACTGCTGCTTCTCAAAAAAGTGTGACCCTGTCTTTTGTGGGTGAAGCAGCAAGCAAACAGGTATGTCTATAATTATATTTATTTATATCTCCCTTTTCCTCTGACTGGGATTCAAGGCAACTAACACGAATTAAAATGACTCAGATAAAATACAGAAAGCTTAGCTACATAGATGATAGATGATAGATGATAGATAGATAGATAGATGATAGATAGATAACGACAATTTAAAAAGTCATTATGCTCTAATATAATTAAAACAATATAAAAAAGAAATATATTAAAATGCAGACAATAAAACAAAGGATGACATATGCCCACATCAGTAATTACCTTTTTGTTGAGTTTCAGCCATGTAGAGAAGCCCTTGGTATCCTGGTACTGGAGTCCAAAAAACCAAACCTCTCTCAGACCTATTGTTTTCACAACCTGTTTGGGAAAACCAAAGTTACAGGTGGTTGTATTTGAGCTCAAATGTGGCCTAGGAAAGGTGTTACGTATCTCCAGGAACACCCACTGGCATAAAAACAGGGGAAAGTTCCACAAAGGAAAGAAAGAAAGTGCTTACCGGTGAAACCCCACATTAAGATCCAGTGGTGAAGATTTTAAAAGCAAAAACAATCATTTTAACTTTTGCTTCCCCCCTCACTCCAGAAACACTATTGCCCATTCTCCCCCTCCCATTCCATTAGCTCATCCCCAGCGCCCCTACCTTGTAAGAAACATTATTCAGAATAGTGGCTTGCACGAACCATTAGCAACACGATAAAATTCAAAATAGTAACAATGAATTGCACATTTATTTAAAATCCAATTTAAACTGTTAAGTATAACTGATTCAACAAAACTTATGAACTTGATCCAGTGATGCCAGCTCTTCAAAGTCTGACAGACAAATATTGGGGGGGACGAGGGAAAAGACAAGAAAGCCTTATAAAATGTTGCTGTCTTAAAGCACAAAACTCTAATTGCATTAAGAAAGGCACACATAATCATTCAAGTTATGGTGTGTTTATAGATGCTAACAGCCTGTTTTCTTCTTGGGGGTAATGTCTAGTGTCTGTTTTTCAACTGATGATGTTAAGAGGCCCTAAAATCCTCTTGTAAGAAGCAAACCTCGGGGGGGGGACACACCTTCTGTTATATTTTACACTATCCAATATGGTCTTGTCTTTTTTAGCTGTTCTTATACCAAGACTTTTACTTACTAATTACATTTCTAGCCCTACTTATTTCCTCCAAGGAACTCAAGGTGGTGTACATGGTTGTCTTTCTCCCCATTTTATCCTCACAAACAACCCTGTGAGGTAGCCCCGCTGCCCCATGTGGGGGGGGGCAGGTATCACACACTGGCTCAGAGCAACAAAATAAGCCTCCCTAACTGCACCCCCTCTCAACAGCCCACACAGATTACACAGCCTTTTTCCCAAGGCAAATGGATGACTCTGGGCCTACCTCACAGCCTTGTTGTGGGGAGTAAGTGGGGGGAGGGACTGGACCATCTATGCCACCTTGAGCTTCTTGAACGAAGAGGTGGGACAGAATCAAAATAGCGAATTCAGCCCTCTCATATGTTTGAGGGATTGGCAGGCCTGATTTATAGGAGTGTGGGAGAGGAGCAGGCAGAACTCGTATGGCCCTGTCAAACTAGTTCCTCAAAACCACCTTTCACATGGATAGTGATCGCTACAATGGTGTAGTGAATTCTGAAGTGTAACTGTTCTTCATGACAACCCCCACAGAATTTAAAGGGACCCCATGGGTCATCTAGTCCAACCCCCTTGCAGTGCAGGAATCACAACTAAAGAGAAATGCATTTTTTTACCAACGTATGCATTATAGCTGCAGAACCAAGGCAGTTTTCTTTTCTCACACCCTTGATTAGCATCCCACCTGATGGAAGAGTTCTGGTGGACTCAAAAGCTTGCTGGTTTATTTTGGGTCACATTTTGGCTAAAGAGACACTGGAATATTTCCCTCAGCTGTGCAGGCTCATATAACCGGACACTTCCTTCTGCTTAAGATAATTTTGTGGGTTCCTCTCTGATAAAAAGCTTGCTTATTTAAAACAAAAAAATTCCTTCCAGTAGCACCTTAAAGACCAACTAAGTTAGTTCTTGGTATGAGCTTTCGTGTGCATCTGGTATCTGAAGAAGTGTGCATGCACACGAAAGCTCATACCAAGAACTAACTTAGTTGGTCTTTAAGGTGCTACTGGAAGGAATTTTTTTTGTTTTGACTATGGCAGACCAACACGGCTACCTATCTGTAACTTGCTTATTTAAGCCACTGTGGTGCAGTCTTTAAGACTGCTGGGCTATGACCTGTGGATGATTAGGGTTCAAATTCCCACTTAGCCATGAAGTGACCCATGGTCACAAGTCACTGCCTCTCAGACTAACCTACCTCACAGGGATGTTGTAGGGATAAAATGAGGACTAGGACCTGGGAGGAACCAGGGTTCAAATCCCCACTTGGTCATGAAGCTTCCTGGTTGTGACTTTGAGCCAGTTGCTGCCTCTCAGTCTAGTCTACCTCACAAGGTTGCTGTGAAGATAAAATGGGAAGGAGGAGAAGTATGCATGCAACCTTTAGCTCTCTGGAGGAAAGGCGGGATATGAATATACTACAAATAAAGGCTGGCAAACAGCACTGCAGGATATGACAGTCGTCTTCCCTGCTGTGAAATAAGGGGTAGCGTCAAAAGTGGGCTCCCCTCTCCCCAGCAAGCTCTGAGAGTGAGGGGGTCGAGAGTGAGGGGGTCGGAGCTGCAACACATCGGATAGAACGCTTCCTTTGATGGTACAAAGCTGCGAGACTGTGAGGCATTAGCGGTCAATTCTTCCAACGCTAAAATCACTTAAGGACTGTACCATGAGTACTTTTTACATTTGGATTAAAATTTGGAACAATTAGGAAATGGGTAAGGGAATTTAAAAATGAAAGCCAGTCCCTACCTGCTGACAGATTGCTATGAACACAATTTTCAGCTGCAAACCAGGTTCTTGCAGTTCACCCTGTCCTATGCTAGTAGGGCAGCTAGTCAACATTTATTTGCAATTATTTATAGTGCACATCCACTTGAGTTACCTTAGTAAAAAAAACCCCAACAAATAAATGTAATAATATGTAATTAAGTAATAATAATATTCTTCCTTCCCAGATGTGGGCACCCAGACACCATCCTTCTCACAATATGAATTTGTCAGCAAAGGGGTCTTCACAGGGGCAAACCATTATAAGGGAAAAGGGACGGCCGAAAGCAACACACAGTAGTAGCAGCAAAGATCTGGTAGCCATTGTAACTCTCATAGGCTATGCTTGAGTTTATTTAGTTATTGCTATCTATTGCATTTATATCCCACCTTTCCTCCAAGGAGCACAAGGGGTGCACACACACTTCTTCCCCTCCATTTTATCCTCACAAAAACCCTGTGAGGTGAGTTAATCTGAAAGCAAATGACTGGCCCAAGGTTACCCAGTGAGCTTCATGATGAAGTGGGGATTCGAACCCTGGTCTCCCATGTCCTAGCCAAGCATTCTTAGCCATTACACTGTACAGGCTCCCCTTTCTCTTCTGAGGTGCATCACCCACGCAGCGCACTCACCACTCCCCTTGCTGTGGCAGTGCAAGGCAGGCTTTAAAAACATTTATTTGGGTGATGTGAAGTAGCGTCCGTTTGCTTGTTCTGTTTTGGAACACCCAGCTATGATTACACAGAAGCTTCGTAGTGAACCACTGCTGTGGTGAGGGCACAGCATTATATTTTATATAGTTTTAAAATCGCTTTTTAAGTGTTGTGAGTCGCTGTGGGAAGATTTTATTTTGAACAACAGCTAAGAAATAATTAAAATAAATTATGGCTGGAGAAAAGCTAAGGAGTGTCGTCTTGGCATGCCGGCCCATTTTTTCCAGGATCACCTGGCAAAGTGAAAATGGAAAATCTAGCATCACCTCTCATTAATATCACTGGTTATTGCCTTGAGTAGCCCAGAATGTTCTACATACCACAATTTTCAAGAGGACCAGGGGTGACCTGCATTTCTTAAACTATCCTTATACTGCCAAGTATGACCTTCAGATCCTATTGGTAGGGCAGATTTCAAAAATAGTATTTACAGAAGAACGACTGTTTCCACACCAAAAGGCATTTTACGCAGATACAGTTTTAGTTATAGATTAATTGGTCTTGGAGCTGGTGATACAATCACTCAGACACACCCACGGTTAATAAAGAACATAGGATATGCTCCCTTTCAGCAAAAAAATAAAAAACAAAAAAACCACAACCAACCACAAGTTCTTGGCAGCACATGTTCAAGGAATATGGGGCCACCACTTTGCTAAAGCTAAGCAGGTTTTGGTCAGTGCCTGGATGGGAGACCATCTTCATGTGTGCCACTCTGGATTCCATGACAGATAAAAGAAAGCGGGTAATAAAAATAAATGAATAAATGAATGTGCATTTGTGTGAGCTATTTGCTACAGCATTGCTTTCACATACTCCCCATTTTAGCACAAGACACATCAATATAAAAAACCCTCCCATCCCACCATATCAGTGTGTTCCCTTAATTTTTGCTAGGCCTGACTGAAAGGACCATAGGGACCATTTTGAGAAATCAGGAATTCTGTGATACCAAGTTGGCAGGGTCAAAGCTACCTTCTCAGGGATAGTTAACCCTCCCCCCTGCAAAAAACAAAAACAACCCTCAAGAAAACAAACAGCAATCACTCTAAAGAAAACATTGCACCTAGCAGCCCAAGGTGAAAGCAAATCACTCTCATAAAAAGAAAAAAAGAAAGAAAAATCCCTCAAAACCTAGCTTGGACTTTTGCCCTCCAGGTCATTTTACATCCCTGACCATTGCCTTCAGTAAAATTCAAATGCCATGTAATTGTTTCATTCATAGGGAAGAATGGAATTCCAAAGCAGAGACTGACTGGAACTTGGCCTATCTCTGAGGTGCTAATTAAGTAAGCCAAGTCTCAAAATAGACATTAGTCATACAATATCCAAAAGTTGGGCTCCTGCCTCAGTTGGGGAATTTCCATTATCTTCAGGTTCACACACATGCAATAACAAAAACTGCTCCATTTTTATCTCACCCTTCCTCTAAAAGGGTAACATAGGGTTGCTTCGGTTTGTCCTCATAGTCCTGTCAAGTATGGTTGTAGCATGCTGTTTGAGAGACAGCATTTTCTTTTGCACTGCCCCTGAGTGGCATTCAGACGCTGTTATTCAGAATGGCACTTTGCACCACCCACTAAGGAAAATAACAACACAATAAAATCAAAATCAAGTAACAATAAATTGCACATTCATTCACAATCCGGTTGAAAGTATTGAGTTTATTTAATTCAACAAAACTGATTAGCTTAATCCTACCGCTCCTTTACCACCCACTTTGGGAACCGCTGATCTAGAGCCTACTACTTATAGCTGAACATGCCAAACCATGGCTTTTTAATCTCCTGTGTAGATTGGCCCTTGGAACCAACAGAACAGTTAAAATGATTGCAGCTGTCACAGGGTGAGGAACAGAACAATTTCTGCAATTTGAGCTTTACTGTACCTTATTGAACCAATCACAGTACTAATGATGAGGCACATTTTCTCAAGAGCACAGGAAGGCAATCAGGAATCAAGTTAGTGTGGTGAAGGAAATGGAATTATTTCCATGACTTACTTACTAGGAATAATGCACAACTGGACTAGGGTATTACTCTTGGACCAAAGTAGAATTCAGAGCAGCAACCATCATAGGGCACCTGGTGCCACCTGCCAGCCCTGCCCTGATGAACAAAGTTCCACTGGTGGCAACAGCAGCACTGCCGGCAAAGACCAGGTAAGGCGGCAGGTGGGGGGTGGCGCTCTGCAAGTATGCTGCATCAGCTTAGGCTCAATGACAGCTGCAGTCCTTGTTTCAGATTTAACCTGCTTGGCACTATGAGGCTGCTGCCCCAGGTAGAGGCTCGATCCTCTTGCAGGCTTCCTTAGAAGATCATCTGGTGGGGCTGAAGAGGACTTCACCCTAAGCAAGTGTCCCAACTAAATCTGGATATCTTTAGTCCGATATTATTTAGCTGTGATTCCTGCATTGTAAGGGATTGGGCTAGATGAGCTGTGGTGTCCCTCCCAACGCTATAATTCTATGACCTTCCTCTCTCAATCCTCACTTGGGACCTTTAATGAAACTCCTCACAAGTTTGCAGTGCATCATTCTGTGGTTCGTTCTACATTTCTGACTTGTGGGGGAGGTCATTCGAAACAGACGCAGAAGGAAAAAATGCTTCTTCTGGCATTCGGGATGAAAGAAAATGCCCATCACTGCGTTAGCATAATGGTTGGAGGGTGACTGTTATGTGAGGTGGGAGGAAAATGGCCTGATCCAAAGGACTAAAATGACACGCTGTTCTCAAGGCAGTCTTTCCATCTAGATGGGGGCAGCCACATTCACACCTACAGGCCTCTGTTTCAGTTTCCCTGCTGAAGGGCTAACAGCGGTTCAGGAGGCTGTGTTGCTTCAGAAGCCATAAGAGCCCCCACCCCAGCACAGTAGGGCAGTTTTATTCCATATAGCCATACAAATTCAACATTTCTAGAAGCCAGAAGCAGCCTCACATTAGAGGAGGAAAGAAGGTGACTGAGGCCATCCCCAGCGGGAAGATTGTGGGTGCCAATAAGAGAAGCAGAAGGAAAGAAATCAACAGAGCTGGCCCATGGAGAAGTAAGAAGAAGAAGAATTTTATTATTTGTATCCCGCCCATCTGACTGAGTTGCCCCAGCCCCTCTGGGTGGCTTCCAGCATATACAGAAATGTAATAAAACATTAAAAACTTCACTATACAAGGATGCCTTCAGACGTCTTCTAAAGGTTGTATCTCCTTGACATCCGATGGGAGAGCAGTCCACAGGGCAGCTGCGACTACTGAGACGGCCCTCTGCCTGGTTCCCTGTAACCTCACTTCTCGCGACCAGGGAACCACCAGAAAACTATTGGAACTAGACCTCAGTGTCTGGGCTGAATGCCGGGGGTAGAAGCGCTTCTTCGGGTATAGAGGGCTGGGGCCATTTAGGGCTTTAAATGTTGGCATTTTGCATGAGCACCATTGAAATCCCATCAATTATAATTAAGATCTTCATAGCACAAGGAAATGACCCCCAAGCTAGTCGCCGGTGGAAGCAACGTATTTGGAATTACTACCTCAGACATCAGGAACTCTGGAAATTGTCTTGTATGAATACGAACTAAGAGCCTGCTGGATCAGGCCAATGTCCCATTTATCTCACCATGCAGTAACAAAGCATATATTTTTAGAGCAGCAACATCCACACTTTGGAACTCCCTGCCTGTTGACATCAGGTGTTTCTTCACCATATTCTTTTTGGCACCTGCCGAAAACATTTCTGTTCAGGCATGCCTATCCAGATACACAGAATGTTGACATGTACTTTTAACCTGGTTTTTAGCTTATCATAGATTATGTTCTGAAGGTTTGAATTTTATTTTATTTTTAGCTTTTTTTTTACTCTTGATTTATTCTTTTGGTAAACCACACTGAGTTTTGAGGGGTTTCTTGGTCAAGTAGTATATAAATTTCATGAATAAGTAAGAATGAACTCGGTGTACTCACTTACCTAACTACACTGCTTTGTTTTGTTTTTTAAAGTTATGTCACCATGAATTAACCTGAGCTTGGAAGGGGTGAGAAGGAGTTGTAACAGGCAGAGTCTGGGACAGAACTTCTTTATAAAATAGCCTAGTCTTAGCAAAGATGAAGAAATAACTTGCAACGTGTGTGTGCGCGCACGCGCGCTTGCCTATATCAACACACACAGGTACAGGCCTGTCCTTTATATCTACCCTAGGGCTACCATCTTGAATTTGAGGCAATAAGCAGCCATGCAAGGTTGCAAAACTCAAAAGGAAACATAAGCTGTTTCAAAGCAAGGAAAACCTTGTGTCATAATTTCAGTTTCCATCTCCTGCTGTTTCTCAGGAACGTATTCCCACAGATGTTCAGAAAACTGCTCAGCTTGTGCTAGCAAAAACTTTTAGGAAATTACAAACACTTGCATTGTTAGTCTGCTCCTCTCATACCTCCAAAGGATAGGTAAAACCTTAAGGTGAAACCTACCACTATCTGAGGGGCAAAGCTGGCTAATTTACATCTAATCTCCACAATTTTACACTACAAACCAGATTCAACCAACATTCATCTACTTCACTGAAGCTCCTGTAAGAGCCACAGAAGGAAATATTTCAGGATAAAATTATGGAAGGGGCTGGAAGCTGGAAAGGTCCAGGAGACGACGTCGTTCAGAGGAAGCATTTAGTCACCAGTTTCCTCTGAGTTCTGGAGACTGGCCAGAGGGAGTCTCCTAGCTGCCCATGTATTTGCAGCATGGAGAAGGGATAATCAGGCCACAAATGGGTTGGGTTCTAAAAAATAAAGAATAAAGGTGAAGAAAAACCTTGAGGTCCAAACCAACTGACAGAGCACTTGGAAGTGCACACACAATTTTGGCTGAAGAGCTGCTCCTTCCTGCCAGGCAGACGAGGAGAGAAAGGCCCACTGCAAGCTAAACAGCAGTACAGTTTCACGGGACACGTTTTAAGCTCAGGACTTTCCCTCAAAGCTGCTGCCTCATTTCCTGCCAAGAGGGTGGGGCCGGCCAGCTATGGCGGGGGCTTCTGCACAGCTCCCTCCTTACCAGGCCTAACTGCATTGCTCTGTGTGAGAGAGTTACGTTTCCAGATGGGACTGACAAGATTCAAATAAAAGGGAGCAGCAATCGAGCATGACTGGGCAGGAGAGGGACTGCCTACCTAGGTTTCCAAAACTGCCATAAGAAGCAGGATAAAGATATGGCTGCTGAGACAGCAGTGCATAGTTAAACTATGGAACTCACTCCCACAGGAAGCAGGGACAACCACCAACCTAGATAGCTTTAAAAGAGGATTAGACAAATTCATGGAGGAGAGGGCTCTCAATCGGAGCTCTGCCCACAATCAGAGGCCTACCTTTTCTCTATAAAGATAGCCAACTATCTATAAAGATAGTTTAAAACACATGATTCTGGTCTCTGCACTGGGAAAATATCGCAGCCCTTCAAGAATACAGAAGTTGGTCGTCCTGGAGTTATGTTTGAGGAGAGACAACATATACAGTGGTACCTCAGTTTACGAACTTAATATATTCTGGAAGTCTGTTCTTAAACTGAATCCGTTCTTAAACCGAGGCGTGCTTTCCCTAATGAGGCCTCCTGCTGCTGGTGCCCTTCCACTGTTCTGATTCCGTTCTTAGACCAAGGTACAGTTCAATAACCGGAACACTACTTCTGGTTTTGCGGAGTTCATAAACGAAATCATTCGTAAGCAGGACTGTTCTTAAACCCGAGGTACCACTGTAACCAGCTGTAATTCGAAAGCCATGTGAAACACATGGCCTTAAGTTCTCTCCATTAGAATAACGTGGCCTATTTTATTTTTAATGCAATTCTAGGGTTTCACTCCCATACACACACAGTTCACATAGATGTATAAACTGAGTACAGTGGTACCTTGGGTTACAGATGCTTCAGGTTACAAACGGTTCAGGTTACAGACTCCGCTAACCCAGAAATAGTACCTCCGGTTAAGAACTTTGCTTCAGGATGAGAACAAAAATCGTGTGGCGGCGGCATGGCAGCAGCAGGCTGTCCCATTAGCTAAAGTGGTACCTCAGGTTAAAAACAGTTTCGGGTTAAGAACGGACCTCCGTAACGAATTAAGTTCATAACCGGAGGTACCACTGTATATACAGTGGTACATCGGGTTAAGAACTTAATTTTCTTCCGGAGGTCCATTCTTAACCCGAAACCGTTCTTAATCTGAGACGCGCTTTTGCTAATGGGGCCTCCTGCTGCCACCACGCCGCTGGCATACAACTTTGGCTTGCATCCCACGGCAAAGTTTGCTACCAGGAGCATCTACGTCCAGGTTAGCAGAGCTCGTTACCCGAAGTGTTCGAATAGAGGACAGTGGGTAACCTGAGGTTCCATTGTATTTCACGCCGCAAAATAAGTCGTTTGCTTTAAACACTCTTGTTAACTTATCACTTCCCTAAGGCCTTATCAGTCTGGAACAGAAACAAACCCACCACATGTATCAGCATTTCAAAATCACATGCCAACTACAACTACGGTACTAATTCGGCATTTTATAAACACTTACAGGAGAATCTGGGCCAATGAATTTTAAGCAGAGTTACTGATTTGCAGAATGGCCATCAGCTGCCCCCAAAAGCAGCGGCCAGATTACTGGCAGCTAGAGTTGGTCTTTAAAGCAGGTGCATTGGCTGCCAGTCCAATTCTGGGTGCAAAGCCTTAACCAAATCAGGTCCCAAATATCTGAAACACTGATGCCTTTCCTACAAACCCTCCAGGTGTTAAGACAGAAGGGAACCCCGTTGGCAGTTCTAACAACCTTTTGGGATGACAGCAGCCCAGGAAAGGGCCTTCTCTGTGGCAGCCCCTAAGTTGTGGAACTCCCTCCTCACAAAGATGCACCTGACACTTTTGCTATATAGCTTCTGGTAAATGCTTAAGACACACCTCTTTACTCTGGCTTTTGATGCCTGGGATGTGGTTGTTTTCAAGGTCCACCCTACCTATTCCAGTGATTGCAATCCATTTTAACTTTTTTTTTTAAAAAAAATTAATTGTTGTAAACCCTGCTAATGAAGGGTGGGCAATAAATTTAATGATGATCATCATCTTTCACCATCCCCATTATTTAGGGTACGAAGTGGCTGGCATGGTGGTGGCTTAAATAGCCTGATACAAAACCAGGGCGGGGGGGGGGGGGAGAGTCTGTTATATTGCCTGGCAGCCACCATGCCTTTGTTTTGGGAGTTTGTGGCTACTAGCCACGTAATCTTACTTCAGTCCTCCATTATGCTAACAGCCCAATGCAACTGCGTCATTTGTAAAGTTGCAGAACTGAAAACAGGGCTCCAACAATGCTCTGTCGGGGAGAGAGAGAGAATGTGTGTGTGTGTGTGTGTGTGTGTGTGTGAGAGAGAGAGAGAGAGAGAGAGAGAGAGAGAGAGAGAGAGAGAGAGAGAGAGAGAGAGAAGAGTCTCTTAGCCAAGCTGTTTTTATTTTTCTTCTACCACAGGGCAGGCTGGGCAAGCCAGAACATTCAGTCAAGCAGCAAAAATAAAGTATGGAACAATCGGTTTTATTTCCCATTGTGGCCAGAGCTGAATGGGTTATTTCCTTTGCAAATCAACTTCCTCCCGTTGCAATTGTCCAGAGACAGTTGCCGAGTTCCAGGGCAATGATTTAAAAAAAAAAAAAAGGCAGATTAGATTTTTTATCAAGGCATTGGCATAGCAGCAACTTCCTGGATTCATGAGTCTTCCTACAGAAAGGCAACTTCAGAAGCCAAAAATAAGACATCGCCAGCCCACCAACTCTAATGCCTCCAAGACTCCTGGGGCCTTTGCCCTGGAGAATCTATTCTGAACTCCCTTTTGCCCAAGACCTGCAGTAAAGGTAAAGGGACCACTGACCATTAGGTCCAGTCATGACCGACTCTGGGGTTGCGGCGCTCGCCAAAAGTCAGGTAAAAACCTTTCCTGGGTACTTCTAGTACTACGAAGGCCTAGACCAGTGGTTCTCAAAATGAGCGGTACCTCTCCCTGATGGTGGTGGGGTATAATCTGGAACTAAGAGGAAGGTTGGAGCCAGGGGGTGCTGGAGGTGTAAATGATTATCAGACTTTGGAAAGTTAGTATCACTGGATCACACTCATCAATCTTGTTGAATTAATTGAACTAAATATTTTCACTTGGTTTTTGAACAAATGTACAATTAATTGTTATAATTTTGAATTTTATTGCATTACACGATAGACAGTTAAACTGGTGCTAGACCACTTTTTATGTACTTGACAGTAGCAGCCAGGATCTTAATCACAAGAAACTGGAAAAGTGAGAAAACACCTACAATAAATGAGTGTGGCCGGTCCAAATGATAGAGTATTTGCAGTTGGCTATGATGACAGGGAGAGTTAGAGGGTATCCAATACAGAAAGTACAGAACGAATGGAAAAATTTAAAGAGTATTTGAAAATTATTGTAACATCAACAATCTCCTGGCAGAACTGAAATGATTCTTGTAAAATAAAAATATAGATGACAACTCCTTTTTTTTATAAGAACAAAGAAAGTAAATGGTAATTTGAAACTGTGTGTAAAACAATAATAGGAACAACAATACAGTGAGTCTAATCGGAAGTCAAATTTATTTATCCCCCCCCCCATTTTTTCTTTATTTTTTCCTATTGGGCCCTATTGATTCTTCCTCTGAGCTTCCTCCTGCAACTGAGCCCTGAAGATGGAGAACTGGGAGAGGGGAGGACAGAGCAGAGGAGGACATGACCCCCCCCCCCGAGGGTCTATGCAAAAATTTGAAGCCAGCTGCTCCTGAGCTGAAGCTTGCAAGATGCACACATAGTCTTCTTAATACAATAATATTAGTAATAATTTAAGGCACTCCTTAAATTAGGGAGATAGGGGGTAGCTCAGCCAGTAGAGCATGAGACTCTAGGGCCAGGGTCTTGGGTTCGAGCCCCACATTGGGCAATAGATTCCTGCGTTGCAGGGGGTTGGATTAGATGACCTTGGGTTATCTTCAAACTCTACAGTTCTACGATTCTATAATCCTGCTCATGTGGAGATCCAAGCTCCCTTGCCCCTGTAGGAGGGGCCAAGGCAAAACGAGAGACTTCAGGTCAGCCCCGGATGCCTAGTAACCCTATGCATGACACACTGCTAAAGGAATGCCCTGCTCAAATCACTGGTAATATGGACTTAAGCTTAACTTGGCCAAGCCGAGTTCAGTCCCTGCAGCGTCCACAATGTGGAGTTGACTTATACATATTAGTAGTTAGGAGCAGCTGACAGTGTGTGTGGAGCACTATGAACAGTCAGGACACATTATACAACTTGTTATTATCATCAAGAGACATGTGTGCTTCATGTCCTCAAGACTCTGGTAACTGCTTGATGTTTATCTCTGACATAGTGCTGAATGTTGCTGGAAAGCAGTGAGACTGACTTCTGAGCATCCCTGGGCTCTGATATTTCTAGGACAGTAGAGGCCCAGTAGAGCTCTCTCGTCATTTCCGTTTCCAGCTAAATCATGTGGCCTTGTGACACTAGAAATCGTGGACATCCAGTGAAGCTGAAGGTTGGATGATTCAGGACTGATAAAAGAAAAGACTTCCTCACGCAGTTCATAGTTCAACTGTGGAACTCACTTCCACAGGAGGCAGTGATGACCACCAACCTAGATGCCATTAACAGAGAATGGGACAAATTCATGGAGAAGAGGGCTATTGATGGCTACTAGCCAGAATGGCTATGCTCTGCCTCCACAGTTGGAGGCAGCAATGCCAGTTACTGGAAACAACAGGAGAGGGAGGCGCTCTAGATCAGGCTTCCTCAACCTCGGCCCTCCAGATGTTTTTGGCCTACAACTCCCATGATCCCTAGCTAGCAGGACCAGTGGTCAGGGATGATGGGAAGTGTAGTCTCAAAACATCTGGAGGGCCGAGGTTGAGGGAGCCTGCTCTAGATGGTTGGCCACTGTGAGAGCAAGATGCTAGACTAGATGGGCTGCTGGCAATTTTATTTTCAATTCATTTCCTAATGAATGATGCAATGAAATCTGAAGCAAAGATGGGACAAGAGATTACAAACACCCACACCTACATCCTTATATGCACACAGTCACAGCACGGGTGGATCATGCCGTGGCCCTTTCTTTGTGCTCATGTCAGCCTTAAGATGTTAACCAACTTATTTCTTACAAAACACCAGTATATCTCATCCCCAGTAGACAAGGTGTATGGATATAAAACCAATGCAATTTAAATCATAATTTAGATCTCCAAAGATAAAAAGGGCCATTTAAGCAACTGAGTTAAAATCAATCCATTATTTCCTCAACAAGTGGCCATACTAAATTTGTTGATACAACAATTAAAACATGTTTGCAACTTAACTTTCACTGAGTGCTATCTAGCACAGCAGTTCTGAAAGTGGGTGGCACTGACCCCTAGAGGGTAGTGGGATTACTTTGGGGGGTGCATTTAAGAGGCAAGAGGGCAGTAGGGGGTCACTGGTGGTGTAAATGACTAACAGACTTTGAAAAGCTGGTATCAGTGGATCAAGTTTGTCAGTTTTGTTGGATTAATTCAACTAGTTTTAACTGGGTTTTTAATTCTTACTGTTTCAATTTTCATGGTGTTACTCTCTTCCTTAGTGGGTTGTGCAAACAACAATTCTGAAAGATGCTTTTTATAGGGTAGGGCAGGGCAGGGAACCCTGGCGGTGAGTGCATTGAACCATGGGAGCGGTGGCCCGAAAGGGTTTGGTTGCTGCTGGGATAGAGCATAATACAAATGCATGCATTTTGCATGAAAGGGTTTTGTGCCTGCTTTGGGAGGAAAGCGATAAGGATTTTGGGTGTTTTTGCTGCAGCAGGTTATAATGGATACTAACAGAACAGTGAGGTTATATTGTAGAAATCCTCTATGTGAAAGCAACACTCTGTTTTGACAGATGCAAGGAGGAAATATTAGGGAGGAGGCCATACTGCCACAGCTGTCTGTAAACAGGACATAAAAGAATGGAAAAAAAAGAAACCAAGGACAAACATTTTTATTCAGGAAGACCCCATACTTACTTTCCCATGAAGATGTTGTTCAGGTGATGGAGCCAGAACAGACACGCAAAGTTGTGGAAAGCAATAGTTCTGTGCAATCCTTCCTTTTTGGACCACCTTCCCCAACCTAGAGGTTTTGGGATACAACTCCCATCAGTCCCCCCCAGAACAGCCATGCCTCCATCAGCTCTCCAGGCTAGACCAAAACTTCTGGAGGCCCCCAAATCGGGATGACTGGCTTGCCCTCCCCTTCACCTCCCATGACCAGGAAGTTATGGCTACTTTGTCAGCCCCAACCTGCATAGCACAAGAGTCAAAACAATCCTCTTTGCCAGGGGCCATTTGACATGTTTTGAGTTCCATCTGATGTTTTGTTGCTAATTTTGGTGTTGTTTAACACTTCTGCATTGTTTTAAATTTTTGTTAATTGTTTTGTGGACTTCTTTTGAACTTGTAAATTCTGTTCAGTTGGGACACCTTAGAATATTTATATCCCAACTCTTGGCAAGTCAAACCATATACTTGGGAAAGCAGTGGTCATGAATGTTGGTCACTTGATGACCCATACATGTGATTGGGGGGTGAGGGAGAGTGTGTTTATGGAAGGAAGTCGAGCATGTGAGGAAGCAGGGGATGGGCCTCCTTCAATACAGGCTCCCTTTTGATAAGAGGGAAGTGGAAGAGTTGCTTTATATCAGTGGTGCGCTCTCATGAGCAGTGGGATTACCTAGAGCAGGCTTCCTCAACCTCGGCCCTCCAGATGTTTTTGGCCTACAACTCCCATGACCCCTAGCTAGCAGGACCAGTGGTCAGGGATGATGGGAATTGTAGTCTCAAAACATCTGGAGGGCAGCGTGGCGGTGGAGGAAGCCTGACCTAGAGGGATACTAAGAGGCAAGGGGTCAGCCAGAAGGGGGCAGTGGGTGATGTAAAATAAATAATTTATTATTTATACGCTGCCCATCTGACTGGGTAGCTCAAGCCAGACTATCAGGTTTTGAAGAGCTGATTATCACTGGATCAAGTTCATCAACTTCGTTGAATTAAATAAACTAAATTTTAATTGGATTCTGAACAAATGTGCAATTAATTGGTACTGTTTTGAATTTTGTTATGTTATTATCATTTGTAGTGGGTCATGCAAACGGCCATTCTGAATAATGCTTTTTATAGGGTAGGGGGCACTGGGGGTGAGTTTACAGAACCAAGAGGGAGTGGCCCCTAAAAGCCTGAGATCCACTGTTTTTCGGTCGGTGAAAGACAGCCAGAGTAGAAGAAAACACTTTCTCCTGCAGCAGCCAAAGCATCCAAAGGAAAAGGTAGGCCAAAAGAGAGTCACTGGACTTTGCTGCAACTCCTTTGCACTACATGACCCATGGAAGCTAGGGTGCAATGACAGGCAGCAGCACATAAAATAAATAATATACATACCCCCCACCCCCAGTCACATCTAGGTTGGCACACACTCTAACAACACACTGTTCTGCTTTTTATTTGGTAGCACATTCAGCTTCATGAGTCAGTATATGAAGAAACCAGACCCAGTCATGGTGGAATACATAGAGCATTAATGTGCTGTAATGGATAAGCATTTCAGAGTGTGGCATGGGGTACAAGAATTAAAACCACTACAAGCCCCAAATAATAAAAGTGCTTTATGAGTAGGTTAACCACAATTAATCTATTTCCTCACAATGCCAGAATGTCTAATGGAGGGAAATATAAGCCCTGAGGAGACGTAAGGCTTTATTGCGAGTCACACCCTATTCTAATGCAGTCTATAGGAAACCATCAGGCCAGACATCTAAGAACAGATAGGAGAGTTTGTCACCAAGGTAGAAAGCTTCATTGGCTCTAACTCAACCTTTTGCCAACTGGTGCCCTCCAGATGTTTAGGACAATAACTCCCATCAGCCTCAGACAGGAGAGTCATTTCCTGCGATTATGGGAGTTATAGCACAGCAACATCTACAGGGAACATGGCATAGTCCTTTCCTCCTCCATGAACCTGTCCAATCCTCTTTGAAAGCTGTCCAAGTTTGCGGCTGTCACTGCCTCCTGGGGGAGCAAGTTTCATAGGTAGACTATGTGCTGTGTGAATGAGTCCTTTCTTTTACCCTTTACTATCTTTTATTTACCTTGCATCTCACCCATGTATTTGGTTGCTGTGGCTAGCTGCACCTACTAGTCTTAACAACAAAGGCTGCTCCGCACATTGTTATTTATTGCTCATTCCTCATCATTCAATATCCTATTCCACACAGACAAAAATGCTTCAGATGATACAGTCCGTACATGGCTGGTCTACTTACCTGGTCAAACAGCTGCTTCCCTGTGGTGTTGGGCTGGATGGCAAACTCCAGCTCAGCATCCATGGTGGTAACTCGGACAGTAATCTGGAATATAAAATAGGAAGGTAGAATTAGAATCCAGATGCCTCATGAAAATCCGTTCACCCATCCAGCAGCATGAGCCAAAATTTCTTTGTTACTATAAAATATTTATATGCTGCTGTTTCATAAAACATATCAAAGTGGCTTACAATGAAAGTACATGTTCAAAACGCCTATTGTTCTAGGCGCATTTTGCGACAGGGAATTTCATCAGCGCATGCAGTTTCTGAGCTCAGGGCACAGTGCTACGCCTAAGATTTCAGATTAAAACTGCAGAGTGGAAGGAAATAAGGATCTTTTCTGCTTCCCCACTTCCAGCTACTCTCTGAAGACTGGAAAGAGACCCTCTTAAGAATATTAGGGGGGGCAGGGGAAGGACTAGATCATGTGAAAAATGAACATATTATTTTAGCTGCAGTTCATTCATTTTCAGCTTTGTATTCTTGTTATTTTAAAAAAGCGTGCCTAGACATTCTGTTGTTACGCTCATAACCTAGGATTAAGGTGCCATTTCGCTCCTAGCTTTCATATCTCAGTTTCTAACACTGAAGCCATACAGTAAAAAAAAGGATTAAAAGCAGACATTGATTAACCATTGTGAAAAGATGTAGTCTCAATTACCTGCATAGGCCTTGGCAGAAAAGAAAAGTTTTCAGAAGCAGTTTAAAAGTTGAAACAGCCTTTATTGAATGACTGAAACCCATCACCGTTATCTCAAAAATGTACTAGATCAGCTTTCCCCAACCTGTTGCCCTCCAGATGTTTTGGGCAACTGTCATCAGCTCCAGCCACCATGAACAATGGCTGAGGTGAACTGCAATCCAAATCAGCAGGAGGACAAAGAGGTTGGAGGGAATTAAATGGACACACTTTGGAGAATGAGAAAGCAAACCTGCATATCAGAGTAAGAAGCAGTTTTGTGCTATGAAAGGCAATACATTCCTATCAAATATTAAGAATGTATTGAAATCTCTTTCCAAGCTCAATAATATGCAATCAAGCAAGATTCTGTAAAGCCATTGGTGGATCCAGGGGATCCAGGTGGCATGGGCTTGTGGCTCTCGCAAAGTGGGTCACCCTAAGCAGCTGCCAAAGGAGGCGCAACTGGCCTTTCATTCTGGAACAAAGAGGCAGAGATGAAACTAGAAGGTGGCTTTCTAAAGTTCCAGGGTGGCCATACCCATTTCCCTTCAAATACCCCCTCTGGGAGCATTCTTCTCTACAGGATGTTCTTGCAGGGGGAGATAAAGAGGGACGCGGGTGGTGCTGTGGTGCTGAGCCTCTTGGGCTTGCTGATCAGAAGGTCGGCAGTTCGAATCCATGTGACGGGGTGAGCTCCCGTTGGTCTGTCCTAGCTTCTGCCAACCTAGCAGTTCAAAAGCATACCAGTGCACGTAGATAAATAAGTACAACTCTGGTGGGAAGGTAAACTGTCTCCATGTGCTCTGGCACTCTTCACAGCGTCCCATTTTGCCAGAAGTGGTTTAGTCATGCTGACCACATGACCAGGAAAGCTGTCTGTGGACAAACACTAGCTCCCTCGGCCTGAAAGCGAGATGAGTGCTGCACCCCATAGTCACCTTTAACCGTCCAGGGTTGTTTTTGGTTTTTTTACATTTTACCTTACTGTCCAGTGAGATACTGGAATGACTTTTCAGTTTCACCTGCCCATGCAAGTTTGTTTTATACTAGCCGGTTTCTTCACTGGCACTCAATTAATAAGTTGGCTTGGCAGCTATGGTTGGATTTGTAAAGAGGTCAGCAGTAGGAGTGTTACATTAATACAGAGGGCTACACCAAAGTTAATACTATTTGCAACCTACATTTGTGGAGCCTCCACGCACAATGTGCTTTGTGCCCAAAGACAGAAACGTTATTCTTTCTAAAGTGAATGAAATCAAAGTTGTTTTTCAGTGATCTAGTGTACACTAACACCAGCAGTCCCTAACCTTTTCAGAATCAGGGTGCACTTTTATACCAAACATGCATGTGGAGGCCCTTTTCTTAAGCTTCTCCCATAGAGGTGCATGGTGGTAGTTCTCCTGTTGTGACCCATCTTGGACCAGGCCATGACCCACTAGAGGGTCCCAACCCACCAATTGTAGACCAGTGAACTACATTAACATAGACAGTTCTCACCCTGTGGGACGCCTTGCCAATACAAGTTTGACAGGAGACATGCCCACTCATTTTTATAAGTCTTCTATAAACTATATAACTTAGACAGGGCTTTCAAACCTGAGGTTCTCTGCAAATCAGCTCTTACTGATAGATTTTATGTTTTTATCATTTTTATCGACCAACTGGCAAGGTCAGTGTTATCCTCCTTCCTGCAACATTGTCTTAAACTAGGCTACTTGAAGAACCCATGAGAATGTCAAATCCAAGAGGTTCTCAACACTGACTCTTTTGGGACACCCACAGTAACACATGAAATATATAAATGCCTCCCTTAGATCAACACCGAGAGAACTCTGTTTGCAGAGTGCCCTGTGTCATTCAAGTTGAGCAAACTCTAGTTACATGAGCTCACAACATACTTGGAAGGAGTTGAAGCAAAGAGCTTTCAGCAGAAGGAGATTGATTGGTTATCCACTCTTCACCCACACTGGCAAGCAACACAAAAGATTGTGTTGGCATTCAGTTCTTGGCTGAGTCTCGACATAGCCTGAGAAAAGGAGCTTCAGCTGCCTTTGGCACCTGCCCAGGCTCCTCTGCACAGACATCCATGCACTTTTAACAAAAGCCAGACTCCTTTACTACCTGGGTGCTTTTGACACACCACCATCTTTGCAGAAACAAGCAGTTGTGCCTCTGCAGTTGAGCTCACTCTCCACTCATTGCAAGACTTTGGCAGTAAAAGAGACCTTATAGCCCCACCAGAAGCAGCAAGAATCTTGTTAGATTAATGATGGAGCAGTCATGGGCTGCTATGCCAGCGATCAATCACTACATAGCAAAAGTTAGGAGATGTGCCAAAAAAACTGAATTGGAGATGCTTCCTTTCTGAATTAGGTAGGAGCCTATTTGCCAGTGATTACATGGACATGTAGATCTGGTATGTTTAGCCTGGAAAAGAGGAGACTGAAAAGAGATAAAACAGGTAAGCTTTTAAGAAACAAGACATGGATTGTATGCTCATCTGCTAGGTTGCTCATGGTTACCATTGTTTCATGTGCTTATACTTTATGTGTGTTTGCAGATATTAAGATAAAAAAACAGTGTCACTGCAGAACCATTCCGGGGTTTAGAGTATTTAAGAATCAGCTCAAAGTATTGCAAGACACAACTGTTTCGGCAAAGGATACTTTGCAAGCCTGCCTCAGGAATTTGCAACATGTCCTAAGGAGCATCACAGACTTTCCTAGAAATTCGTCAAGTTGCTTTGAGCAATCTAGACCTTCACAATATGGACCTACCTTAGCAATTTATCATGACAGCCTTCAAAGTATTTTAATGCCTGCTGCAAATTCCAGAACACACTTTGAAAACAACAAGCCCCATCAAATGCAAACAATAATTTTAGTGCAGGGATAGTAACCTTTGGCCTTCCAGTTGTTGCTGGACCACAACTCCCCGTCCCATCATCCATGACCACTGGCTATGTTGGCTGGGACTGATGGAAGCTAGTGGCCGACACTGGATGGGGGGCACATCTTAGCCACACCCGGTTTAGAGATTGCAAATGAGTGGGACTGTCAAACCTCCCACAAACATCTGTGCTACCTCTCCATAATCCCCCCCCCCCGTTTAAGGAGTTCAGCTGGGCCATCCACAGTGCAGGCAAGAAGCACCACAATTGACCATGACATTCAGTCAAGGCTTCATAAACTGGAAAGCCAGAGATTTCTGCATAGATACCCACAGTATAAGTCAGGCATGTCCAAAGTCCATCGTGGCATGTCCTGGGGAACAGCAAAAGAGCTCAATAGCTTTGAGGTAAAATCCTAAAAAAAAGCCCTCATGCATGTTCACTTCATCAAATGTGGCCCTCTTTGAAAAAAGTTTGGGCACCCATGGTATAAGTGTTTGATTGTTCATTCACTATTTCATATAGTGAAATGAAGCCTCTGGCTAGAAGTTTTAACATTTGAATTTTTAAAGGCAAACATTTGTCTCCCATTTTCTGAAATATCCTCAAAATAGAAGCAACTTTAAAAAAATAAAAAAAAGGTACAAGGAAGCCTAAAAGAGCCTGAACCAACAGATATTCACAGGGAAGGAACAGGCATTTCATTTTGGTAGTTTTAACACTTTTGTAGTTTCCTTCAACACAGAAAGGTGGCTATGGAGGCGTATTGTTACGTGTGCCCTTTATTTTCATCCCACCCATTTTCTCCAAGGAACTCAAGGTGGCATAAATGGTTCTCCCCATCCTCATTTAATCCCCACAGCAACCCTGTGAAGTAGGTTAGGCCAAGAGTGACTGGCCCCAAGTCACCCAATGAGCTTCATGACCAAATTGGGATTTGAACCCTGGTCTCTCCCAGGCCCTATTCTGACATTCTAACCACTACACCAACAATGCACAGCTAAGCACTGAAACTGCTGTGCAGATTCATTCTGCAGAGGATTGAGTATATGTTTTAAGATGTTCCAGCAATGAAAATTGGAAGGTAGCGGCACTGGTTCTCCAAGGTTGGTGACAAAATATTTTCAAGAGGCATTTCTTTGCTCTCATGGTGTAAACAGCACCTCGTTGGTCCTACTGTTGTTGGAGCCAGCAGGTTTTTCTAACAATGCAAAGTGTGTAGAAATCTGTTGACCAGAAGCGGGCGGGGGGGGGGGAACGATCCCTCTTTCAAAGTGCTGTCAACTCTGGAGGCAGGGAGAGGAACAAACAACTATTTGCCTGCCAAAACAACTAAGAACACACACCCTGAGGAGTGGGAACAAAGAACACTGTCTAGCTGGCTTATGACATCAGTTACAAAAAAGAGCACGGAGTCCAGATTCTTCTTGTTGCCCACTGGTGAGCAGCTGCCCCACCATTTATGCCTCCTGTGGGGCACGGTGGGGGTGGGAGAGGGTGAGGGGTATAGTTCTAGAAATGCTTCTGCAATGAACATCTGCAATGTTCAGATCTGTTTATGGCCAAGGGCAACACCATGGTGAAAACTGGGTCTTCGTTTATTGCATTTATGTCCCACCTTTTCCTCCAAGGAGCTCAATGCAGCATGCAGCTTGTGGAGTTTTCTGCCACACAAGCTGGTTATGGTCTCTGGCTTAGATTAATAAATAACCATGTGAATGTAAGAAAAGCCCTGCTGGATCAGGCCAAGGGCCCATGACTCTAGCCTTCTCTTCTCACAGGGGCCAAACAAATGCCTGTAGGAAGCCAGCAAACAAGATTTGAGCACAAGAGCCCTCTTCCCTCCTGGGGCTTCAAGCAACAAAGACTGAGGGGTCATCCAGACTTCCTTTTGTGCCACATTTCTAGGCACAGGTCCAAGTTTTAAAAACCTCCATTCCAGAGTGTGCTTTTTCTTTTTTCTTTTTTGTCCCAGCACTTTCTCTGGGAAACCCCCCCACATTTTACCGCTGAATGAGAGCAAATGGCAATTGTATTTTCCATGGATTGTTGTTGCTCCACTTCAGTGGTAAAACACTGGTTTTCTCAAGGAAACCACCAGGACAAAAAAAAAAAAACCCACTCTGACACTTTAAATCATGTACCTATGCCTGGGAAGCCACCAGTACAAAAGGAATTCTGGATGACTCCTCAGTCTGCAAATAACTATTTAGCCATGATAGGACCTCAGAGAAAGTATGCTTCTAGCTGTAGATACCTGGGAGAAGGAGTCTTTGCTGTTGCTTTGCTCACTGGCTTCTCAGAAGAGAACTTTTAACTGGCTTTCACTGAAACAAAAAACTAGGCCCAATGGTTGTATCAACACTACCCCACCACTGATTCAGGCCGTTGTATGGGTATACCCACTATGTATGTATGTATACATGCATGCATGTATATATGTAAAGTAGTGCTATCTACTATAGGAAAACTTAACATCCAACACCCAGAGAGAAATTTCAAATAACTACAAGAGTGTGTGATCACCTGCTATAGAGAACAATCTATAGGGACACCAAAATTCAGCTAGGTAGGAGCCTCCCCTCCATGGGAAAAAGTCTCATTTATCCATCAAGCCAGCAGAACTTAGAGAGTCCCTCGGTGACCTGGGGCAGCCTCAGGATTATTTTCTTGCACACCTTCTGATATATGCAACAACAACATGATTTCACCCCCAGCTCCCCAAGACCTTTCAGCCTGATCTCCCAGAGGATTCCAAGGATCAGGAGAGGTATGCCCTCCCCATCCAGAATGGGAGCTCCAGGAATACTTACAGGCATTTGCCCACTTTTCCAATCGCCAGCCCTTCTCCGCAACTCTCCTTTGGTATTTTATGCGCCAACAGAGAGAGGGTGGGGGCACCCTGGGTCATATGAAAGTGCTTGCAATTGCTGAAGGGATTACAGTTTAATTAAATCAAACCTCCTGTAAAGGGGGGCTTTTCAGATCCCTAAGCTAATCAGGAAACAGAACACCAGCTAGAAGGTGCTCCCAAGGTTCGGAGCAGAACCCTGTTGTAACCAGAAGAGAACAAGCTTAACCATTTACCTGGCAGTGAGTCCTACTGAACCAAGTAGGGTTTTACTTCCAAGTAGACATGTGTAAGACTGAACTTATGAGCGTATTTTAAATGCTCCACAAGCAAAGTGTCTGGACTTTCAATTAAGACTCTGAATAAGGCAGCTTTGGAATAAAAGAGTTGGACTAGATGACCCTCTTTGGTCTCTTCCAAATCTATGGTTCCATTATTCTAAAGTGCGGAAGCTGACCACTCTATTCGGCGGTCCCAGAATTCCTCCACAGAACTGACTCTTTGCCCTGAAAAAAGGAAATAATTCCAATATTGCAATAGGATTTTACAGTAGAACAGAACATGCAAGGGTAAGAGGCCACTTCAGGATGTAGAGAGCTTTCAAGGGTGTTCATGCCAGAGATGCTTTCAGACTTTTCCTTAGAAGCTGTAAAGAGCTCCTTGAAAACTCTCTTGGTTGTCTGATCCACTAACAGAGACAAAGCACCCTTTCTGTGTGGCTTTCCAACATTGTCCATTTTCTGGAACCAACTGAAAACCTTCCTCTTCCTAAACTTGGGTCTCCAGCTATTTTTGGACTACAACTCCCTTTAGTCCTAGCTAGCAGGACCAGTAGTCAGGGATGATATGAATTGTAGTCCAAAAACTACTGGAGATCTTATGATTAGATATTGATAATAATTTGGGATGCACTGCAATGCTCATTGCAGATATCCACGTGTAGCTTTTCAGCTAGGTCTACTCTTTTCTGCACATGTACATGGAAAATGATTTGTCAGAGTTCTCCAGTTCCTTCTTTCAGGGCTGTGTTTTTCTTGAAGTTCCACTGTATGCAACAGAACACACACCATTCTCTTGAAATGGAAGTGCCTTGCATTTTCAGTGTTCCTCAGTGCTTAGCTTTGGAACATACAGAACATCCCCTCCTCTGTGTCCTTCCACACACCTTCTCCGGAGGTATCCTAGAAGCCCATCCTCTGTGTTTGACTCACCTCCTTTCCCATTGATTGGCTCTGGTCAGCACAAAGCGTGAGAAGGCTTCTGAGTGGCTAAAAAGCTCTCCATCCCTGGCTCTAGGAGACTGGAGACAGGGGACCCAGATGCAGAAATAGTTAATTGTTCTTTGCCCTCTTGTAACCTCAGACAACTCCACCACTGGTACCACACAGGTATTAGATTTGCACCTGGCACCAGAATTTAGCATCCCACAGTCCTCTGCTTCTACTGTGGCTAGAAGCTTCCCAAGTAACGCTTGATATGAGCAAGCAATATGAAGCAACAGAAGAGAATCTCCCTCCTGTGGTGCCGGCCTGACTTGTTGCCTATGCTGTGTTTCCTCTGTTTCCTGTTTCAGTCGGCTGGAAGGCTATTATTCTCTGTGACTCACAAGAGACAACCATGTGTACAGGAAGATGCCCCATAGTGGCCGTCTTGCAAAGTAAGATTGGCCCCCACCAGCCAAAGCTAAATACTCTCTTTACACACACACACACACACATGCGCACGCCTTGCGAAAACCTCAAGCCAGGTTCACTAAGCATCTCAAGATGCACATTTGAGTACCGGGGTCAAGCTTACTTGTGTGGATCATGGAAACATCCATCATAATTGTTTTTGCTTTGTGTTAGGAAGCAGGCTCTGGTGATGAGGGCTAGGAAGTCACAGCAAAGCTGTTCCAGCGAAGGGCGTGCTCTTGTGACACTCAAGTTCATATATTTATGGCACTGCTTTTTGAAACACTTATTCATGAACTTGTGCAAGGATCCAATTCCTCTATTTTTGCCATTTCCTTTCTCGCAAATAGAATCTTCAAGCACCCTCCCCTCGCTTTCCTGTCGCTGTTTCAAGAGATAACAGATGCTTTGGGCTTGGATTTATTTATTTAATTTTTTTAAGGCAGGCATTTAGAAGAATGGTTTGCAAAAAGCCAATTTGGTCATGGTGACATTTTCGTTAGCTCAGAGAAAAACAAAACAAAATAGCAGTTTAGACTGACAAGCAACTCCCCCTTGGGATACTCTGTTCTTGGCCCCGAACTGGCACAAATTCCGAATTTAAAGAGTAAAGACAGGACATGGCTGGTCTTGGTTGCAAACCGCCTCCACTACATTCAGTTTATATGTGTGGTTCCCTAGCACAGCTGAATCCGAACTGTGAAAATGGTATCTATAGAAGATGCAATAGTAAGGAACTCAATACGACCAGTATCATCTCCATTTCCTCGGCCACCAGCACAAGTCTTACAAATTTTTAGAATTACTACTCTTTGCCTTTGTATAAAAGAGAAGCTTTCACTGTCCCATTGTTTTTGTTTTAAATAAAGTGCAAGAATAAACAGAAATGGTTGAACATAAGAACATAACATGAGCCTACAGGACCAGGCCAATGGCCCATGTAGTTCATCATCCTGTTATCACAGTGGCCAACCAGATGCCTGTGCGAAATGAGCAAACAGGACCTGAGCACGCGAGCAACACTCTTGCCCACCCTCCAAATAATAATAATAATAATAATAATAATAATAATAATAATAATAGTGGTTTTATTACATATATGCTGCCCACCTTCCTGGGTTGCCCCAGCCACTCTGGGAAACCATACTGGTTGGAGCTGATTGTAGTACAATCAATCTGGAAGGTGTCCAATTGGTGGAGGCCGCTTGAGGGACTTCTGGGGGAGAAGATGGACTGAACATCTTCTGTCAACAGCTCATTGACCGAGATAATTACGTGAGGATTAATGATAGCCAAGCAGTAAATCTTGGGTTATTGAATTCACTCTTGATAAATAGAGTGAACAAGGAATTAACCTCTGTTGCTCTGAACAAGCTGTTTTTCATGCTGGGAGACAAGAGGTTTTGTGGAAGCCTGACAGGGGTAAGTGACTTGGAGAGGAGGAATTTTCATCTTGCCCTCAAACCACATAACAGCCATCTAGGCTAGCCCTTAGGGCAAAGGTCGGCAGAGCTTCCCTTTCTCCAATTACCTTCAAGATTGCTAAAAATAACAACTGATGGGGTTATATGTCTGCCGGTTAAAATTTACATCTGGAGTGTGAGCTAACTTCTGGCTGAAGAAGAGGTGGTCATTAAAAGACTGAAAGCAAAACAAAGGGCATGTTTTAATTGTACAGTGGTACCTCGGGTTAAGAACTTAATTCGTTCTGGAGGTCCGTTCTTAACCTGAAACTGTTCTTAACCTGAGGTACCACTTTAGCTAATGGGGCCTCCCGCTGCTGCTGCCGTGCTGCCACTGCACAATTTTTGTTCTCATCCTGAAGCAAAGTTCTTAACCTGAGGTACTATTTCTGGGTTAGTGGAGTCTGTAACCTGAAGCATCTGTAACCTGAAGCGTCTGTAACCCAAGGTACCACTGTGTTGTGTTTGATTGTGACTTCCAACATAATCAGAACCAGTGAAGGCGGTGAAGGTCCTGTGTGAGTGCCTGGAGGCGGTTGGAGGATGGATGGCGGCTAACAGATTGAGGCTGAATCCTGACAAGACAGAAGTACTGTTTTTGGGGGACAGGGGGCGGGCTGGTGTGGAGGACTCCCTGGTCCTGAATAGGGTAACTGTGCCCCTGAAGGACCAAGTGCGTAGCCTGGGAGTCATTTTGGACTCACAGCTGTCCATGGAGGCACAGGTCAATTCTGTATCCAGGGCAGCTGTCTACCAACTCCACCTGGTACGCAGGCTGAGACCCTACCTGCCCGCAGACTGTCTCGCCAGAGTAGTGCAGGCTCTAGTTATCTCCCGCTTGGACTACTGCAATGCGCTCTACGTGGGGCTACCTTTGAAGGTGACTCGGAAACTACAGCTAATCCAGAATGCGGCAGCTAGACTGGTGACTGGGGGCGGCCGCCGAGACCACATAACAACGGTCTTGAAAGACCTACATTGGCTCCCAGTACGTTTCCGAGCACAATTCAAAGTGTTGCTGTTGACCTTTAAAGCCCTAAACGGCCTCGGCCCAGTATACCTGAAGGAGCGTCTCCACCCCCATCGTTCTGCCTGGACGCTGAGGTCCAGTGCCGAGGGCCTTCTGGCGGTTCCCTCATTGCAAGAAGCAAAGCTACAGGGAACCAGGCAGAGGGCCTTTTCGGTAGTGGCGCCCGCCCTGTGGAACGCCCTCCCAGCAGATGTCAAAATGATAAACAACTACTTGACATTCAGAAAACATCTTAAGGCAGCCCTGTTCAGGGAAGTTTTTAATGTATGATATTTTAGTGTTTCCTGGTTTCTATGGAAGCCGCCCAGAGTGGCTGGGGGGGCCCAGCCAGATGGGCGGGGTATAAATAATAAATTATTATTATTATTATTATTATTATTATTATTATTATTATTATTATTATTATTATATAACAGAGCACAGCTGTAACTGTAGTTCAAGAACACCTGGTTGGGAAAAGCTGCTACAAGTAATCTACAGAACTGTTAACTTTGCCATAAAGGAAGGACCATATCTCAGAGGTAGAGCATCTGCCTTGCATGCAGAATGTCCCAGGTTCAATTCCCAACAGATTGGGCTGGGAGAGCGACCTTGTCCGAAACTGCAGACAGCCACTGCTGGACAATGCTGACGTAGCTGGACCAGTGGGGTCCGATTCACTTTAAGGGCCTTTTCCAACTGGCCCAGGGGGCGTGGCCCAAGCCCGCTCTCCCAGCTATAAAGGGACTCCTGCTGCTGGGAAGCCTCGGACTATCGGCTGGGTGAGGACTGCAGGGCCTGCTCCCTTCCAGGGCCTTTTCCAACTGGCCCAGGGGGCGTGGCCCAAGCCTGCTCTCCCAGCTATAAAGGGACTCCTGCTGCTGGGAAGCCTCGGACCATCGGCTGGGTGAGGACTGCAGGGCCTGCTCCCTTCTAGGGCCTTTTCCAACTGGCCCAGGGGGCGTGGCCCAAGCCCTCTCTCCCAGCTATAAAGGGACTCCTGCTGCTGGGAAGCCTCGGACCATCGGCTGGGTGAGGACTGCAGGGCCTGCTCCCTTCTAGGGCCTTTTCCAACTGGCCCAGGGGGCGTGGCCCAAGCCCGCTCTCCCAGCTATAAAGGGACTCCTGCTGCTGGGAAGCCTCGGACCATCGGCTGGGTGAGGACTGCAGGGCCTGCTCCCTTCTAGGGCCTTTTCCAACTGGCCCAGGGGGCGTGGCCCAAGCCCGCTCTCCCAGCTATAAAGGGACTCCTGCTGCTGGGAAGCCTCGGACCATCGGCTGGGTGAGGACTGCAGGGCCTGCTCCCTTCTAGGGCCTTTTCCAACTGGCCCAGGGGGCGTGGCCCAAGCCCTCTCTCCCAGCTATAAAGGGACTCCTGCTGCTGGGAAGCCTCGGACCATCGGCTGGGTGAGGACTGCAGGGCCTGCTCCCTTCCAGGGCTTTTTCCAACTGGCCCAGGGGGCGCGGCCAAGGCCCTTATTCCAAGTGGTTAATGTGTTTTAAAATGTCCTCAAGCAGTCGGTGGCAATTTAAATTTGTATTTCTCTTTTTCCTTTTTTCTTCTGTTGGGGTGGGTGGGTGGTATGGATATTTGGTTGGGGATTAATTTTAGTATTATTGTTCTGTTTTGTTTTCTGTTGTTTTATTGGTTCTGTATAGTTTGTATTTTGTTTTTAAGGGGCGGGATCAGGGCTGCCTGGGAGTGGGGCCCCAGCCAACACGATGGCTGGGACAAGTTCCACAGGGGCGGAAGCACTGGGACATCCGATCTCGGTGATCATGGGCAGGAGGCGGAGTTACGCTAAGACCAGACCATGTCATTACCGAGGAGGCAGGTTTAGTCGCTGTTTGAAGACTATCCCTGCCTCCGGGTCTGGCCTTGACCGGATGGATACTGGAATCAACAGGGGAAACCCACATGACCTGAAGGTGTTGCTGTGTAATGCCAGGTCAATGATGAATAAAACCACTGCCATCCACGACCTGATTGTGGATGGAGGATTTGACCTGGCATGTGTGACAGAGACCTGGTTGGAGGAAGCAGATGGGCCTGTCCTTGCTGCCGCTTGCCCACTGGGTTTCTCTTACGCACAGCAACCCAGGTCATGTGGGCGGGGAGGGGGGGTTGCAGTGATTTTTAGGAAGTCACTAGTTTGCATCAGGCGTCCTACTGGGAAGACCCAGTTTTCTGAGTGCATGTTCTGGAAGTTGGGCAATAGGGGCAGTACAGGATTCCTTTTGGTGTACCAACCTCCCCGCTGCACCAAGGATTCCCTGTCCGAGCTGCTTCAGGTTGTGGCGGATGTTCTCCTGGAGACACCTAGCTTGGTTGTCCTAGGGGATTTTAACATCCATGCCGACACGACCTTACAAGGGGCCGCTCGGGACTTCGTGGAAAGCATGGCCTCCATGGGGCTGTCCCTGAATAAGTTGGGCCCAACTCATAGTCATGGACATGCCTTAGACCTGGTATTCACCTCTAGTGACGTGGGTGATCTGACACTAAGTAAAAGTGAAACCAAAGAAGTGCCATGGTCAGATCACTTCCTGGTGCAACTGGACTTCTCCGCAACCCTTCCCCTCTGCAGGGAGGTGGGACCAATTCGGATGGTCCGCCCCCGCCACTTAATGGATCCAAATGGTTTCCAGAGAGTGGTAGGGGATGCTTTATCCCATGTTGATGGCCTTTCAGCTGATTCCCTGGTGGCCCGCTGGAATGCGGAGTTAACCAGGGCTATTGACTGTCTGGCTCCGAAGCGCCCTCTCCGATTGCATGGAGCCCGGACAGCCCCATGGTTTTCTTCGGAGCTGAGGGCGATGAAACAATCGCTGAGACGGCTAGAGCGTCGGTGGCAGAAAACTCACTCCGAATCTGACCGGACACAGGTTAGAGCTCAACGTCGAGCCTACCAAGTGGCGATAGCGACGGCGAAGAAGACTTTCTTCACCGCCTCTATTGCATCTGCAGAACATAGTAGCAGGAGACTCTTTCAGGTGGTCCGCAATTTAACGGAACCACCTTTACCACCGGGGCCTTGTAAAGACCCCAAGATCTCCTGCAACGATTTTGCAAAGTTTTTTGCAGATAAAATCACTCATATTCGGAAGGAGCTAGACACCACCGTGGGAGCAGGGCTGGGGCGGGAGAGTGCTAGAGCCCTGTCTGGTCAAGTTGCATGGAATCAGTTTCAATCCGTTACCCCCGAGGATGTGGACAGGCTGCTTGGACGCGTGAAACCAACCACCTGTCTCCTTGATCCTTGCCCATCCTGGCTAATAAAAGCAAGCCGGGAAGGGCTGGGCGATGGGCTCTGCGGGGTGGTGAATGCTTCCCTCTGTGAGGGAACATTCCCAGATCCGCTGAAAGAGGCGGTCGTTAAACCGCTTCTTAAAAAACCATCTTTAGACCCGGCCAGTATGGCCAACTATCGCCCAGTCTCAAATCTTCCATTCTTGGGCAAGGTGATTGAGCGTGTGGTTGCTGAACAACTCCAGGCACGCCTGGAGGATGCGGACCATTTGGATCCCTTCCAATCGGGGTTCAGGCCTCATCATGGGACCGAAACTGCCTTGGTCGCACTGGTTGATGATCTCCGGCGAGCTAGGGACAAAGGTGAGAGTTGTTTCCTAGTTCTGCTGGATCTCTCAGCGGCCTTTGATACAATCGACCATAACATCCTTCTGGACCGTCTAGAGGGGCTGGGAGCTGGGGGCACTGTTATACAGTGGTTTCGCTCCTTCCTCCTGGGCCGTGTTCAGAAAGTGGTGGTGGGGGATGAGTGTTCAGACCCTTGGGCCCTCACTTGTGGGGTACCTCAGGGTTCCGTCCTCTCCCCCATGCTTTTTAACATCTATATGAAGCCGCTGGGAGAGATCATCAGGGGGTTTGGACTGGGTGTCCATCAATATGCAGATGATACCCAGCTCTACCTCTCTTTCAAATCAGAACCAGTGAAGGCGGTGAAGGTCCTGTGTGAGTGCCTGGAGGCGGTTGGAGGATGGATGGCGGCTAATGGATTGAGGCTGAATCCTGACAAGACAGAAGTACTGTTTTTGGGGGACAGGGGGCGGGCTGGTGTGGAGGACTCCCTGGTCCTGAATAGGGTAACTGTGCCCCTGAAGGACCAGGTGCGTAGCCTGGGAGTCATTTTGGACTCACAGCTGTCCATGGAGGCACAGGTCAATTCTGTATCCAGGGCAGCTGTCTACCAACTCCACCTGGTACGCAGGCTGAGACCCTACCTGCCCGCAGACTGTCTCGCCAGAGTAGTGCAGGCTCTAGTTATCTCCCGCTTGGACTACTGCAATGCGCTCTACGTGGGGCTACCTTTGAAGGTGACTCGGAAACTACAGCTAATCCAGAATGCGGCAGCTAGACTGGTGACTGGGGGCGGCCGTCGAGACCACATAACACCGGTCTTGAAAGACCTACATTGGCTCCCAGTACGTTTCCGAGCACAATTCAAAGTGTTGCTGTTGACCTTTAAAGCCCTAAACGGCCTCGGCCCAGTATACCTGAAGGAGCGTCTCCACCCCCATCGTTCTGCCCGGACGCTGAGGTCCAGTGCCGAGGGCCTTCTGGCAGTTCCCTCATTGCGAGAAGCAAAGCTACAGGGAACCAGGCAGAGGGCCTTTTCGGTAGTGGCGCCCGCCCTGTGGAACGCCCTCCCAGCAGATGTCAAAACGATAAACAACTACTTGACATTCAGAAAACATCTTAAGGCAGCCCTGTTCAGGGAAATTTTTAATGTATGATATTTTAGTGTTTCCTGGTTTCTATGGAAGCCACCCAGAGTGGCTGGGGGGGGCCCAGCCAGATGGACGGGGTATAAATAATAAATTATTATTATTATTATTATAAGGGACCTTCCTATGTGCTTATGTTCCCAAACTGCCCTGGGATGAAAGTTGAAGCATGTAACTGTAGTTTTCTTTTTTGAAAAATGAATAAACAACCGAACAGGTCACTTTCACTGTAGTGTTGTGGTTAAAATGTTGGACTGGGACCTGACAGACCAGGGTTCAAATCCCCAATCAGCCATAAGCTTGCTGGGTGAGCTTGCACCAGTCACTGCCTGAAGGTCTACCTCACAGGGTTGTTGCATAGATAAAATGCAGGGAGGAGGGAGAACTATGTACACCGCCTTGAGTTCCTTGAAGAAAGGTGGAATATAAATGTAATAAGCAAATGAACTGGAAATAAAAAAAGAAGTTGACTTTAAGTCATCTGTCCTAACAGAAGGGTTTTTAGATGGGCAGATGCAGTCGTGAAATCGCTCATAGGGTAAGGCTTAAAATACCACATATTTTTTTAAAGGCAGAGACCTGGGTGGGGCATGCCAAAAACTTGGACTTGCTCATTGCTTCTTGTTGAGTAACTGCCCAGCAGGCAAACTGCTCGGAAACAACGAACCGTTACTCACTAGGCCTGCCCAGACTATGAGGTCTATCTATTCCAAATATATCTTTAGCCAGAAATGGTTAGATCAGGCAAATCTGTTTCCAAGAGCATTCTAATGTTTAAGCTCCAAATCCTCATGTTTAAAAAAATATAAAAAAGCAGCAAGAGGGACTCGTGTGCGAGCGCATAGCTCCACAGCTCTGCAGACAAGGAACTGCTGCCCTTTTCCTCTGGGAGGGATGCTGTGTTTTCTGGAAAGAGAAAGTGCTCTGCCCCACTACTCCTGAAATCACATACAGTGGTACCTCGGGTTATAGACGCTTCAGGTTACAGACTCTGCTAACCCAGAAATAGTACCTCAGGTTAAGAACTTTGCTTCAGGTTAAGAACTTAATTCATTCCGGAGGTCCTTTCTTAACCTGAAACTGTTCTTAACCTGAAGCACCACTTTAGCTAGTTGGGCCTCCCGCTGCTGCTGCGCCACTGGAGCACGATTTCTGTTCTCATCCTGAAGCAAAGTTCTTAACCCGAGGTAATATTTCTGGGTTAGCGGAGTCTGTAACCTGAAGCGTCTGTAACTTGAAGCGTATGGAACCCGAGGTACCACTGTACTTCCTACATTCCCCATGTTGTATTTTGGGACAGTTAATGCACGGGAAGTACATCCTGGAAAAGAGTAGTATGCTGCGGCACAGGGTTCAATCCTGCACTGGAATTAACTGCACCCACAACCTTGGCTACTTCAGACATGCACCACCCAGCACTTCTTGCACTAGCCATGCAGAGGCAGTCAGAGGTGATTGCCGTGTGCAAACCTGTGGCTCACAGCTCCTTGGGGCATTCAAGAGAAGCAGAGCTCTCTGCTGAGTGTACAGTTGGTTTTATAATACAGCCTTCCTGTCCTATAATGGTCTCATGCAGATGTCCACAAATCAGCCTATTCTGGATGTCTAAGAAATCTAGCCTTTCAGGAGTTTAGTGAAGTCATCTTTTGCTTGCTGCGATTCCACTTCCATTACTGAACACGCCCTAAATGTTTCCTATGCGCAACGCTGGAAAAGGGACAGAGTAAGCTATGTTACTCTGACTTGGAAAAATAAAAGGCAAGTTTAGGGGTGGGGCCAATTTCAGAGCAAGACATGCTTATTACTTCTTCATTTTAACCCCACTCAAAGCAGGATTTCAAGCTCTGGTTCTCTCTCTCTCTCTCTCTCTCCCCCTCCCCCCTTTGGCATTAATATCCCATGTTTTCCTCCAAGGAGCTCAAGTTGACTTGCACAGTTCTCTTCCCCCTCCTCATTTACTCCCCACAACTTCCCAGTGAGGTAGGATAGTCTGAGAGGCAGTGATTGGGCCAAGGGCACCCAGTTAGCTTTATGGCCAGATGGGAATTTGAACCCTGATCTCCCAAGTCCTAATCCTGACACTCAAAAACCACCGTATGCAACCTTATATAAATATTATTTGTATATCCTACCTTCTTCTCCAAGGAGCTCAAAGTGGAATACACAGTTCCCCCTTCCTCTTGTAATCTTCATAACAACCCTGTGAGGTAGTTTAGGTTGGCAGCCCAAGATAAGTGTGAGGTAGTTTTGGCCCAAGGTCTCCCAGTAACCTTCATCATGGCCATGTGGCGATATGAACCCTGATCTCCCAAGTCACAGTCTGACACTCTAGAACCACTGGCTCTCATAAGTTGATCCGCCACCATATGCATCTCCCCCCCAGAACCAATGAGATTACGTTGCAAGCTACTGTAGTCCAGGTTCACATGTGCAGCAATCAAGTGATGGTAACACCACGAGAAAAAAGATTGGCCTCATGTCAGTTCACACCCTTCATGTGCAAATCACCTAGTGGTGTACCTGCTGTGAATCCAATTTCAGAGCAAAGAGAGGAAACTGAGCTGGCAGCAAAGCTCCACACATTCACAGTTCAGAGATTCTCAGAAGTCTGAGGGTTTCAGGTCACAGAAAGCTATTTGAAAGCCTCAGGCGGAGGGCCAAGAACTACTTTAAAATGCTTAGGTGTTAAAAGACACACCTATGTTGCTTTTTCTCTGAACAAGACCAGCTATATGTTATACAATAACTGTTAAACATCAGCTTTCTGGATCAGATAATTCCTAGCAACATAAAGCTGGATGCGCTTGAAAACTTAAGTCCATGAATTAAGACCATAACCCTTTCATTTAGCCTTACATCTGGCACTTAAGATATATGCTGCCCCTGACTACAAAAGGTTTTGCTGAGCCGCTCTTGGTTAATACCTGGCAGGAGAATTTGGCCAGTACTTTTTGAGGTCTACTTAACCACACAACCAATGTCATTGTGTTGTTGAGAATTCCACAGCTCAGGTGTGTTTTGCATAACCGACTTTTAGCCTGTACACCCTAGTGCAAAGCAACTTTGCACAACCAAAGTTTTGATTCCTGCATTACAGGGGGCTGGACTAGATTATTCTGGGGTACCTTGCAACTCTACCATTTTAGGATTATATGAAAGCCAACTATGAAGGGTTGCCCTTACTGACCTGCCCTTCAGGTGATGCAACTGGATCTTGCTTTATTTGTGTTATTCTTAAACTGGTGCCCACCAGAAGGCCTTCTTGAGGACAGGATAAAAATTAAGCAAAAGAGTGATTACCCCCCCCAAACAAACCCCAACTCTGATGCCATTTCTAACACGAGGAGAAATTATAAATGGTGCAGTTCATATCTGAGAGAAGAGTAGATTTCTCCCTCAACATATTGAGTGTAGAGACATAAAGACAAAGTGAAACATATCATAGAATCATAGAAATGTAGAGTTGGAAGGGTCACCAGAGGGTCATCTAAGCCACCCCCCAGGAATGTAGGAATCACAGCTAAATAATCCCTGACAGATGGTCATCCAACATCTGCTTAAAAACCTCCAGCAAAAAAGAGTCCTTCACCTTCTGAGAGAGTCCATTCCACTCTATCGACCTAGTGTTCTAGGCCCAATTGCAGAGCTTTCTTGAGGAAGACTAGAGCCACGTTATATGTTGGAAAACTCCAGCCAAATACTAAGCAGGCTGCCTAAGTAATCACTATGAAAACAAAAAGACAATGAATCCAGCTGGAAGCTGGAAGAGTGGGCTGTTCTCCTCCTGGCAGTGGCCAAAGGTTCCTTTAAAAAAGGGGTCCTTGTGCCAAATTCTACATGCCTGTTTTCCAGACTTGCATCACAGAAGTCCGACCAAAAAGGGAAAGTTAAAAATAAAGTCAAGTGCTTATCAAGTCAAAGTCAGCACTGTTGCCTGCTTGCTATTTGCGCATTTCCATACAAATATGGTATCAACATTAGCCTGGAAGGGATTCAGCTGGTGGGAGGGAGAATGTGGTATAATATGATGGTTGTGTCAAATGGATTTGTTTTCTACCAACCTAGGTGGGTGGCCAATGGAGGAACTTAAAAAGCAAATGTTTTGGGAGACTGTAGATTTTGGCTCCCTGCCCCCCCCCCATGCACACAATATGGATACAGTGGTACCTCAGGTTAAGAACGTAATTCGTTCTGGAGGTCCGTTCTTACCCTGAAACTGTTCTTAAGCTGAAGCACCACTTCAGCTAATGGGGCCTCCCGCTGCCACTGCCGAGCGATTTCTGTTCTCATCCTGAAGCAAAGTTCTTAACCTAAGGTAGTATTTCTGGGTTAGCAGAGTCTGTAACCTGAAGTGTCTGTAACCTGAAGTGTCTGTAACCCGAGGTACCACTGTATATCTGTCTCTGGGTAACTGCTGGTCTTTGTTTCCAGTATGAGGGCCAACTGCTCCCCAAGAATCATTGGGCTTGCAGCACCTAGCAGAGGCAAATCCAATAAAAATCTCCATTTTCAGGGCAAGTCCAAATGCTGATCTTAATCTTGAAGATCAAGCCAATGATCTCCCTGTGATTTTACCCCCCTTTCTGCTGATTTTCTTAAGTGTCAATCTCACAAAGTCTTCTGGGGACTTAGAAGATGGCTCACTATTTTGTCACATATTGATTGGTCCTACTAAGGCAGGCATGTCCAAAGTCCACTTTGGGGGCCTAATCCAGCCCCTATGGCAGTTTATTTATTGGGGTCAAATCCTAAAAAGAGCTCAACAACTTTGGTTGGCCCTCACTCATGTTCACTTCATCAAAAAGTGATGATGAAAAAACTTTTTCTTTGAAAAAAGTTTGGGCACCAGTAGATTGAGCACTTTTCACCCTGGATTTTAATTAGAAAGGCAATGGATGTGGGGGAGGCCCTTCTATGTGTCCCACCTCCAAAAGAAGCACAAAAAGTGGTGGTCAGAGAACTGGTGCCTGTTTGCTTTTTTCCCCTTCTCCCCACCAATCCCATTTCCCTTTTGCATCCTATCTTTTAGACTGAAAGCCTGAGGAGGGCACAGATTGCTATGCTTTCTAAGTTATCTTTGAACTGCTCTGACAGCCTTGTTTCAGCTGAAGAATGTTTAAAAGTGCTTTCAACAACAACAACAACAAAAACCCTAACAGACTTGAGTCAAGCGGCAATTTACTGTTTCACAACAAAATACAGCAACTACACTTGGGAACTCCCTGCCTATTGAAGATGGGCGGGCACATTCACTGCACACTTTTCGGCACCTGCTAAAAACATTTTTGTTTAGACAAGTCTACCCAAATATTTAGGGATGCGGGTGGCGCTGGGCTTGCGGATGGCGCCTAGGGCTTGCTGATCAGAAGGTTGGCAGTTCAAATCCCCGCAACGAGGTGAGCTCCCATTGCTCAGTCCCTGCTCCTGCCAACCTAGCAGTTTGAAAGCACGTCAAAGTGCAAGTAGATAAATAGGTAGCGCTCCGGCAGGAAAGTAAACGGCGTTTCCATGCACTGCTCTGGGTCACCAGAAGCAGCTTAGTCATGCTGGCCACATGACGCGGAAGCTGTATGCCGGCTCCCTTGGCCAGTAAAGTAATACGGGCACCGCAACCCCAGAGTCGTCTGTGACTGGACCTAACGGTCAGGGGTCCCTTTGCCTTTACCTTACCCAGACATTTAGAAAGCTGATGAAAGTTTTAGTCTGTTTTTAGTTTATTACTACCTTAACTTTTTGGAAGCCTTAAATTATTATTTCTGATTCTGCTTTTTGATAATACTATTGTTTTATCTTTTTTGTAAACTGCTTTGAGGGGGTGTGTGGTTGTTGTTGTTTTTTACAATCAAGTAGTGTATCACATTTTGTGAAATAAACAAGTGTTAAAAAACACCACCCAGTTCCTGTGGACTGAGCAGCAAAGCCCAAGCTGTTTGTGATCACCCATGGTATGGATCCAGAAAAGCAGCCACTTGTGGGACATGAAGACCCCAAACTGGATTGCAGGGGAAAGTGCAAATAAATATTTCCATCAGGTGCAGGCTAAGGGGGTTGGGGTTGGATTAATTCATCAACCTGAAATGGATAATATTATTCAGTGTTCTTTTTAGAAATAGGAAGTTTGGAGGAGAGGCACTTTCCCCTCTCAGCTGCATTTACAGAAACAAAAAGTCACATAACTGTACAGTTGCAGCCTTACCCAATTCTAGAAACTTAATCCTGCAGAGCAGAGGCTTTGAGAGATTTATTAGCTCAGTATTTTTGTAAAGTCCACAGCAAACAAAAGCTTACACATGATTTACAGGGCTCTGCTTCATCCCGTCATCTGGTCACAGGTGAAAAGGAAGACTAGGAAGCTTAAACCTGGTTTTCTAAGTGCTCACAAGAGGAGGGAGAGAATGTCACTTGCACCAACAGAAGCTGTAGAGATCAGGACTTGAAGGGGCAGATTACTGTTTAGATTTCCAGCAAAGTTCAGCTTTGTTAGAAACCACTTCCACTGAGACCACACACACACTTGGTAAAAAAAATAATGCAGAGGGTGTCGCACACCAGTTTTCATGAGCACTTGCAAGGCTTATGCTGGATGTCACCCAGTTAATCTGGCTCTTAAATCTGTTCTGCAGCCTCCAATGGTGTGTTTTTATTTTATTAAGAGAACATCTGGATTCATCTTTTTTGCTGGGTCTCTGCAGTTCTCTGCTACCTTGCAGGCAGAAACTCCTGAAGTTTCATGCCTGATCTTTCACCTTCTTACGAAATAGCTCTTTCAGTGTGGCAGCACCCAAACTTCGGAACTCCCTGCCTATTGATATCAGACAAGTGCCTTCACTGTACTCTTTTCAATACCTGCTAAAATTATTTATGTTTAGGCAAGCCAGTCAAAATATACAGAATGTTGACATCTGGCTTCTAGCTTATCGTTGATCTTAGGGGTTTTCTGTTTTATACTGTTGTCTTTAACTTTTACTGATAATTGCATTGTTTTATTCTTTCAGTAAACCACTCTGAGATTATTGTGGGGGTTTCCTTTTCTTTACACAATCAAATGGTATGTCCATTTTAATTAATTAATAAATAAATAATATTAACACCTTCACAGCCCTGCCCCCTACACCATAAATGTCTGAGAGTTGTACCTTCTCTGTGCTTCTTTTTTTTTATTCTGCGTTAAAACAGGGCCAGCTTTGGGGTTCAATAGGTCCACTTGCCAAGCAACTCCACTCCCCCTTCCCTGTGGGCCATGGGTGGCCCCAGATTCTCTTTCATCCGATCCACCTGCCCATAAAAGTCAGCTGCCAGCAGATGGCATCCTCTCTGCAAACAGCAGAAAGAGAGGGAAGGAGTGAACGGCAATGCCAGACGAAGCAGAAGCAGAAGTGGTGCTGCTTCTGTGTGAGAAAAGAATAGCAGCAAAAAGTCTGATCACAGAATCATAGGATCGTAGAATTAGAAGGCACCCCAAGGGCCATCTAGTCCAATCCCTTGCCATGATGTTTCTTGGCCTGCACTGAAATAAGCTTGCTGGGCTGGAGACATACCTGGAGCAGAGGCTCAAGTGCCTATAGATTCTGCATCCTCATTGGGTATAATAGTCAGCTCCCAGGGGTTCTCTGCAGCAAGAACTGGAATCCCAGGGTAGATAGAGGACAGATGCAGGTAGGGAGCAGCTGAGTCTTCATGCCCCACTGTTACACCAAGAAAGGTAAATGGGCTGCAGTTTGAGTAAGTGGAGCTGAGACTGGATGGCGATGCATCTCTGCAGCATATCTAGACTGTATACAAAATGAGCAAGCTATAGAGTTAAGTGAAAGCACTTTTAAGGCAGAGTTTCTCACTGAGGAAAGCACACAGTTCACTCTCCCACTAAAATGATAGGAACTTTTAAGGTTTGCACATAACTTTAAACCATAGTTAAACAAAACTATGGTTCAGATGTTGATTATGGGTGCTTTGCTCCTCCCCAACTGAGAAACTCCTCCCAGTCCAGCCCAACGAGGCTGATGGGAATTGTAGTCAAAATAAAGAAATGCCTGGAGGGCACCGGGTTGGGGAAGTACCTGCAGCACACCACTTAAGGAGCTGGTTTGGGGGGTGGGGAGCATTAAGTACCATGCACCAGACGCTGCTCCCATGCACACATTATTTTATCTGACCATCAGCATTCTGCGTTAACTTTTGCATGAGGCTCAGCGACTTTTCCCTTCAGGGAGAGCATCCCCAAGGGTAATTACAGTCAGTATTAGAACTGGGTCAACTGCTGAATGGGAGCTGAATGGGAGCCAGAAACCAAAGGATGGACACAAAAGATCTACAGCACCATTGGAGAAATACCTCATTTTGATGATGTGTTGCTTCACTCTGGGAGTAGCCAGTGTGCTGCCCTCCAGATGTGTATTTGTCCCCAGCTCCTATCATAGAATTGTAGAGTTGGAACCCCCCCCCCCAAAGGGTCATCTAGTCCAACCCCCTGCAATGCAGGGATCACAGCTAAAGAATCCCTGGCACCCAAGCGAGTGTGAGCAAAGGTCAGGAATGCTTGTAATCCAAAGCACTGGTGGGAGGAGGGAAGGTTGCTGCTTCTGCCCCTGGTCTATGGAGCACAGGAGAAAACAGCAGCACAGGCCTTCCTGTACCATCCCCAGGTGGTTCCCAAGTGCTACAGACAGTTTTCATGTCAGCCCCTCGTATTTCAGCCATCTCCTGCAGTATCCTATCCACTGGTTTATTTGTAAGAACGTAAGAAGAGCCTTGCTGGATCAAGCCAATAGCCCATCTAGTCTGGCATTCTCTTGCTCACAGTGACGAATCAGAGGCCACAGTGGGAAACCTGCAAAGTAAGACCTGGGCACAAGAACACTCTCCCCTCCTGTGATCCCCTGCAACTGGTATTCAGAAGCATTGCTGCCTCTGACTATGGAGGCAGAGCACAGCCAGCCTGGCTAGCAGACCTCAATAGCCCTCGCCTCCAGGAATTTGTCTCGCCATTAATTTATTCAACCCAACTTTTGGGGAGTGGCATTTCCCTGCTTGGGTGTTGCCAGTGTTACATTTGTGGTGTTTTTGCTTACATTGTTATATGCATTTCGCTACATCTGATGATACTGTACCCACTTTCAGACTATGGGTTGTGACAAATGCCTTGAGTGAGAGTGTGTCTGCCCAACAAGTGTTCTATTCCTCTAGCTCATATGTTAAAGAGTTCAGTAGTCTGTCTGTCTCTCTGAACAATGCTCTAGGGAACTCTGGAAGTTTATATGGTGCTCCTCAGTGAGAGTATAACTACAGTAGAGGACAGGCTTCTCCAAAGGAGTCTGTATACCTTCCTATGTAACGCAGGAGGAATTAGCATTCCTTGGAGGCAGAGAATAGAAAATCCACAGCAGTTGCAGTTAACTGCCCAACAAGTTCAGGGTACAGCACCTCCAGAAGAGAAGTCTGTCTTCTGAGTCACGTCGCTCTGGCTTTCCACCTAAGAAGACTGGAGTCTTCACATAAACTACAATTCCCACCCACCATTAAAAGAGAGTTTGCAGTACCTGCCCCCTCCCCCAAAATATATTCTGCTACTGCAACTACCACGTGGACACATCAATCTCCACTCTTTCCTCCAGTAAAGAACTGCAGTGGTTTCCTTTGCAATGATTTGCCCAAGTGATTGATGCTGAACATGGTACACTTGCAAGTCACATTTCGATTGTGGCAAGCAGCAGCTGGCACAGAGCATCAGCACATAAGACTACAGCCAGCCAACCCCTCATGCTAGAAAACACCTCTTCTATGCTGTGCTTCCATTTCAGCTTCCCATGGAGCCATGGTATTGCAGAAAGGCTGTGGCTCTTTGGTAGATCACCTGCCTTGCATGCAGAAAGTCCCAGGTTCAATCCCCAATGGCATCTCCAGGTACAGCAGGGAGAGGTGCCTGCCCGAAATCCTGGAGAGCCACTGGCCAGTCTGGGAGAATTATGGATCTGAGTGCTCCAACAGCGAAGGCTTTTCCATAGGGTTTTAAGTACCTGCATCTATTGCACAATAAGGCAGTTTGTGGAATTTGAAACACACACACACACACACACACACACACACACACACACACACAAACAAGGAGCTACAGGTCCTGTAAAGGATAGCAGCAATGCTAAACCTCATTCAATACAGAGACTGCAGTCATCAGGGATGCTTGTAAAGTTTTGTAAAGACTTGTAAAGTCAGATAAAGGTAAAGGTAAAGGGCCCCCTGACCATTAGGTCCAGTCATGACCGACTCTGGGGTTGTGGTGCTCATCTCGCTTTACTGGCCAAGGGAGCTGGCGTACAGCTTCCAGGTCATGTGGCCAGCATGACTAAGCCGCTACTGGCAAACCAGAGCACTGCACGGAAACACTGTTTATCTTCCCGCCGGAGTGGTACCTATTTATCTACTTGCACTTTGACGTGCTTTCGAACTGCTAGGTTGGGAGGAGCAGGGACCGAACAAAGGGAGCTCACCCCGTGGCAGGGATTCGAACTGCCAGCCTTCTGATTGGCAAGTCCTAGGCCTATATTAAACCATTTGCAGAGACTGGTGCATTATATTTACAGAAGAGGTCTTCTACCACCTGACTAAAGCAAGTTTTTCCACCTTTGCTGTAATGCCTGGCTCTTTATTGGGGGAATAACAGGACAGACTGCAGCCTTGGGGAAACTAAAAGCAGTTCACAGGTCAGAGAACTTGTTAGCTCCCTGACATTATGCATCTGTTATCTTCAGGAGGGTTATTTTCAAAATCTTTTGCTTCATGAAAACAGAAATACTGCTATCTTAAGAGAGTTTAGATTTCAGGTTAGAACATTTTGCTTGAAACTCAAATTAAGAAAGCATGCCTTCCTGATCTAACTGCAAAGGTATGTGTGCCAATGTGAACTCTTCACATGGTTTATTTCTATAGATTATGGCACGAGTAAAAGTTGGCATAATTTGAGATTCCCCACTGAGAACTTTTTTTGACCCTGGTACATGTCCTTATTTCCAGTGCCCTTGGAAGGCTTCCCAATGTTAATACCTTATGCAAAGATCAGCACAAGTAATCTGGCCACTGGCAAAATTTAATTTACAACTCCTGTAAAAAGAAGGGGTTTCATACACACAAAAGATTCTGCCAAGCTCAGGAAACAAGCAAAGATACCCAGATTAGTCATTTCTCACTATGATTATATTCTTTCAACTACCAATTATGTAAGGTAAACAGAATAATTTAACAGACAATACCTTAACGGGACAGAAACAAAAGAACAGTAGAATTTATAGGTATAATGATAAATGACTCATCTAAGACATGTCCTCTCCAAGGACAATAATGGCTCAGAATAGTATAAAACCACAGACTCATAGAATTGTGGAGTTGAAAGAGACCCTAAGGGTCATCCAGCCAATTCCACTGCAATACAGGAACCTTTCCTCTCTGTTTCCTCTTTTGCAGGTTAAACATACCCAACTGCCTCAACCATTCTTTATAAGGCTTGGTTTCCAGACACTTGATCATCTTGGTCACTCTCCTCTACACATGTTCCAGCTTGTCAATATCCTTCTTAAATTGAAGTGCTCAGAACTGGGCACAAGACTCCAGGTGTGGTCTGAACAAGGCAGAATACAGCAGAACTACGACTTTCTTTGATCAGGACACTAGACTTGTGTTGATGCAGTCTAGAACAGCATTAGCCTTTTTTGCTGCTGCATCACATGGCTGACTCGCATTGGCCTATGAGCTACTAAGACCCCTAGATGCTTTTCACATGTGCTGCTGGCAAGCCATGTGTTCCCCATCTTATATTTGTGCTGCTGGTTCTTCCAGCTTAAGTGCAGAACTTTACATTTCTCCCTATTGAAATTAATTTTGTTAGTTTGGGCCCAATTCTCAAATCTGTCAAGGTCATATTGAATCATGATTCTGTCTTCTGCAGATACCCCTCCTGGTTTGGTGTCGCCTGCAAATTGGATGGGCATCCCCTCAATTTCTTATTCCAAGTAATTTATAAAGACATTGAACAACGGGCCCAAGACATAACGCTGCAGCATTCCACTTGTCCTTTTTTCCAGTATAATGAGGAACCATTAGTGAGCATCCTTTGGGTTCGGTCAGTCAATCAGATACAAATCCACCTATCAGTTACCTCTCATCCAGCCCACATTAACACCAGCTTGTCTGTAAGGATACTATGGGGGACTCTCTGCTTTTCTGCATATACCTGGCTAACCACTGATTGAAGCAGGATGCTCAGCTAGATGGGCCTTCAGTCTGATACAGCAGGCCTCTTTTATGCATTTAGAAGTCCTGCTGTTCTTGGCAGTGGGCAGCAAAGTCTTGAGAATCTCAAAGAGTTTCTTCTCCTAAGCAGGCCTTGGTGCCCTGACCTTAAGGGTGATGATTCAATGCCCGATAACAGGAACTTTATTGTGCATATGCAGGGAGGGCTTGTGCAAAGAGCAAATCAGCCAAATAAGGCCTTTTTTGCACAAAGTCAGGGAAAGGTCCAGGAGACGACGTCATTCAGAGGAAGCATTTAGTCACCAGTTTCCTCTGAGTTCTGGAGACTGGCCAGAGGGAGTCTCCTAGCTGCCCATGTATTTGCAGCATGGAGAAAGGGATGCTTAGGCCACAAATGGGTTGGGTTCAAAAAAATTAATAATAAAGGAGAAGAAAAACCTTGAGGTCCAAAGCAACTGACAGAGCACTTGGAAGTGCACACACAATTTTGGCTGAAGAGCTGCTCCTTCCTGCCAGGCAGACGAGGAGAGAAAGGCCCACTGCAAGCTAAACAGCAGTACAGTTTCACAGGACACGTCTCAAGCTCAGGACTTCCCCTCAAAGCTGCTGCCTCATTTCCTGCCAAGAGGGTGGGGCCGGGCCAGCTCCTGCGCAGCTCCCTCCTTACCAGGCCTCATTGCATTGCTCTGTGTGAGAGAGTTACGTTTCCAGATGGTACTGACAAGATTCAAATAAAAGGGAGCAGCAATCGAGCATGACTGGGCAGGAGAGGGACTGCCTACCTAGGTTTCCAAAACTGCCATAAGAAGCAGGATAAAGATAAGGCTGATGAGACAGCAGTGCATAGTTAAACTATGGAACTCACTCCCACGGGAAGCAGGGACGACCACCAACCTAGATAGCTTTAAAAGAGGATTAGACAAATTCATGGAGGAGAGGGCTCTCAATGGCTGTGCTCTGCCATCCAGTCATGGATTCTTAAGCAACAATATACTGTATTGTCACAGCCCAAAGAGTCACACTAGCTCTAGTCTATTACTATGACTTGTGCAGTATCCTGGTCCCACATTAACCAATAGGGAGAGCAACCAGGTTTACAGCTGTGTTTATACTGGGGTGGGGCAGGTTCCCTCACTAAATATGTAGGAGTGCTCAACTTGGAGAAGATGATGAGTTTAAAGCTGGTAACAGGGAGTCAGTGTGATGTAGTGGTTAGAGTGTCAGACTAGGATCTGGGAGAGATCAGTTTTCAAATCCCCACCTGACCATGAAGCTCTCTGGGTGACCTTGGGCCCATCACTGCCTCTCAGCCCAACCTACCTCACAGGGGTGTTGTGGGGAGTAAATGGGGAGAGGGAGAGCTATGCATGCCACATTGACCTCCACGGAGTAAAAGTGGGATATAAATGCAACAAATAGATGAGTATAATAAGTATTGCCTTTGAGAGAGAATTGGCCTTGCTAGTATAACAGAGATGAGACCCATTCCACAGGTTCTGCTCCAGTGAGCCCCACTTACTCCCGAAAGTGTTTCAATAACTGATGCCTAAGAAATACCATTTAACTTTTAAGATTTTGTGTCTGAGTTACGTTCCCCCCCCCTTTTCCCACCCAGTTCCTTTTTCCTTTCATGTGGTGGCACGACTTGCAAACCCACAAGCAGGGACTCTCTTGTTATTAATTTGATTGTATCTAAGCTGTTATAGGAGCCTTTCCAGCTGGAGAGTGGGTTAAAGATTAATAAATAAACATTTTGGAAATAGAAGCTACATGTTCACTCACACATGCTCAACTTAGCACATGAAATCAGCCCTTTTCTCTTTGTAGATGACTCTGCGCATGGGAAGAAGATGCATCACCAGCCCCAGACAGTCTCCCATGCTAGCAGTATCGAAAAGCTACTTGCAGATCACTTGCAGAGGGTGTCTTGTTTCCCACACCCAACACTACCCTGTAAGGTTGACCAGCATTACCCCCCCCCCCAAACACCAGACAGGAGGCTAAGGGGGCAGAGATAAAGCAACTTGCCTTTAAGAGGGAGTTCACTTTAGGGCCGTAATGTGGTTTTCCCATAAATGTCTGAATCAGAAGCTTCCAATGCCCTATATTCCCACAAAAAAACTCCGGAAGAACACCCCCCCTGCCCCCGACACAAACACAAAAGGGAGATGAAATGGAGATGAATTTATAAAAGGATGGGAGAGGTAAAGATGAAAGCATGTACACTTCAAGTAGGGTTGCCATATTTCAAAAAAGTGAATATCCGGACAGAAAAGTTTTTGAGCGAAATCTCAAAAAAATAAAAACGAAATTTGCCAAAATCTACACCACCGCACTGGGCTGCCATCCGTAAGGTTTTTCTCTGACATTTCTACGATTTCCACCTGGATGCTGTTTATGAGGGCTAAATACAACCCTAAAGTAATTAAATCACCTGTTCAGCCCCCCCAATTGTTATTACTGAATATGTGGGTGAACAACCTGAAAGCTTGTCTCGCTAAAGAACTTTTGACATGGATGTTGGCTGTAGCCAGTATTTCAGTAGCCCAGAAATGGAAAACCTTAAAAATCTGCATTTGAGTGTGTGGTATAAAAAACTTACGGATTTTGGCTACTGTGGAAAAAATGCACATAAACAGTGTTATTCCAGGGGGGGGGGTGGAGGAGCCAAAACATTTTTCTGTCATGTGGTGTGATTTTATTTCCTATGCTTCAGACTTAAATGCTCAACACCCACCACCCATGCCAGTTTGGGAAATAAGGATGTCTTGATCTGTACTGGTGTGTCACATTTATTTCTGTTATTTATTGTTTGCTTTGAAAAACAAGCCAACTTTTACTGAGCTATTTAAGCATTTTGAAACATGAGAACTGAACAGCAGGGGTCAGCAAACTTTTTCAGCAGGGGGCCAATCCACTGTCCCTCAGACCTTGTGGGGGGGCCGGACTATATTTTTGGGGGGAAATGAATGAATTCCTACGCCCCACAAATAACCCAGAGATGTGTTTTAAATAAAAGGACACAGTCTACTCATGTAAAAACATGCCGATTCCCAGACCGTCCGCGGGCCGGATATAAAAGGCGATTGGGCTGGATCTGGCCCCCGGGCCTTAGTTGGCCTACCCATGCTCAACAGCATTCACTAATGCTACAAATTCACATTTTACTACAAAAAAAAAATCACTTTTAGAAACTGAACTATTTTCCAGCCAGCACCACTAATGGCTGAGAAGACAAGAGATAAATTTAAACTGAGAAATCTCTTGCTCACAGCTCAGCCTCCTACCACTAGACTAGACACTTGCAATCCTCATAAAGCAAACACACCAGTAAATGGGCTTGTAGTTAGATGGTCAGCATTGGGAGGCAGAAGTGGAGCACTTGGGTGAGCATCTCTTGGCTAAGCCAAGGTGGGAACTAAACAAAAAGTATTTCCTTTTTTTAAAAAACACAGTGATTCCCACCCACATGTCTCACCACACATAGCACCAACATCCTACAGTGGAGATGGCAGGAAGCAAGCTGGGAGGGAGCTGTCTAGCCCACTCAGATGGTCCTCCCATCAAAATGTAAGACTGCCAGTGGCAAAGTAGGCAATGGCAAGAGAACTAGCCTATTGCCCAGCCCTTTTGTTAGCCAGCCAACAAACCAAGAAGTCTTCTATTTATTATACGTCCCCATTTCAGCCAAACCATGGAACTATAGCTTTACTTACTTACTTACTTACTTACTTACTTACTTACTTACTTACTTACTTGTTTTTTGGGTTGCTCTCACAACCCACCCTTCCTTCTCAAGCTATTAACCACAGTTTCTCAGTTTGGACAACACAGGAAAACCAGAGTTAATGGGAACATGCTGTTTTGTTGACTGGCTCATGAAAAAAGAAGAGCAAAGGGTCTGCACCCACAGGGCAAAAGGCTTGTTCATATCTGGTTCAATGGCCCATTCTCTTAACCTTGTTGGAGAGAAGGCAGTGTCTACTGTACCTGAAGTTGATGACTATTTTGGCATTTTGCAGGAGCTGTTTGTTTTCTTTTCTGAATCTATATGAAGATGGAGGATTTTAAACACATGAAGCAATCTACATTTTTCTGTAAAGAGCTTAATTGTAACTAGATGGTCTGCATACTATGAAGCAGTCCAGGCAATTAAAAATGGATATACAGGCATTTTACAAACTCTCAAACATATTTTTGAGGACTCAGATGAGAAGCCTGAATGTAAACAAGATGCAAAGAATTTATACCATAAGTTGACAAAGCTGGAAAATGCTATTTTAACAGTCATTTGAGAAGAAGTGCTGGAGCATTTCACCAAACAAGTAAGAAATTACAAAACCCTGGTTTTGGTGCATTTGAAGATTGTCTGCTATCCTATTTACTTTCATTTGTTAAAGAACTCAGAGAAAATTCAATTGATAGCATTGCACATTATGAACCAGAAGCAAAAGGTTTGTGTGAAGCTATCACTTCAAGTTCTGATGCTTCCCAAACACATTGTTACAAGGAATTTTTTAAATAGAACAAGTTGTATTGCTTATTTCAGAGGAGCTGACAATTTTAGGATAGAAGTTCTATATCAATTCTATGATGGCTTGATAAACCAGTTACTCAAAAGGATTAACCTGATGAGCAGATTGGTGAACAATTCTGAAATTGATGAGGACAGTATTAAACTTATGGTATCATATTGCAAAGGTTATATTGCCCTCAAATTAGTAAACAAGAGTTATCAGTTCAAAGAATATTTGCACCACGGGAAATCCCAGAACAGGCAATCAAAAATGCAATGTGCAGAGGTTCTTCAGCCTTTTTGTGAGCCACACCTAATTGAAATGTTCCCCAGTTTTACTACTGTGCCTAAGCTGTACTTGACAATGCCTACCACAAGCTGTGAAGCAGAAAGGAATTTTGCAATGCTGTATTTTATGGAGAACACATTTCAGTCTACCATGATGGAAGAACACTTGAATTCTTTATGTATATTGTCTCTAGAAATTGACACTGCAAGGAAGCTCTCATATGACAAAACTGTACATGAGTATGTTGCTAGAAAAACCAGGGGGGAAATGTATTTTGTAAAATGTGCTTCATGTGCTATGTATTCTCATAGGTGTCTAAAATAAACAGTTTTATTGACTGTGGTCTTTTCTTTGTTTTATTTCATCATTCTATAAAGCACCATGCACCTATATAACATTTCTCTAATTTTCACCACACCCCATAACTCAAAAACTGTAAGGCATGGAAAATAAAATATTCACACAGTGACTGGCATTTTTAATCGAAATCTGAGATGTAGTAGTTAAAAAAATATGTGGTGATATGTCATGGAACAACCCACAAGAAGATAACAGGGGTTACCCAGAGCTTGTTGCTGGTTGCAAAGGGCTCCCCAATAACAGTTCAAGCTTCAAGGCTCCCCAAAATGCAGGCCTGCCACTGTGCAGAAGCAAAGTCCCTGGATAGCTACAGGGAAGGGACAGCCAGCAAGGGATGGTGCGCCTTAGGGATGGTGGCAAGGGACCCTTCCAACAAGCAGACAGGGGGTTGCACAAACATATCTGAGGAGCTACTGGAGTCACAGTGTTTAACAGAGCAATCGGATAAATATGTCACTTTTTAAAATTAACTTTTTATTGCAAGAACTTACGAAAGAAAGAGCAGGTGGCAAGCATCCCTTTAAAGGATTTTGACTTTGCCTCCCTTGCACACATAGGAGGCAATGCCACTTCCTACAAGTATGCATGGCCTAAGGACAAAGGCAGGAGGCTGCTCACTTTAGAACGATTGTGTTCACATATGTGCCCAGTTAAACCTATTGACTAAGATTTAATCTCAGGGTTTAGATTTCACTCGAGACAGAAAAGCATGCATTTCCTGCCACCGGATGTACACACTGCAGGCGCTGAGATGCAGGCATATGAAGTCTGCACTTTCTCACACAGCCTCAAACTCAAACAGCCTCAAACTCATAACTACACTGGTACCTTGGGTTAAGAACTTAATTCGTTCTGGAGGTCTGTTCTTAACCCGAAACTGTTCTTAACCTGAGGTACCACTTTAGCTAATGGGGCCTCCCGCTGCTGCTGCCATGCTGCCACTGCACGATTTTTGTTCTCTTCCTGAAGCAAAGTTCTTAACCCGAGGTACTAGTTCTGGGTTAGTGGAGTCTGTAACCTGAAGCATCTGTAACCTGAGGTACCACTGTATGTAACTTTATCCACATGTACATGGGGTGTGTGTGTAAGCAACATGAAGTCACAGCACACAGCACAGAGTATGCTGCAGTGGTCAGTGTGTTGGAGTAGGACGTGAGTGAGTCCAGGGTTCGAAACCCCACTCAGCCATGAAGCTCAGGCAAGTGTGACCTTAGACTAGTCACTGCCTCTCAGCCTAACCAAACTCACAGAGTTGTTGTGGGGATTAATTGAGGAGGGAGATGAGAACCATGTACACCACTTGAGCTACTTGGAGAAAAAGGTGGGACATAAATTCAATAAAATATATGTATTTTGACCAGCAGAAACTATGGAAGGGAAAACTAGGTTTCCCTTTCGGATTTAGCCACATCCAAATCAACAGCACCAGAACCTGCCCCTGGAAGAACAATTTCTCCCTTTTACCTTCCTGAAGACGTGCGAGTGACGCTAGCTGTGCTTGCGTATGAAAGGAACCATTTGCCATGTGAAAACAATGCCATCAGTGATGGGATCTCACTACTGTGGGTAACAAAGTCGTTCCATTTGTTTTGGAGAGAGATGCTTGATGAAATCTTATGCTTTGAGGTGTCATTTTGGCAGGAGATGGAACTATGAAGAACTCACAGTTAGTCTCACTGACCTTAGCAGGTCTTGGCTGCTTCACCTGGTTCATGAAGAAAGCCTCCCTCAGGTGGTCTGAAAGCTTGTGGGTGTGCTAGCTGGAACTGCATTAATTCCATAACACTACAATGCCACCACCCCAGTAGAAAGGTCCAGCTACCAGTAGATCTCACCTGTCTCTGAATCCTATGTTTGAGAACATCCTCCTTTCTTTTTCCCTTCCTTTCTTCCTTCTTTCTCCCTCTTTAAAACAAAAACCAGAACCAGCAGGTATGTTTTTTTGGTAGAGGCGAGGCAGAGAAGCAAGGATTCAGACCATGGAATCAGTGGCGTAGCGTGGGGTGTGCAGGGGGGGCCGGGCGCAACATCTGGGGGTTAGGGGGCGCAAATCCACGGGTTAGGGGGCACAAATCCACGGGTTAGGGGGCACAAATTACTTGCCTTGCCCCGGGTGCTGACAACCCATGCTACGCCACTGCATGGAATGCAGTCAGTAGTGGTAGTGGTGGTGATGTTCCAAAAAAAAGCCTTACATGCACATTTTTCCTGCTGAAAAACTCACCTCCCCCATTCTGCAGTCTTAATCTTAATCAGCCCCTACCCACCCCACCCCACGAGTGCTACTTTTTAAAAAGGAAGAATCCCAACCACAAGTTCATAGATGTTGCTAACATGATATATACCGTATTGGCCTGAATATAAGCCTCACACTTTTTCCAAATTCCAACTGCGAAAAGTTAAAGTGCGGCTTATATTCGCGACCTTACTAAAACTGGCTTTTACGATATCACTGCTGAAACAGACATACAGTAAAACAGAATGGGTATGAGTGCCTGTGGAATTTTAAGGGAAAAGCTTATATTTGGGTATTGTCTTTTTTTCTCCCCCCCCCCCCCAATTTTAAGGTGCAGCTTATATTCAGGCCCATACATTAGTTTGACTTGTCTTGTGTCTGAGCTCAGGAAGATGAAAATCCCAAGTACAGGAAGCAGCCCCCCACAGCTGCAGGCAAGCCTTGATCTCTTGTATCAGACATATGATCAGCATCTCCATAGAGGACAGTTACCAAGTCACTTATTAATCAGTCACTTATTAATTTAATAAAATTTAAAAGCTGCTTGATTATTTTAAAAAAACAAGACACTTCTGGGTGTTTTACAGCAGTAGAACAACATTATCCATAATCATATTACTAGAAAGTCAGCATTAAAGGTGCAGTTTCTTTCTGGAAAGCGTTGCTCAGCATTGTGAGATTTCGTAAAAAGTTATGCGCAAATTTAAGTACATGGCAATTTTACAGAGGAACGTAATGAGACCCTAAAAGCCCATTGTGCACCAGGCTTTCTTGAAGCCATGCTGGCTGGGATTGATGGAAGATGTAGTCCAAAACCGCTGAAGAGGACCAAGTTGAGGAAGGCCACAATCCAGCACAGATGGACATGCCTTAATACTTTTATTTCAGTGGGCTTCGGTACACCTGTGTCACACCATAGCTTTAATCTTTCTTTCAGTCCACATCATGCATACTACATACAGACAGGGGAAAACAGGCCTGAGACTTCTCATTCATGGAAGGATATTCATTCCCCACCTTCAGTGGTGGCTCATGAAGGAAGTGGTGGTGAGGTCTGGTGCTGGGGCTGCACATGTACCTTCAGGGCCAATGCCACCAACACGGAGCTCCCCCAGCCTTCATCCCTGGGAGGACACCACTGTTCCTGTCTCCCCACCATGAGCCACTGCCACGTACCCCTGCTTGCCAGCTTCCCAGAAGCTCCTGACTTGCTACCACTGGATGGAAGGAGCAGTAAAGCGACCCTTGGCCCAATTCCTGTACTTGTAGGCTTTTAAAGAGAGAGCCGAAAAGACACTCTAATTTATATTTTTTCACCCACACGCGCGCCACTGACAGTACCCTCGTTTCCCCCCTCCTTTCACATTTAGATTTTACCCACTCCCCCACTAAGCATCTATTCTATTTCATACACTGCTCAAAGTGTTTACAAAGAGAATAAAACAATAAAAGTATCAGTTAAAGACAACCACAAAACACCTCTCTAAACAATTTAAAACACAAAACCAACAATAAACAGATTAAAACATATATCCACATTCCTTTTCATTCTTCTTTGCTGCAGGTTCTACTTCTTCCTCCTATAATAGCTTTTAGTTTCTTCATCTTCCATTCCATTATTCTAAAAATCAACCTTTTATCCCCCTTTGGCTCATTAAACACTGCTCTAATCCTTCCTTTCCGCCCACTTGTCTTGTCTTCCAGCCACCTTTACCAAGCAAAAACAAAAAAACTCAAAAAAACCACTTTAATGCTTTTTTGTTTAGCTGAAGCCATTACAAAAGAAGATACATAAAAACAAAATAATACATGACATAGTTAAAGTAATTACTAAAACTAGCCATTCTATCAAATAATGTTTTTCCACTGAATAATTTAATTTACCGGTATAACCCACACAAACCTTTCTCCTTAAAATTGCAGCTCTAAAGGACTTACTCACACACCACATAATTAAACTAGGGAACTCACTCTCACAGGTTAAAAAAAAGGGTAAACGGTAAAGGACTCCATGACAGCTAAGTCCAGTCAAAGGCAACTATGGAGTTGTAGCGCTCATCTCGCTTTTCAGGCCGAGGGAGCCGACATTTGTCCACAGACAACTTTCTGTGGCCAGCATGACTAAACTGCTTCTGGCAAAATGGGATGCTGTGACAAGTGCCAAAGCGCACGGAGACAGTTTACCTTCCCGCCAGAGCGGTACTTATTTATCTACTTGCACTGGTGTGCTTCTGAACTGCTAGGTTGGCAGAAGCTGGGACAGAGCAATGGGAGCTCACCTTGTCATGCGAATTCAAGCCGCTGTGCGATTGGCAAGCCCAAGAGGCTCAGTGCTTTAGACCACAGTGCCATGGCTACCAAGCTAGATGGCTTTAAAATAGGTTTTAAGAGGAGGAGAGGGCTATCGACGGCTACCAGCTGTGATGACTAAACTCTTCCATCCACAGCTGAGAGCCACTAACATTTCTGAATACGGGTTGCTGGAAAGCATAGGAGGGAAGAGCCTTTTTTGCTTGGATCATGCTTGTGGCCTTTCCATTACAGCATCTGGTTGGCCACTATAAGAACAGGACACTGGATCAGGTGGGCATTGGCCTGATCCAGAAGACTCTTATGTTCTTTTGTTCTTAAAGGCAAAACTGGTCAACTTTTCCAGGAATGCCAGGTGACCTGCTATATGGGGCACTGCTGGTGCTGGCATCGCTCCAACCAGAAGGCTAGAGCATGGCTAGAGAGTAGGGAAGCACTGGGGTGGCTGGGGCATGGAGGCCTGCTTGAAAGCAAATTTGAGAAATGCTGTTCTAGAAATTGGGAGGGCTGGTGCACATCACAATTCATAAGAATATGCAATTCTACATCTGCAACTTTGTGTTTGAGTGGGCCAACCGGGAATCGACATCGCAGAAGCTGATTTCATATCTGCACAATAGTGATGCTTTCATTGAGTAAGCCACACACACTCAGCCGAAACCCTCATCAGCCATTCATGTCAGGCAAACTGAATGCACTTGATTGGGGTGGGCTGCTCACACATTTTGCTCCAAACAAGTCTGAAGCAGGCTCAAGTGGTTCCGAGCACAATTCAAAGTGTTGGTGCTGACCTTTAAAGCCCAAAACAGCCTCGGCCCAGTATACCTGAAGGAGCGTCTCCACCCCCATCATTCGGCCCAGACACTGAGCTCCAGTGCCAAGGGCCTTCTGGCGGTTCCTTCGCTGTGAGAAGTCAAGTTACAGGGAACCAAGCAGAGGGCCTTCTTGGTAGTGGCTCCCGCCCTGTGGAATGCCCTCTCATCAGATGTCAAAGGAATAAACAACTATTTGACATTTAGAAGACATCTGAAAGCAGCCCTATTTAGGGAACTTTTTTAATGACTGATGTTTTAATGTATTTTTAATCTCCTGTTGGAAGCCACCCAGAGTGGCTGGGGAAACCCAGCCAAATGGGCGGGGTATAAGTAATAAATAATGATGATGATGATGATGAAGATGAAGATGATGAAGAAGAAACCAAGTAATGCACACACATACCCAAGGTATCTTGCAATGCAAACATGTTCAGCTTAAATCAACAATGTAAACAATGGGTGGACAAAATAGTATTTGGTGGACCACCAGGAGAGCCTGCTGGATCTAACCAATGGCACATCTAGTTCAGTATCCTGTTCTCTCAGTGGCTAACCCAGAGGGGAAACTGGCAAACAGGACCCAAGAACTATCCCCTCCTGGAGTTTGTGGCAATTTGTATTCAGAAGCATCACTGCCTCTGACTGTAGAGGCAGATTACAGCCATCATACTGATAGCCTCTGATAGCCAAAGTGCCTGTTAGTTGCTAGGATATTTGTAAATAATGTTAGAGTAGGTGAATTTGCAATGTGTTATTGCATTCTTAAGCAAAATTGCACCCTAAGCACTACCTTACACACACAGTCGTACCTTGGAAGCCGAACGGAATCCATTCCGGAAGACCGTTTGACTTCCAAAACATTCAGAAACCAAAGCACAGCTTCTGATTGCCTGCAGGAAGGTCCTGCAGCCTATCGAAAGCCACGGAAGCCCCATCGGACATTCAGGTTCCAAAGAACGTTCGCAAACCAGAACCCTCACTTCTGGGTTTGCAGTGTTCAGGAGCCAGAACGTCCAAGTACCAAGGCATTCGGGATCCAAGGTATGACTGTAATAAAGGTAAAGGGACCCCTGACCATCAGGTCCAGTCATGGCCGACTCTGGGGTTGCAGCACTCATCTCGCTTTATTGGCCAAGGGAGCCAGCATACAACTTCCGGGTCATGTGGCCAGCATGACTAAACTGCTTCTGGCAAACCAGAGCAGTGCACGGAAATGCCATTTACCTTCCCGCTGGAGCAGTACCTATTTATCTACTTGCACTTTGACATGCTTTCGAATTGCTAGGTTGGCAGGAGCAGGGACTAAGCAACGGGAGCTCACCCCATCGCGAGGATTCAAACTGCCGACCTTCTGATAGGCAAACCCTAGGCTCTGTGGTTTAACCCACAGCGCCACCCGCGTCCCATAACAACTGTAATAGATCTAGATAATAGTTATTCTAGTGAAACAGCAGGCTGCAAACACCCCAGCCAAGGTCCATGCAATAACCACTTAGTCATTACATGTAACGGCAAGCCTATAAAAGCATCTCCGTGTCCCAGGTTCCAGCATCAATTCTTAATTCTAGGCTTCCAGGACTTTTTCCAGAACATATCCAGCAGCCCACTTTAACAATTATAGCATACAGATGTTTACCAGATACATAGTAGGTAACCTCACATATTTATTATCTAAACATGATCTCAAAGATAGTCTTAAGACATCCCCACCAAAGGAGGAATCTGGCTAGCAGGTCTTTAACTCATTCCAGAAGGCTAAATATTTAATCAAATCTGCATGTCCACATTCATGAGCATTTAGCTTCTGAATCCACCTCGGACTTCCATATGCAGCTACTTAACACTCATTATCTGCAAATACAGTGGTACCTCTGGTTACGAACTTAATTCGTTCCGGAGGTCCGTTCTTAACCTGAAACCATTCTTAACCTGAAGTACCACTTTAGCTAATGGGGGCCTCCCGCTGCTGTGCGATTTCTGTTCTCGTCCTGAGGTAAAGTTCTTAACCCGAGGTACTACTTCCTGGTTAGCGGAGTCTGTAACCTGTAGTGTTTGTAACCCGAGGTACCACTGTACACAAAACTGATCTGCAAAGCTGCCCCTAAGCTGGAGCACCAAGGCTAAGGAAGAAGAAGAGTTGCAACAGGGTGTGGAGGGGCAGGAAGTGACACCTCCTTACAACATTCATCTGAACCACTGGATGTCTTAGCAATGATTCCTACAGTGTGTGTTCCTAGTTACTGACTGATGCAAGTTCTAAAAATTACTCATTGCTCAGAAAGCATGTAGAAAAAGGGTTGGAAGAATGAAGTCGCTTTCTCTCTCTCTCTTTTTGGGGTGGGTTTTCACACGCCAAAATGTTCTAACTTAAGGAAGGGGAAGGAATATCTGTATAACCAATCTCATTTCAAAGGTTATATGCCATCAAAGAAATGGAAAGTATCAAATATCAGTCCCTTTAAAGAACCTATTGTATAATCAAGGGAACAGCAGATCAAAGAATTGAACAGGTATTTCCCAACAGTCAGGTGCGCCGGAATCACAATTCATTCATTACTTTAAAGAGATATGCATGGAACATTTTCCTTCTAAAAAAAATAAAAAATCTTACTCTCCTATGCTGCATGCTTCTCTCTCTCTCTCTCTCTCTCTCTCTCTCTCTCTCTCTCTCTCTCTCTAAAAAAAAACTGTTTTAGGATTTCTAACTTTTTGTTACCTCCAGAAGTTTTCTAATTGGAAACTGAATAGCAAGAAGCAAAAGTGTTTCTTGCAAAAGTCTCTCTCCTTTTTTACATAAAGAGGGCCTTCCCCGCAGACAACCTCCTTTTTTCAAAAGGAAATCATGTATGGGCTTGAGAAGCTCAGCATTTAAGACCCTCCCTTAGCCAAGAAATACTTTTGAGTCAAGCTGAGACAAGGCTCTGTAGCAACTCAAAGAGAGAAACGAATTATGAATTACAAGAAAGCTGGAAGACCCATAGAGAACAGAGATCAGTGGTGGAGAATCTGCATGCAGAAGGTCTCAGGTTCAATCCCTTTTGGCATCTGCTTCCTGAAACCCTTGGGAGCCCTTGCTGCCAGTCAGTGTAGACAGTACTGAGCAAGATGGACCAATGGCGCGACTCAGTATGAGGCAGTTTCTTGTGGTTCCTAACTTTAGCCACAAAGTGTGTTAAACTGGTTATACCGTTATGCATCTACGACAGCTGATGTAGTTTTCATAGTCACAGAATTTCTGATACTTCATTAAGAAACACATTCAGGAGTATATGCTTATCAATGCTCAAAATCCCCTCTAAGAGTAAAATGGTTGTCCTACCCATAGATGGGTTTCACCATAGCAGGGAAAACCCAAGCAGAAAGAGATTGCTTTATGCTTCCTGCAGTGAGATGTGATCAACCCTCTGCCTGGAGAGCTGGTGCCATTGAAGGGCCAGGATATAGGGAGAAGACATCCTGGGCTTGGCATCTTCCTGTGGGGTTTTTTGCGTTTCGTGGAAGAGAATAAAACTCTCATGCAAGTCTTTCTAAGATGCAAAGCAACCAGAGGGCATGACTGCTTGCTGGCGGTTGCCAATGGAAAGTTGCACAACTGCATTAATTTATCCAGCCGCCTCCACTGAGTGCAAGCAGCAGGAGCTTCATTATTTCTGAACACACACACACACACACACACTTTTGTAAGTGCAAAACGGAACACAGGTAGCTGCCTCAAACTGAGTCAAGCCATTGGTCCATTTAACTCAGTATTGTTTGCAATGGTTCTTCAGGGTCTGAGGCAGAGGAGGTTCTTTCCAGGCCAGTTACCCACAGCTTGCAGCAATGCTGTGCATACCAACACCCCTCCATAGCCCCTAAGATAGAAACTCCTTGCAAATTAGCCTCACACAAAATTATCAGTGGGTAGTGCAAGCCCTTGAAAGTGAGGCATGCTTAAGTTACCCCGAAATGAGTGAGACGTATTGCAACATCAGTTCCATTGATTTATTTGAGACTTAAGCATGGGTAATTTTCACAGAAAATTGCAGAGTGGTGTCTTATGTACATATACCCACAAGTAAGACCCTCTGAGTTCAGTGGGGCATATGTCCCTGCAAACATACATACATAAGATTGCAGCCTTAGGTAAGGTGAGGAGAAAAATAAAAGCAGGAATTATGCATTGGATACCTGAATCAAAAGAGAACAGGAGTTTCTAGTAACCTTGATGGTTGTAAAGATGAGGGAACACTGGGAAGGAGCATCTTGTAATGAATGCCTGTCCCCCTTTACACAAAGGTAAAGAGTGCCCATCTTCTTTTGCATCCAGCCCTCAGAAAAACATGTATTCATAAGGATGCATGCCCCCGGTAATATTATGTACCTTTGCTCAAAAAAAACCAAAAAAACTTTCTGCTGCTTAAAAGTTTGCAGTCCTAACTCAAGTTCCTGGTCAAGTTAGTCCTCTCAGAGACTGGTCACTTCAACTTTTGCAAATTGTTTTTTTGGGGGGGGGGTTAATCACAATACAAAACGCCAAGCTATCGTTACCTCCCCAGGCCCCGCCAGCTATCCCTACAGAGCAAATGGTAGCACTGCACTTTTGCAGGGTGACCAAACCTGCCCTTTCGCCAACAGATGCTGCCCTGTCCAACCCGCCAAATGAAACGAGCAACACTACATATATAACTACAGAAAATATTTATACCCCCCACCCTCCCATTGCTGAAACAACGCTCAGAGTAGGTGACAAAATGTTCTAAACAACCCCAAAGGCATCATCAGTGTGTTGCAATGTACAGTCAAGAGTCCTTGGGTTTCACAGAACACATAACTGGGGCATCTAGCATTCTGAATCAATCAGACTGCCATATATAGGTGGTAGCAAATAAATTTAGATTGGTTTCAGTAATAAACAGGAGTGGAAAGTTGTGAAGTGGTTCAGTTCATGACCTGCTCAAAAGCTGAATTCACATCCAGCTTCTCTACTCAAGTTTTCCCGGGATTTTTGCCTCAGTTTCAGCTAAGAGGAGTTCTCCGAGGAAAAACGGTCACACATCTCCGGCCACATGGGGGAGGGAGATGGCAGCGACAAACAGGCCCCCATCCAACCGCCGAACTTTCAGTGGCTCTTGAGAAGCGCTGAGGAACAAATGCCAACTCAAGGCCCGAAGCGGGGCGTGGGCCGGGGCGCATCAAGGAGGGGGGGTGCGAGAAGAGTGGGCTGGGCTGGGCTGGCAGGGAGGGGGGAGGACACAACTTTCTCGTGCGGCTAGAGGCGCCCCCCGACTGACGCCCCTTGGAGAAGGCCCACTGGCTTTGGAGAGCCGCCCGCGCGCTCCCTCAGTCAGCCAAGCACCCGACAGCGGGCGCTTGCCCTCCCGCTTCACAAAGACCCTCCCTCCCTCCTCCTCCTCCTCCTTCCTGCCATGAATGTGTCCCATTCACGAGGAAGAGGCGAGAGAGTGAGGGAAGGAGAGAGGGAAGAACCCAAATGCCTCAGGCGGGTCAGCGGGCCCCGGAGAAAGGAGGAGACGGGAGAGACCCGCCGCCAACCGGGAGACTAGGGAAGTGGCAGGGCCGGGAGCCACCGTCATCCTCCGCCCCGTCGCCGTCAGCCGGGCTCGAACTGTCGCCCGCCTCGCCCCCCCCTTCCACCCCGCGGCCCGGAGCCCGCCCGGAGAACGTGAAGCAGAGAAGCCTCAGTGGCGCGTAGGGTCAAGCAAAGAGTTTCTGAGTGAGGCGCAGAGGGGACTTTACGCGCGCAAGGGAAGCCCTCCTCCTCCCCAGGCGGGAAGCAAACGGGGTCGACTCTCAGTTCGAGAGCGGGGCTGAGGGAGAAGTGCAATGCGCGGGGCCTCTCATTAACTCCGTGGAGGGCGCAAGCCTCTCCCGGCAGGCTCTCCGTACCGTTTTGGGCATGGTGCCTTCGGGCTGGCTCGGCGGGCTTCAGTCTCTGGGCAGGGCGGCTGTCGCTGCTGCTGCTGCTGCTGCTGCTGCTGCTGGGCGCCTCCTTCTGCTAACGGGCTCGACTGACTGGGCAGTTCTCCCCGCCCGCCAACCTCTGTGGGCCCGCGGAGCGTGCGCCGCCTTTCTTTGGGGCAGTCGCTCCCGAGCCCCCGCCCCTCCCGAGCCTGGCGTCCTGACTCCGGCCGCAAGCTGGCAGGCGAGGATTGGGTCCCCTCAGGGGCTTCCTCGCCCACCCCTTCCGCAGAACAACCCCCACCCCACCCCGGGAGCAGGAAGGGCGATGGGGAGCGGGAGGGCGGAGAGGGGATTTTTCTGTCCCACTTTGCTATCGCTCGAGCGCTTAAGCGCTTTCGGGAAAGAACTCGTTCCCTTCTGGAACTCCCTGCCACAAGATGAGCTAATAGCCACCGGCCTAAATGGCGACGAAAGGGGATCAGACAGTTCCCTGTTGCTATATCATACATCAATACACACAAATTCTTTCACTATTCCTGCATTACAGGGGGTAGGACTAGATGACCCTTGAGGTTCCCTCAAACTCTACAATTTATGATTCTGTGTTTCTCACTTTTACAGCATTCTATGAAATCCACCTTATATTTCTTCCATCTTTTTTTCCAAGCGAAATAAAATGCCTTGCTCTTTCTCTTGCAAAGAACGGAACAGCGTGTATTAAGTTTATATCCCCCCTTTCCGCCCAGAAGCTCAAAGTGACATAAAGATAGCCCCCCTTCCCATTTGTCTTCCCAACACCACTGAGGGGTAAGTTAGGGTGGCGCAGACTTAGAAGAGCAAGTATCACTGGATTAAGCTAACCAGTTTTGCTGAATTAATTAAATACTTTTGATTGGATTGTGAATAAATGTTTAATGAATTGCTACTGTTTTTAATTTTTATTGTAGGAGCACAGGGTGGGGAGGGCTGCGTTTATGAAATCAAGGGGCCTGAAAAAAGTTTGGGGACCACTGTAATCTACTGGCACAATCAACCACACACAAATGGATCGTTTATAGCACTATTTCATTCTTCTTTTCCTGAGGTGTGGGTTTCACATGCTCAGTGATGTACTGGGGATGATATATCTATACAATTAGTATACTTTTCACTATGACATTTCTCGTGGGTTTTCTTTTTAGTTGTTCAGTTATATATAATATGCACACAATGACGCTTAAATGGAAAAGTGTTTTATTATATAATTATATATAATTGCCAGGCTGTTGGATCAGATCAAGGGCTCATTTCCCCCCAGTTATTCTTTACCCCCAGCAGGCAGCCAGATGCCATTGGGAAGCACAGAGCACATGCACATTATCCAGGGCAGGGAGGGAGGGAGACTCCCATGATATTGGTGGGACAGTCAGTGTGTTCCCCATGTGCACCCTGGGTGGAGGTCATGGGATGGAGAGAGAAACAAACAACTAGAAAATACAAAAACTAAACACTAACAAATATATTATTTCCACCCCAAACAACTAAATGTTATGCCTCCCATTTATCATATATCACTGTTGCTTTATGGAGTTGCTGGGAAGGGTTTTTTGTCCGCGGGGGCATGTGTGTGTGTTGCTTCCTCTCTTCTTCCTAGATATTTATCTCTTTGGAGAACATGGTTTCCTATGGAAAAGCAGTGTGCATACTGACTAGGCTGATGGAGAAGACCTATTAAAAAGGGGCGGTGGGGGGAGCTCACTTGTGGCTGGAACATTCCTGCAAAGTATCCTTTTATTTGGATATGACTGTACACCAGGACTTATTATTGACTGCTCCATTGCTATTTCATGGAATCATTATCTTATTATTCTTAGTATTATTTGTATCTCTCTCTACTCAGCATAATTCTTTTCTTCTTGCTTGCCTGCTGAAATCTCTCAGACATTTGTATTGTTATATGTAACAAAATAATTAAATTGGGGAGAGGGTTTACTACCCCCCAATACCAATAACAGTAATTCTTTTTTGGGGTTGTGAACATAACAACCCCCCCAAATGTTTTTATGCTCAATATTTATTCATTTGTATTGTCTTGTCTTTCTTCTTGTACTGTATGTTATTGAAATGTGTGTCCTTTCTCAAATAATAATAGCAATAGTAGAAGCAGTAATTAAAAACTTAGTTCTACTGCCACCCCCATTTTCCCAAGTGGCAAAAACCAAGGTATATTTGGTACCTTATGGTGCTGCAAATGAATATTTAAAGTTATTGTTTGCCTGAAACCAAGGCTGCAGTCTTATAGGTATTTCTCATTGAACTTGATGGGAATTAACTGCTGAGCAGACATGTTATTTATTTATTACATTTGTTTTCCCCTCCCCCCCCCAAGTGTCACCTTTTACACTCAAAGTAGCATACACAGTTCTGCCACCCTCGTTTAGTCCCCACAACAACCCTGTGAGGTATGTCAGGCTGGGAGGTAGCAACTGGCCCAAGGTCACTCAGTGAGCTTCATGGCTGAGTTGGGGTTCAAATCCTAGACTCTCCCAGGTTCTAGTTTGACACTCTAACCACTGTACCAAACTGGCTGTTATAGGACTGTGCTGACAATGATTCCTAATTTCAAATTTAATAAATATTGCAAACAGTACAATGTTACATGCTAAGATATAGCTCGTTCAGCCCGGACACTAAGATCCAGCGCCGAGGGCCTTCTGGCAGTTCCCTCATTGCATGAAGTGAGGTTACAGGGAACCAGACAGAGGGCCTTCTCGGTAGTGGCACCCACCCTGTGGAACACCCTCCCTTCAGATGTGAAGGAAATAAGCAGCTATCCTATCTTTAAAAGACATCTGAAGGCAGCCCTGTTCAGGGAAGTTTTTAATATTTAATGCTGTACTGTTTTTAACATTTGACTGGGAGCCTCCCAGAGTGGCTGGGGAAACTCAGCCAGATGGGCGGGGTATAAATAATATATTATTATTATTATTATTATTATTATTATTATTATTATTATTATGCATTTCATGTTCTTAAAGTAGTGAAATTTAAAATTGATAAGAAAATCAAGTTATTGCATGTATTTCTCCCCCCCACCATATTTCCATTTGTTTATTTTTGGGGGGGGGGGAATGACAAGCTCCCAATGTTTTTCCCATGGCTTGAACACCTTCAGAAATTCTACATTTTCAAGCGAGTCACCTCGACCTTCTGGAAAGCAAACTCACACACAGGGCAGGAAAGAAAACAAATGCTTCCTAAGCCATTTTGGCCCTTGGGGGCCACTTCCCTTAAGCTCACTTTAGACAAGAACCACTTTTATAGAATCATTGAAATGCAATGCAGGAATCTTTTGCTCTTTGTGGGGCACAACCCTGATATTAAGAGTCTCATACTCTACCAAGTGAGCTGTCCCTTGGAGGCAATCAATGGAGCAGGTTTATTCGTTCCTGTATGCAATATGCAAGGTTCATTCAAAGTAGCCTTCCTGGACAAAGCTGTGGGAACGCTCTCCCAGTTTTCCTGCCCAAACTCTTAACTGTATCCTCTTTGCTAAAACCAGGGGATTATGTTCTACATTGTATCCAATGCAACAATACCCTGTGTCACAGAGGTTTAGGGCAACTTGTGGTTCCTGAATTGCAGGGAGCTGGACTAGATGATGTGGGGGGCGTTGTCCCTTCCAACTCTGCAGTTCTATGATTCTATTATTCTAACTGTTCCCTTCCCTGTCTTCCTATCAGATGTGGGCAGGAGGTGAGGCAACCCTTTCAGTTTCCTTATCCTCCTTTAAGCAGAGGAAACAGTCTTATACCTGCCTCTGCTTCCTGTTTTCCATGACTCTCTTTTGAGGCTTCTAAGTCACTGCAAGGAACCTGGAAGCATGCAGCTTCTCATCAGCCCCATCCAGGCTGATTACTGGCTGAACTACTTGTGTGCAATAGCCAATCTAACAGCCTGTCCCTCTTCCCCCCGCCACCATGATTGCATTGCAGATAATGGCATTGCATATTACGCAATGTGCAATACATGGTTGGAGGCAGTCATGTTTCTGAATACCTGTTGCTGAAATCCAAAGGAGGGGGAAGTGCGCTTGTTATTGGGGTCCTGCTTGCAGGTTTCCCAAAAGGGGCAACTGCTCAGCCACTCTGAGAACAGCCCAAAAACAGGACCTTTCAAGAGCAGTCTCCCACTCTGTGGTTTCTAGCAAGTGGCATTCAGAAGCATTGCTGCCTCCAACTGTGGGGGCAGAGCACAGTCATCCTGGCTAACAGCCATCAATAGCCCTCTCCTCCTCCATGAATTTGTCCAGAGCAACTTCTTTGGTTATAGGAATGAAAGTACTTAAGAGGCAAGCTGAGGCCATTATCTTACAATTGCCTAGTTCAGCAAAATAATCTTCTGTCAGATTTTAACCCTTGCTGGGTATAGGACCCCAAGAATCGGAAGTAACTCAGAACACATCCTGCAAACTGACCTGCCCCCAAACTGCAACATTATGTTTAGGATTGCCTCATTAACTCAGCAACTCCCCGACCAGGCCAGCTCTCTATTGAGAGTGCTAGAATTCCTGAGGCAGAGTTTGCCCAGCATCAGTCACCAAGGTAGCTGCATTCTTGGCATGACTTTATATACTCGAGTTTTTATTTCATAATCCCAATGCACCAAAGTCTTCTTTGATTTCGAAGTGACATTCTGTTAACGAGTTTATTTTGTGTATGTGTGTTACAAAAACATACTGTATAGGAAGTCTGGCCACACAGAGAATCAAATCCTATTCAGGTAATGTGCAAGCCCCACTTCTAATGTCCTTGCATGCACTTGCTGCACTCCTTACATTTTGAAAACATAAAAGGAGCCTGTTGGCTCAGGCCAAAGGGTCCCATCTATTCCAGCATCCTGTTCTCACAGTGGCCAGCCAGGTGCCCATTTGGGGAGACCTGCAAGCAGCACCTGAGCAAAAGAGCCCTCTCTCTCTTCCTGTGGTTTCCAGCAACTGGCATCCAGAAGCATTGGTGCCTCCAACTATTGAGGCTAGAGCATAGCCATCATGGCTAGTAGCCATGGATAGCATCATCCTCTGTGAATTTATCTAATCCTCTTTTAAAACCATCTGGATTGCTGGCCATTGCTGCCTCCTGTGGGAGCGAGTTCCATATTTTACCGGTAACTATGTGCTGTGTGAAGAAGTCCTTTCATTTATCTGTTCTGAATCTCCTAACATTCAGCTTCAAGCAATGTTCACAAGTTCTGGTGTTATGAGAGGGGTAGAAAAACTTTTCTTCATGAGACGCATCACTCTATAAACTCCTATCATGTCGCCTCTTACTCGCCTTTAGTCCAAAATGCTGCAATCTTTCTTCCTTTGTATGCGAAGACAGACTCTGACAGATTGAGCAGACAAGACCAAGAGTGTGTCCAATGATCAAGATGGTGGTTGCTGCACATGCTGTAGAGGGAACTGAAGGGCACATTGGGCTCGTCAGCCTGGCAAGGTAGCCTATCTAGGAGAAGGAAATCTCTGATCCTAAACCTCCACTACCTTGTGGCTACACTCATTCATGATAATGACTTTAGGAATAAACCTTTAGGAAATATCCATACATACTGCCTTGCGGGATATCTTCAGGAGGAAAAAAGCTAAGGAGTAAGCCCTAAACAAATCCAGAGTGGAGTCCCTAAGACTGTTGGATGGAGTCTTGTACATCTCTTTCTGACAACTCCTGCAGCCAAGCTGGTGCCAAGTGTGTTACTTTCATTTCCTTTGGACCACATCAGTGAGGCTGAGAGGAGGGTCTTGTCATCTGGACAGCCCAGGACCACAGGCGTAGCCAGGATTTTTATTGGGGGGGCAGGACTTTTGTTAGGGGGGTAGAACCAACGTGATTGATCAGTTAAGTATTTCTATTGTTTTACTTGATTGGGTATGATGACAGCTGCCCCCTTTGCCCCACCCCCTGGCTACATCCATGCCCAGGACCTACAAACACACTGCCCAGGCTTACACCCCAGAGAGGTTACTTTGGTGCTGCTAACTCAGCAATAACAATGTGGGCGGCTGCAGTTATAAGTTATCTGCAGCCACAGCAGGTGCTGTGATTCTCCAGTGGTTTGACTTCACCCCTGGAGGTGCACTCCACTGTCTCTTGAGGTAACAAGTTACCACCACCCTATTGACTTTCTATCTCCGTTTGTTTGTTTGTTTGTTTGTTTGTTTGTTTGTTTGTTTGTTTGCCTTGTTTAGCTTGGAAATTTGGGTTATGATAAAATGGGGAGAGGAGTTTGACAGCCCAGATGTGCTCACTCTGTTGCCAAGCCTACAAAACTCATGTGTTTGTCTAACTGCTTACCTCAGGCACCCAGTTGTCTCCCCAACATTCCCATTAACCCCCTCAAGTCATTTACCACAGGCATTAGTTCCCTTCTTTTTCTAACTCACCAGTCCTCATTCTTCCCCCACCTCTGCCTTTAGAACCTTGGGAAATAGCCAAGGAAAACAGTATGATGACAGACTAGTGCAAATATAGTATAGAGATAAGCAGCAGCTTGTGCCAATAGATTGCATGAGCCGGGAATGCAGGAGACCCAATTCACTTACAGTGTATTGGTCCCAGGAAATCTTGACATTCCTGAATGTATTTATATTTATTCCCATTTATGTATGTTCAACCTCATATACAGCTTAAACAAAATTGCCATGGCCTCTATTTGTTGTACTCCACTTCCCTCTGCCCTCCACATTTCCCCCTGCCTCTGCACCCATTCACCAACTGGGGATAATGCATAATGCACCAGATTAAAATTTATATCATAATAACTTTGTGTTTGAACCATTCTCTTACATCCTATTCTCTGCTTGTGCCCTTTGGGTCACAACTGAAAACATAGGCATTTCTAGCAGCAAAACTTCCCAGTTCTGCTCCACCCTCCCCAGCTCTTGATGAACAAAGAAGGAACTCCCATGAGGCCAGCTCTGCTGGGTGGGGAGCTCCTCTTTCTGCACAGCCCCCTGTGATATCAAGCATTTATTTGGGTGGGTTCCAAAGGAGCCAGTCGGCTAGGTCCTACCAAGTTACCTACAAACTGCAAAATAAAAAACTGGGCTTCTTTTTACCGGGAATGCTGTTGGTCTGCTGAGGCCCCCTTTGAGTGACATCTCTGAAGCAAGCAATACAGATTAAATAACGCTGCCTGGGAACCTAAACAATTGGCCTTTAAAGGCATAGGTCTTTGAAAATAGATTAATTTATATTTCATTGGGGCCCCTCCAGAGATGACTGGACGACACCAATTCACCTTTAACCATAAAAAGTTTGATAGCTTAATTCTAGAACTTGTAAGCTTTGGAAATGCTTTTTCATGTTGCAGCTGAAGCTTAACAAACAAACAAACAAACAAACAAACACTTGAGAACAGGAGTGGGGAGAGTAGAACCTCCCTTGGCTCCTGCTCCTTGAACAGGCAGGAATTAATTTTCTCCTGTTGGGGAAAGAAGCATCACCTGATGTCCTTCTGGCTGGCATTCAACTACTAAAAGGCACAGTAGCTGGGTTGGAAAAGAAAGGGACAGGGGTGAAACTGAGCTTTATTACACCTGGGTCAAAGACCCAGTTTGGCACCACCCCCACCCCCACTGCATTTGCATACACACACAGGCTTGGGAGCCTCAATGGCACCTCTGGAAGTTTTACCTGGGGCAAAAAACCAGCTAGCCCCCTCCCCAAGTAACAATGGCACTGGAACGCAAGAACAACCCTAAGGCAATGTTACAACCAATGTTCACATGGACCCTTCATTCCATTCCTACCCCACCTTCGCTCCAAGGAATTCAGGAAGGCATGCAATGGTTCTCTGCCCTGCCAAATTATCCTCACACCAACCCCTGTGATGTAGGTTGGGCAGAATAAGATAATGTCTGTCCCAAGATCACCCAATGAGCTTTGTGTCTTGGCAGGGATTAGGATCTTCTCTATGTATTTCAAACACTCTATTGATACTACCTAAGTCCTTTATGTTATTTTTAAGTATGTTTATTTTCTGTTTCCAGGTTTAGGTCAATCATTAGGGAAACCTTTCTAACAATAAGAACAGGCTAGCTGTAGCACAAATGTGGTAGAAGATTGCACTGAGATTCAGCACAGCTATTGAACCACTCTGGATTTTAAGGTCCAAAGACAATAAAATAAAAATAAAAGTAGACTTTGTCCCAAAGTGGTTAGATTTGCAGTGACTTGATATTGCTGTCACTAACTGTTACCTACAGACACACATCATCATTTCCTGCTTCTTACAATCCGAAAATTTGTTCATTTCAACGGAGACTTCAGCTTCTATTTTTAGAACAGTTAAAAATAACTTGGGAGTGACCAGCTACTTTCAGCCACAGGCAGAAAGACTTTTGGAGAACTTTTTTTTTTAAATGAAGTCCAAACCTCAAGCATCTGCAAATCTCGACAGTTATTTCCATGTTCATTCAGCCAAGCTAAAGTTACTGATTAAGATGCCATCCTGCCAGTGGCTCAGCACCAATTAGTTCCAATTGCATAATGGAACTAACTGGCAGATTTCAATCATTTCTATTATGAAATTTTTGGTAAATGGATTACTGCTACCACTAATTTTCTTTAGTCAAGAAAGAGGATTGGAAATAATCCAGGGTGAACTAAAGGGAGGGGTAGCAAGTTTCGCCTTTTATTATGATCTATAATTTCTAATAAACCTTCAATGGTGCAGAGTGCTTTTGTCATCTTTATTTCATTCCCCTTCAAAACACAGTGGTACCTCGGGTTAAGTACTTAATTCATTCTGGAGGTCTGTACTTAACCTGAAACTGTTCTTAACCTGAAGCACCACTTTAGCTAATGGGGCTTTCTGCGGCTGCCGCACCGCCACTGTGTGATTTCTGTTCTCATCCTGAAGCAAAGTTCTTAACCTGAGGTGCTATTTCTGGGTTAGCAGAGTCTGTAACCTGAAGCATTGGTAACCTGAGGTACCACTGTAGACCCAAGAGTGCAGGGTGAAGGGAAGAAGTGGTAAAGCAGAGCAGTCCTATAGGTGTAAGCCTGGAGTATGTTTCAAGCCAGTCAAGCGCCCTGTTCCCAATGTATTTGTTCCCATTTTACAGGCAATTTACCCAAGTCTGCCCGCTTTAGATGGGAGACATCTAAAGAAACTAGTGTGGCTGCATAAGTCATAAGACGCTTACAGATGAGCTGAGATTTAAGAAGGGCATGTATAAGAAATGGAAGAAAGGGGAAATCAGTAAGGAAGAATATATGCGAGTTGCCAACAGTTGCAGGGCCAAAGCTCATAAGGAGCTCAGGCTTACAGAGGCAGTTAAAAATAACAATAAAGGTTTCTTTGGCTACATTCAAAGCAAGAGGAAGAACAAGCAAGTAGTACCGTATATCCTCTGTGTGGAGAAGATGGAGAAATGCTATCGGGTGGCAACAGGGCTTTTTTTCAGCTGGAAATTGCTGGAATTCAGTTCTGGCAACTGAGGTGTTCATGGTGAGTTCCGGCACCTCTTTTTCTAGAAAAATAGCACTGCATGACAGAAAGAAGGCAGAACTACTCCACACCTATTTTACCCCAACAACAACACTTTATTACTGTTGCAGATGAGCAGAATACTTCACCCCTGTCTTCACCCAAAAGGAAAGCACTGTGCAACCTGGTCATAACAATGCCAGGAGGGAGCTGCAGCCCAAGATAGGAAAAGAGATGGTAAGGAAACACCTAGCAACTTTAAATGAACAGCCATAGTTAGTGAACCTGATGAAGCTGGCAAAATACTTTGTACGAAGGTATGAAATGAAAAAGTGTCACACTGGTATATGCAGCTCAAACAGGCTCCTTTGGGATTCTTGGCAGATGTCTGCTTTTCTGAGTGCTGCAGGGCAGGGCATTGTCCTTTTACCACATTATCATTCATTCTTGATTATGCCATAATCTAGAACAAACAGAAGGGTGCTGGAACTGAATGAGAGTCAACAAACAGAGGATAATCGGCTGTGATTACTGTACTCTACTCTGTTGATGTTCCCTGACCGCAGCCAAACAGAGGAAGGGGAAGAGGGGGTGGAATACAAAGCACCCAAAGGTACACTTTTCCCTCTAAGTGCTTGCTTGCAGTGAGAAGGAAAAAGTGTTAGTGTGATGAAAAATAGCTATAAACGGAGAATTCCTGGATGCCAAGATCCAAGTTTGGGGCAAATACAGTGGTACCTCTGGTTGCAGACAGAATCCATTCTGGAGGTCCAATCGGATCCCGAGGTTTCCGCAACCTGAGGACCGCTTCTGCGCATGCAAGCGTGGCGAAACCTGGCAAAATACTTTGAGGTTTGTCGCACGCGCATCCCAAAGTTTACGTGACCAATTTATATAACCAGAAAAGTTACACAGAAAGTAAACTTGGCTTAGCCACAAGGTGGTGAAAGTTCCTAAATTATTGGTATAGGAACACAATTAGGCCTGTGTGAGCCATGTGGTACTCTTCACTGAGTTCATCTGGTAGACTGGGGAGCGAACAAAGGCTTGATTACCTAGCTGAGCTCCTTCCTCTCAAGGTGAACTAAGCCTGACAGGACAGCTTACTCTATGGTTTTAACCCGTCATGCATCAATTAGCCATAAGCACATTCCTTATAGAAGTCTAGTTATCCCACAAAAAGCAGGTTCAGACACTTGAAACATCTTCCACACAGGACTCAGTGATGCCAAATCTGCCTTTCTCCCATCCATTCAGAAGTGACCTCTTTGCTGGTTGTCGTGTATCTACATTTGCTTGTGGGCGTGATCATGGAAAGTTTGGGCACTGAGGTAAAAGCATGGAAGCAATGAAGGTGGTTCTTTTGCCAGAAAATGCAATGCCCAAACTCACCTTGTGCAGGCGTGACCAATCTGCAGACGAAAAGGGTGTGTTTGGTGGCATTTAAATGAGTGTGTTAATGTTCCGACCCAGTTAAGTAGTGTCTGCTTCTGTGGTATAATTATGTGCAAAGCAGAAAGGAAATGCAAAACCAGCGCAAAGACTGCTCCACGTGATCTAGTGAAAGGGAAGCTCTTTCCGGTATTTCTCCTGCATGCAACACTGCTGCTTTCTCTTAACATGGGCTGAGGATTCCCTGGTGCATGTGATTTACACCTTGTTTTCAGAATGTGCAAATTCCTCACACAGAAAATGATATCAACAGCCCTGGATGATAACATGGGAGGGAGGGGCTTCCTTTTGTTTTGATGTATGGAGTGATTTGAAGTGACAAGATAGGCACTCTGACTGGTTCAAGCAGACCAAGTGGCAACCCTCTTTCTGAATGACACTGCATAAGATGGCAGGTGAAGCTTTTTGGGATGAGGGAATTCTCCCTTTACAAAAGAAAGGAAGATATTGGGAACGTGCTTTATTAGAAAAGCTGAAAAACAAACTACGCGTTTCCAGGGGACAATGTAAAAAGAATAGATTTGCAGAGATCTGGTTTGATCCTACAATGTATGTCAATATGGAATAAATGCAATCTGTTTCCTCCCTCTGCTTATCAATGGATTTGATTCAGTAATTTAGTATATTACTCCGTTTTAAGATTCATCACACCCATGACAGTAAAGGCTTTTATTTTATTCCCAGCCTTCTACTTTCTGTGTTTTTTGTTAACTCTTTAAGATGTTTTACTTGCTTTTACACAGACACACACATTAAATACAGTGGTACCTCGGGTTACATACGCTTCAGGTTACAGACACTTCAGGTTACAGACTCCGCTAACCCAGAAATATTACCTCGGGTTAAGAACTTTGCTTCAGGATGAGAACAGAAATGGTGCTCTGGCAGCGCAGCAGCAGCAGGAGGCCCCGTTAGCTAAAGTGGTGCTTCGGGTTAAGAACAGTTTCAGGTTAAGAACAGATCTCTGGAACAAATTAAGTACTTAACCTGAGGTACCACTGTATGCATATTAAAAACTAGTGTGTTGTAAAATGGGAATTGCTTTCCCAGACATGCCAGTTTTCTGTGCAGAGGAAATTTCTGTTTGTAGGTACATTGTGTTCTGTTTGTAGGTCATGTGAGTCACCACCTTCAATCTGTGAAGTGGGACATTCCAGAGATGGGCTTGACTCCTTATATGGTGTTGGCTGACTCCTTATATGGTGTTGGCTGACCCACTTTGATGGGTGCTGTCTGCAGGGCTGACCACCCTTAAGATGGATTAAGGCCAGTCACCTCAGGAGGCAGAATCCCATGGGCGCCCTGTGACCGCCCCTCCCACCTCTGCCATAGATGCGAGGAGAAGGGGCGATGGGTTCTAAGTTCCAGTGAGGTCTTGCAGGGCTCTCGCGACATCTCACCAGAAGCCACAGCCACTTCTCCTCACTTCCCCAGTGTCACTGTGGGTGTCCCACCACCTTACCACCAAGGAAGTAAGGAGAAGTGGCTGCAGCTTCTGGCAATATTTTGTGGGGCTCTTGTGAGATCTCGCTGGAAGCTGCCACTTTCCCTCACATTTGTGAAGGAGACTTGGATGGAAGGCCAGGCACTGGGGTTGCCCACACAACACTTCCATGGCAGGGGGGTTGAGCACACATCCCACTGCCGCTGTTGGAGAAATGAGAAGTGGCGGCAATGGCAGCTTCCAGGTTCTAGTGAGAGCTCATGTTAAGATCTCACCAGACCCCAGAAACTACCACTGCAGCAACATGACCATGGTACACAAGGCTTCAGTGAGGCAGGACACATTCCCAGTTCATGTTAGGGGCCAGAACAGGCGCTGCCAGCCATGGCTGTCAGTCATAGTGGGTGTGCTATAGTGACTGTGAGCATGAGCTCAGTGCCTGGGAGTTCCTGCTTCAGGCTGCCCCCTGCTCTGTGCTTGCTAGGCAGCTTCGCATACTCTCCCTCTGTCTCTCACTGCCTCAGCTCTCACACGTGTGATAGGAAGGAAACAACACTGGCCTAAGTTAGAAGGGTGTTGTAAGGATTGCAAAGATGATACACATGATATAGGGTTGCCATACATCCCTTAAAATACACGACAGTCCCATTTGGGAGGCACAGAGTTTCCTGTCCCATTTGGCCCCCAATTTGTCCTGTTTTTGAAGTCATAAAAATGCTGCTTTGGGGGGGGACCCCCCCAACCAATTCTAACAATTGCAGGTGCCATCATAAAATAGGAATTTAGTTCTGTGTGTGAGACGTGGGTGGGTGAGCATCTTTCAAAAACAATTAATCAGCAGGATTACTACTACTACTACTACTACTACTACTACTACTACTACTGTTAAATATTCGGAAAAGGCAGAAGCCCAAGGCAGTATAAGTTCCTCAACTAAGTTTGTTCAACATTTGTCAGTGACAACAGCTCACTCATAGGAACACAATAACCAAACTGACTGGACAACACAATAATGAACCCGAGCAAAGAATTGACCGTTGACAGTTGACAGTTGAAAGTGCATGCGCTTACTTGCCATTATAATGTTCGTCTACCAACATTTCTACGATTGGTTAGAACGCGTCTTCTAACATAAAATGTGTTAAACCCAATATATAACACTCCTCACCCCAACTTCCTAACAAAAGGAACAAAATAGTCATCAAGGTGTGCTGGCCTTTTCCGCTCCTGCTGTGACTGTTGCGGTTCCTGTGCCAGAGTGGGTGACCCAGGAGGTTCCTCCGGTACCCGCGGTCTGAGTGGGGTGGTCAGAGAGGCCGTCTCCGAGCCACTGAGGATTCTGGCCTGAAGTCCCCCTGCTGGGGTAACTCAGTCACCGGCAACCCGTCTGGTTCCCACCCTGGCCTGGGCACAGAAACTCCCGAAGTACCCATTTCTCTGTCCTCTGGTTCCACTTGAAGTTCCGTGTTTGGAGGTGCTCTGGCTCTGATCTGGTGGAGGTGTCTCTTCCAAACCAGTACCCCTCCAACCCTACCTTGTAGGAAACTGGATCTGTACAGCGGGCAATGATACCAGGGAGCCAATCCTGTCCGAACCCATAGTTTTGGATGTACACAGTGTCCCCCAGGGAGAACCCTCTTGGAGCCCCCCGCACCACAGTGGATGGCCATTGCTCAAGAGCCCGGTCGGGGTGCATACAACAAGAAGGGTAGTGGGCCTCCATCTTGAGATGTACCCTAAGCTTATCGGACCACAGGGAAGGAAGTTGAAGTACCCTGGCTGGAGAGGTGGACTGTAACTCCTCCTCTATGTAGGCCTCGTGGACACATTGCTTGGGTCATGCTCCAGAGATCTTAGAGCGGCAGACTCGACCAATGTGCCCAGTCTTCCCACAGTGGCAACATGTGGGATCCCCAAACCTGCATGTCCAATGCTCGTGGTTTTCTCTGCAGTTGGAGCAGGTCCCTCAAGGTGCGTCAGATGACCGCTGGTTCAACGATGCGCTTGTAGCTTGGGAGCGGTGGTGTCGGTCGGATTGGTCCGAAGCTCAGTAGACAGCCTCATTGTGGGAATCTACAGAAGATAACCGGTCTCGCTGGATGCGGCGAGCTCTTCTTTTGGTACGGGGGCTGTGGGCCGCCTCTCAAAGGCCATGGCCATATTCATTCTTCCATCATCGTGATGTCGTCTTTTGCCAGCAGCTTGCGGCAGAGACAGCTGTCTCACATGCCACTGATGAACCTTTCAACAAATCGTTCCTTGATGTCAGCAAATTGGCAATACATCGCAATCGCCCAGAGCGCTGTGATGTATTCACTCGCTGACTCTTGCACTTGTTGCTCTCTGTGCGCAAAGTCATAGTGGCAGTGGTTCTTAGTTGGCTGAGGCACGAGGTGCCTTGTCATAGCCTGTGTCAGCTCATGGAAAGTGCATGCCTCCATGTCCCTGGGTGCCATCAGACCTTCCAGTAGAGTGATGGCGGAACTTCTCAGCACCATCAGTAGCACATCTGCCTTGTCTGCCTCCCTAGTGAAGCCTTGTGGTCAAACATAGCTCCTTATTCGGTGGAGCCACTGCGGCCATTCTGCAGAATGGCTCATATTGAAGTCTGGTGGCGGCCAACTATGACTGGTAGCGATCCTCGGACCTGGGGCAGTCGTTTGTGCAATTGTGGGTGGTTGCGAAGACGCGGCAGGCCCGGTCTCGTTTCCGGGACTATTTGCTGAGTCCAGCGTGGTGGTGAGGTTGCACTTACTGCGAGGCGGCAGGCGGCGGTGCTGCGGTGCGGTTTTGGGCCTCTGGCAGCCAGTGGGAGCTCATCAATCCCACCTTCATTGCCAATGTTAAATATTCGGAAAAAGTCAGAAGCCCAAGGCAGTATAAGTTCCTCAACTAAGTTTATTCAACATTTGTCAGTGACAACAGCTCACTCATAGAAACACAAGAACTAAACTGACTGGACAACACAATACTAAAGCCGAGTATTAACTGACCGTTGTTGACAGTTGAAAGAGCATGCGCTTACTTGCCATTAGAATGTTCGTCTACCAACGCTTATACGATTGGTTAGAACATGCCTTGTAACATAAAATGTGTTAAACCCAATACATAACAATTATTATTATGGAAGCTTTTAAATAATTTTTCTCAAAATATTTTCTTGGTTTACAAAAATACGTGCATTGTCTCTTCAGGTTGTAAACCCTTTTCTACAGATCAGTTACATTTGATGTGAGTACAGCGTAAGGTCGGGGAAGAAGAGTGGGGAGAGGAAGGGTGGTGTGGTGAAACTTATATTATTTTATATTGTGTACGCTTGTCCATGTCAACTGGGTAGGTTCTCTTTCTATTCACTTATTACATTTCCTTGGTAGTGAGAGGTATGGGGGGGCAGGGCCTAGTTGGTTGTCTTTAGTTGGCTACTGTGGGGTTTGTTTGCATTTGTGAGGGGGGTGGAATTGTTGGATCAGGTCAGCCATATTGATTCATATGCTGTTGGGGGATTCTTATCTTATTGGGTAAGCAACAGAGGAGAGCCATACTGGGGTGAAGGCGTCCTCTTCTATTTGTCCCTGTGTCAGTTTCAGTTTAATGGTTAGCTTTTCTAGTCAGGAGTTGGCAGGATTAACAAAGGACACCTAATCAGGGGTCAATTGTATTCACACACACCAGAGCTGCTGCTTCTGGGACAAAACACTAATGATAAAAAGGTGGTGGATCAAAAAATAATAATACCCCCCCTTCCCCAGAATGCCTGGCCACAGTGCTAAATGGACTCCTTGCTGAACTTCTTCCCTTTCTCAAGGCTGCTGCTCCACTATTGGCTGGCCTGGAGTGTCAATCAGCCAGCATTAAAGGACAGGGCGGGCTCAACTTCTGGTGGAGCTGAGGGGGCTCTTTTTTATCCTGGAGGATTCACCACAGAAAGTTGTATTTACTACTAAGGAGGCTCTTGACTCTCCGGTTCAGTCTTCTTCAGACCTCTGGGGTCTGTGGGGCAATGCAGAAGCCTTGTTGCCTGTTGCTCCAGGGAAAGTGGGTGGTGTCAGGGTTCAGGAGGGAGTCACCTTGTGAGGGCAACAGGCCCTTTGAGGCAGGATATAAAGTCTCAATAAACACACAATCCTGGAACCTGTAATATAATAGTGTGGGAACTAAGCTCCTCAAACGAGCCTGTCTGTTTGCTGTACCTGCTCCCTGTGGGTCCCAGATAAGCCCCTCTGGGGAATCTGGGAGGAGCTTGAGCCCCCTTGAAGTTGGGAGTGAAAAGCTACTGGTTCAGTTGCTGTAGTTCTATCCAAAATACAGCTATGGGTGAGGGAACTTGACCCTAGCAGGTTCTGACTTACTTGCGGATATCTCAAGCCTTTCCTTGGGCCTTGTGACTTGTGTTCTTCCTCTGCGCTTGCTTCCTCCATATCCCTTCCATTTGGGTGTCTTGTATTTTTTAGTTTCCAAACCTGAGGACAGGATTTGTCTCGCCTTTTTAAAAAATCAGTGTCAACTCAGCTGCTTTAGGAGACAACATCTGTCTGAAAAGCCGGAAAATAAGTTCGTTTTTTAAAAAAACTTATTATTGTTACTATTATTACTACTGTACATTTAAAAGAATACTGTATATACCACCTTTGAAGTGCATGGAACTAAATTTGTTCTAACCACTATGACACGCTGACCCTCCTAGAATCTTGGCATGGTGCATTTCACATCACCAAGGGCTGTTGTCCAGCAACAGAGCCTGCAACCGTTTATAGACTTTTGAAATTGCCCACCCTGTTGCTCAAGACCACCCCCCAAAACATCATACATACATCACAGAAAGAGGCGGGTCTACAGCAGAAATACATCACAGGAGGTGGTTTACAGCAGAAATCCTGTTTGCCAAGATATCTGTTAACAGACACTGATTTGCTTTACCTGGACGCCTGGCCACACTTTTGTGATGGTAAATACTTTTAGTTCCTGAATCCAGGTCACAGGCTAACCCGATTCATACACAGATATGCCCTTAAGACAGGTAAGAAAAAGACAATGGAGAAGTTTCCCCATTTCTTTCCTCCTTGCAAATAAATATTTGAGGTCAATTTGGGAGAGTCAAAATAGTTTGGGAGAGTCAAAATGACTTCAGGATTGTTCTCCTGTACTATTTCAGACGTGTGGTTTATATACTTATAAATGTTTTTGCCTTGTACATTTATGAACGTTTATTTTATATTTGGGACCATCAAATTCTTATAACACTTGAATTAGAATACGGCATCTGAAAGCCCCCCCCCCCCAAAAGAGGTAAAGGAGCTGACAGTTAAGTCCAGTTGCGAACGACTCTGGGGTTGCGGCACTCATCTTGCTTTACTGGCTGAGGGAGCCAACGTTTGTCCGCAGACAGTTTTTCCAGGTCATGGGGCCAGCATGAGTAAACCGCTTCTGGCGAAAGCAGAGCAGCACACGGAAATGCCTTTTACATTCCCGCTGGAGCGGTACCTATTTATCTACTTGTGCTTTGGCGTGCTTTCGAATTGCTAGGTTGGCAGGAGCTGAGACCGAGCAACGGGAGCTCACCCCGTCGCAGGGATTCAAACCGCAGGTCTTCCGATCGGCAAGCCCTAGGCTCTGTGGTTTAGACCACAGCACCACACACCAGCTGAAAAAAACCCCTATATAATGGTTTAAAGACTCTCTCAAGGCAAATCTAAAAAAATGTAGTATAAACACTGACAGTTGGGAAACACTGGCAAGTGAAATCAAAAACAAGACACTGTCTACTTGCAGACTTTTTTTAAAAAAATTGTTTAATCGTTTTTCAATACATACATCAACCCCAAGAGACACATACAACAAAAACTATAAACAATAATAACACAATTTGACAATTCAGATTTGAATACACTGATATATCAACAACTACACCTTTTTTAACAGTATTTTCCCGCCTCTCTCTCCTCCCCCTACTTCCCACCACTATCCACCTTATCGCTTAAATACTTGTTCGAGATTTCTTCATATTCATCCATTCTTATTTTGCGTCGACATGCAATTGGTTCGTATGTAGCTAATCTGTCCATATTATCAATCCATGTGCTCAATGGAATATTTTTGCGGCTCTTCCAATTCATCAAAACAAGTTTTTTTTCCTTCTAATATAGCAGAGTACATCCATATATCTATATATTGACCCCTTGAAATCTCCCACGTTTCTGGAATATAATTTAGAATTAAATTCAGTTCCCCTAAATAACAATTTCTTTTTATTACTCTTGCTATAAATATCCTTGCCTTGCACCAAAATGATCTTATCATCAGGCAGTTAATCAACATCTGTACTAAGTTCGCATTTTTACTCCCACATCTCCAACAGTTGTCTGCACTTGTTATTTTCTTCTGGTATAGTTTTGCTGGAGTCCAGTGGACTCTGAATATTATTTTCTGTTGAATAAGTCTTAGTCTTAGATCCATAGAGGCTATTTCTGTTGATTTTATACTTGACTCCCATATATCATTTGTTATGTGTACCCCTAACTCTTCACTCCATTTTTGTCTGTCATATTCTAAATCTTTTTACAGAGTTTTACAGGGTTTTACAGAGTGCAAGTGTAGAGTTTTTTGCTTTTGTTGCAGAGATTAAATTTTGTAGCAGCATGGGTGTTTCCGATGCTGCTATAGCGTCAGGGCCAACAGCCTTTCCAACATATGTTTCAATTGGATGTATTGCCATTGTGTTTCACTGGTTAATCTGTACTTTACTTGCAAAGTCTTATATTCCACAAATTTATAATTTTTCATAAATTAATTAATTGATTCAATGTCAAAATACCTTTTTTCATCCAATTTTGCCAAATTATTACTTGATTTCCAATTTTTAATTTTGGGTTGGCCCGTATTAATTTCTCATGCTGATAGGGGTCATCCTTATTATTTTTATTTATAGTTACAGGTAGGTAGTCGCGTTGGTCGGCCGTAGTAAAAAAAAAATCCTTCCAGTAGCACCTTAGAGACCAACTAAATTTGTTATTAGTATGAGCTTTCATGTGCATGCACACTTCTTCAGATACTTCTTCAGATTTTTATTTATATTCATCCAAATTTTTATAGGTGCTTTAATAGTCTCCAGGATAATAGGATATTTCATAAAATTGGAGCCGAGTTTAGTCCACCCTACATGAGGTTCAAAGAAAAGATATTCGAGAGTAGCAGACTTTCTAATAAACAAACCAACAAGCAGAAATACAGCACACAATGAAAAGGAGGCAAGGAGGGCGAAGGAAAAGGAAACTCTAAAACCAGGCCCCAATGTCTAGAAGTGCTGTTCCTATCTCTTCCATGGCGGTAGAACCTTAACTAACTCTTAGCCTTTCCTTTGCAGAGATGCTGGGACTGAACACTGATAATAAGAACTCAGTGTGTTTTAAATGCAGCTGGAGCACCGGTTCCTACATTGTTCATCAACAATTGCTCTTCACAGAGTAAGTTGGTGTCAACCCACATGTTCTGAATTCTGCAGAAAAGGCACCTGGGCATTCTGCTCCCCAGTCCTGCCCTGTGGGCACCTCCTACCTTCCTCTTTTGTTTCAGGTGGCTTTCTTCCTGCGGAGCAGCTCTTTAAGGCTATGTACTTTATAGCCAGTGACCTTGCTGTTCAGAGCACCTTTAGCCCCTTGGACATCTCCCACTTGCTGCAAGAGTTCATCAAGCAGTTCAGTGGCACAGCAGTGGAGGTAAAGTGCTGTAAGTGTAGGAGATAAGAATCCCCACCTTGGAGTATGGGAGTCCACATAAAGCCAATGGATGGCCGTGACACAAGTGAGCCTGTCTGTTTGCTTGCCAGTTCCTGCTCCCTGTGGGTCCCAGATAAGCCCCTCTGGGGAATCGGGGGGGGGGGGGCTTGAGCCCCACAGTCCCCTTGAAGTTGGGGGTGAAGAGCTACTGCTTCAGTTGCTGCAGTTCTGTCCAAACATAGCTTTGGGTGAGGGAAGGTCGGCAAGGCCTTGTGACTTGTGTTCTTCCTCTGCCTTGTTCCTCCACATCCCTTCCATTTGGGTGTCTTGTATTTTTTTTATTTTCCAAACCTGAGGACAGGACTTGTCTCACCTTTTTTAAAACCAGTGTCAGCTGCTTTAGGAGACAACATCTGTCTGAAAAGCCAGAAAATATATATTTTTTAAAGCAGCTTATTATTGCTGCTACTATTACTACCATACATTTAAAAGAATATATACCACCTTTGAAGTGCATGGAATTAAATTTGTTCTAACCACTATGCCACGCTGACTCTCCTAGAATCTTGGCATGGTGCATTCCACGTCACCAAGGGCTGTTGCTCAGCAGCAGAGCCTGCGACTGTTTGAACTGAGGTTCTTGCATCCTCAGCGTATAGACCTTTGCAGAGGTTTGCTTTAGTGACCCTCGCTTCCTTGGATTAGAATATGGCATCTGAAAGACTCCTGGAGGTAAGGAAACGTTGGCATTTCAAGTAGACTCAACTAGAATATTGAATAGTGGTATCACCAAGTTTGGCAAAGAGCTATCAGAGGTCAAAGAAAGTGTTGAGCTTTGGGCAAGTTTATGAAAGGGAAGAACGAATGCTGTAAAGGAAATCTTGGTCTTTACATTGCAGTTGGTTGAATATTATTTTAAACATAACATTCTTTATGCTGTATATATATGTGAATCCAGGAGAGGGTTAACTTAAATTTCTAAATAATGAATATTAACTTAAGTTTACTATAGTTAGAAAGGGAAAGAGAAAAACAGAGGAAGAAAAGATTGCATGAGCAGCTGGCCCAGTAGAGGGGTAGGAAGTGCTGGGTGGAGCTGGTCTTTCTGCAGTGCTGATGCAGGGAGCCCTTCTGCCCACTTCTCTTTTGGAGTCAGTCTCATGGGAAGGCTTCTCCCAAGTGCAGACAAGGGGGAGACAGGAGGCCTGGCGGAGCTCTACCATACACTAAGACAGGCCAGCTCCATCAGGCCTCCTCTCCCCCAATTGTCATCTGGTGGCAGCCATTTCATCAGGCTACCTCTGCACTTCTAAACATTGGGGCCTGGTTTTTGAGTTTGCTTTTCCTTCACTCTCCTTACCCATTTTCATTGTGTGCTGTATTTCTGTTTGTTGGTTTGTTTTATTAGAATGTAAGTCTGCAATTAGGGAGTGTCTTTGTTTTTGATTTCACAAAGCCTCTTTGGGAGCTTTGGGTAGAAATGCTATGAATGAATGGATCGGGTCTCTGAGGAGACCTTCAGTTTGTTTCCAAACAGATCTACCTCATCTGTGCTTCCCAGATTAATACTGTAATAATAAATTTTACGGTCTTATATATATAATAAATGTTCATAAATGTACCAAGCAAACCACATGTCTGGAGCAGCACAGGAATACAGTCCTGAAACCATTTTGACTCCCAAGCTGACCAAATGTTTCTCTGCAAGGAGGGAGGAGGTGGAAAAAACACCTTCCTTGTTACAGGAATTTAGTAATCTCAATTTCAAAGGGTGACAGACTACCAGGAAAGGCAATCAGATAAGGCATTATCAGATAACCTGGCAGACAGGAAAAACAACAACATTCAAATTTCTGTTGTAGACCACCTTTTCTGTGATGTAGGTATGATGTTTGTGGGGAGTGGTCACACAAACAGAAATGTGCTTTGAGATGCTCCTATGTCCCCATTTTGCAAAGAGGTTCTCCACTCCACCCTGCCCCATGTCCATATTAGCATATTAGATATCACAAGATACCTGCTTTCAAAAACGTGAAGCTTAGGCTTAATAGAACACAAAATGGATATCTTAGGAGAAATGCACTCTGAAATGTGGGTGAATTTTCATTAGCACTTAAAAGAAAAAAGAAATTCCCAAATTAAAGTGGAAATGTGGAGAACCGGAAAAATGTGGAACTGATAGAAAGTGAGAGTGAGAGATTCATCCATCCCTCCCTGGGGGCCTGATCCATTCCCCACTCTCCGATCTTCCTGTTTCTTTCCTGTCTTTTCTCACGGGCAGGTAATTGACTTTGATGAAGACAACATCTCTGTCATTAGCTTGGAAGAATGGGAGGATCTTCCTCTAAGCTAATGCTGTATGGATTTCCCACCATCATCAAGTGCTTTCAAAAGCCTACTGGTTCATTTCTCTGGTTGGCTGCTTGGACTCTTTGAAGAAGGGGAGGCAACTAACTGAAGCGCCTGGGGATGCCAGACAGGGACTTCCTGATATCTGAAGGCTCACAATGGTGGGTGTGAAAAGGCAGTCATTTCCCTTCTGACCTGTATTTGTCACAAGCGGTCCTGTTTCGGTTCTACTGAAGTTCAACTTCTGCCAAAATTCAACTGGGAATTTACTCCCCGCCCCCCTTGTAGTTTTGCTTGCTTGTCTTAGGACAGAATTATTAATTTGTGGTTACCAAGATTCTGCCATTTTTCTTTATTTATATTGCTTTATGTTTCTGTTTTTAAAAGGGACGCAGGTGGCGCTGTGGGTAAAACCTCAGCGCCTAGAACTTGCCGATCATCAGGTTGGCAGTTCGAATCCCCGCAGCGGGGATCCCAGCGCGGTCCCAGCGCCTGCCAACCTAGCAGTTCGAAAGCACCCCCGGGTGCAAGTAGATAAATAGGGACCGCTTACCAGCGGGAAGGTAAATGGCATTTCCGTGTGCTGCGCTGGCTCGCCAGATGCAGCTTGTCACGCTGGCTCCGTGACCTGGAAGTGTCTGCAGACAGCGCGGGCCCCTGGCCTCTTAAGTGAGATGGGCGCACAACCCTAGAGTTGGACACGACTGGCCCGTACGGGCAGGGGTACCTTTATCTTTACCTATGTTTCTGTTTTTGGTTGTTTTTTCTGTTCTACGCAATGAGGAGAAGGTAATAAATCCTGCTAATAGACAAATTAACAATATGTTATAATACCCTTAAAATAATAAAAACAGCAAAGGCCATGTGACATTTCAAACCTTTCTTACAGAGAAAAGAAGCTGTTGCTTACACAAAACCTAAAAGCCCCCCACTATTCCTTTCTCCACTCAGCATCTCAACATGTTCTACAGTGTAACATACCGCTGGCAGTGCACCCAAAGGATTCAGTGAGGACCAACTGAAGCATCAACTGACTGCTGTTGTCGTGGGAAAGGGTAGGAAGAAGCAAGTCTAAATTAAAGTGCTATGAGATCTTTCCAACCTCCTGAAGACTAAGGGATATGTAAGTTACTCGAGGGAATCATTGCAACCACACAGGTATGTCAAACCCTTCAGGCTGCCCCTTCCAGGCCCACCCTGCAAAGTGCCCAGTGGACAATCAGGCATCTGAGCACATAAGTGATCTAGAGAACAGAGTTGGGCAATAGTACAGCAGATCCTAGCAGGCTTTGCAGTTGGCATGGATCAGCTGATTGGTGATTAGTGCCAGTTGCAAGCCTTGTTTTCGGCAGGAATTGGCTGCCCTCAGGAGTTTGCAATTGGGAAGAGGGCTGTTGCAACTGGGTCCTGCTTGCAGGCTACTCATAGGCATCTGGTTGGCCACTGTGAGAATAGAATGATGGACCACATTGGCCTATGGAATGAGCCAACAGGGTTCTTTTAGACTTCAGTCTACATGGCTCAGATGCAAGCTGTCTGAAAGCCAGACGTTCATTCCCTCCTATGAACCTGTTTGGGGTTTGAGCTCTTTGGGGAGGACCTTTTCTCAGTTCCACCTCCCTCACAGACATGCTTGGTGGGGCTGTGTTAGAGGAGCTTCTTAGTGGCTGCTCCCAGACTTTGGAACTCCCTTGCTAGAGAAGCCAGGTTGGCTCCCTCCTTGCTGTCCTTCCACTGGCAGGAGAAGACTTTCTTGTTCAAACCGGCTTTGGTGAATTGACTGCTTTAGAATAAAGGGCTGGTCTCTTGCTGTTTTATTGTAATTATATGTATGTTTTAAAGTGAGTTTATATAAGTATAGTTTTAGTTCTATCTATGTTTAATTGTTTCTTAATGGTTGTTTTTCCTATGTTTTTAGCGCTTCTTGTTTTTTATCTGTGAGTTACCTAGGAAATGGATTATACATAAATATATAATGATGATGATGATGATGATGATAATGATAATAATAATAATAATAATAATAATAATAATAATAATAATAATATTCTAGCAATGCTTGGTGGCCGAAGCACTGCCATCAATAACAGGCTGAAATATAAGCAATGGATTACTGAAATAATTCATGATAGTGAAGTTGATGTAATAAGAACACATGTATTGTAAAAGCTAATAAAAAGAAGTAAAAAACAAACAGCAGGAAAGTAGGGGTGGGAAGGCAAAAAGAAATTTATGTTGATTTTTTTGTATATGACATTAAATGTTTTGGAATACTTTTAATAAAAATAAAAATAATAATAAAATAATAAAATAATAAAAAATATATAAAAAATGATATATGAAAAAAGATAATGGGTTGCTTCTCCTAGCAGTAACTTCTCTAGGTGTCTTCTCAGCCATCTGTAGTGCTTCCCACATCCACCCCTGGATGACTGGTGGCTGTTTCTTGTCTGTGCGTGTTGGATCCAGACATGGAGTGTAGGCAGTGAGTGGGGATTCGAAATATAGTCTCTACCAGTTCCTAGTTCGACACTCAGACCAGTAGGCCCTGCTGGCTCTTTCTTATGGCTTTGAAAACAGCTGTGGTTCTTACCCACCTAACCTCAGCTACGTTTGCACAAACCGAATCATTTACACACTGGTATGTGTACGCTGCACTAACACCCATGCCTGACATAATTTCCTGCAGAAAGCATCACCTGGCAGCACTGTTGGCATTGCTAGAACAATTCTGCACACCCTGCCAGGCTCATTGGGCTGCTCAGCTTCACTTGCATGGCTGGAACAAGGGCTGCACAGACTGTCCCTTTATCCCTAGACCAAGGGGGGGGCGGTCCACGGTCCCCCAGACCTTGTGGGGGGCCGGATTATATTTTGAAAAAGAAAAAGAAAAAATAATGAAATTCCTATGCCCTACAAATAACCCAGAGATGCATTTTAAATAAAAGCACACATTCTACTCATGTAAAAATACCAGGCAGACCCCACAAACAACCCAGAGATGCATTTTAAATAGAAGGACACATTTTACTCATGTAAAAACACGCTGATTCCCGGACCGTCTGTGGGCTGGATTGAGAAGGCGATTGGGCCAGATCCAACCCCTGGGCCTTAGTTTGCCTACCCATGCCCTAGACCTTTGATTTACTCTCTTGGGGTCATTTAGCCTCTTGGGATCCCAAGAAAGCCAGGACATGCTCTGCTCTCTGGATCTTGTTTAACAAAGTAGTGAAAGAGAGCCCTGAAGGGTCACTATGAGTGTGAAGGAATCTTGGACATAAGGCTGGACCCTGTGTACCAATGGGGGGAGGGCTGAGCCTTCCCCCTGAAGGGAAAGCAAGCAGTAAGGATAGTCATGAATTGGAGCCCGGGGCAGCAGAGGAGGAAAAGGAGGAGCAATAAATATGCCCTGGCTCAATCCTCCCTCCCTGAAAAGGGCTGCCTCTTTTCACCTCAGCATTTCTGATTCAAGGGTGGATTAAGATGCCAAACCCAACATCAGGACCCTCTCTCAAGATATTAGAGCTTTCAAAGGGGCCACCCAGTGAAAGATGAATGTTGGAAGATGCTGTTCCTGGCAACCCTAAAGTTACTGTGTGACAGAATGATTTTTGATATGTATTTTGGGGGGAGTGCTTTTTCACTTGTTTTTAGAATGCTTGTAAGCATGTTTTTAGAGTGCAGATTCTAGTCCTCTGTGCAGTTGCTGTCCATTGTTTGATATTCTTCTGCACCCTCCTGGTAAGATTTCAGGCTGCATTCAATATTTCATTTCATTTCATTTGCCCTACTGCCACCTCAGAACTGCGGCTACTGGCTCCCGGTGGAGTATCTGGTCAAGTTTAAGGTGCTGGTTTTGACCTTTAAAGCCCTTTGTGGCTTAGGGCCCTCGTATTTATTGGACCGCCGCTCCTGGTATGCCCCGCAGAGGACCTTAAGGTCCATGAATAATCATAGTTTAGAGGTCCTGGGCCCTAAGGAATTCAGATTATCCTCCACCAGGGTCAGGGCCTTCTCAGTGATGGCTCCAACCTGGTGGAATGCTCTGTCCCATGAGACCAGGGCCCTGCAGGATTTAATTTCTTTCTGCAGGGCCTGTAAGACAGAGCTATTCTGCCCGGCTTTCAATTTGAACCTGGTCTGATCTTTTGTTCCCCTTCCTTCCCTCCCCTCCCCTTTTTATGAAGATTACCCACAGCTAATTCTCCCCTGGTCTCCTCGCTGGCCCAAATAGGACTAGCCCTGGTGATCATCTAATGTTTATTGGATGGATTTTCCCCCTAAATTGATTTTTGATTTCTGAATTTATTGTTATTAATGTTTTATACTGTGTTTTATGCTGTTTTTTGTTGCATCAATTAAGTGTTTTAAATTTGTTGTTAGCTGCCCTGAGCCTGGTTTTCTGAACCAGGAAGGGTGGGGTATAAAAAAAAAATTCTTATTCTTATAAAGCTCATTTGCATTGTAATGCTAATATTGCCACCAATTCTGTGGGTTACTAGACTTCCTTGCCACCCTCCAGCTTTGTTTCCTCAGGAGGACCAGCCAGGATGCAAATCTACGATGTGTGGAGGTGGGTGCTGGAGACTCTAATCAATGGTGCATCTGCCTCCCATCCCCCTTTCCTTCTTTTCATAGGCCCCCTTGTAGTATAGTTTAATCAGAGGAAGCAGATATACCAAGGAAGCGAGGAGGGAGGGAGGGCAGGGCCACAGGGCAGCAATTCCCCCTCCCACATTTGTCAGTGTAAACAGTTTCCTGTTGTTGTAGCCTAAAGTCTAGTGTGACATCATTTTTGGGCCTCCTAAGGCAAGGGCCACCCCTTCCAGCCCGCCCCTCAAGTTGGATTGTGGGGGTTTTCGACCCTATATGGCAGTGGAGTTCAGCAAATCGCGGCCATGGGTGGGGGGGGGGGGAGTAGTGATTTTGCAAACAGGAAAAGCCTCTTTTACTTTCCCTATAGGAACATGGGCTGCAGCCACAGGAAAATTTTGGCAGCTAGAGGAGTAGCTGGACCTGAAAGAGAAATATTGGAGGGAGGATGGCAGGGGAGGGGACAGACAGGACCGTCTTAAGCGTATGCTGCGCTGGGGTGCAAAGATCCGCACTGCGCCCCCCCAGGTTGCCCAGAGTTGTCGAGTTGTTGACCTTTTTTTTTAAAACTCTCCTCAGGAAAAGAAAACAGGAAACATAAGGAGCCCAGCACAACAGTCCAGTCCAGGGCGTCACCATCGGCGACTGAGCGAAGCCGGGCACCTCGTGGTGTAAGCAGCGTGCATTGGGCAGGCCTCTCCACGGCCCTATGCCAATCCCTGGCATGCAGGAGGGCAGAGCCGGCTGGCTGCCTTAGTGCCTCGCTGGCTCGTTCGCCTCCGAACTTGTGGCACAGAGTTGCCTGCAGCAGAAGAGCCCACCGCAGCACTCCAACCGGCCGGTGGGCTCTTCCCCAGACTCCAATTCTTGGGCCCCAGACTCTCAGCCTGGCGCCCCTGAGAGCCCAGAGCCTGGGTGCCCCGTAACCCTGGCTCCTATGGTTAAGACGGCATTTTTATGAAACCATAAGGGTGGAGAAAATCTTTAGCATGAAATGTTTATATATAACTCAACAAACATGCACAAACCTTCGCCTGGCATATCTGTACGTTAACTAATTTATAAGAAAATCAACCGCTATTACCAATACCTGGCTACATAGTGACTTGTGACAACTCAAGAATCATCAATATAAACAAAAGTGACCAAAGGAAATCGCTTTGAAAGCAATCGGTAAAATTTAAGATACGAAGTAATGAGACCCCTGCTGCCAGTCAGTGTAAACAATACTAAACTAGATGGACTAGCAGTCTGACTCAGTAGGCAGCTTCCTATGTTCCTATGGAGCAGTACAATTTCAAATGATGATACAGTGGTACCTCGGGTTAAGAACTTAATTTGTTCTGGAGGTCCGTTCTTAACCTGAAACTGTTCTTAACCTGAGGTACCACTTTAGCTAATGGGGCCTCCCACTGCCGCCGTGCCACCACCACTCAATTTCTGTTCTCATCCTGAAGCAAAGTTCTTAACCCGAGGTACTACTTCTGGGTTAGCAGAGTCTGTAACCTGAAGCGTCTGTAACCTGAAGCGTCTGTAACCCAAGATACCACTGAATTCACATATTTGCTCCTCTATGTGAGGTATATAAATCTCCCTGCACAGTTTGTCAACTAGCATGATAGCAGGAAGGCTATGTTGAAATCTCCCTCTCTGATAAATGTGTGGGTAGCATTTTACATTTACAATATACTATCACCACCTGCAGTTCAAAATGCCCCATGGTTCCTTCACATGGGGGTGGGGGTGGATTCCCATGCACACAAAGGCATGCAGCCCCAGCTGCAACAAAACATGTCTCTCCCACACTGGTCTCTACGGCCACAGAAAGCCCGCCTCCCAAATGTGCACTCCTCCAACGTCTCCCAAGACAGACAGGTGCTAGCAGCAGACAGATTCACCTGTGGGAGCTAATGGCAGGATGCAGTCTTTTCACTAACTGAGAGCTTCCCTCTAGCACATGGGTAGGCAAACTAAGGCCTGGGGGCTGGATCGAGCGCAATCACCTTCTCAATCCGGCCCTCGGACAGTCCGGGAATCAGCATGTTTTTACATGAGTAGAATGTGTATTTTTATTTAAAACGCATCTCTGGGTCATTTGTGAGGCATAGGAATTCATTCATTTTTTCCCTTCAAAATAATATTCTAGCCCACCACATGGTCTGAGGGACAGTGGACTGGCCCCCTGCTGAAAACGTTTGCTGACCTCTTTCTAGCATTTGCAATGTGATATTCATCAGAACTTGGAAGAAGAAGTAGAGAAATGGCTGTGAACCAGATGTGGTTTACATGTTTTAAAATGCTGGAGTTTTTCTTGCGCGGTTGGTGTGTGATCTCTGCTGAGGAAGAGCAGCCATGTAACAATATTTATTGAACAAGTGGGGTGGGGGATTCAAACAGAAGGATGCTGCTTTCAGAAGGCAAGGCAAGGTGCGGACAGAGGTGGTAGTGGTGGGGGGCACTCCTATTCTTAGCACTAATAAAACATTGCCCATCTGTTGTAATGTCCAGCCCCATTGCAAATGACTTGCCACATTTTTGGGGGAATCACTGCTTTTCTGTGTACATTTCGTGCTATGTTCTGTCTACTCTGCAGTAGTACCTCGGGTTACATATGCTTCAGGTTACAGACTTTGCTAACCCAGAAATAGTACCTCAGGTTAAGAACTTTGTTTCAGGATGAGAACAGAAATTGCGCAGCAGCAGCGGGAGGCCCCATTAGCTAAAGTGGTGCTTCAGGTTAAGAACAGTTTCAGGTTAAGAATGGACCTCTGGAATGAATTAAGTACGTAACCAGAGGTACTACTGTACACAAATGGCCAGGAGAAAATTTGCAGTGGGTGGCTAAGTGCAAGATCTAATTCACAAGAGTGGCCATGAACTTTTTTAAATAAAAAAATATATTTTATTGAAAATTTACAATAGAGAAACAAAGTGAAAAAGTGCTCGAGACTGTGGTACAAAACAAAATATAGGTATATAAGTAGTATGGTTATTCTAATGAGTATAAAATTATTAACAAGTTATTATGCGTTTTATAAATGCATTCCAAATATCATTATTTTTGTCCATACACAATCTACAACTAAAAGTGGTCCGTTTGTATTTTGCAAAAGTAGTCATATTTTCTTTCCACTCTTGAAAGAGGGCCATGGTATCATCTTTCCAATTATTTAAAATATCAATTATGTATTCAGCACTTAGTGCTTATTCATTATTTAAATGTCATTGCTAATTGCAACCCATAGCATAAGACAAAAAGTATTTGATTTTTGTTTTGCATCAGAAGTGAGTATCGTAAGCATTTAATGAGAAAAAACTCTAAAATGGTGAGCAGAAAATTTCTTTTTAATAAAATTAGTGTTATATTGTTATATCACTCTGTAGTAGAATGCTGTAACACTCTAATATTTGCTAATATTTTAATATTGTAAAAAACAGAAGAGAAGTTTAGACTACAAGTGTTTTAAAAAGTTGTTAATATAGTGCTTAGTGTTTTTTGTGTTTAAAATGATTAGGTTTTCTTCTTGAGCCACCACATAACCTGCTGCTGCTTTGCCCCTAGCAAACACGCACACACGGACATGCGCACACACCCCACTTGCAAGGATGCTTTGCTCAGTCCTGGCTCCAGAATATGGGGCTTGTGCATGGAAAAATGGAAGGAGTGCAAATTCTCTCAAGTTGCCTCTGACCTCCTTGGGTGCTCTGGGCAAAGGTCCGAAGGTCCCTGACACACCTCCCCCCCCATCTTCTGGGACAAGGAGTTTGCCTGCTTGTTTCTAGAGGTGGATTTTAGTAATATGACACCCTGAGTGAGCACAAAATTTAGTGCTGTCCCCTAAATATTTCTTATTTTCACAATAATTCATTTTAGAACAGAGTGTACTAGTTTGCACCCCTTCAGCTTGGCACCCAATGCAGGGGAAACACCCAGACAGTCCTCGATCTGGTGCTGTTATGATGTCGTGTGTCCATGAACAGAAGCAAGCATTCATCATTCTAGGGATTCACCTACATTTACCTTTTGCCTTTTGCTTTCTCCGAACAGGTCTGCACTTTCCTGGTCCGTGTCTGAGTGCTTCTTCTTCTCCCCTCCCCACTGCTTTCCCCAGGAAAACCTGCTCTTTAACACGGAATTGGAACAAACTACAATCTGAATTTTCCACAAACTTGTTTCTGGTGGGTTTTCATGGGGTAAGCGCCAGGGAAAGAGAGGCGCTTGGACAGGGCTTTAAAGTGTGGACCTGTGCCTAATAATGTGACACAAAATGAAGTCTGGATGAGCCCTCTCAGTTCATACAGAGGAATTTTGTATCAGACATGAAATTATACCTGGCATGGAGAAAGTAGATGGGAGAAGAGCTTTCCTCCCTCTCTCCTAACACAATAACTCAAGGACATTTGATATTGTATGCTACTCTGTTACAATTTGAACTCTGCAGAATGCCAGTTGTAATACAATAAAGTACCACATAAGAAATAAAAGAAACAATAAAAATACAGGCACAAATCTTACAGCATCTAGCACAGCACATTGCAACTCCTGCAAGAGGCAGAAAAATAATAAAGTGGTCCACCAAGACCTCAGCAGTTTTCAAGTGGTCCGTGGAACGAAACATTCGAGTACTGTACTGGACTAGATGGATGCTGCAACTTGCAATGCTGCACATCATCACATGAGGGCAGCCACACACAATCGCAAAGCTTCCCAGTTTGAGTCATGACTGCTCCTGACAGCTTCACGAATGCAGAGCATCTCAGGACTCCTCTACGCTTTACTGTTTTACATGCAATTTATTTTCAGGGTGCAGCCACATTTAGAGTTAAGCACATGGGAAGGTGAGCAGGATCACACAACCACATTCCTCTCTAATACCTGTTTGCTCTATGCAGAGCAGGGATTGATGCTAGGAGCTCTGATCGTCGGCAGATGGATATTGTGAACGGATGTCAGTAATGCCATCTTGTGTGGCAATATGAGAGTTCTATCAGCATATGAGCGTTAAGAATATCTGTCATGGTCCATACACACATGCAGAGTGTTACAGTAATCAGGGGACGGACACATATGCCAGGAGACTGGCATCTGACTGTACAAAACAGATGCCACTGGATGCATGTGGGAACCTGCCCACAGTACAGCTCACATGTTCTATGCCCAGATTGGCAGCTCAGACCCTAAATCAGAGCCTAAATACACCTGTGTGGTTAGCAAGCTCTGGATCTCACAGGAAACTGAGTGCAAATGGTCACATGGTGCACCTGTGTCCAGATAAAAATAATTAGAGAAACAGATATATTTCATTCTGAGACCAGACAGTTTAAAAGTATTTTTCTTTACTAGCAAAATCTTAATCCTGTTGCAGAATGTAAGATTAATCATGGAGTTGATACAAAAACATAGAGAATGAGCAAAATGTATAACATACATAATTTTGCCTTACCAGAGCTCTATAAGCAGGCAAAGTGGTGAATTTTCCACAAGAAAACTCCAAATTCCAGTAACAGCAGCTTACCTTTTTATAAAGTTTTGAAACACACCTAACCATGTAAATATGTTCTATTTCATTACATAGGTTAAGCACCTCTCTCATGTTCTGAAATTAATTGCCAATTAATGTAAAAATTTCTAAGCTTCATCAAATGCCATTTTTATGTAACTTTTAAGTCCTACAAAACATATTGAGATAAATCATATAATTACCTTTTCCTGAAAAAAATGAAGCTTTTAAAAAGTACATTGCTTTATATTTTAATCTTAACCCAATTCCAAATATCAGGCGTGTGTCAGAAGGAAAATAAATTGATATGGATTTATATATGATTTTTATATATAGTAGTAACTTTGTATTAGTTAATTAGCATTTTTATATGTAACTATTTTTGTAATATTTTGTTTAAGTTGTCTATTGCTCTTTTGGTTTTTGTACGCCACGTAGAGATATTTTTCATATGTTAAGTGGTAAAAAAAATAAAAGATCAATAATAAATTTACTTATTTGTAAGTATTTCTAAGTTGCTTAATATTTTAAAATCTCTAAGCAGCATACAACCTACAACTATGGGATGATCAGCAGAAAAAACCCTGCTCTTGTGGACTTTTGACATGGATGCTGGCAGCTGCCAGAACCTCAATTGCCTCCAAATGGAAAAAGTTGCAAAGCTTGAGACTTTCACTTTGGTATAAAAATATGTGGAATTTATCACTAGCTGCAAAAACTGATAAATCACGTGTTGCCAAAGGCTTGGAGGACCCAGAAAAATCATGGGCTGTTGGGTGGGATTTTATCTTATGTACAAAAAATACAGACACACAGGACTGCCTCTCCTCAGGGCAACATGAAACTGGTGGTGGTCTTAAATACCCCACCATCCTACAATTAAGTCTCTCCTGAATATACTGTGCTGCTTTTTTGTACTTCTATTATTTTTGTTGAATTGATTTTTTTTTTTACTTCAATAAAATGCTTTCTTGAAAAGCTTCTGCGATGTGCCAGGGAGCTATTTGGAAGCCTTTTTTTCTCTTCCTACAGAAAACTGGGGATGTGATGCTCAGGAGTCCTCAGGACAACAGCGTCACTGCTTCCATTGCTTTCCTCTTCCTCCTCTCCTTGATCACAGCAGCATCATAACAGCCCTTGAAACTGAACAGAAAGATCGGGACTGGGACAACGATGGTCAGCAAACCACAGAGTGCAGTGCAAGCTGCTATCACTTGGCCAGTGACACTGACAGGGACAAGTTCTCCATACCCTACAGTGGTCAGAGTGATGACCGCCCACCAGAAGGCCTCGCCAATGACACTAAACCCTATTTTAAAGTTGGTACTCAGCAGCTCCCCATAAAAGCAGAGGGTGCCAAAGAAAAGGACTTCAGAAGCAAAAATCAACAAGAAGATGAGTATCTCTCTCAGGATGGATTTGAACATGCAAGGCAGCACCCTCAGCATCAGAGGTGTCTCCACCAGCCTCAATACCTTCAGGAGTTTGATGATGTAAATAATGCGGCACACACCCAGCCACTGGACCAGAGGATGTGACTCCTGAGGGTGTGGCTCCTGTGAAGGTCTGGCCAAGGACAGCTGAATGTAAACTGGGAACAGGGAGAGGAGATCAGCGATGTTCAGAGGGTTCTTCAGGAATTTCTTCAAATCTGGGCAGCACATGATCCGTACGAAGAACTCAGCTGTGAAGCAGAGGATGAAGAAAAGCTCAAGGTGGAGGAGGTAGGGGGCCACTTCGTAGGAATAGGCAGAGGGAAAGAAGTGATGGTAGTAATGGTGGTGGTGGCTCTCTATAGTATGGTTTGGGGTGATGTTTTTTATGAACCCCTTGGACTCCTCACAGAGGATGATGATGATGGCGATGGTGAACAGCAGAGAAACAACTGCCAAACCCTGCAAAGATAAAGGAAGGGTGAACATAGGAAAATGGGCCCATTGGTTTATATTTATATAACTAACTATAACTAAATATTATATATATGCACGCACTGTATTTATTAAAATTATTGGTAACTTTTTGTTGCCAAAGGCAACTCACTAACTAACTAACTAATTTAAACCTACATAGATGCATTTTAAAAAAACCAAAATGTTAAAAGAATACATTAAAGTAATGCAATGGAACATCCCACCTAAGAGGCCACAGATATTCAGAGGCCAAATGTCTCGTTAAAGAGGAAAGGTTTTGCTAGGCACGGGAAGACATATAACAAAGGTGCCACCTGCTCTCACGCGTTTGTTAACATTTCCTACATTCACGTATCAGATTCTGCTCCTTTGGCTATAGAAGAGCCCACATGAACACCAATGAAATAAAGTTCTTTTTGAAGCAGCAAATATGGAACTCGGTACTTTAGGAGGCCAACACAGATGGCTTTAGAAGAGGACTGGAAAAAATCATGGAGAACAAGGTTGTCAATGGCTAGCAGCCATGATAGCTAAGCTCTGCCTCCACAGTTGGCGGCAGATATGCTTCTGAATACTATTTTCTGGGGAGGGCACTTGTGCTCAGATCCTGATAGCAAGTTTCTCAGAGGCATCTGGTAGTGTAACGTATTCTGCACAATTTACTATATAATGCTATTCTGAATAATGCTTGTTATAGGGTGGCAGGTGCTAGAGTTTACGGAGTTTGTGGAGTCCAGGTGGTGGTGGGAGGAATTGCTGCCTTAGAGGAAGTTTGGTATATACAGCACCAAGTTAATTTGCAGAGTTGGGTTTTACATTCCCAATACTTGACCAGTCCCCTTAGCCCCTCTCTCCACCTTCCCCTGGCAAGTCACAGAGCCAAGTCTGGGACTTATCAAGCACATTCCTTACCATTGCACGTTTAGAGGAATGGGGCTTTTCAAAGAGATCCCACAATTTGGCCCGCCACCGGGCATACTGACAGCCACTCCTTCTTTCTTCCTGGATCAGGAGACCCTGGTCGTTGTCTTGCTCGTCGACAATCCCAATGTCGTGCACCTCCTCTTGGGGCCCTCTCCAGCAACAGGGGGCCAGCTGGGTGCCTGTGAGCCCCCAGAAATCCAGCTCTTCCTCAAAGGCAGATTCACAGACACCTGCAGGGCAATGGAGTTGCTTTGTGCTGTAGTAGTTCAACACCTGCCCAAACAGCCGGCCACTCCGATCAAAGAAGAACTCCTGGGTGCTAGGGTCATGGTCATGTTTTGTGTTGGCCTGGGGCTCTGTGAGGCTCCAGAGTTTGGTCCCTGGGAAAGCCTGCAGGGTGCTAAGGTACGTTTCATAGCGCATGCCTCCAACGTTCAGAATGACCTTTCCGGTGGAGACCTCCATCTGTCTGATGGTGGTCCAACTGGCTTCTTGCAACAACCTGGGAAGATTCAGAAAGGGGCTTAGTCAACGAAATTACAGTTTTGAATACTGCTACAAGCCACCCCAGTCTTCAGCAGTGTAAGATTCCAGAGGTTCCAGGCCCTTACCCAGGGTAATGTTTGGTGTTTTTATTTTTATATGTGTTTTATTTTATTTTTATATGTGTTGGAAGCCACCCAGAGTGGCTGGGAAAACCCATGCAAGATGGGTAGGGTATAAATATAATAAATAATAATAAGGCACAGTGGAGACGGTGGTGTCTTTATGTGGTGTATGTTTATTTACACATATTTGCAACCAGAATCTACGATGGAGAGGCTCCCAGCAATACATTCCCAAGAGGTTCTCTTGCTTCCCTTGTGACGGACAGCAGAGCCAGACCAGAGTCTGGTGATGCAGTTCCTCAGAATTCCACCAGAGTGCTGGAGCCTCTCTCTGATTGGCTACCAAGACTGTTGGCTGGGGTGGAGGGTGGAGCCAGCACTTTGGGAGGGAAAATAAAATGAGCCGTTTCTGAGGGAGTTTTCAGATACAGCGTTTAGTTTGAGAGGAAGAAAGGGTGTTGGTCTAGGGGAGAGTTTGTCCTGAGTAGAAACATCCACTATGAGGAAAATATCTAAAGCTAGAGAAAGGAGTCTCTGAGCTCGGCGTGAAGGGCAGTGTGTAGTGTGTCCTGTGAGAGTATCAGGCCAGAAGTTAACTGGGAAGGCCGAGTTTGAGCCAGGAGAAGTAGAAGCTGTGTGGATACAGTGTACTTGGGTCTCATTCCAGTCAGGAGTGGAGAGATCTAAAAAGAGAAGACTCCCAAAACAGTTTAAAAGGGGCATGGTGATCCCCTGAGCTGCTGTACCATTTGGGGTACCTCAGGAGTGGGGTAGGCAAATGGCTGGGTAACTGACAGAAAGCACCATCTTGTTGAAGAACCAAAGTATTAAGCGGCAACACCTATGCAACCACTGAGTTAAGAACTGAAGTGAAATAACATGAAATAAGCAGAGCATTTACCATCTAGTCTAGGAACCTGTAACATCTACAGTACCTGAAGTGTAATAACTGAACATAAGCATCTGAAGTTTTAACAGAATCTGTGCTTGATTAGAAGCCTGAAACATCCATTAGATTTATTTTAATTGTTAATAGGTTTGCTGTTTCCTGAATGACCATTATTCTTTGTTTCTAGTTTCTACCAACCTTTATTGGCATAAGTTGAAATCGAAAAATCATACAACCATACAAAGCTATCCTTTCAGGGACGCGGACTTATAAAAAATATTGGGGGGGCCCGGGAAAGCTCATGAATAATAAATAAGCTCATGAATATGCAAATAAAGTGGCGCCGCCTCCTCGTGAGCGAATAGGGGAGAGCGTGCTGCGCCTGTTAATCAGCTCCAAAGGAAATTGGGTGGAGCTTTTGCTCGGGAGGGAGGGCAGGAGGCATGCAGCCCGCCCCTCCCTGTGCATTTTGGGCTGGGGGAGGGGCGGCGATGGCGCTCTGCTGGAGGGGCGCCGGAGATTATTGGGGGGGCGGAGCCCCCCCAAACGAATTTTTGAGGGGGCTCGGGCCCCCTCAAGCCCCATGGAGTCGGCGCCTATGTATCCTTTGTTTTATCCACTTCATTCTGTAAAATAAATGTTTCTTATTTGTTCAACATCCTGAAGATCCCAGGCCACAGAGAGGTTAGGCTGGCCTCAACTAGAGCCAGGGCTTTCTCGGCTGCGGCTCCAATCTGGTGGAACGCTCTGTCACAAGAGACTAGGGCCCTGTGGGACCTGACATCTTTCCGCAGGGCCTGCAAGACAGAGCTGTTCCACCAGGCCTTTGGTCAGGGCACAGTCTGACCCCCTCTGGCAATCTGCACAGAATTTTGCTTAATGGTTGCCATCATTTTGATTTTAATTAATTTTTATAATGAAAGGTTTTTAGAATGTTGGATTATTTTGATTGTTGTTAGCTGCCCTGAGCCCAGCTTCAGCTGGGGAGGGCGGGGTATAAATTTTTTATTATTATTATTATTATTATTATTATTATTATTATTATTATTATTATTATTTTACCTGAGTCTCCAAGTATCTAAGATTTCCCACAAAACCCAAAAGATAACCCATTATTATAGGGTGTGTACATACTTTGGATCTGCCACAATTGGTATATAGTGGTGGGATCTGCTACGTCTCTAGGCACACCAGCCTTGGATCCAAAACGGAAATCAGCCATGCTCTCGGTCTCCTTTTATATCCTGTCACAGTTTTGCTTGTACATCACTACCACTCTAAAAACTCTGGCCTTGTGACTCCTGCTACTTACTTATTTTGAGGGAGGAGGGTCTCACACCCCTCTGCTGTCCAGCACAAAGTAACTGCTTTGTTAATCACCCATCTCCCTGCCCCTTTCTCAGGCTTTGTTCCCCTACTACCCACACTCAGCAAGAGGTTACCAAGCTGGCCTGGCTTGCATTTTTAATGTATGCATTGAACCCAGGTGTTCAGTGCTTGGCATAGTTTAACTCCCCAAACTGATTAATTCTAACTTATTGGACCCAGGAATTTAGAATATCTCGTACTGTGCAAACTCATAACAATGCAATAACTTACCAGAGAGCTCAGGGTTCTTGCTCTTGTGGTGGTGGTGGGGAGTTTTTGAGGTGGCTCCTCAGCAAAGGGTGGACCAGCTAAATATCTTTACAGCACGAATGCATCTTATGGATGTTTAATTTGCACGGTTCCAGCCACACGAAGGTGAAGCGAGACAAACAGAAATCCTACAAGCTGAATGCAAGTTAAATGCATGTTGTATTTGTCATTGTTATGAGAATTATAAGATCTAAGATATAAAATAAATGTTCATAAATGTACCAGGCAAACGCATACATAAATATATAAATCACATGTCTGAAACAGTACAGGAAAACATCCTAAAACCATTTTGACTCCTTCAGTGACCTCAAATATTTGGATAGAAATGGGAAAAGCCCACCGGGCAGGGCTCACCTGGGCCAGCCCTTGACCCACCCTCAGCCAGGGAGGACAATGGCCAGCCGGCTGGGGGTGGGCCTAAGGCCAAAGAAAAGAAGCTGACCCCGTTGTCCAAGCCTCTTTCACTGTTCTTCCTTCCAGGATCAAGATCATCAGGAGCGTGTCAAGATGGATTGAGGTAAGTAACCAGCTTCTTTGCGTTTTGCCTGGATTGGGGGAGGGGGGGCTTGGCCCCTCCGCCAGGCTAGGCCACATTTTGCAGCCTTCTTTCTTTCTGCGTTCTCGGTTTTCAGCTTTTTGTCCGGTGGTGGTGTAGGTTGGCGCTTGGGCCCATCTGCCGCCGCTCACCGCAGGAGGGGGCGCTCCGCCAGCCCCAAGAGGGGCAGGCATCCCAGTTTGTTTTAACCCATGTGGCAGCCTTTATTTTGTGGCGGCGCTGGGTAGGGGGCGCAAGGCTCCCCCACTGCTGCCATCCGGCTAGGCCGCAGGGGTAGCCTGCTTGGTTTTTTGCAGCGGGGGGGGGGGCATGGCTCTCTGCTGCCGCCATCCACTGGCCCGAGCAGGTGGCACGGGCCCCGGCTAGGCCGCAGGAGTGGCCTGCTGTTCTTTGTGGCGGTGGCGGGGGGGCATGGCTCCCCCGTCGCCAGCTGCTGGCCTTTGACCCACCCTTGGCCAGGGAGGACAGGGGACGGCCAGCCAGGGGTGGCCTATGGCCAAAGAAAAGAGGCTGACCCCGTTGTCCAAGCCGCTTTTGCTGTTCTTCCTTCCAGGATCACCCTCCCTCAAATTAATAATTTCTTGCCTCGATATTCATCCTAGATCAGCGGTCTTCAAGTTAATGATTCTTTTCCTTACAGGCTAATATTATGCGTTCCAGGTCAGTGGGTGCTGCTGCGGTCGTAAGAAGGTTGCTGTATTCAGAACCGGGAAGGAATTTTCCATGCATTTGCAGGTTTTGCCTTCTCCGTGGCATTTCGTCACAACTTTGGCGGTTTTAGGCCTTGGAAGGGTATTTTTTAGTCTAACATCAAGTTGGGTGGGGGGGGTGCATTCATGCTCGCTCCCCATGCAGCTGCGCTTGCAGGGCCCGTTAAAGGGCAAAAACCAGGAGTCCCTGGCCCTAGAGCGGCAGCATGTAGGTCAACCTCCCGGGATGAGGTCGGTGGAAGGGCATGCTGTGTAAGTTTGCGCTTTGCAGTCCCCTCTCACTGGACCTCATCTGCCTGCATATCCTCAGCAAGGCGGGCTGAGAGGGTTACCTGCCAAGGCCTGGGCCAAGTTTCCCACTTCTGAAGCTCAATAAAGTTGTGGCCAATTTGAACCCATACTCTGGTCTCTTATGTCATCATTTGGGGTAAAGTGGTAGGCACCACAGACAGGGTTTAGCGCATTTGCCCACAAATCCTGCCTTAAGGGCACATTTGGGTATGAATAGGGAGAGCCTGTGACCTGAAATCAGGAATTAAGTATCATCACAAAAGAATGGCCAGGCTGCCCAGGGAAACCCATTAACAGGGTTCCTGCCAGACAGGAAAGGGTGGCATTTTCAAAAGTCTACAGTGGTACCTCATGTTTCGAACTTCTTTCATCCCAGAGGTCTGTTCTTAACTGAAACCGTTCTTAACCTGAGACGTGCTTTCACTAATGGAGCCTCCCGCTGCTACCATGCTGCTGGTGTATTATTTCCGTTCTCATCCAGGGACAAAGTTCTCAACCTGAGGTACTACTTCTGGGCTAGCAGAGTTTGTAACCTGAAGTGTTTGTAACCTGAAGCGTTTGTAACCCAAGGTACCACTGTATAAGGGCTTGCTCACCATTGTTCTGGGTTCTTCCTCCCTCCTGCATGGGGTGTGTGTGTGAGCACCCTGTTGCAACAGTTTAATAAAGATCAGGCTTGCTAGCTGCTTTGCTTCTCAATATTCTCTGGTTGGCCTCTGTTATTTTCTCCTACTGATAGAGAACCTACATAAGGACTCTATATGGCTCTTGGGTACCCCATGAGGGAAAAGGAGCAGTTTTTTCTTATAACTTCATGCTTGAAAACAGTAACAAGAACAATAAAAGTTAAATGGGAACCAAGGCCTATGAGATCTCATGGGAACTTGGATGGCGTGCAGAGAGGACCTTCTTCCTGAGCAAGGCAGAGAATCTGAAAGCTGTTTTTGAACGAGGAAATTCAGTAGTTCGTTAAAGTCTCTATTGGCCAATAACTGGCAAAATGCTTTATATCATCATTATTTTCTTTGAAATTCACCAGTTTTACAATGTATATTAAAAAACAACAACAATGATACTATCAAGGAAGAAGAAAAAAAAGGAAGATAGTTGAGTTCACTTCCAAACTGTAGGGCCCTGGCAATTTATATTGGCTTCCACACCTCTTGGTGGCCCTGAGAGAACTTTGCAAACACACACACACAGTTCTGCTAGTTGTTGCTGGTGATCTAGGGGCTGCTCCTGTACAGGTTAGAGAAAACCCAAAATGTTTCCACTAATATTGTGTAGCAATGCACCATCAGAGACCAGCCTGGCCCAATTTAACAGAAAGTACTTAGGCTAGTAGTTGCCAAACTTTTTGGGGCCACTGCCCCATGCCTCCATAAACTCATAAAAAGAATTTTTCAGAAGAACAGTTTGCATGATCTACTGAAGAAGATAATAGTGCAATAAAATTCATATTTAATCACACTTTTAATCAAAATTCAATCTATAGCTATGTTCCCCCAAAAAAACTAATTTGTAGGCATGAGTGCGTGTCACTGATGCACACATACAATGTTCTGATCTAATATTTCAGCTAAGAAAAGGAATATACTTCGAAAAATATTGCATGAAAAATATTTCTCAGGAAAATATAAGGAAAATATACCTACCCACACTTACCAAACATGCACAAACCTTCACCTAATTAATGTATAAGAAAATCAATAAGCATTACCAACTGATGTGAAAACGTAGACTTAAAAAAAACACAACAGGACCAAAATACATAGCTTTGAGAGGGATAAAGGTAAAGGACCCCTGACAGTTAAGTCCAGTCGTGAATGACTGCGGTTGGAGCGCTCATCTCGCTTTACTGGCCGAGGGAGCCAACTTTGTCCACAGTTTTTCCGGGTCATGTTGCCAGCATGACTAAGCCACTTCTGGTGAAACCAGAGCAGCGCATGGAAACGCCGTTTACCTTCCCACTGGAGCGGTACCTATTTATCTACTTGCACTTTGACGTGCTTTCAAACTGCTAGGTTGCCAGGAGCTGGGACCAAGCAATGGGAGCTCACCCCGTCACAGGGATTCGAACCGCCGACCTTCCGATCAGCAAGCCCAAGGCTCAGTGGTTTACACCACAGCACCACCTGTGTCCCCATGAGAGGTAAGAGCAGTTAAACTTTAAATATAAAGTGAGAAAGGTGCTTTGTTTCAGACTCTAGCGTGTCAATCATAAATAAGTGATTAACATGCTCAGAAGGGCCTGCCTTCGACCTCCTGCCACCCCCTTGCCTCTTAGCACCTCTCTAACTAATTCCACCCAACCCCAGGGGGCAGTATCATCAAATTTGGGAGCCACTGATTTAAGCAGAATACCATATGTTTGACCCTCCTTTTCCGAGAACAGCTGCTGAACTGTTAAATGCACCTCAAAAATCCATCTAGTTCCATTCATATTTATTCAAAAGTATTCTGGTCTACGTTATGCAGAATTGCACACCTAAAGATGGGCCTTTGCTGGCCACTAAGTATGTCCTCATCAGCTTCCCAAAAGAATGAGCTGGGTTGCAAGAACTATAACCAGGTGATGGTGTCCTCCTCCTCCACACCCCTCACTTATCTGCTTGGTAAGAGAACAAGGGCCAGGGTAGTGTGTAAGAGCTGAGCTGGAAGCTGGAGACACAGAGATATGCTTGCTCCGTGCTGGATCCAAAGCTGCAGCTAATAGAGAAGTAAGATCTGTTGGGGTGCTAATGCTGTGAGCCCCTCTATCAAATGCTCAGGTTGTATATCTGACTAAATAATACAATACATCCAAAAGACACCACAGTCTCTGCTTACTTTCATTCCAAGGAAACCAAAACTACATAATCACAGGAACCCCTGGAGGCTCAGAGTTTGGGGTAGCATGTAAGAATATATTCCTCCTTCCTGAGCAGGGAAGACACAGAAGAAGAAGAAGAAGAAGAAGAAGAAGAAGAAGAAGAAGAAGAAGAAGAAGAAGAAGAGTAGTAGTAGTAGTAGTAGTAGTAGTTTGGATTTGATATCCCGCCTTTCACTCCCTCTAAGGAGTCTCAAAGCGGCTAACATTCTCCTTTCCCTTCCTCCCCCACAACAAACTCTGTGAGGTGAGTGGGGCTGAGAGACTTCAGAGAAGTGTGACTAGCCCAAGGTCACCCAGCAGCTGCATGTGGAGGAGCGGCGACACAAACCCGGTTCCCCAGATTACGAGTCTACCGCTCTTAACCACTACACCACACTGGCTCTCAGTATGTCTGAGTGCATCCCCTGGTGCATGAAAAGAAGTACATGCAATGGCAAAGCTAGATGGCAGCCCACAGGAGATGCCACCACTGCAAATCGTGCCTGTCATTTCTGCCTGCCTGTCTCTTTATGCCCTCCAAACCCACAACTTGAGTGTCATCACCAACCCCTTCTGTTGTCTGCTAAAAGCCCCCATTGCACCATACTATACACACACACACATACGTAAAGAATCCCAGAGAAAAAGCTACAGCATCAGTCCTTACCTCCACAGTCCCGATGCAGTGGTGGGTGGAGAGAGAGAGAGAATGGGGAAGAATAAGCAGGCAGCAAAAGGACTGAGTGAGCTGTCTGCAAAACACGATGCCTCTAGGGGCCCAGTTCCAAGCCTAGAGATGTCAGATGCCAGGAAGCAAAGCCAGTCAATCCAACAGAAAAGCTATTTGAGTGTGTGTAATGCACACCCTCCGCTCTGCTCCCCCAACATACCTTCCTATCAGCAACAACCAGCTATTATTTAGTGGACCATTTATAAATAAGCCAGTAACTCCCTTGCCACCCACAGCTCCTGAAAGAGCTCTGGCCTCTTGGAAATGGGCAGAGTTCAAACTCTCTTGGCTCAATTCAAAGCAGATTTGTTGTGCAACAAGGCGGCAGGGGGCTGGAGAGATGGTGAGGAAATGAAGCAAGAACAAATTGTTTTGTTCTTGCCTTTTCTGCTCAACTTGGCCGCCTCTCTCTGGTTAACTTCTTCCTCCTGGTGAAGAAGATGATGGGCAAATGATGGTATTTTCACAGCCAAGGTTTTGAAACTGGCCATCTGGGGTGCCTTGGGTTTCTGATGGGAATATATAGCAGAATGTTCACCAGAATGTGTATTTTCTCTTATACATAGCCAACATCTAGATCTGAGCATAATGAAGCTCACTGGGTGATTTAGGGGCCAGTCCTCACAGGGTTGTTGTGGGAAAAACACAGGCAAGGGGAGACAGTGATGTCCAAACTTTTTTCAAAGAGGGCCAGATTTGATGAAGTGAAGGGCCGTGGGGGCTGGCCAAAGTTGTTGAGCTTTTTTAAGGATTGAAGTTGTTGAGCTTCTTTTTTAACAGGATTTTATATCCCAGGAAATAAGCTGCCGCAGAGGCCAGATTAAACCAACCATCCAAAGTCTGTTTTGGGGGCAATCATTGCACCTCCCACAGACCAAGATGGAATCCTTGAAAGTGTTGCTCAGGGTTAAAAAGACCACCCTTCGCCAGGTGCAATCTCTATTGGGTCATCTTAATTTTGCATGTAGGGTAGTTGCGCCAGGCCATGCCTTTTGTGCCCGTCTGGCATGGCTCATGGCCGGAGGGGTAGTCCCTCACCATCACATTAGGGCATTAGGGCAGCTAAAGGATGCTCTGAAGATATGGCTTGCATTCTTGCAGGATTATAATGGGGTTTCATTTTGGCAAAAGAGCCTTAACCCTGGGGTGGAGTTCCAGTCCATTCTGATGCTTCTGGCCACTTTGGTTTTGGTCTGTTCTTCAGGGGCCATTGGTGTGCTCAGCCATGGCCATCTTCTTGGCATGCAGCAGGCATCACTCGGGATCTAACCTTTCTGGATTTTTTTCCTATTCTAGTCACCATTCGCATGTGGGGAACCCTCTTCTTGAATTCCAGGGTCTGTTTCTGGTCCGACAGTCAAGCGGTGGTAAGAGTTATATCTAGGCAGTCAGCAAAGTCTGTGAGGGTCATAAGGGTGCTGCGCCTGTTTGCGCTGGAGTGCCTGCAGCACAATATTTCCTTCACTGCCCATTTCATACCCGGTCTTAACAATAACATTGCTGATGCGCTATCTCGTTTCCAGATGGAACGTTTCCGCGAGCTGGCACCAGAGGCAGCCCATACCTCAGACGCCTTCCCAGACAATCTGTGGGAGATTGGAAGCGAGAAGTAAACCAGGGAGTATTGTCAGCAATAGCACCCTCCACTAGACGTTCTTATTCCAGGGCCTGGAACACCTTCGGGCGTTTTCATGGCACCAAAACACACCGCGCTTCCGAGGAGGAGGTGCTTCAATTCATGGTGCTCCTAAAGCGCAAGGGCCTTGCCATAAAACTTTAATGCTTTACAGGGGAGCTATCTCATTCTTTTGTAAATTCCTTCGTTGGCCAGACCCCTGTGACAGCTTCCACGTCAAGAAGCTGCTGGCTGGGTGGTGTTGCGTCATTCTCCCACATCAAGATGGCAGGAAGCCTATCACTATCGACACACTCAATCTAATTTGGAAAAAACTACCAGAGATCTGCTGGTCAAATTTCAAAATGCGTCTCTTTCGGGCTGCATTCTCCCTAGCCTTTTTTGGTGCCATGTGCATTGGGGAGTGTTTGGCTGGGTCTCCTCACTGGCAGACACTGACATTAAGTCTGCCAATTGAATGTCCAGATTCGGTCTTCAAAAACTGACCAACTGCGGAAAGGGGTCATGCTGGCACTGTCCCCGACAGAACAGGAGGGCCCCTGCCCATATCAGGACACACGTTGCTTCTTCAGTGCAAGGGCTCTTTCTTCATGCATGCAAACACGCGCCCTTTGACGCGATCTCAATTCACAGCAGTCTTACACAGAGTCATAGCGGCCTGTGGCATTAGTCCCCAGGAATATTCTGGGCACTCTTTCCATACTGGGGCTGCCACTTCAGCGGCAGTCCAGGGTTGGGACCCCACCTGCATCAAGATACTGGGGTGCTGGTGCTTGGCAGCCTACAAAAGCTATATTCATTCTGGCTCCTCCACCTTATCACTTGCAATTGAATTTTCTTACAGGTTTGCCCACCATGAAGATCTGGGTTGTAGGGCACAGCATTGTGCATTGGGCGGCAGATTATGCACGGTCACACAATGGGGGCTGTAACCTTAACATCCACCCCAAGGTACGCATTTATTGGATTGCCCAGTGGGGCATGCGTTGGCGGAGCTTGATGCCCATGTGGCGTAATGCTGTGGTGGCGCATGGCCCTCCGAGGGTCTTGATTATTCATGCAGGAGAGAACGATCTAGTGGAACAAAAAGGCATTGTCCTGGCCCTTGCTGCAAGGTCAGATATAAAAAGCCTGCATGCCTTGTACCCGACAATGACTATTGACTGGTCCAATCTCCTACCCCGTCTGCACTGGAGGGGGGTTTCCAATCCCTCTCACATCAATTATGCTGTGGAAAAAATAAATAAAGTTGTGGCCAATTTGAACCCATATTCTGGTGTCTTGTCTCATCATCTGGGGCAAAGGGGTAGGCACCACAGACAGGGTTTAGCACATGTGTCTGCAATTTCTGCCCTCCCTTCTGCATAGGTGGGCGGGGTTTGCGTCACCAAGCAGGGCTCACCTGGGCGGGTGCCACCCACCTGCTTAGGCTGGCCTTTGACCCACCCTAGGCCAGGGAGGACAATGGATGGCCGGCCAGGGGTGGGGCTAAGGCCAAAGAAAAGAGGCTGACCTTGTTGTCCAAGCCTCTTTTGGTGTTCTTCCTTCCAGGATCACCCACCCACCCTCCCTCAAATTAATAATTTCTTGCCTCCATAATTTCATCCTAGGTCAGCGGGGTCTTCAAGTTAATGATTCTTTTCTTTCCAGGCTAATATTTTGCGTTCCAGGTCAGTGGGCGCTGTTGCGGTCATAAGATGGTTGCTGTATTCAGAACCGTGAAGGAATTCCCCCTGCATTGGCAGGTTTCGCCAATTTCATATTACTTATTGCCAATACACACTTTTATCATAATTAAACTTTTTCTTAATATATCTAATTTCTTATATCTACCTTGCAACTATTACTGAAGTTCCTCGGATGCTACAACAGAATTTAAACTATTATATTTATTTTTCAAACATTCTTTGAAAACCTCCCATTTTGAAACAAATTCCAGTTTTGATTTATTCTTTATTTTTTCTGATAAACCATCTAATTCGGCATATTGTGTCAGCTTTTGGATCCAATCTTGTATAGAGGGGGGTTTCATTACTTGAAGAGTTGAAGGTGGCTCTTATTGGACTCAAAATTTGGTCACTGATGGCAAGGTAGCCAATGCCCAGCTGCCACCGAGAGGGCCCAGATGAGTGTCCTGAGCGTGGTGGCCAAAAAAGGTTCTGGCCTTGGGCACTCAGGCATTACCTTCCGTGTTGCGTCCCTTTACAGGCTTGACAGGGTTCATCTGTCTGTGATTGGGAATGATTTTTGGCTGACCTCCGTATCAGCGCGGTTAAGGGATTGGTTACAGGTGTGAGTGGTTGGCGGTGAGCATGGGTGCTTGTGTGGTGGATAGACTCTGGTTCAGGTGATAGGGATGGGAGAACACACTCGCCATCCCTATGTGAAGGGTATTCCATTAAAGGTTTGGTTGATGGTTTGGTCAACCCCTGAGAGAGGGTTGTGCCCGTGCCTGAGTCCAGGGGGGCATTTGGGTGGCGGAGATAGCCTATTCCTGGCTTTCCGCTTAACCAGGTGTTCACCCTAGGCTGACCTATGCTGGTCATCCTTCCACAATGGTTAATTGTTGTCTGTTTTTAATGTTTTTATGGTTTTCATTGTAGTGTTTTATGTTTTGTAGTGTTTTATGTTTTTCTTGTTGTAAATCACTCTGATAGTTGTTTTTGAATGACACAGCAACATACAGATATTTTAAATAAATGAATAAATAACCACATAAGAACTCTCAGAGTGTAACAGTCAGTCCCTTCCCAGGGAACCCTTGGAATTGTAGCTTTGCGAGGGGAAGAGGGGGTCTCCTAACAACTCTCAGCACCCTTCACAAACTATAGCTCCCAGAATTTGGTGCTGTGGGGGGGAGGACACAGGAGTGCTTTAAGTGGTATCATCAGTGCTTTTTTTTCTGGGGATACACAGGGGTACGCACACCCCTAAACATTTTGTGAATCTTTGTACTTTTGTCCATTTACTATATTTATTTCCCCCGATTTGAACTATAAAATTGTGATTTTCTTGAGTCAAAATGAGAGTACCTACCCCTAAACATTTTTTTAAAGAAAAAAAGCGCTGGGTATTATAGTGCTGTTTCCCCTTAGAGTGTAGGTTTGTTGGGGCAGGGAGCTGACTCTGTCAGGTTTGTCAGGAGTGAAACTAGACTTTAGTTCACCCGGGTCAAAGATCCAGTTTGGCACCCACACTCACACAGTTGTGTACACACACATACAGGCTGGGATCCTCAATGGTGCCCCTCTGGAGGCTTCACCCAGGGCAAAAAACTCTGTAGCTAAAGTTCTGGGTTTGTTCCTCGGTAAAACACTAGATTTCCTGGTGCCAATGGAGGTGTCCCTTGAAATGCAAATAGAGACAGGTTTAGGAGAGGTCTATCGCAGGAGGAAGAAGAGCTGAATCCTCCCTCCCAATCCATCATGGCCCTGAGGCGGCTTATGCCTCCGCTTAGCAGTTCTTTACTAAACAGAAGAATCCTTCATGTTCTCAGTGTTTATTCAATTAACAACGATGCCTATATTGCCCCTGAGAAACATGAAGCACAAATTAATTGTAATGGAGAAATATAATTACCTTTAATAAACTGTAGCGTGAAAGCACAATGCAGCATGCATTATACGATTTAATAATACAAAAATCTCCTTTTCACGCCAGGAGGCTTCTCTTAAGTGCAATGTAGTTATGAAACTGAGGTGCCAATACCCAGCAGAAACCCAGGGGACTTGGGGTCTACAGTTTTTGAAGTCTTAAGGCCAAAGTGCACATTATATTAAGCACACTTATGGAGGGGGTAGGGACGCGGGTGGCACTGTGGGTTAAACCACAGAGTCTAGGACTTGCTGATCAGAAGGTTGGTGGTTTGAATCCCCGCGATGGGGTGAGCGTCCATTGCTCAGTCCCTGCTCCTGCCAACCTAGCAGTTCAAAAGCACGTCAAAGTGTAAGTAGATAAATAGGTACCGCTCCAGCAGGAAGGTAAATGGCGTTTCCGTGCGCTGCTCTGGTTTGCCAGAAGCAGCTTAGTCATGCTGGCCACATGACCTGGAAGCTATACGCCGGCTCCCTCGGCCAATAAAGTGAGATGAGCGCCGCAACCCCAGAGTCAGTCACGACTGGACTGGTCAGGGGTCCTTTACCTTTTATGGAGGGGGGGTGGGACTTGCTTAATGCTGCATCCATTATGAAAAAGGGAGATTCCGACAACATTAGGTAGAACTTTCTGAGAGTAAGAATAATTCAACAGTGGAATGGATTCCTTCAGAAAGTGGTGGACTCTCATTTCTTGGAGGTTTCAAAGTGGAGATTGGCTGTTTGTCAGGGATCCTTTAGCTGCGATTCCTGTATTTCAGTGAGTTGGACTAGAGGACCCTAGCAAGTCGCTTCCAACTCCACATTTCTATGACTGTGGTTCCTTTTTCAAGTGTAGACTGTGACCATTCCTGCTACCTGCCAGTAAAACATTTGTAATTATTTGCACTTCACAGGCTGGTATCCCACATTGCCCCCACCCCCCTTTTGAGACCCATGGTTGAAATGCACCTGATCTATGATTATGCCTTTTTTGAAACTCACCTGATGCTCCGGTTTGCTTTGGAGCAGAGAGGAGAGTGGCTGGTGCATGTGCCCATTGACAACAAGCTACAGTTCATGGAGTACTATAACATGCCTGCAGGGCCATTGGGTTCAATGGTGGCTGCCTGAAGGCCATCATTCAGCATAAAGCACCCAATTCAAAGAGGAAACAAGTGAGAGAAAAATATGAGGCACTCTGGATCCTGCTGTAGTCTTTCTAATCTTATATGCAAGAGAAAAATATGAGGCATTCTGGATCCTGGATTCTGTAGTCTTTATAATCTTATATGAATGCATGTGTGTGTGTGTGTGTGTGTATTCATGTATGTGTGTGTGTAATACGCATGAATGTATATGCATGTAAGTATGTAATACCTTTTGATCATGTATGTATGAATGTGCATGTATGCATGTAATAACTTTTGATTAATATGAAATTTTAAAATAAACTGGAATTTAGCTTTCCAAATACTTCTATTTTCTATGAACAGAAGGAATGCTGAGAATCTAATGAAAGTCATTTTTATGAGTTGTGCCTTTTGGGGTTGGGTGAGGGAGGGCTACCCCTTTAATATCAGTTGACCCCCAAACTGAAGTGGGATCTAGTCCTTTCCAGAAGTAGGTCTTACATTTGCTCCTTTCTCATTTCCAGTTTGGAAATGAAAGGCTTTATTTTCAGAGTCTGAGCGAGTTGTGATGAGGGCCACTAACCATGAAATGGTGGGTTTTGCTCTCTCTTCTCTGTTCTCTGCCAAGAACAGCATTTGGGTTTCCAGTAAGTAATATAGTTGGTTGTATGCCTGGTATATGAATGTGTTGACTTTTATTTCATGAGTCTCAGGGTCCAATCCTATACACATTGGGAGGAAACTTCCCTGAATCAATGAGATTAACATCTAGGTAGCCATGTAAAAGATTACACTGTGAGGAGTAGCAGCAGCAGGAGTACTGCTATTGTTGCTTTTATATGCTGTCAAATCCCTGCATCATTTCCCTCTTATATTATTATACCAGTTGTGTTTAGGTTGCAATGTTAGCTGTTGTAGGGTTTTTCTGGAAAATGATAGTGGCTTATACAATCTAAAAATACATAAAGACAGAACATTATTGGTGACTCTAACCCATTTCCCCTTTGGTTGGTTGTGGCAGCATTAATCTCCTCACACTTCATAAGAATAATGGAGCCCAGAATGCCAACAGAGATCAACTTGCATCTATCCATGTTCATTGTGGGCAAGCAAGAGCCAATATCACAGTCCAAAGGTATGTTCCAGGCAAAAAGGCTTGAAGGCAAGAAGTACGAGGAGGAAGACCTCTTTTAAGAACATAAGACCATAAGCAGAGCCTGCTGGATCTGGCCAATCCACCCTTCTAGTCCAGTATCCTGTTCTTACAGTGGCCAATCAGATGCCTCTGGGACACCAGCAAGCAGGACATGAGCACCCTTCCTGTGGTTTCCAGCAGCTGATACTCAGAAGTATTGTTGTCTTCAGCCATGGATGCAGAGCATAGCTACCATGGCTAACGGGCATTGGTAGCCCTCTCTCTCTTTGGAAATGTGGGAGCACAGGTAGAGTGTGACTTAATTCAGTTGGCAGCACAGAGGAATATGATGCTCAGGTAGGAAGCTAAAAAATGCATCAAATCAGCTGAAGCATCTGCGGTGTGGCAGGAAGCTATCTAGAAGCCAGTTATCTCTTCCCATGAATAATTGGCAACATGGTGCTCTGGAGTCCTTAGAATGACAGCATTGCTGCTTGTTCCATCTTCCTCTTCCTCCTCTCCTTGATCACGGCAGCATCATAATAGCCCTTGAACTTGATCAGAAAGATAGGGATTGGGATGACTATGGTCAACACGCCACAGAGTGCCGCACAGGCTGCTATCACTTGGGAGAATTCGGTGACAGGGTATGAGTCTCCATAACCAACAGTGGTCAAAGTGATGACTGCCCACCAAATGCAGGATGAAATGCTCTCAAAATATGATTCAGGTACCGGGTAAAGGACCTCTGTGTAGAACATGAGGATGCCGAAGAACAGACTTTCGAAGATAAAGATGATCATGAAGATGAAGATCTCTCTGAAGATAGACCTGGACGTGTATGAAAGGACCTGGAACATTAGAGGGATTTCTATGAGCTTAAGGATCTTCAAGAGCTTGAGGGTGTACAGTGCACGGACAAAACCCAGCCAGGCTTGTCCATGTGTGCAAAGCTCGATGAAAATTGGAAAGAGGCAGATGAAGTCAGCTATGTTCAGGGGGCTGGTCAGGAACTTCTTTTTATTTGGGCAAAACGTAAGCCGCACAGAAAACTCAAACAAGAACCAGAGGACGCAGAAAAACTCCAGAGGGATGAGGTAAGGGAAGTATTTGTGAATCTCATTGAGGACGGTGTCAGTGCTGTTGTATTCATGTCCATAGACAAAGAACTCAATTTCTACATCAGCCTTCTTTATGAAAAGGATGCAAATCCCAATGTTGAAGACCAGGGAGATAGCGGCCAGAACCTGTGGAAAGAAAGTTCAGCTGTGTCACAAAGTTAGTTTCTGAGCTTTGTGTTAGAATACAGGAACATAAGAACATAAGAAGCGCCTGCTGGATCAAGCCAATGAAGCATCTAATCCAGCATCCTCACAGTGGCCACCAGATGCCCCAAAGGGAAACCAGCTAGCAGGATCTGAGCACAAGAGCCTTCTCCCCTCCTATGGTTCCCAGCAACTGATATTCAGAAGCATTGCTGCCTCAGCGTGGCTAACAGCCACTGATAGCCTTACCATTCTCCATGAATTTGTCTAATCCTCTTTCAAAGCTATCTAGGTTGGTGGCTATCACTGCCTCCTGTGGGAGTGAGTTTCCTGCTCTATGTGCTGCGAAAAGAAGTACTTTTTAAATCTGTCCTGAATCTTCCAACATTATTCAGCTTCCTTGGATGTCCAGGAGTTCTAATGTTTTGGGGCACTTTCTCTGCCCCATGCATAATAAACTTCTATCATGTCACCTCTTACTTGACTTTCTTCTAAACTAAAAATATCCAGACACTGCAACATTTCTTCATAGGAGCATTGTTCCATCCTTGATGTATGGTCTACACTGATTGGGGAGTGGATCTCCAGTATTCTAGAAAGGTTCTCCCCTCCCACCCTACATTGTGGTGCCACTGGTGACTGAACCTGGAAACTTCCGTTGGCAAGGCAGATGTTCCACCACTGAGCTCTTCCCCCTAAATTGTGGCATTGTGGCAGAACCCCATTTAGCCCCTGTTTGCACAGTGGATCAGTCTTCCTCAGCCTGGTGCCCTCTAGATATCTTGCGTTACTATAAATCCCATCAGCCCCAGTCAATGTGACTGTTTTCCCATCAGCTCAAACTCCATTCAGTCATGCTGGCTACGTCTGATGGGAGTTGGTGCATGATATCTGGAGAGCACTATGTTGGAGGAGACTTCCCCAGATTCCCACAAAGAAGGAACTGCTCCATCTACCATCCTTGTGTGCTCAATTTACTGAGAGCTACTATTTCCCTCTCAGAATTAATGGTGCATGCATGGCTTTGATAGGTAGCCTACATGTGAAGAGATGTAAAAAAAGTGTGTGTGAAAGGATCTTGTCAGGAGAATCTTCTTACACAGGCTGTGTGAAGAATGTGTCAAGAATGTTTGTGTAGAAAAAGCTCAGCCTTGAGCTCACCTGATAGAGAGAAGGTACCCTGTTCTTCTCAATGAAGCAGGCATCTGGTTTTGATAATGCAGGCATGTGTTTTCTCTGTAAACATAATTTCTATGTGTGTTTAAAGCTGAGGGGAGGGGATGCCTCTATATAAGCCTGTGTAATGTATAGGCACATGAACTCCACATGGCAGGATTTTTTCAGTTGGAACTCACCAGAACTCAGATCTGGCACCTCTTAGTTGGGCACCATTGCCATTATAAGAGAACCAGGGACATGTTTATGGTAAGTTCCAGCACCTCTTTCCCTAGAAAAATAGCACTGACCCAATGGTACAAAAGGAGCTTACAGATGTAATCCCAAAGCCTTTGCCTATAATTTTTGAGAATTCTTGGGAAACAGGTGAGGTTCCTGCATACTGGAGGCAGGCAAATGTTGTCCCCATTTTCAAAGGAGGGGGGGAGAAGATCCAGTTAACTACAGACCAGTCAGCTTGATGTAGGTAGCAGGAAAGGTCATAGAACACTTAATTAAATGGTTGGTCTGTGAGCACTTATAAAAGGATGCTCTGATTACTAAGACCCAGCATGGATTTCTCAAAAACAAGTCATGCCATATGAAACTCAGTTCTCTTTTTGATAGAGTTACAAGCTTGGTGGATCAGGGGAATGCTGTGAAGGTATTATATCTTGATTTCAGTTAGGCTTTTGACAAGGTTCCATATGATATTCTTGCAGAGAAGGTGGTAAAATGTGGGCTGGACAAGGTAACTGTTAAGTGGATTCCTAGTTGGTTGACTGACTGAACTCAAAGAGTGTTCACTAATGGTTCCTCATCATCCTGGAAAAAAGGGAGAAGTGGGGTGACACAAGGTTCTGTCCTGGGTTCATTGTTGTTCAACATCTTTATAAACAACTTGGATGAAGGAATTAGGGGATGCTTATCCAATTTTACAGGTGACATCAAACTGGGAGGGCAAGTTAATGCTGCTGGAGACAGAAGTGGGATTCAAGATGACCTTAACAAATTGGACCCCCCCTTGTTTTAAAGCAGCAAAGGGAGCCCTGTTTGGACTTCCAGATGTTGTTGGAGTCCAGTGCTCATCAACCCCAATGACCAGGCTCTGTGGAAGACCACAGGCTCCCCATTCCCATTTTAAAGAAATGCTCCAGCACTTACCTTTGCACTACCACTGGAAAACGGTTTTTCGAAGAGGGTCCAAATTCTGGGCTGCCACTGGGCCCTGCAACTATTATTTCCCCTTCCCACCTGGGCCAGGAGAGCCTGGTCATCTTCATCTTTGCTGTCATCCCAGAGGGCGAGGTCTTCCTGCTGGCTCTCCATGTCGCTCAGCCTCTGCCAGCAACAGGGAGCCAGGGCGGCCTCACTGATCTCCCAAAAGGCCAGCTCCTCCTCAAGGACAGACTTGCAGATGTATTGAGGGCAGTGGAGGTGCTTGGTCCTGCAGTAGTTCAGCACCTCTTCAAAAACACGGGTATCTCTGTCGAAGAAGAACTCTCCAGTGTTGGGGTCATAGTCAAACTCGGTGGATGCCTCCTGGGGCCCTGTGAGGCGGCTCAGTTTGGTCCCAGGGAAGGCTTGAAGGGTGCTAGCATAAGTCTTGTATCGGATTCCCCTGAAGTTCAGGGTGATCTTTTCTCTAGTAGATTTCATAATCCTGGCTCCTTGCAATAGCCAATGTATCCGCCTGTCAGGATGGGACAAGTGGCAAAGTATAGTCAGATGCATTGGAGGTATTTAAGTAGAGGTTAGATAGCCATCGGCCAGGTAATCTTGAGCTATGATCCCTGACCCTCGGGGCAGCCTTCCAATTCTACAATTCTATGATTCATTGGAGGCTTTTGAACAGAGGTTGGATATCTATCTATCTATCTATCTATCCATCTATCTATCATCTATCATCTATCTATATCATCTATCTCCTGGCTTTTCCCCAGACCAGGAAGCAAGGCGGCTTGCACAAATCACAGCAAAACAGATAAAATGCAGCAAGCTAGAAATATTGTTATAAAAATGTAATTAAACTGTTCTAGAATTAAAACAATATAAAAACAGATCTATTTTACTTGGCAAACCAGGCAGATGGGCGGCATATAAATAATAAAATTATTTTTATTGGTTGTATTATTGAAACATGGATAGTAAAAATAGCATAGCATTATTGAAAAGCCCTTTCCAAAGGCATGTCATCAGCCTTCATCTGCTGGCGGAATAATGACAAGCGGGTGGCCAGTCTGCTTTCTCTAGGGAGGGAGTTCCAAAGTTGCCTGCCGGTGTCCACCACTGCCCACCACCAAGAGAAGGGCTTTCCCCAGAGATTCCAGAGCTGTGGTAGGTTTGTATGGGAGAATATGGTTAGGGTAGTGATATAGCTTGAGCAGCATAGCTAGTGGCTAGATTATGTCATACCCTCCAACATTTCTCTGATTAAAAATAGGGACGTCCCACTCCATTATTATAATTTTACTGTTTATACCCCACACATCTTACTGGGCTGCCCCACCCACTCTGGGCAGCTTCCAACATATATAAAAACATAATAAAACATTAAACTTAAAAAAACAAAAAACCCTTCCCTATACAGGATTGCCTTCAGATGGCTTGGGTATTTGACAATTCCATACCCTCCAACATTTCTGCAATGAAAATAGGGACATCGTAAGGAAAAATGGAACATTCCAGGATCAAATCAGAAACCAGGATGCCTTTTCTAAATCAGGGATGTTCCTGGAAAATAAGCACACCTGGAGGGTCTGCTATGTGTGTGTGAACCTGGGTCTCTTCAGTCCTATTCTAACCCTCTAACCCAGGGAAGGAAACCTCCCTTTCTGCCCTTGGGAATCTCTCTGGCTTCACTCCTAATCACATACACCAACTCTAGGGGGTGAAGGTGTCATCACCCCCCTCAATATTGCTTAGCGGGGGGGGGGTCATCCTCCCCGAATATTGAGGGGGCAGAGGAGACCGAACTGCCAAGCTGAGCACAGCACAACATCATCGGAAGGCTGCACCGATCTGTGCAGTGTCAAGAGAGGCTGAGGGGACTGACCTGGCACAAGGTCCCAGTGGCCTATGCAGCATCTCCTGACACTGTGAGGACCAGCATGGCCTAGTGGAAGGCTGCAACTGCCTGGGTGGCATCTCCTGATATCACACAGGTTGATGTGGCCTTATGCTAGTCCTCACCAGTTTACCGTGCACGGCAGGGACGTACGTGACGTCATAGGACATATGTCACACATGCAATATTACATGTGTGCAACATGCGCCAGCCCCCCTAATCTTGGGGACAACACGGTGCCTCTGCTCCTGACCAGCAGCAAGAGAAGAGTAGCCAGGATATCTGCAAAACAGGTACAGCGGTACCTCAGGTTACATACCCTTCAGGTTACATATGCTTCAGGTTACAGACTCTGCTAACCCAGAAATAGTGCTTCAGGTTAAGAACTTTGCTTCAGGATGAGAACAGAAATCGTGCTACGGCAGTGCAGCGGCAGCAGGAGGCCCCATTAGCTAAAGTGGTGCTTCAGGTTAAGAACAGTTTCAGGTTAAGAACGGACCTCCAGAACGAATTAAGTACTTAACCCAAGGTACCACTGTAAAACTTTTGCCACCATCGTCTCCCTTCTTTGCTTTTCTACTGCTCTCCCTGCCCCACACAAGGGAGAGATGCTTGAACATCCCTGGAGAAGGGTCTGGGCACCCACTCTACCACTCATCTGCAGCAGCTGACCTGGTGCCAGGCTTCTGCATTTTGTGGGCAGGATAAGGCGGGGGAAACATTGCTGGGTCAGTGTAGATGGTTTTTGAGCTGGATGGGTTGAGGTTTTGTTCATCTGCTAATCAGTGGATGGGAGTGTTGCTTTGTTTATTGCTTGAGAACTGCAAATGCTGTTTGTTATACTTTGCAGTGCTGGTGCATCATTTTTGTTTTTCTGTTAAGTTGTATGTTACATGCAGGGGTGCTGAGTATATGGGGCAGAGGGCCCCCTCAATATTTTGGGGCATGGGGCTCAGCCCCCCCCCCCAATTGTTGTCACTAGCTTCTTGGGTCGCTGCAACACTTTGTGTTTAAATTGCTGTTGTAATAGAGGAACCCAGTGACAGGAGCATTATTCATTGTTTTGCCCAAAGGCCATTGACATACTGAAAGGATTGGCAGGACTGAAATAAATCTTACAATGTAGATAGGATTGGATACAATAAGAAACTGTGGAAAAGTAAGTGACATAATTAAACCTGTTGAAGGAAGAGAAGGAAGTCAATGCTCAGCAGAGTGTGAGGAAAGAATGTGGGTAAATTATTATTGAATTTTAGTGTATTTTGTTGTTTGTATTAAATGAAACACCAATAAAAAGCATTTTTTTAAAAAAAGACATACTGAAAGGATCACACAGATGACAAGCAACGAGGTGGACAGAGGGTGAAATATACTCGGAGTTGAGTGTTGATTTCATGCTCTTTATTTCAGCTCCCAGTAAACAGTGAGTGAGAGCTTTCCCCCAAAACCTCTGGTTATATATATCAGTACATAACAGAGGGCAGGAATACCCTTTTTGTATTTTAAAACACAGCCTCTGTTGTTATTGTTTACATACTGAGTAAGTAAAATAGATTCATGATTCACTATCATTGCATTGCAGGGGGTTGGACAAGATGACCCTTCCAACCATACAATTATGATTCAACAACAAGTTTTGCAGTGTGGACCCTAATCTTAGAAGCAGCCTGTTCATAAAAAAAATCCAAGCACATGGATTGTGAAGAGGTAAAGATACAATATCCCAGATGGCAAATTTCTTACCTGAGAGAGAGAGACTATGCTATATATAATAACATAAACAATGAAGCTGAGTCTATTCCATCCTGCATAAACAAAAAAGGGGGACTTGTAACGTCCCCCTTTTCTGACACCCCTCCAAAGTCACAGCAGCTACCTCCTGAGAGGAAGGGTATGTCAGAAGGAATATTGAACACACACACACACACACACACACACCCTTTGTATTAATGTAACATTTTTACAACTGTATTTTTGTAAAATTGTTTTTAAGTTGTCTGTTGCTGCTTCAGTTTTTTGTACACCTCTTAGAGATTTTTTAAAATATATTAAGCGGTGTAGAAATTAAATAACCAGTCAATCAATCAATCAATCAATCACTTTCCTCTGGTGCTGATGCATACCTGTGTTGCCGCAACTGTTTGCAAACCCCAGTCTTGCATGCCTGTCGGCAATGACTGCTCCCCCTCCACTATTTCTTTATACTTAGAAAATGCCCTAGAAGCCACAGGTATTGTACAGCCCCCCCTCACACATCTTCACATTTTCACCTGCTTAGGAAAGGTTTATTGGTTCTTACCTTTAGCTGGGCAGTGTTTTTCCAGAACCTTAGAAAGACCAACCAGCAAGAGGACAGGCAAGAGAGAAGGGAAAACAGGATGTTCTGTGGCTTATATCCAAGCTTTGTGGCTCATAGATGCCAGAAAACAAAGCTAGCCTATAAAACAGAAACCCTGCCTCCATCCTTCCCTCTCTGGCTAGTTCTCCCAACAGTAAACTCACATATTTTAGGGAATATTTCACAAGGGTGAGCGTTGCAACAAAGCAGATGGGCTTTGGACAGCATATTCTGTCCCCTTTGCACTGCCACCCATTGTTCCTGCTAGATCCTCAAAGGCTAGCAGTGCTCTGGAAATATGCAGGGTTCGCATGCCCTTGGCAGACTTTTCTGCCAGGAACTTATGCAACAGAAGAGAAAAAGATACGGGTGGGAGACTTAGAGTTGGTTTAGTTCCTGGCTGTTTTCGTTTAGGCCACTGCTAAAGCACAACACACCCACACCCACCCACACCCCTTTCCTCACCACATTTTTTAAATTTATTTTCCAGTCAGTTATGATTCACCTTGGGAATAATATGTTGCAAAGGCCCTATTCTGTGTTCTGTTTCTGGTAAGATGACTTCAGCCCTGCACCCTGGTAATCAAATATTAAAGAAACTACTGCACCCATAAAATATTTTTAAGGGGCAAAACAGGTAAGAGAATGCAGGATTTAGTAAGAATGCACGACGAGCCTGCTGGATCAGGCCACTGGTGCATCTAACCTGGTGTCCTGTTCTCAGGAGAGTGCAGAGTAATCACATCCCAAGAGGGTCCTGTCCCTCCCATTGCTGCAGCCTCAGGTTCCAAGAGACCCCAAAGATCATGTCTGACCCTCTCTGCAGCATAAAACAGACTGCTCACCTGTGTTCGTCCCACCATCTCCCTGCTTGCAAAAGGGACACTTTCCCCCCTGTTCACTTACCGTATCGTCCACTCCGATTCTGGAAACTTCTACCTCCTGACTCTGGGATTGTCTTTTGCTGACTACCCAAAGCTTAGGGTTGGGTCTCTCCCCTCTGTGTCTGGCAGAGAGTGTTATATATTAAGATTAACTGCAGTTCTCACACAGGGCCACCTGTATGCAAATGAAGGATTGAGAACTGTCGCTCACTGATTGGTTAGCTAGTTGGGAGTTGTTAGTGTTATAAGTTACTTGGTATTATATAAAGCAGCCAGCTAGGCTGCTGTGAGTGTATCTCCAGGAGCAGTTCTAACTGCTGTAATAAAGAGCTGTGAATCTATCAGAGCTGTGTCCTTCGTCCATCTTTCCCACTATTTAACACTGGCAATGAGGATGGGATAGGATGAATCAAGACACAGCCAGAGCAGAACTGCTGAGCTAAACACTCAAGAGCTGAGATATCGCCGAGGCTAGCGTCCATTCCTCACCATTCAACCGGCACCGTGAAAACATGGCGTCGCTACTGCCTCTACCCCCATATTCGCCAGCAACCAAGTCCTGGCTGTCTTATCTCACTCGTTTCAAATGCTACCTTGAGGCAAACACTTTCACCAATTTGACGGACAATCGGAAGAGAGCTCTTTTCCTCACCGTCTGCGGCTCAGAAGTTTTCGAGACAGCTAGGGCTCTCGTGGCTCTGCTTGCGGTGCAGGGATCTTGGGACACACTTACTGGGAAATTCAAGGGACACTATGCACCCAAGGTGTCCAGAATCGCTGCCCATCACACGGTCCATCATCGAATCCAAACTGAGGGGGAGACAATCAGTGAGTTCTTATCAGCCCTCAGGAAGGCTGCATACCAATGTGAACTCCGGGACTTGGACGATGCCCTGCTGGATCAAATCGTGTGCGGTGTGAGGGATGAGAAACTATAGCACCATTTCCTCACCAAGTCTGATCTCACTCTCAAACAGGCCATCGAGGAAGCTCAAGCTGCGGAGGCAGCGAAACATTCAACAACAGAGATCTGCGAGGCCAACAGCCCAACAATTCCAAAGAAGCCAACCTCAGTTCACCATGGAGAGATAAGCGAATCCGAGGGCTGCTCAGATGAAGAGGATGATGTTTGCTGCATCAAGCAGAAATGTGGAAAGGTCAAACGGTGAACGACGGACCAGTCAGACTGCGGGTTGCGGTGGCAACCACTCTCGGTCCAAATGCGGTTTCAAGGACACCATCTGTCGGTGTTGTTTGTATAAGGGTCATATTACAATGGTTTGTTGCTCATCTACTCCAGCAGATATGCTACCGGCACCAGGAAACAAAAAGGCAAGGTATGCTAACAAGGACTGCCATGCCGTCACCAACTGTTGTTGCTCAGCCGAGCTGACAATTGGCGAGGCTGACGGGTCTGAACACCGAAAAATTTATGTCACCGTGACTATTGAGGGCAAAACATGCAACATGGAAGTTGACATGGGCTCTGTCATGTTAATTGTCTCTTGGAGTACCATCAAAGGGTTGATTCCCAAATTATCTAAGAAACAACTGAACTCCACCTACCTGCATTTGAGGGATTATCAGGGAAATAACATTCCGGTTGTAGGTGTGGGCAAGTTCAAAGTGACCTTCAAGGACTTTTTGGGACCGCTGAAGTTAGTCATGGTAGATGGGAATCGGCCCAGCCTACTGGAACTGGACTGGTTTGTGTCCCCAGGGTTGGAAATCACAAGCATCCAAAGTGTTTCGCAATCAGAAATAGATGCCGTCGTCACGGAGTTTTTGGAAGAATTCAATGGAACCTTGGGACAGTATGTGGGGTTGCCCATATCCTTTAACCTCGATCCGCTAATCACACCCATCAGTGTCAAGCCTCAACGCGTACCATTTGCACCCAAGCCTAAGGTGGATGAACAACTAGACAAGCTGATTGCACAGGGGGTCCTGGAACCCGTAGACAAAGCTAAGTGGGAGACTCCCATCATGAGGCCCTTCAAGCCTGACAGGTCAGTAAGCATCTGTGCTGACTATAAGTGCACGATAAACAAGGCGCTCCAAGAGCATGCGTACCCCGTCCCTGTCATCCAACACTTACCACACTCACTGGGAGAGGGCAAGGTTTTTGCGAAACCCGACCTTGCTCAGGAATACCAACAGCTGCCCGTAGATGACGCCACTGCCGAGGCACAGACAATCGTCACTCACCATGGGGCCTTTCGTTGTTGTCGGCTGCAGTTTGGAGTCAGCGTAGCACCAGGAATTTTCCAGAGCTTAATGGAGCGGCTCCTACAGGGTCGGCCTGGCGTTGTACCCTACTTCAATTATGTGCTTGTCTCAGTGGGAACAACACAACAGGTTTTTGATCAGCTGCGGGATGTCCTGACCAGGTTCCAAGAAGCAGGTCTCAAAGTAAAGAGGGGGAAATGCCAGATTGCTGTACCACAAGTCGAGTTCCTGGGATACCTGGTTAACAGCTCTGGCATTCACCCCACGGAAGCAAAGGTCAAAGCTATACAACAGGTTCCTGAACCACAAAACTAGAAGGACTTGTAGGCCTTTTTAGGTCTATTGAACTTCTATAACATGTTCCTGCCACACAAAGCGACTGCTGCTGAGCCACTCCATTGGGCCCTGGCAGCTTGGCTACCTCTCCAGTGATACCTCGGCTTTCTGGACCCGTATACATCCAGCCTACCTGAAGGATTGCACAGTATTATGTACCTGTACTTCTAATCAAACCTGTGGCTAGCTTATATGGTATATGGTTGTAACAATTAAGGATTGGGGGGGGGGCTAACACCTCATCTAGGTGGCGGAGGGGTGTTATATATTAAGATTAACTGCAGTTCTCACTCAGGGCCACCAGTATGCAAATGAAGGATTGAGAACTGTCGCTCTCTGATTGGTTAGCTAGTTGGGAGTTGTTACTGTTATAAGTTACTTAGTATTATATAAAGCAGCCAGCTAGGCTGCAGTGTGTCAGACTCCAGGAGCAGTTCTAACTGCTGCAATAAAGAGCTGTGAATCTAACAGAGCTGTGTCCTTCGTCCATCTTTCACACTATTTAACAGAGAGTCAGACTTGTTGGTGGCTTTCTTGAGGGTTTGATGACTCTGCCTTTTTTTCACAGGGGCACATTCCCAGGCGATTTCCTGGCCAGGAATAATGCTGTCTGCTTAAAAAAATCTAGCCACTTCACTGAATCCAGAGATTTTAGGGGAGTCTTGCTCTCCAACTTATAACAATACTTTTATTTCCACTAAAGTTGCTTGTCAATATGGGGGAGACCCTGAGTGATAGTAGCTGAACAGGTCTGCACAACTTGCATAACCCACCAAGCCGCACATCTACCAGCACTGTGCTATGGCTTTCTAGAGCAGGGGAGGAATACTTGAACCCCAAGTTCCACCACCCTGGTGCAAAAGACAGACACTAAATCCTTTTCAAGTGATCATTTCTTGCTTGCTTGCTTGCATTTTTAACCCACCTTTTTTTGTCCAAGGAGCTCAAGGCAGAGTTATTCCCCTATTCATTTAATCTCAACAACAGCCCTGAAGTAGGTTAGGCTGAGGGGCAGAGACTGGCCTCCAGGGTTACTCAGTGAACTTCAAGGCTGAGTGGGGATTTGAACTTTGGCCTCTCCCAGGCTGCATGTCCCAGTCCAACACTCTAGCCACCACTGGCTCTCATCTGGTGCTCTGTGGAAGGTTTAAACCTGGAAGGAACGATGCAGGCACAAGTCCACCACTGGCCTTTGCATGCTAAGACTTCATGCCTGAATCTAAGAAGACACCTGCACCAGACATTTCAAACACCATGATACCACTTTAAACAGTCATGGCTTCCCCCACAGAATCCTGGGAGATGGAGTGTGCTAAGGATGCTGAGAGCTGTTAGGAGGCCCATATTCTCCTCCCAGGGTTATAATTCCCTGTGGAGAGGGATTGATTGAGAAACCGTTCTGGGGATTATAGTTCTGGGAGCAGAAAAGGGGGTTCTTTTGTCTTTAGCTACTTAGGCTTGAATGTGGGGAATCCCAGGTTCAAATCCCAGCTAGGAGGCTCACTGCTTCTCAATTGTTCTTTTATTTTTTTTTAAAAAAAAGTTTATTCAAATTTATACAAATCAAAAATAGAAAAAAAACAGTACCATAATATACCGTATTTTTCGCTCTATTAGATGCACCGGACGATAAGATGCGCCTAGTTTTTAGGGGAGGAAAACAAGAAATAATAAAGCAACACAAAACATCCTGAGCTAAGAGGGAGCACTCCTCCATCTTCGCTCAGGAGGCTTTGCGGGGCTATCCCTGAAGCCAGGAGAGCAAGTGGGATTGGTGCGCACCGATCCCTCTTGCCCTCCTGGCTTCAGCAAAAGCAAGCCTCCTGGCTTTCCTCCTGCAAGAGCCGCACACTCCCTTCTGGGATAGCCCCGTGAAGCTAGAACAGCTAGAGGGAGTGCTTTGCAGCACTCCCTCTAGGTGTTCTGGCTTCTGGGGTAGCCTGCGAAGCCTCCGCAGGGGAGTGGGATGAAGGCTCCCTGCTCCCTTGCGGAGGCTTCGGGCGGCCAAGCCAGAAGCTAGAACAGCCAGCGGGATCACAGTGCAGTGATTCCGCTGGCTGTCCTGGCTTCATGCTTGGCCGCGTGAAGCCTCCCCAGCCTGGGAGAGGCTGTGCGTGGCTATCCCATAAGCCAAGACAGCCAGTGGGATCGATCCCGCACACTGTCCTGGCTTCTTGTTTAGCCGCATGCAGCCTCTCACGGGCAAGGGGAGCCTTCATCCCCTGCCCAGGAGAGGCTGCGCGCGGCTAAGGCTCCCCCAAGAGCCACGCTCCCTTTAAAGAGAGCATGGAGAGTGTGTGCGGCTCTTGGGGGCTTTTCCCCGAGGAGGGCAGCCCTTCTCCCTCCTCGGGGAAAAGCCCCAAGAGCCGCACACATGCTCCACGCAGCTCTTTAAAGGGAGAGCTGAGCAGAGCCTCCTGCCTGCATTCACTCCATAAGACGCACACACATTTCCCCTTACTTTTTAGGAGGGGAAAAGTGCGTCTTATAGAGCGAAAAATACAGTAAACTACATAAATGCACATTCACAAGTCGGATTAGAGACATATGTCCTGTCAGCTGATACGGGAGTGCCAACTTGAATAAAATATTGGGGTGGCCCAGGTAAGCTATGCCCCCCATAACTAATCACATGACATGGCACATACACACCATTTGAATGACAATTGCCATCAACTTTGGGGTGGGACGGGCTGAAGATACCTTGGCACCTATGAGTTGGCTGCTATATGTTAATGTGCGTATATTGAAAAAAGAAGAAGCAAATCTTAATCTTCCTTTGGATCCTACTCTTAACTGAAAAATAAATTCCAGCTAACAGATGCCAAGAAAATATTGCATATGATTGTCATGGGCCTGATATTTAGATACTACTCAAAATTCCACAAGCATCTGAAATGTTAGCTAATGTGAATAGGCTTTGAAAGAGGATTCGGGAATTTTCATGAGAGGGCTGTCAATGGCTGATAGCCGTAATGACCATGCTCTGGGTCCATGGTCAGAGTTAGTGATGCTTCTGAATGCCAATTGCTGAAAGCCACAGGAGTAGGCGAGTTGCTCTCGTGCTCAGGTCCTGCTTCAGGTTTCCCTCTGGGGCATCCGGTTGGCCCCTGTGAGAACAAGATGCTGGACTAGGTGGGCCCCTCCTGGCCTGATCCAACAGGTTCTTCTGATGTTCTTATGCAATGATGCCAACAATAACCAACTATTCACATATTAAAGAACAGATACAGTGGTACCTCAGGTTAAGAACTTAATTCGTTCTGGATGTCTGTTCTTAACCTGAAACTGTTCTTAACCTGAGACACCACTTTAGCTAATGGGGCCTCCCGCTGCCGCCATGCCGCCACCGCACAATTTCTGTTCTCATCCTGAAGCAAAGTTCTTAATCCGAGGTACTATTTCTAGGTTAGCGGAGTCTGTGACCTGAAGCGTCTGTAACCCAAGGTACCACTGTACAATCATATAACAGATTTGAGCAAAACTGGTCAGGGTTCATTCAATTTACTGAGTGTTGCAAAATCAAACCACATGCATGTATTGCCTCACAACTTAATTGCCTCTGCAAGGTCACTGTGACAATAATATCAAACCAAAGACCAGCCCAGGACAGTTTGTCATCTAAGGCAAAGGACATGATTGAGTCCCCAACACATTCCAGGTCCAGATGCTGCCCAGGCAGGCAACTGAACCTTGCCCTGCACACTGGTAATGGGATCATTGCCTTCTTCCCTGGCACCTGAGAGCGGCAGGGTCGCTTATGGGGCACAGGGTTTACGGGGCACATGACAAATTTATTTCTGTCCTCTAGTATCTTGCCATGACTCCCTGCCCCACAACATCTGACACTCTGCCTAATCTTAATTGTCTGTATATGCGAAGGAGGCAAGGAGGAGAAGCAAAGTTAACCCTGCACTCTCCACGCACCACCCAATGTCCCCATGCATGAAATGGTTTTTCTCAATCCGTTTTAGCCAGTGGTGAACTAGTGGCTAGAGTTTAAGACCAGGACTGCGAGACCAGGGTTTGAATCCCCCACTCAGCCATGGGACTCTCATCCTAACTTACCTCAAAGGGCTGTTGCGAGGATGAAATGGGGACAAGGATAACTACGTATGCCAACTTTAGCTCCCGGGGGGGGAATGCAAATTCCCTGGGGGGATGCAAATGCAATACACCGATAAATACCATAAATAGTTGTCTCTGCAAATTCTGCTTGATCATTCTTCCTTCCCTTTTTTTAATGCAAATTGATAATTTAGATTATGCCAGGGAGATTATTCTTTTCAACCACCAGAGGGTGCCCTACTACTACAGCCTTTGAGGAATAGATGCCTGTGTGACTGGGAAATAGAGCTAGAGACAGATGTTCACCTCTAACTAAACAGGAGTTAGTTTTTTTAAAAAGGTTTGCAACATAAAATACTTGTGAACAGAGGCCATTGCAAGGATGTCTATGCAACAGCAGAGCAATGTAGTAGAGATACAGCTTTTTAAAAAAATCAGTCAGCTAATTAAGAGAGAATGCACATATTAATCAGATAGCAGTTTTTTAAAAAATAAAAATAAAAAATTCTATGCAAGTTCTTATTGAATACTATAATTGTTAGGCACTAAGTCAGAAGAAAAAAGCAAGCAGTGCATGGGACATGATACAACGGCACAAGACTGTGCCAGTGTGGTGCTGTGGTTAGAGTGTTGGACTAGGTCCTGAGAGAGACTAAGGTTCAAATCCTCCCACTCAAGCCATGAAGCTCATCGAGTGTGACTTTGTGGGGCAGTCACTCTCAACCTAAACTACCTCACACTCAAGTTAATTGCGCACAAGATGTGATTGCACTTCATTGCAATTGTACTGTGGTACCTCGGGTTACATACACTTCAGGTAAAGACTCCACTAACCCAGAAATAGTACCTCGGGTTAAGAACTTTGATTCAGGATGAGAACAGAAATCGCGCGGCGGCAGTGGGAGGCCCCATTAGCTAAAGTGGTGCTTCAGGTTAAGAACAGTTTCAGGTTAAGAACATACCTTCAGAACGAATTAAGTTCTTAACCCGAGGTACCATTGTAATTGGTATTTGTCAACTTGATATAAATTTCCTTGTATTATTCATATATTGTTGTTATAGTCATGTGTCTTTCAGCACTTTTTGTGGTTGTTTTGTATAGAATTGTGCCCTTAGAGATGATTTTTTTTCGGGACAGCAGAAGTTACATCTGGTTGGGATTGCTGCAATTCAGCAGTGCTATTGTGTGTCTCTGAGATCTTGCTCAGCTCTTGCAAAGTATCCTGTTTGGCTTGTGTCCACCCTGTCAGCCTCCAAGGCCCATAAGCAGTAAATTCAAACTCACTTTCAGAAAGAGGATATTCATGTCAACCAGTTTACTTCCTCTTTCCTCAGCTGGAAAAAAAAGAATCTTATAGATTTGTAAACAAAGGAGTTTTGTCTGAAGTTCTACCTTGGCAGATGGTTCCAAGTGTTTGCAATTCCAGGCAAGACATAACAGTCAAAACTTTGGCATGAAAAGCTGTTAGGTTTTGGATAATTATTTTGTGGTTACAATAACCATGCATACAGTGCTTTTAGGAATAGGAAATAAGCATGAATGGGAAGACTACTGAACTGAGACAACCCATACGGTATATTTTATTCCAGAGAATTCTTAGTGCTAAGCCAGTGGTTCCCAAACTTTTTTGGGCCTCTGCCCCCTTGGTTCTATAAATTCATCCCCAGTTTCTGTCCCCTGTTCCCCCCCAGATTACCAGATTATGAAAAGCATTCTTCAGAATGGCAGTTTGAACAACCTACTAAGGAAGGCAATAACACAATAAAATTGAAAATAGTAACAATTCATTTCACATTTATTCAAAATTCAATATTTTTGTTGTTTAATTACCATATTTTTCCGTGTATGACACCCCCATGTATTAGACGCCCCCTGTTTTTTTGGACTCCGAATTAAGAAAACACCCCTCAGCACTACAGGTGTAAAAGACGAGCCCCAATTTTAAACCTAATTTTTTGGTTAAAAAAACCCCAGTCTTATAAATAGAAAAATACAGTAAAGCAACAAAATTTATGACCTTGATCCTGTGATACCAACTTTTCAAAATCTGATAGTCACCTGAGATGTTCTGAGTGCAAAACAAGGGCTCTGCTATTGCAAGCACAGTCCAGAACATGCAGCTATTTTTCTTATTAGTGTGTTGTACTCTGGCGTAGTGAATTAACTTTAACAACAACCAGACTCATCTCCACCCTTCGTCCCTTAGACTGGGAAAAATCCTGTGTAGGCCTATGTCGGGAGTCCTGACAGGGAGCTGTATTAAGTTCAGTTGCCAAGCAGCATTGTGCAGCCTGGATTCAACGGTGTTTGATGCAAGCGGTAATCTCTTTTTAGTCTATTGTTATTGCAACTGTTTGAAGTCTTAAATTATCGTTGTTAATTTTTCTGGTTGGTAATTTATTGTTTTATCTTTTTTGTGAAATGTTTTGAGAGCCCCCCCCCCTTTTACAGTTAACTAGTTATCGGTGCAGATGGTGACAGCAGTCATGAAATTAAAAGACGCCTGCTCCTTGGGAGAAAGGCGATGGCAAACCTAGACAGCATCTTAAAAAGCAGAGACATCACCTTGCCAACAAAGGTCTGTATAGTTAAAGCCATGGTTTTCCCGGTAGTGATGAGCTGGACCGTAAAGAAGGCTGATCGCCAAAGAATTGATGCTTTTGAATTATGGTGCTGGAGGAGACTCTTGAGAGTCCCGTGAACTGCAAGAAGATCAAACCTCTCCATTCTGAAGGAAATCAGCCCTGAGTGCTCACTGGAAGGACAGATCCTGAAGCTGAAACTCCAATACTTTGGCCACCTCATGAGAAGAGAAGACTCCCTGGAAAAGACCTTGATGTTGGAAAAGATGGAGGGCACAAGGAGAAGGGCACAACAGAGGACGAGATGGTTGGACAGTGTTCTCGAAGCTACAAACATGAGTCTGACCAAACTGCGGGAGGCAGTGGAAGACAGGAGTGCCTGGCGTGTTCTGGTCCATGGGGTCACAAAGAGTTGGACACGACTAAACGACTAAACAACAAGTTGTCGGTATTTAGATTTTATGAAACAAAACAAAACAAATAAAAACAATAAAGAGTTGACAGTCAACACTTCTGCCTTCAATAAATGCCTCCCTCTTAAGGGAGTTCTTTATTTTAACTTAAAAGTTTCTTGGGTTTCCCACCTTCTTGTTTGGATCAACCTGTATGTAACCTATAGCAAAAAGGGAGGGAAAGGTTATCAACATTTTATTTTGGTTGCTTGTTTTGTTGTTAAAATAAAACCGGGGGTAGAGTGGGTGGGATACTTGCCATTGTGTATATTTCCACACAGAACAGTGGGGTAGGGAAATGACTTTAGCTGATTTTGAAGCTGCAATAATTGCAGGGAATAGTGAACTGAGATGGAAAGAACCAACAGAGCTGAGTTTTGCAGAGCCTGAGTGAAGCAAACAGTCTGTAATCTCCAAAACTTCTCATTTTATAATGCACACTGGTTCCCAATGCCAGGGACATACAAAGTGTGTTTCCAGTGGAAACAGCAAGGAAGATGGGCCAGATATCTGAGGCCATCTGCAGCAGCCCAGAGTTAAAAGCCTCCAAGCAGAGAAAACATTTCCGCCCAACCAAAGCCCAACTGAAACAATTGGGGAATGGACCAGCTGTTGATGGAGGGTTTTGTCTTTTTGCAGATAAAGTTGCTTGCTATGCTTAAGAATAGGATTCTTGTGGGAACTGGTTCAAAAGCAAAGCAAGATAAGTTTTTAATGGAGGAGGATTAACTCTAGAAAAAGCTTTCAGGCATCAGCTCAAGCTCATAATTGCACCCAAATAGCACATGAAAGCGCATTGCTGGGGCTCAGGACCTGCGCATGATAAAAACAAAGAGCCAAAGTGGCTATGCTCTGCCTCCACACTTGGAGGCTGTAATGCTCCTGAGTATTAGTGGTTGGAGGGACGTGGGTGGCGCTGTGGGTTAAACCACAGAGCCTAGGACTTGTCGATCAGAAGGTTGGCGGTTCGAATCCCCGTGACAGGGTGAGCTCCTGTTGCTCGGTCCCTGCTCCTGCCAACCTAGCAGTTTGAAAGCACGTCAAAGTGCAAGTAGATAAATAGGTACCGCTCTGGCGGGAAGGTAAACGGCGTTTCTGTGCGCTGCTCTGGTTCACCAGAAGCGGTTCAGTCATGCTGGCCACATGACCCGGAAGCTGTATGCCGGCTCCCTTGGCCAATAAAGCGAGATGAGTGCTGCAACCCCAGAGTCGGTCACGACTGGACCTAATGGTCAGGGGTCCCTTTACCTTTTTATTAGTGGTTGGAGGGGGAGAGTGTCCTTGTGCTCAGATCCTGCTTGCCCATAAACTCCAGCATCCTGTCATCTCTGTGGACACATTACTGCCTCCAACTACAGAGGCAGATCAAAGCCACCATGGCCAGTAGCGGTTGATAGCGTTGTGCTCCTCCATTCATGAATTTGTCCAATACCTTTTAGAGCCATTCGGGTTGGTGGCCATCACTGCCTCCTGTGAGAGGAAATGCTCAGCTTCATTGGCTGCCTGTGAGTTTGAATGTTATGAGAGTAGGAAGAAAACTTCTCTCACTCCCATTGTCTACATGCCATGCATAATTTTATAAGCTCTCTAAACGTGCAGCCCTATACAGCCTCCCCTGGGGATAACCCCTGCTGAACACAGCAGGTATTAATCTGGAGGAAGCATCCACGGGATTATCATTTAGGCTACCTAAAGCGATGTGGACCCTGATTCAGTAGTGAACTCGAGAGAGGAAAGATGCACAGCCGGACCCTTCCACACCCTCTCCGCCCACATTCTGGAGCAAGCAGAACTCCGTTTTTGCTCCCCAGCTGTTAGGAGAGGCGGGGCTGGGGAGAGACCGGTAAGAATTTCATTCCCGATTAAGCAATTGTCAAAACAGAAGAACGTGAAGCGGGAAGAAAATGTGTCCAGCAGCTTTGTTATTTTCCTGTTCTCTAAAGAAGTGTGTGGGGAAACCCCAAGATGTTCTTGTGGAGAGGCACGCGGACGTCTAAAGGCCTCCCCCCAGTAAGATCATGAAGTCAAGGAGCTTGAAAATTACCAAAATGCATCACTTGAACTAATGCAAAGGGCTGGAGAGGAAAACTACAACTCCCACTCGGCCTTGCGCGCAGTACTGCATGCAGAGGTTGAGTGGGCGTGCCGTGTCCCGACCAGCTGTTTGCATTTTCACCTCCAGGGGGTTCCCCCTTCTCCCCGCGCCCCGCCCCCTCAGCGAAGCTTTTTCACAGCCTTAAATGTGGTGGGGGTGGGATTAGAAAGGGACTCCTCCTCTTTCGCAGCCAGAGCTTAGTTTTAACCCTTTTTGCTCCTAAGAAGGCAGTCAGGAAGCATTGGGACCAGATTCTTTCCTGTTGCAGGAGCATCTTATTGGGAAACAGACCCCACCTTAACCCCTGCAGGATGCTGCTGCTAAAGACTCAAAAGGAGGTTTTTCTTACATTTGTCCCTATTGAAAATCATTTTGTTAGCTTGAGCCCAGTTCTCCAAACAGTTAAGATCATCTTTGAATTCTGATTCTGTCGTCTAATCTACAGTCTAGTTACCCCTCCGAGTTTGGTGTCATCTGCAAATCTGACGAGCATCCCCTCAATTCCTTCATCCAAGTCATTTATAAAGACGTTGAACAACAACAGGCCTGCGGCACCCCACTTGTCCCTTTTCCCCAGGATAACAAGGAACCATTAATGAGTACTCTTTGGGTTCAGTCCGCCAACCAGCTACAAATCCACGTTCAACCCACCTCTTGCCACCTTCTTTGCAAGAATATCATGGGGGCCTTTGTCAAAGCATTACTGAAATCAAGATACAGTGGTACCTCAGGTTACATACGCTTCAGGTTACAGACGCTTCAGGTTACAGACTCCGTTAACCCAGAAATATTACCTTGGGTTAAGAACTTTGCTTCAGGATGAGAACAGAAATCGTGCTCCGGCGGCGCAGCAGCAGTGGGAGGCCCCATTAGCTAAAGTGGTGCTTCAGGTTAAGAACAGTTTCAGGTTAAGAACAGACCTCCAGAACAAATTAAGTACTTAACCTGAGGTACCACTGTACACTGTGTCAAAGATTTTGAACCTCTTTGAGACCAAGGCTCCCTTGACCAACCACATTCTTTTTGCGGCTCCCCCATGGGGCCCAGGAGCCCAATTATGTCACCCCTTGCCTGCTGAGTTGGCAGCCCCTCACCCTTTCCCCAACACCCTCCCTTGAGGAGTGTTCTCTTAGCCTCCTCTCCTCTCCCCTCTTTTTGGGAGTCCCCAGGGCAACCACTGCTGCTGCCCCTGGTCTCTGAACCACCAACCTCCCCCGCTGGCACCATTCACAAGCAGAGCTTATAGCCAGGGCTGCTGCAATAAACAGCTGTGCAAGCCTTTGGGAGGCAGAGATGCAAGATAGCATCAAAGGAGGGAGGGAAGCAAGGAAAGGGGAACAGAGGCCAACGGTGCCCACCCCTGAGCATCATTCAAGGCACCCCAGGGTGTCATGGCACACTGCTTCAAAACCACTGCACTAAGCCCACAGCATTCTCCTGACCCACGAAGCTTGTTACTGTATGTACTCCATAAAAAAAGAGACTTCTCTCACCCTGTTTACCTATTTATTGCATTTATATACAACTTTTTCCTCCAATGAGCTATTCCTCATTTAATACCCACAATAACCCTGTGAGGTAGGCTGAGAGCTGCAGTGACCCAGTGAGTTTAAAGGCTTAAGAGGGATTCATTCGTTCGTTTATTTGGAGCATCTTGGGCTGATCAGGACAAGACAGTCCCTGCCCACAGGCTTACAACCTAAAACACAAACAAAGCAGGGCACGCAAGGGAAAAGGGACGGGGAGGGAAGAGGAAAACCCAAATCCAAACTCAGGCACCATTCTTCTAAAACAATTTCTAAAAATGGGTTATAAATCTCTGCAGGTGAAGAGGCGGCAGGCTCGCTTTTTCTGCTCCCAATTTCATAGGCAAGAAATACCTGCTCACAACTCATTCATTTGGACAGGAAAAAGGCAGGCAAGCAGGTGCGGGGTACCTAAGCTGGCCGATCTCTGGGGAGCAAGTGCGCCTACAATGGTGTCGGGATGTCGCCTTTCCTGCAAAGTCTTTGGCTCAGCCCCTCTGAACCCCGGCTTTTCTGGGTTCCTAGTCTGGCTCTCTAGCCACTACCCAGCTCTGCCCCCTGGAGTACAGTACTTCCCACCGCCTCCAATGAACTGCAGATTTGCAAAGTCAGAAGGGGTCCCAAGTGACATCTAGCCCACCCCCCCTGCATTGCGGGAAGCGACGGTGGAGAAGCCCCGCGAAGCCCCCGGGCTGCGCCTTTAAGGGAAGGGCAGGCGGAGCGGTAAGAGGGCGAGGCGCTGGGCGGGTACGGAAGGAGGCAGGCGAACAAAGCCCAGCCCGTCTCTGGCGCTAGTGGGAGGGGACTTGCAGCTGCGCGCCGGGCTGGATAGTGCTTCTGCGGTCGCCTGCTCCACCTCCAACTGGGTCCATTGAGAGCCGGCGCGGAAGCCGAAGCGGCCGTGGGAGAAGGAAAGAGAAGAGCCAGCCGGCTCCCAGCTGATGCGGCGTCAAGTCGCCGTCACACCAGATTTATCCAGGTAGTTTCTTCCATTTGCTCCCAAATCTTTTTTCTTGCGTCCGTGCGGAGGGCCGTTGGCACCGGCGTAGCAACCCCTGCCGGCGCCTGGGGTGGGTGGTTGTACACGCAACTCCCCCCCACAACCATGGGGACGGGGTATCCAAATGGGCGGGACGCGTCGCCCGAGCAAATGCATCTCTCCCGGCCAGCCCACCCAGCGCTGCTGGAAAAAACACTGCGGGGCGCGCGGGACTCGGGAGGGAAGCCTGCAGGCCGGCGCGCGGCAGCTGCACTTCTCCCTGGTGTCCCTTCTAGGTGCCCTCCCGGCGCCGCATCCCGCAGTGTTTTTCCAACGGTGCTGGGCCCGCTCGCGGCCGGGAGGGATGCAGCGGCTGGGGAGACCTGCAGGCCGCGCACCACCCGCGGCGCAACCCGCGGCCCGCCCGCTGGAGGGCGCCCTGCCGTACCGCCCCTCTCTTCCCTTTCTCCGCTATTGCCGTTGGTGGTGAGCAGCCGTCGTTCAGCCCCTGTATTCTCCTCTCCTCCCCACCCCCGGTGGTTTAAGGAGCGCCCTAGCTGGGCTGCCCCCCTTCCACCCCTTCGACGCCTTCCCTCAACAAGGCTGTAATTATAAAGGGAGAATTGCGGGGTGGGGTGGGGTGGGGGGAGGTTGGGCTTCCTTCTCTCTTTGCAAAATAGAAGCATGACTCTCATCTTTATTGCCCTTCTTTCCATCATCTCCTCCCAAGGAACCATGGGGCACCCTCCGCTGGAGTTCAGCGATTGTTACCTGGACAGCCCTGACTTCAGAGAAAGGCTCAAATGTTATGAGCAGGAGCTGGAGAGGACCAACAAGTTCATCAAGGATGTCATCAAAGATGGAAATGCTCTCATCGGCGCCATCAAAAGTAAGGAGAGCCTGAAAACTCACCTGTATGTGTGTGGAAAAAAGGCCAGAAGAGCAGATTCAGGCCCAGTTGATCCCCGCTTCCCAGCAGGGACAACCCAGCTAAAAACATTTGCACTGGGTATAAAATAATGCACCACCTCAATTTTATGTCTAATGATAAGTATAATACAGTGGTACCTCTGGTTGTGTACTTAATCCGTTCCGGAGGTCCGTTCTTAACCTGCAACTGTTCTTAACCTGAAGCACCACTTTAGCTAATGAGGCCTCCCGCTGCCGCTGCACCGCTGGAGCACGATTTCTGTTCTCATCCTGAAACAAAGTTCTTAACCCGAGGTACTATTTCTGGGTTAGCGGAGTCTAACTTGAAGCGTATGTAACCTGAAGCGTATGTAACCCGAGGTACCACTGTAATAGCAATATTTGTTGAGGATCACACAACCATTTGTTGAGTTCACACAGGGTTTTCTTTAGAAAACGGACAAATGCAACCACATATCATAAGATGAGACCGCACTGTCAGATTGTCAAAGCACAGGAGCAAATCTTCACATAAGGTCAGAAATGCATAGTTCATTATTCAGAATTGTGCACGCATTGAGCACGAAAAATTTATTTTGCTAAGAATTACATAAAACATACCGTATTTTTCGCTCTATAAGACGCACGTTTCCCCTCCTAAAAAGTAAGGGGAAATGTTTGTGCATCTTATGGAGTGAGTGCAGGCTGCACAGCTTTCGCTGAAGCTAGGAGAGCAAGAGGGATCGGTGCGCACCGATCCCTCTTGCTGTTCTGACTTCGCTTCGCTAGAGAGGCACTGCACAGCTTTCCCTCTCTGCGCAGCGCCCCTTCAGCGAAGTGGGAGGAGAAATGAAAGGGGCTCCGTTTCTCCTCCTGCTTTGCTGGAGAGGCACTGAGCAGAGAGGGAGAGAATTTTTTTTTTCTTCTCTTCCTCTAAAACTAGGTGCGTCTTATGGTCTGGTGCGTCTTATAGATCGAAAAATACGGTATGCATGATAGTTAGGCCCCAGGCAGCCCAGTAATTTGTATTGGCTCTCCTCGTTGTGTGTGAGAGAGACAGAGAAACATGGTGCCTGAGTGCCTTTGCGTGTATGGGGATAGGGATTTCTCCTTGCAGCCTTGATTTTTCTCTCCCCTCCTCCGCAAAAAAATATTGACTGTACTCCCCAGCTTTTAGCTGCTTTTGTTTTCATCAGGATTAAATGCATCAGTGCCTTGAGTGCGTGTGTGTCATTGACCTGTCTGCACTGTACATTTAGAGCACTTTCATCCCACTTTAAAACAGACATTGCGCCTTTCAGAGAATCCTGGGAACTGTGCTGAGAGGTGTTACGAGACCCCTATTCCCCTCCTCAGAGCTACAGTTCCCAGTGTGGTGTAATGATCAATCCCTCTTCCCAGGGAACTCAAGGAATTGTAGCTCTGGGAGGGGAATATGGAGGTTACTCCTAACAACTCTTTGTTACCCTTAAACTACACGAGCCAGGATTCTTTGGGGATGCCATGACTGTTTAATGTGGGATGATACTGCTTTGAATGTATAGTACAGATTGGTCTTTAAATGTACTAGGAGGTAGATTAAGGCTGGTGTTGACTTCCTTGTGTTTGTTTAGGTGTCCCTAGCATAGTGCTGAGGATATTGAATTGTTAATCAGAAGACTTTGGATTGCCAGAGGAGCTCTGCATGTTCTCTTGCAAGCAATATTAAACTTGCAGAAAGAGGCCTTGTGGATGCTTCCTATAAAGACATCCAGTTACTGAGGCTCTCGGAGCAGTTTATGACACAAAACATGATTTAAATGAACCCAGGAATAAACACTTTCCAAACACACCCAGTAAAATCATTGCATGCTGACTCAGTCCTAGGCAGAAGATCTCCACACACTGAACAGTAAAAGTTGCCTTTTAAAATCCTGCTGCCACCCACCATCTCTGCTTTTTCTTGAGTTACAGGAGGTCTATGTAGGAAGCAGGCTCCAAAGTATTGCTACTGGTTCCAGGTTTAATTGGGACTGCTTCTGGTGATTTGTAAGGTGCAGTTCCTTAGAGTTCGCATTCCACAGAAAAAAAAACCAAAAACCCAGCACTCCCCCCCCCCCGCCCATTGTGTAGGAAGATGCATGTATATTTCAATGCATGGAAAGGGAAATGTGCAAAATGTTATCCAGAAATTGCTCATCGTACATTATGTTGAATAAGCAAGAAACTTATCCACTCCTTCGCAGCAGCAGGGAAGATGAGCTGTGGTGAACGTTTCCTGTGCTGCTGATGACATCTTTATGGAGAAGAGGGCTATTGAAGGCTACTAGCCATGATGGCTATGCCCTGCTTCCGTGGTTGCAGCCATGCTTCTGAATCCCTGTAGCTGGAAACCACAGGATGGGAAAGGGCTGTTGGACTCCAATCCTACTTGTGGGTTTCCCATTGGGGCATCTGGCTGGCCACTGTGAGAACAGGATACTGGTCCCCTTCTCCCTGATCCAGCAGGCTCTTCTTTTAGCTTATGTAAGGACACAGGTGGTCCCAAATTCCTATAAAACAGGTGTGGTCATTTTAAAGCAATGGGGCAGGTCAGGAATGCTCCTTTTTACCCCAGTCTTAGTCAGGATCTCCTTTTGCTGCCATTTGAATCCATTGGTTTGGATCCTCCCCTCTGAGCAACAGGAAACCAGCTTGCTCCATCTTCCGAGGGACAGCCCTTCAGATATTTGAAGGTGGCTGTCATATCAATGATTTGACAACATGCTCCTACTCAGCGGTTTTCTATAGATGTTAAAAAGCATGGGTGGAAAAACTCAAACTCTGAGGAACCCCACACTGAAGACACCACAGGGCCAAGGAGCAACCCCCAAGCATCACTCCCCAGCTACACAAAGATTAGATGGGGAATGCCAGTGGTACATGTGAAAAGGATCTAGGGGTCCTGGTAGACCACAAACTGAACATGAGTCAACAGTGTGATGCCGCACCAGAAAAGCTATTGCTATTCTGGGCTGCATCAGCAGAAGTCTATAGTGTCCCAATCAAGGGAAGTAATAGTACTGCTCTATTCTGCCTTGGTCAGACCACACCTGGAGTACTATGTCCAGGAGGATATTGACAAGCTGAAAGGTGACCAAGATAATAGAGGGTCTGGAAACCAAGCCTGATGAGGAATTGTGGATGGAGCTGGGTATGTTAAGCCTAGAAAAGAGAAGATAAACATGATTGCCATCCTCAGATATCTGAAGGGGTATTACATGAAAGATGGCGCAAGCTTGTTTTCTCCTGCTCTGGAGTGTAGGACCCGAACCAATAGCTTCAAGGTACAAGAATGGAGATTCCAACTAAACCTTGGGAAGAACTTTCTGACAGTCAGAATAGTGGTACAGTGGACAGTGGGAGGTAATGGTCTCTTCTTCCTTGGAGGTTTTTAAGCAGAGCTTGGATGGCCATTTGTCATGGATGAGCTAGTTGAGGTTCCTGCACTGAAGGGGGTTGGACTGGATGCCCTTCAGTGTCCTTTCCAGCTCTACAGTTCTTTGATTCTATGATTCTGTGCAGTGCTTCCCCCTCCCCTAGAAAAATAGGTGCTGATACAATGAAGCTGTTACAGTAAGTGCAACACTTTTTAACAACAAAAAAGAGATGCTGGTACTATGTACCCTTGCATACCCCCTGAAAATAAGCACTGATTCTATGACTTGCAGAGGTTCTCTCACCACTTGAACTTTCCGTGCTTGGATAACATAGAATTGCTGCACCATTCCTCAACCTGGTGCCCTCCAGATGTTTTGGAATATAGCATCCCTCAGCCCCAGTCTGCTCGGTCATCTCCATAGTCCATCCTTGCCCGTGAAGAGAAAATAATGTTACATATTTATATGCAGTTTAGCAGAACCCCATTGGCTCTATAATGGAGCAAGTTGGGCACAGATGGGGCTTCTGAATTTTTTTATAAAGAGGTACCTTTTGGGGGACTTGATGCTCAGGGTTTCCAGAATGCAAGCCTTTTCCAGATGGTCCGTGGCATCCCCGGATTTGTGGTAGAAGACAGAAGATGGCACTTTAAGTATACAGTGGTACCTTGGGTTACAGATGCTTCCGGTTACAGACTCCGCTAACCCAGAAATAGTACCTCGGGGTAAGAACTTTGTTTCAGGATGAGAACAGAAATCATGCGCCAGCAGCACAGCCGCAGCGGGAGGCCCTATTAGCTAAAGTGGTACCTCAGGTTAAGAACGGACCTCCAGAACGAATTAAGTTCTTTTTTTTTTAAAAAAAAATTTTTTAATTAATTTTCATCCAGTTATACATTTTATCCCAGATACAACAAATTATGCCTGTTTTGAACTTCCTTCAGCATCTCTGATAGAACGAATTAAGTTCTTAACCCGAGGTACCACTGTATTGATTTTTAATAATATTTTTATTGGGTCTTTTATTGTATTGCTGTTTGAATTCTTTCTATGGAATAAGTGAAAAACAATAACACCAAAAATAAAAGTATAATTAAAAACCATACAGTTGATACAACAGGCAGAAAAATGATGTAAGTGGTCCTCCAAAACCTCCAGCAGTTTTCATGTGGGGATATTTATGGTAAGGTAGACATCCAGCATCAAGCTGTTTGCAGATGCTTCATTGAGCCTTGTTATTCAGAAGCATAGACTGCTGTACTGCAAACTGAACATGCTTTTTATGTTTTTGAGTAACTCTGCAGAGGACAAGGGTGTCAGGCTTCTTCGCTTTGCACACAGTGTCCCTCCACTCAGGTAGGAAATCAATTATGCTGACACCGACATGGCCTTTCACAACGTAACACGTAGGTGTGCTTGTTCCTTTTCAAGTATGCCAATGCTGCATCCGACTGGTTCAGGCTTTGGGGCTTTCCTGTGCATGCTGAAATTCCCAGGTTCATTCCTCAGCATTTCCAGGATAGACTGAAATCCTGGAAAGTCACTGCAGATTAAATCCAAGGCATGCACTGCAAATTCTGAGGGGTGGCGGTTTGTTAGTATTTTTCAACCTGTCAACTAGGCTGCTGGACCTTTGATTAGTAAGCATCATTAGCACCACTAGGTTTGTACATATGCCAATTCACAGAAAATTTCATGGGCCCAATTCAAGCTGCTGTTCCTTTTCAAGCCCTGTATGGCTTGGGTCCAAGTACCTGAAGGAGAAGGTCTTCTGCTGAGGTTATTTTCCAGGTAGCTGGTATTGATGTATAATGCAACCAGTATAGAGTTAAAGCAGGCATCTCTCATTCTTTACAGTTGAATTCAAAGCTGACCTACAGTCTTGCTGCAGAATTTTTGGAAAGATATGCTTGGCAATGAGCTCATCTTCTTTTGTGCATGTTTTGGAGCAAGATATAGGGTATTGCCGTTGGAGCTGTTCCATCTGTTTTGCAGCCTTAAACTCGTAGGTTTAATTATAAGCAGTCTATGTACCATCTGTGCACCTACATGGAAATTTAGATCAAATTAGCATGCATGCACCAGTGGGGTATAAACACTCTGCGGCCTCCCCTTACATTTGGGTAATGTTGTAAGCTGTTTGTGGGTTCGGCTGTGGAAATCTGTTTGCAGAACAGCCACTGAATAGAGATGCATGTGGCCCTTGTCCTTTGATTGCAATTGGTGATAGTAATATTCTTTCCCAGTGATCTGAATAAGTTTGGCCATAAATGCTTGACTAGCCAGTGAGGCCAGAGAGAAGCATTATGGCACTTAAGCTACCAAGTAAAAACGGATTTTGAACTAGTTCAACCACTACTGTTTCCTCCAAAAGATTTTGGGAAGTATAACTTTGGGAGACAAAGAGATCTCCTAAGAATAGTAGCCTCCCCTTTCCAAAGGGGCTGCTGAATTGGTTGGAACTGAGCTAGCAGACATGCCAATTTTTCTCATTTGCTTGCATTTTTAAAATATTGGCAAGTTTTTGCATGTTCTATACAATAAAACCAGCAAGCAATAATTTAAATTGTGTATTTTTTGCTGGCTCAGTTATGTGCTGTTTTGTTGTGTTGCTGGACTTTCTTAAATGGATATGGTTAACTTACTGATTTGACTATATACAAAGTTCTTAAAGGGTTTCCCACCTCCGAATCACTATGGAGAGATTGGTGGAATACACATTTTTTAAAAGTAAGCAAAATACATGAATAGTTTGGCTAGATTTTCTGATGTACACAATACAACTGGTTTTTAAACTTTGAATGGTGAGGTGCAAACCTTAAAAATGAACATAAGTAATATCTGTGTAATCTGGGCTGTAAACCAAAACATCTTAAAATGTGTTCCCAGCTTTCTGGGATGCTAAACAGTTGGATTAATGACAGTCAGGCTTGGGGCCAAATTTCAGTCATACAGAATGCAGGAATATTTTAGGAAGCCTGCTTATCTTGGGTCTGACCATAGTCGTTGCTCATTTATATAGCACCATCACAGGAATATCAGAAGCTGTGTTATATCAAGTCAGATCATTGGTCCATCTTGCTCAGTATTGCCTGCACTGGCTGGCAGTGACTCTAGGGCTTCAGACAAGAAGGGAAGGATTGTTCAGTCAGCAAAGTATGGGACTCTTAATCTCAAGGTTGTGGGTTCGAGCCCCACACTGGGCAAAAAGATTCCTGCATGTTTTTAATGTACAGTCATACCATGGATCCTGAATACCTTACGAGTCAAATGTTTTGGCTCCCGAATGCCGCAATCCTGGAAGTGAGTGTTTCAGTTTGTGAACGTTCTTTGGAAACCAAACGTCTGATATGGCTTCCGATTGGCTTCAGGAGCTTCCTGCAGCCAATTGAAAGCCGCGCCTTGGTTTCCAAACATTTTGGAAGTTGAATGGACTTCCAGAATGGATTCCGTTCGACTTTCATGGTACAACTGTATGTCCAACCTTGGTTTTAATGTTTCTATAAGGGATTGTTCATTTGTTTGTAAGTTGCTTTGGGTTACCTTGGGGAAGACGAAGTGACCAGCAAATTTAGTAAATAAGAATAACAACCCCCCCCCACAAGGATCTGGTTACCCACTGTGAGAACAGGATGCTGGACTAGCCTGATCCAGCACCTCCGCTCATGTTCAGACTCACTCCAGCTCTCCAGGGGTTCAGGCAGGGAACATTCCCATCCCTACCTGGGTATGGAACCATGCAAAGCAGATGTTCTGCCACTGAGCCGCAACCGTCCCCCTAAAGAAGCTGACTGAGCAAACAAACAGGAAGGGAAGGGGTTAAGCGACTGCTCCACCTGCTTGTGCCACCTCCACTTGTTACTTCAGCACACACCCCCCAACTGTTGTTCATCCAAAAAACTGGGAGGAAAGGTGGCAGACAAGTTCATGGCATGTAGCAGGACCTTTCTTTTAGCTTGGGGTGAAATAAATTTTGTGTGTGTTTAAAATGCACATGTACAGTATAGCGTAACAATGTGCAACCTCAGCACACCTGTGTGAAAACTAGTGAAACATACATTTGTTTACCTGCATTTTGTAAGGGGGGGGAACCTCCCCCCAGCTCATATAATGAGAGTTTTCTAATGTGTGTAGGATCCTAGACGCCTTGACGAAGGGCCACACTGTAATTCTTTGAGGCCTTCGGTTGTAATTAAAGAAAACAAGTGTGAAACGTCTTCTAGTACATCTGTTTCTTGGCTCATAATACCACGAGAGAAGAGTCTGCCCATAAATTCCTTTCTGCTTCTCTCAGAAGCACGTGCAAAAAGAAATACATGGGTGTTTCCTTCTGCATCCTCAGATTGTTGAGAGTGCCCCACCTGGCTCAAAAATCCTTTTGTGCAATTCGGGAGAAGAAATAAAAACGTCCTCCTGAACTTCCAGTGCCCACTTACTAATTGGATATATAATTACCCACCTCCTGGTTTTCCGGCAAATGGAAGCATAATATTTTTCCATGCCGTGCAAAAGCCAGTTCTCAGAAGGCTTTTCGGGAAATTCCAATTAAAGGCTGTTGTACATGAAAGAAAGTCACAACATTTAATCTGTTATCTGAGGTGACCTGGAGGTGAACTCCTGGAGGAGTGTAAGCTCACATCAACACCATATATTCAAAGCACTCTTAGACCATCTTAACAGTCATGGCTTCCTCCAAAGAATCCTGGGAACTAGTTCATTAAGGTTCTTCTAACTCTCCCCCTCCTCCTTTGCAAACTAGAGTTCTGAGGATTCTTTCATGGTGGTGGGGAATCCATTACTGTTAAAAGGAGCGCCTCTGCTTTAATGATGTGGATGATGTAGATATGACATGAGTCATAGAACCATAGAACTGTAACTTGAATCTATTGGTTTAGGTCCTACCCTCTGGATCAAGAGAAAACAAGCTTGCTCTTCCATGTGACAGCCCTTTAGATATTTGAAGATGGCTTTCATATCTCCTCTCAGTCTCATCTTATCCAAGCCAAACATACCTAACTCCCTCATTCTTCATAAGGCTTAATTTCCAGACCCTTAATCATCCAACTTGTCTATATCCTTCTGAAATTGTGGCACCCAGAACCGGACACAGTACTCCAGAAGGATTCTCACCAAGGCAAAATAGAGTGATATTATTAGTTCACTTGATCTGGACCCTATGCTTCTGTTGATGCAGCCTAGAATAACATTAGTTTTTTTTCTGCTTCTGCTTCTGCATCACACTGTTAACTCATGTTAAGTCTGACTCCACAGCTGAATAGCAATTGCTGGAAACCACAGAAGGGGAGAGTTCTGTTGTACTTGAATCCTGTTCATCAATTTCCCATTGGGGCATCTTTTCGGCCGCTGCAAGAACATGATGTTGGGCTAGGACTTTGGCCTGACCCAGCAGGCTCTTCATAGGATATTATGATATTATGTGTGGTTTGTGGGATGACAGCAACTTCATCTTTCCAGCAACTTTGAGCATTGCTGTGGCAGTGGGGGAATCGTTGAGGAAGCCTCCCTGGTGGTCAGGCTCTATCTATCCAGGCCAGCAGTCTGCCACCAAGTCCAGATGAAAATGGTCTCCCCTGGAGGTAGAATGGCAGTGTGCTTCTAGGAGATATGAAATGAGTGGTGTGTGGTTCAAAGCCATGAAGGGAGGCTTATGAGAGAGAAGAACCACACACACACATACAGTCACTCTAAGATTAGGGGAATTTTTAAAGCAGCTGTTTAGGTTTTCCCCCCATCTCCTCCCAGCAATACATAATAGCTTGTGTTTGCTTTGGAACCCAGCCCAAGCACTGTAGGAATGATCTGTGTTGGTTGTGATGTCACCCTGATGCAAGCTCTTCTCGCTGGGTATCACTAAAACTGCTTTGCATGCAGAAGATTCCAGGTTCAATCCCGATTGCATCTCCCAGGTAAGTCTGGGAATGTCCCCTATCTGGAGTCCCCTGCCTGGAACCCTGGAAAGCCCCTGCAGGTCAGTGTAGGCAGTTGTGAGTTTAATGGATCAATAAAAACATAAGCAGAGCCTGTGGGTAACCCACAAGCAGGGTTCAAGTGCGAGAGCCCTCTCCATTTCCCTGTGATGTCTAGCAATTATGTGAATCAACAGAAGGCAGCTTTCTGTGTACATGTGTTGTAAGGGGAGGCACCATGGCTTGGTGGTAGAGAACCTGCTTCACATGCAGAAGGTCCTGGGTTCAGTTCCCAGCAGCATCTCCAGGTTGCGCTGGAAGTGTCCCCTGCCTGAAACCCTGAAGAGCCACTGCTGGCCAGTACTGAGCTAGATGGACCAATGGTCTCAGACAACTTCCTATGGATAGCAGAAGGTGTCAGTTAAAACAAAGGAACATTTGTGTGGAGAGCACTGCCCACCTTCCCCCCAAAAAATACAGGGGAGAAAAGGAAAGGCAAGCATAGGAAGCTGTCTCCCACTGAGTAACAACATTAGTCCATTTAGCTTAGTATTGTCTGCACTGACTTCCCGTGTGTCAGAGGCAAGCCAGCAATAAATCATGCTGTGCAGGTTGGAGTTAACTCTTTATTAGCAAAAACATGATCGACACAGGAGTGTCAGGCCTAAGGAACACAGTATCCCTTATTCATATTTTAATAGGTTTGTTTTTTAAATATTGTTTTAATTTGATTAGGGCTTAATTATTTTTTATCTATGATATTTTATGAATGTTTTTAGCTTTTTGTATCTATGTTGTTTTAATTTATGGAAGCCACCTTGAAAAAAATTTCTGTCAAAAATAGGGAATGTGGAAAAATAAATTAGGCCATGCATGAGGATTTACTCTGTTCTTGAACCTCACATTCCTGTGACTTTCCTGTTCTCTTCAGCCCCTCTCCCTGCTTCTCTGAGGCAGTTTCCACTTCCCTTCTTCCTCAGCGACTCTGCTCCTTCAGTGCCTTCTTCCTATTCAGCTTGCCAATTTGCTTCTCATTACTTCACCCTATTTGTTTTGTTGACAGCAGAGTGTGGCCCTTCCTGCCCTCTTGGACACCGTGTCGGAATTTGCTTCCAACCAAGCTGCCTTTCCACTTAGTTCCAGGACTCACCCTTTCCTGCTATGCGATTAGGGTACACCAGAATTGCATCTTACATGCAGTTGAGTTGTGTGATTTCAACCATACATGGTTGAAGGTGAGCTGCTTGAAATTGTTCAAATCAAATCCCAAGCAAAAGAGGTTAAAAGCTCTTTTCTCACTGAGTCTGCTTGGCACAAAAATAGCTTTTCAACTCTTGTTTGAGGGGCAAGGCCGACTCAGTGCCCCAGCTCTGGGATGCTGTTGCAAGATCTCACCGGGCGCAAGATCTTGTTTGAACATCCTTGGCTTCTCAGAACTGGCACAACCAAGCAAGGCAGAGGACTTAAAGCCTCTTTTAGTGCCAGGTCTGCTTGAGTTGCCCAGCATAAAAAGAACCTTTGAGCTCTTTGCCTTACCTGCTGGGCAAGGCCCCTTAGCTGTGTGATTTTTGGAAGTACAGGGGATTCTCTCTCCCCTCCCCTGCTAGCTGCAGGGGTGGCTCCAAGAGGCTGGGTATACATGGAGCTCTTGGAACTGAACCCCCATGTAAGATGTGATCATAGTCCGTGCCTAGGTAGGCCTCCTCATACGGCTGGTAATTAAAGTTTTTGGAACTTGAGTACAGAGGATATTGCAAATAAGGTGGTCATCTTCTGTACTTCCACACATCCACTGTGTAAAGAGTACAGATCCCCCCCCTGCCCCCCGCAGCAAATATTAGCCTAGGCTGCACCAGAGATCTCTTCTGGCTTCCTGCATGAAAAATGTCCTGTGCTACAAAAGCACCATTAGTTCAGAGCCAGCCTGTGGTGCATTGATGATGATGTTTGAGGGGTCCTCCTGCTGGATGCTCAGAAGAAGCCTTCTGTCTTGTGGAAAGCTGCTAAAACAACTTTGCATTTTCCAAAACATTTGGGCTGGCAGTAGGAGCAAATGTAAATGGGCAGCTCTGGTTTGGTCGAGCAGTGGGTGTGAAGAGAGCCATTCTTCCCTTTTGCTTCTACATCTTTTGACAGCAAAGCACTTCAAGGCAGGCTGACTTAGATGGTTGTTGGCCAAAGGGGAATGTAAACTTTCTCTATCCTTACCTGGTTTTTATAGGAAAAATGCAATGCAGAGAAAAGGAAGTACTTCATGCAGTGCACAGTAAAACTATGGAACTTGCTCCCAAAGGAGGCAGTGAAACCTGACTGGCTTTAATAGAGGATTCAACAAATTCATGGAGGGAGAGAGGGCTACTGATGGCTACAAGCCACGGTCGCTGTGCTTTACCCTCCACAGCTGGAGACAGTAATGCTTCGAATACCAGTTGCTGGAAACCGCAGAGGGCAGAGAGGCCTTGTGTTCTGGTCCTGCTTGCAGGTTTTGCAGAAGTGGCATCTGTTCACGGGCTCCCTGTTGCTTGGCTGCAGTTTGCACAAATCTTCCAGGCTGTGTTCGTCTGCAGAGAACTGACTTTTGTGGCTTTGGAGAAACGTGACTATCGGTTGTGCTGACAAAAGGCCTTCCAGGCTGCATTTTTAAATAACAAGCTACACTTTCCAGTAAAAGGGTGCCTGGCTGCCTAGAGTAAATATCCCTACTTGCATGGCTGGCTTTAATGGCATAGCTGCTTATGTCCAAGCACAGTGTCTTCAGCTTTTAAAAACAAAATGCTAGAGCATCAGTGCATTGATGTGAATTTGGAGTCATTCTGGATCTTGCAGCTGTCATGCAGAACGCAACCAAAATGGTGCCGTGGGCTTGGAGGAGGTTGGAATAGTGGATTGTGTGCTTCTTAGGATGTAATTCCTGCATTGCAGGGGGCTGGACTAGATTACCCTTGGGGTTGCTTCCAACTCGACGATTCTTTGATACTGTGGTAAAGCAATGAGAGGTTTTGTGTGCAGCTGCAACTCTTCTTAATGCTAACATTTAAAAAAAAATATTCCTGCTGACCAGGAGATGCTTCCTTGACATCATTGGTCAGCTGTTGCATGCAATTGGCTTATCCCAGGAAGGAAACCATTGAAGTGAGGGGGGGTGTCTTTGTGACCCATTTTCTCCCATATAAGAAGTGCCTGAGCAAAAATGTCAAAGTAAGATATAAGAGATCTCCATGTGCCAGTTTCCTGTTTTGGTGGTGTGGGTGCATGTACACAAACGTTCACAAAGTGCTTTTCCACTTTTTAGTCATGTTTGTTGCCCTCACCAGGAGACTTGACCCTACCTCACCCATCAGAGACTTAACATCTCAAAGATCCATCTGCATTTCAAATTCTAGACCAATTTCAAGCCTGATTTACCGCAGCAGCTGCCAACCAAGAAACCCTGGGAATCTCCAGCAAAAGAATTTCCAGCAATCTGGCAGAGCCATAATTCCTAGAGTTCTTTCAGGGAGGCAGTTTTGAAATGTTTTGTTGCAGCAGTCAAATGCACCCTTAATGTGCTAGCACGGGGGTAGCAAAAACATGGCGCCCTCCTGGTGTGTGTGGACTACACTTCCCACACCCCTGACCCATTGGCCTTGTTGGCTGGGGGCTGATGGGGCCGTAGTGCAACAACATTTGGAGGGCACCATTTTGGCTATCCGTCTGCTAGACTGAAGATCTTCTTCTGACTTGTGAAGCCGGTGTGGCATAGTGGTCAGAGGGGCGCAGTAGGACCTGGAAGAGACCAGAGTTCAAATCCTCACTTGGGTTAGTCACTGCCTCTCAGCCTAACCTACCTTACAGGGTTGTTGTGGGAATTTAATGAGGAAGAGAACTTTTGTATGGTGGGATATAAAAGTAATAAACCCAAAAATGGGCCATGAAGTTTGTGATGGGTACAGTAGATGCTAGTGACAGAAAAGGGACTGTGTTGTCTTTTAGGTCTAAATCTGCTCTTATCACAAAGCCCCATAAACAACTCTACTGAAAGAACAAGTCAAAGAAAGGGTTTATTGCGTGTTTGTGTATAGGGGATAAAGCTTGCAGAACAGGCATTGCAGTGCTCACCTCTGAAAGCAGCCACATGTGGTGGGTGGGCTGTCTTTAGCAACACCCCTCTCATTGTCTTTAGCAATCCCCCCTTGAGCCGTCACTGAGGTTTCCTTTCAGCTTATCCATGAGGCTGTTGAGCTAACCTGTTGAGGTGTGTGTCTTCCAGAACAAAGTGTTTTTCAAAAGGAACAAGGGTTTATTCTCTTCAAGAAGGGAATTCAGCTGCCAAAAGCTTACTCCTTTCATCTGAGGATTTGGGCCTGAACTAGATGTAAACAAGACAGTATTATAATATTTACTATGTATATCCTGCCTTTTCCCCAGTCAGGGACTCAAAGCGGCTTACAGATAAAATAGAAACATCCAAAAGCATAGGGAAAAAACAAAAACGGTAATCAAAAAGCAATTAAACACTATCGTATTTTTCACTCTATAAGACGCACCAGACCATAAGACGCACCTAGTTTTTGGAGGAGGAAAACAAGAAAAAAATATATATTCTGAATCCCAGAAGCCAGGACAGCAAGCAGGATCACAGCTCAGCGATCCCGCTTGCTGTCCTGGCTTCTCAGACAGCCGCGCGCAGCCTCTCCCCAGCAGCGGGATGAAGGCTCCTGTTGCCCGGGAGAGGCTGTGCACGGCTAAGTGTCCCCCAAGAGCCGCACTCCCTTTAAAGAGCATGTGGAGTGTGTGTGCGACTCTTGGGGGCTTTCCCCCTTACTTATTAGAAGGGGGGAAAGTGTGTCTTATAGAGCGAAAAATATGGTAATTAGAATTCAAACACCACCTTTTGGGTAGAGGTGTATTTTACCCCCACACTATATTTGCTTAGAAATGAAACTAAAACTTAATTTTTTTGATCAGCTTTTTAGAGGCTGATGGGTAAAGTAATTGCTGAGTTGTGATGTTGCTAATTATGCCCTTTATGTATTTTAGGATAACTGTTTTATCATTTTTGTTTATTATGTCCTATACTTTTTATGTTGCCTTAAATCAGATGTGAACTGTCCCATGGCCCTTTTTTGGTGAAGGGCAGTATGGAAACACCTTAAATACCTGACAGAAACATATGCTTGGAACCTTGTTGTGGTGAGGGGAAGGTGTCTGGGACTGGGGTCTGCATTGTGTGGGGTTAAATGCCCCCTGCTAAAGCATCTCCAATTCCCAACTACTAGTCTGGAGGTAGCCCATCCTGTTTGAAAAGGGTTGTTGGGGTGATGTCTGGATCACCAGATGATCACCAACACCAGTGCACATAAGTCCTGGCCAATGCACAAACTTTCATTGGATTCCAGTTAAGGTTCAGTTTTGCTCAGTAGCAACCCATTAAAGCAGGGAATAAACCCTACACAGTGAAAACCACAGTGGTACCCACTGCATAAATCTGAACTGTGATTGCAGTCTAATGAACATTGGTGCATTAACTACAGTGGTGCCTCGCAAGACGAAAATAATCCGTTCCGCGAGTCTCTTCGTCTAGCGGTTTTTTCGTCTTGCGAAGCAACCCTATTAGCGGCTTAGTGGATTAGCACTATTAGCGGCTATTAAAGGCTTAGCGGCTTAGCGGGCTAAAAGGCTATTAGCGGCTTAGCGGCTTAGAAAAAGGGGGGGAAAGCGAAAAAAATCGCAAGACTCGCAAGACGAAAACGTCTTGCGAAGGAAGCCCATAGGGAAATTCGTCTTGAGCAGCGCATCGAAAAACGGAAAACCCTTTCGTCTAGCGGGTTTTTCATCTTGCGAGGCATTCGTCTTGCGGGGCACCACTGTAGTTTTTAGTAATGGTTATTCATGAATGTCATTGGATCACCAGATTAACATATGGTTATTTGCAACATCCAGTTTCATCCCTAAGTAAAGGCGGCTTCTAAGGAAATTATTGGAGTTTGTGGATTGCTGCATAAATTGCATCCTACAGAAAGAGTGCTGACTTTGAAGAAGCTGAAACTTAGCTTCTCTGTTGTGTGCAAAAACATTGAGACCATTTTTTTGTAAGCTCTCCATTGTCGTGAATGCAAAAAGAATTTGCAGCTAAAAGTTTCTGGAGGGCATATGGGGATATAACGTTCAATGAAATTGTCAAGGGTGGAATGTGGGGTTTTGTTATGCTTTATTTCCTTTCACAGTGGCCAAGGGATCCTTTCCTTGAATTTTGCAAATCCTCCCTTTGGTGGTCTTGCCTCTGCAGACTTACCACTGCCTCCTTTTCCTGAAAATCCCAGTGATACCCTCAGCTGTCATTTCCTGTAAGCATTTCCTGTAAGCATGTTACTACCCCTTATGTATGTAAAGTTTTTTCCCTACTTTTTTTAAAAAAAGTGTCCTTTGCTTTTGCAGAACACAACAAAAACAATAAAAATAGCTGTTACAAGTTCATAAGAACACCCTCTGAGTTAATGATAGCACAGAAGGAGAGGAAATGTGATGTCGCATCATGTAATTGATGCCGTAAACCAGAGGTGAAATTAGTTTGCTGCCACTGGGTGCAGAGCCGAGAGGGTGCTTCAGGGGCAGCACAACAAAGATATAGAAAAGAAGGCGAGAGGGCACCAAATTTTGGAGTTGCATAGACACCGCTTAAATTTGAGACCCCAAAGTCAGACCTCAAAGTCCTCCACTGTGTGAACAGTATTTTAGTATAATAAAACCCTCCAGATTCTTCTGTGAATCTCTGGAAGAGTCATTTTCTGATTGTCTTGTCTCACATACAAAATAATTGGTTGCTAAGCTGTGTGGTGCTGTGGTCAGAAGGTCGGTGGTTCGAATCCCCGCGACAGGTTGAGCTCCCATTGCTTGGTCCCTGCTTCTGCCCACCTAGGAGTTCGAAAGCACGTCAAAGTGCAAGTAGATAAATAGGTACCGCTCTGGCGGGAAGCTAAACAGCGTTTCCGTGCGCTGCTCTGGTTCGCCAGAAGCAGCTTAGTCATGCTGGCCACATGACCCGGAAGCTGTCTGCGGACAAACGCCGGCTCCCTTGGCCTATAGAGCGAGATGAGCGTGCAACCCCAGAGGTGTCTGTTACTGGACCTAACGGTCAGGGGTACGTTTACCTTTTTAAGCTGTGTAAGAAGAAAGTGGACCTGTCTTTTCTCCAGCAGCAGAGTCTTTTAGCTCCTGTTTGTTTGTGGCGTGATGAGAGGGCTGTGATACTTTGTTCTATTTTTGCTAATTTTTGAGGTTTGTTTTTTAAGGGATGCTTTCTCTTTTATCCAGGCTCCTCTGGTGACTGCTTTCATTGTGTCCCAAAGGAGCAGTTATAATATTGTCTATGTCCTTTTATTTAAAGTAGTTTTGGAGAGTTCTTGTGAGACTCTCTCTGATTGATTGATTGATTGATTGATTGATTGACTGAGTTAGGATGGGACTGAAGGACTATGTTGTGCTGGTTCATGTTTCCTCTCCTATTTTAAGGGTAGCTTCTACTGAGGCGTGATCTGTGATTTTGATGTTACCTATAATCGTTGACTCAACCAAGGGAGCCAGGCCTTGTGTGAGCAGAATGCTATCCAGTCTGGACATTGATTTTATTTTAATGTAAAAGGATGGACTTTCTGTAAACAAAACCAGTCTCCGCCCTGCTGCAACCTACCTCTACAGCTTGCTGTAGTTCAATTAAAGCTCGGGGGAAGATGTCACAAGGAAACTGATCTCTTGGAGCTTTTATTTTCTTTTACAGCTGAGACATCTAGGGAGGCTGGAAAAAATGCTACTGGAAAGAAATCAATTCCCCCCTCCAATGGTCTCTTTGAAATGATAAAATAAACTCGCCCTTCTCCCCACAAAACACCAAAATCCAGAAGAAGTTTAAAAATGGTTCAGAAACGCCACAGGAAACCACTTTTGCACGGGAAGAAATCTTTATGAGAAAGGGAAGGACTGGGTTAGGCACAGCCCCAGTTGGGAACAGTTCATCTTTTTTTAAAACGGGGGATTCTCAGAGCCGGTGGCTGTTGGTGCAGAACTTTAGGAAATGAGTCTTAAGTCCAGGAAATCTCCTGTGTTGAAGCCTGATCCCTTTGCTGCATTGCTTCTGGCTCGAAACAGCCTAGGTCCTCCCAAGACAATTTTGTTTTGTTTTCTCGCTGCAAAGGCCTTTTAACTCATTCTATTGAATGGGAAGCTTGTGGCCCCCCAGATGTTGCTGGACTCCATCTCCCCTTATCCCTGACCACCTTGGCTCCTGGGAGCTGAAGTCTAGAGGCTCGGGGGGGGGGGAGAGTTAGATGCTTGAACTTCTTTTTTTGCTTTGTAAATATATTGGGAGTTTTAAAATTATCCTTTTTTTGTTTTGCTTCTTTCACATGCAGATATAGATGTGGGAAAACTGGTTGCATCATGCCACAGTTACAAAAGGGGAGACTTACTCCATCTCACGTGCCACATATACTACCTAGTTCACATTTATAGGTTTCAGTGTGGCAGAACCCTGCACTCTGGAACTCCCTGCCTATTGACATCAGGCAGGCAGCTTCACTGTTCCCTTTTCGGTGCAAAATGCACCTGGTGCCTGACTACCAAGAAAAAAAATATTCTGAATCCCAGAAGCCAGGACAGCAAGTAGGATCGCTGTGCAGTGATCCGCTTGCTGTCCTGGCTTATGGGATAGCTGCATGCAGCCTCTCCCGGGCAGTGGGATGAAGGCTCCCATTGCCCGGGAGAGGCTGTGCGCGGCTAAGGCTCCCCCAAGAGCCGTGCTCCCTTTAAAGAGCATGCGGAGTGTGTGTGCGGCTCTTTGGGGCTTTTCCCTGAGGAGGGAGAAGGGCAGCTCTTTAAAGGGAGCACTGAGCAGAGCCTCCCGCTTGCATTTGCTCCATAACACACACACACATTTCCCCTTACTTTTTAGGAGGGGAAAAGTGTGTCTTATAGAGTGAAAAATATGGTAGTTCTGAACACTGCATGGAGGAGAGCTCCGTTGATGGCTACTGGTCAGAATGACTGTGCTCTGCTTCCGTGGTCAGAGGCAGCAATGCTTCTGAATACCAGTTGCTGGAAGATAGGAAAAGTGTTGCCCTTGTGTGCGTATTCTACTTCCTGGTTTCCTAAAAAGGTCTCTTGGTGGCCACTATTAGAAGAGGATGTTGGACTAGATGGGCCATTGGCCTGATCCAGCAGCGCTTTTCTGAAGTTCTTATCCACATAGTGTGCCCAAAGCCCCCTCCCTGGGGTAATGATCTGTGTGGCAGGCATTGCTTTGAGAAGCTATTTGTGGCCTTTTGCCACGCTAAAGGTCTCTGCCCCATAGGCCATGGCACTGCCTGCTGTGAGTCAAAATGAGTCACTGTTAACTCTTCCAAGTGGATCAGCCTGCCATAGGGAGGACATAATGTTTATACTGGCTTCCCGGAAGAGGAGAGATTGCTAGTCTCCTTTTCAAAACATCCCTTCTGACTTAAGTGTTGTCTTTTGGGTTGAAGGTGATCATTACTGGAGCTGGTGGGCTGCTTCCAAAATTAGCATCCTCCCTCTCCTCCTTCTGCCTGTCTCCTGTCTTCCTTGGTCATATCTAGTAGAACAAAAAAAGTGTGCTTTGAGGCTTGACACTCCCCCCTCCCCCACTCCCCAGAATTGGCAGACGATGAAGTGTGGTGGCCTGGCAGTTACATCATGACCAGAGTCTCGTCCGTCGTCCCCCCCCCCCCCAGACATGTAGGGAGAAAGGAGGAGGAGGAAGAGGCTAGTGGCTGCCATGGTCTGTTACATTCACTCTTTTGGTAAAAGCCATAGATGTGTCTCTATTTCTGCAGAATTTCCTGCAAGAATTTGCTTGCTGCATCTACCAGGAGCCAGCTTTTACCAGCACGGTATGATCACGTCTTGCGTGGGGATTATGATCCGGGAATGGCATGTATACACAAAAAAAGTGTATTATCAAACTGCCTGCTTGGAATCGCCCCCACGCGAACATTCTTACATTTCCAGAGCTGTGTGCCGAGAGGACTTTGAGAGCATCTCAGAACCCAGTAAGCAAGCCTGAGAGGTTAAAAGCTCTTACTCTGCTGGGAAAACCCTGTGCAGAAAGAGCTTTCAAGCTCTTCACCTTCTGTGTGTTTAACTTGTGTGATTTCAACTGGGCAGCCGTCAAACCATGTAAGGCTGAAATCACACAAGTTAAAAGTGTGTAAGGAATGATCAAACTGTATTGCTGGACAGACACGTGTTATTGTTCTTTATTAGAAAGCAAAGTCCCCAGCTCTTTTGATGAACAACACATGTGAGCTCTTCCAAGGATAGAAACAGTGGCCGAGATATAATGATTCTTGAGAATCTGGCCTGATATCCTGTAGAGCTGCTGCCATTCAGTGTTGACAGTACTGAGCTTGATGGACCAAAAGCCTGAGTCAGTATAAGACAGCTCCCAATATTCCAGCTTTTCTGCTTATAAATGCATAAACAGACTAGGAGCAGGTCACAGTGTTCTGTCTCTTTTCTATTATTTGAAGACCTTCCATGGGCTAATGCATGGTGGAGTTCTCTGAAGATGTTGCTAAGCCCTGTATCTTACTTTTAATGTGGGATGTACTGGACAACGTGTTCTCTGGTGCTTGTGAGCAGTTTGGTGACCTCATGTCCTTCGTGAGCTGCATCTTGGCATTCCAGAACCAAGATTTCTGCCAGCAGATTTTCAGCCCAGCCTGATGAGTTCCAGCTGTTTGTGGCTTTGGAGCAGAGCAGTCACTTTCGTCATGTGTGAATGTCGATAAGACAGAGCCATAATACCATTATACAAATCTACGGTGCAACCACATTTGGACCACTGTGCACAGTCCTGGTCTCCTCATGTTAAAAAAGGATATTGCAGATTTGGAAAACGTTCAGAAAAGGGCAACCAGATCAATCAAGGTGGTGGAGTGACCCCCCCCCTTGAAGGAGAGGTTGCAGAGTTTGGGACTTCTCATTCTAGAGAAAAAGTGACCAAGAGACAACACAATAGAAGTTTATAAAAGTATGCATGCCATGGAGAAAGTGGATAGAGGAAAAAAAAAATCTCCCTCATAATTCTAGAACATCTGATGAAATTGAATGTTAGAAGATTCAGGACATATGAAAGGAAGTACCATATTTTTTGCTCTATAAGACTCACTTTTTCCCTCCTAAAAAGTAAGGGGAAATGTGTGTGCCTCTTATGGAGTGAATGCAGGCTGCACAGCTATCCCAGAAGCCAGAACAGCAAGAGGGATTGCTGCTTTCACTGTGCAGCAATCCCTCTTGCTGTTCTGGCTTCTGAGATTCAGAACATTTTTTTTCTTGTTTTCCTCCTCCAAAAACTAGGTGCGTCTTGTGGTCTGGTGCGTATTATAGAGCGAAAAATATGGTACTTTTTCATGCAGCACATAGTTAAACTGTGAAACTCCCTCCCTCAAGAGGCAGTAATGGCCACCGACTGGGATGGTTTTAAAAGAGAATGAGACAAATTCATGGAGGAGAGGGCTGTTGATGGTTACCAACCACAGCTGGAGGCAGCAATGATTCTGAATACCAGTTGCTGGAAACCACAGGAGTAGAGATTTGCTTTTGTGCCCACGTTCTTCTCCTTGGTTTCCCAATGGGGCATCTTGTTGCCTAATTGTAAGAGCAGGGTGCTGGAATAGGGAGCTGGACCATTGGCCTGTTTCAGCAGGCTCTTCTTAGGTTCTAAGAGTTAACAGTGGAACTTTTGGATATGCTCGCTGACTTGCTCCTTCTCTGTATGTTTTGCTTTCCACTCCAACAGCAATACGTTGGGCATGGGAAGGAGAGAGCTGAAGTTTTAGTGGGTCCCCCCACCTCAAAGACACAGCTTGGGTGTGCCTTCTAACACTTTCTCAAGGCAGCTTTGCAAAGAGGCTGGTGGGGCTTTGCATTGCGCAAACAATAAAAACACAAGCTTCTGTCCAGGGTGCATGTGTTTTCCTTCCTTGCCATAAAATAATAAGACTTTGCTCTGGGAAGAACGTAGCTGAGTTTACTTGGATAGCTCATTGAACTGCTTGTGAGATTTCCCACTTGGCCAGGGTGACTCATTTGGCTTCCTGCCTTGGTTTGTCCTGCGGAGAACTCTCAAGGAGGAAATTCTGAAATCGTCCGCCTTCTGCAGTCTTGAGGAGAAGTGGTTGCTTGCTATAATAAGCAGAAGTCTTGCAGGACCCCTCTTCAGTTTTGCATGTTGCTCTAGGCATTCATTGGAAGATTATTACTATTTATTTTATTGGTCACCTTTTTGCCATGGCAACTCAAAGCAACTTACCTACCTACATTAAAACTAGGGGTGCGGTGGGGAATACATTAAAACACCCCTCCCACACTAAAAGGCCATATATAAAGCCAAAGACCTGGTTGAAAGGGAATGTTTTTGCCTTTCTCCTGAAGATATTATTAATATCACTATTAAATTTATTAATTTTGTATACTTCCCTTCATCCATAGGTATAGGGCAATTCACAAGAAATACAATATTAAAACATAAAATACACAATAAAAACAAGAACAAAAGAAAAACACAAAGAGATAACTCCCCCCCCCCATATGTAAAGGTGATGCTTAGCAAACCTCACTGGAGAGAGAGCATTCTGTAAGTGGGGAGCCACCATGGAAAAGGCCCCGTTCTCATGTTGCCACCTTCCAAACTACTTCTGAGGAGGGGGCATACAAAGAAGGGTCTCAGATGATGATCACAGGGTTAGGGTAGTTTCATGTGGGGAGATGCAATGCTTTTAAGGTATTGGGGTTCCAAGCCACATAAGACTTTATAGGTCAAAGCAATATCCACTTTGCTGGCTAAGCAAGGTGAAATTGTTTTGGTTCAGCTCACCTGTTTTGACATTCTGTTTGTTTGCAATGTTTATAATGTTTTTAAAGACATGAGACATGGCAATAGAATGTTGCAGCCCTGGACCCCTTTGGGGAGGAAGGGCAGGATAGATTGGGTATATGCAATTTTTGTGTAGATGCAGAAGCCTTGGAACCAAATTCCCACATGTTGTGATCCTGTGGTATTTAGTTCTAACCAACTCTCCAGGGTTTCAGGAAGGAGTCTTTCCTAGTTCTATGTGGAGAAGTCATTAGGGGTGTTAATTCGTGCTAAGCAGATGTTCTGTCACTCAGCTGCAGCCCTTCCACCTGTGCTCCTTTGAAGAAAGATGCCAACAATGCAGAAGTCCCTAGCAGACACCCTTTGCTTTTGGGCAGTCTGAAGGGCAGCCTGCTGCTGATTGATTTTCTTTTGTTTGCCTGTTCCAGCTTCTAGAAGATCTTTGAGTTGGACTGTAACAACATAAGGTACTTTTGCATCATGTCATTGTGTTGCTAAAGGTTGCTGTGGCTGAAAACAGCGTCCAGGCCAACATTTGCATCTTCTCTCTCTCTCTCTCTCTCTCTCTCTCTCTCTCTCTCTCTCTCTCTCTCTCTCTCTCTCTCTCCCCCCCCCTTCCTCCCTGTGTGTGTGTGTGTATTCAATTTTGGCTCTAATTAAGCCCAGCATATTTCTTTACACAAGAATGTTGCACCTGTGGTCTGCATATGCTTCTTAGCAAAGAAGAGGAATCAGGAATGTTCCTAAAATAATCTGGCATGGTAGGTCAGGAAACCCTTGCCTTCTAGGAGCAGGCATGGCCTTAACCAGGGGTAGGCAACCTAAGGCCCGGGGGCCGGATCCAGCCCAATCGCCTTCTAAATCTGGCCTGTGGACGGTCCGGGAATCAGCGTGTTTTTACATAAGTAGAATGTGTCATTTTATTTAAAATGCATCTCTGGGTTATTTGTGGGGCCTTTTACATGAGTAGAATGTGTGCTTTTATTGCTTTTATTTAAAATGGATCTCTGGGTTATTTGTGGGGCATAGGAATTTGTTCATTTACCAACTATATTTTTAGGGTAATATAGTATAAATAAAATATAGTCAGGCTCACCACATGGTCTGAGGGAGAGTGGACTGGCTCACAGCTGAAAAAGGTTGCTGACCCCTGGCCTTTATTGTGTGGCTGATCCCCCCCTCCCCCCCGTCTCATGGGAGCCTGCCAAGTCAAGGCTGTTCATCTTAACCAAAGGGTTAACTAACAACAGCAGCAGCAGCAAAAAGAAAGAAAGAAAGAAAGAGAGAGAGAGAGAAAGAAAGACGGACGCCTATTGTGTTAATAGGCACAGGGCCATCCTAGGAAGTCCCCAGGAAATATGTCTGGAATTTACAATCCATTGCTTTGGTACGGTTGCTGTTCTTCCTTGGCATGAAAAGTCGTGTGTGTGCAGTGCCCTTTCTCAGGTTCTGTAACTTGTATTTTGTTTAGCATTAACATTTCAATCTGCATGTCAAATGTACAGTAGTGTGCATTACAAATCTCCATCCCCCCTCGTGTGTGTGTGTGTGTGTGTGTGTGTGTGTATATATATATATATATATGCAGGTTTTGGTGTCCTCGGGTGTCTTCCCGTGTAAAGACACGGGAAGACACCCGAGGACACCAAAACCTGCATTCCTGTACCCGTGAAAATCTACGAAAGCAAATATATATATATATATATAAAATCTACGAAAGCAAATATATATATATATATATATATATATATATATATGCAGGTTTTGGTGTCCTCGGGTGTCTTCCCGTGTAAAAGTTGGGGTGTCTAGGCGACGTTTCGACGAGGTCTCACTCGTCATCTTCAGGCTGGTGCTTTCGGCTTCTTGTTACTGGAACAGAGCAGGATCTCAGTGTTTGAGTTCCTATAAATACTGTTGAGGGGGTGTGGTGTATAGCCTCCAATGTTCTGGGCAGAGAGGAAGTTCCCAGGCTAGTGTGCCTTTTCTTCTTTTGTTCCTTAATTACTTGAGGGATATCTTGAGTGATTTCTTGAGTGATATCCTGAGTACCACTTAGGTGGGTCATTAGGTGTGGATTAGTTGCTAAAGTCTTTGTGTCTTGACCTCTTGAACTTTGTGAAGAGTTTTTCTGAGAAGATGGCTGTACTGCACTTAGTTGTGCTCTGGCTTGGCTTCGTGTATAGGGGCGAGCTGTGGTTTTGTGGCCTGTGTCAGCCAGATCTGTGTAGGGATTGCAGGGGGGTGCAGCATCCGGAGGTGCCACCATGGTTTGGCTACTGGATGGTGTCTGTAATTTATCTGTCCAGTAGCCAAACCATGGTGGCACCTCCGGATGCTGCACCCCCCTGCAATCCCTACACAGATCTGGCTGACACAGGCCACAAAACCACAGCTCGCCCCTATACACGAAGCCAAGCCAGAGCACAACTAAGTGCAGTACAGCCATCTTCTCAGAAAAACTCTTCACAAAGTTCAAGAGGTCAAGACACAAAGACTTTAGCAACTAATCCACACCTAATGACCCACCTAAGTGGTACTCAGGATATCACTCAAGAAATCACTCAAGATATCCCTCAAGTAATTAAGGAACAAAAGAAGAAAAGGCACACTAGCCTGGGAACTTCCTCTCTGCCCAGAACATTGGAGGCTATACACCACACCCCCTCAACAGTATTTATAGGAACTCAAACACTGAGATCCTGCTCTGTTCCAGTAACAAGAAGCCGAAAGCACCAGCCTGAAGATGACGAGTGAGACCTCGTCGAAACGTCGCCTAGACACCCCAACTTTTACACGGGAAGACACCCGAGGACACCAAAACCTGCATTCCTGTACCCGTGAAAATCTACGAAAGCATATATATATATATATATATATATATGATTGATTCATGAGTACAGAGAATTTGTGTGACAGCTCATCAGTCTTCCGACAGTGCAAAGCCCTTTCTTTGCTGCTAGAGCCTTTCTAAATCGTTAACGGTTGCTGTCCCCCCCCCATGCACACCTTACTCTTTTTTTTTAAAAAGGGGGTTTTTGTACAAGTAACATTGTTGGCACCCACCTGTCTTGGGAGGCAATGGAAGAGTGTTCCTTTGGGGGTGAAGTCAAACCGTTGGAGTTACAATTCTTGCTGTGGCTGAAGAGACCAATACGGGAGAGACATGTTTTATTGCAAGTAGGGTAGATGAAGGTGTCCAGTTTTGCCCCCGGGGTTCAAGTTTCTTTCTTTGGCTCATGTTAGAAGAGCCCTCCTAAATCAAGTCAGTAGCCCATCCAAGTGCAGCATCTTGTCCTCACAGTGGCCAACCAGATGCCTCAATGGGAAATCTGCAAGCAGAACCCGATCACAAGAGCAACTCTCCCCTCCTGTGGTTCCCAACAACTGGCATTCGGAAGCACTGCTCCCTGCAGCTGTGGCAACAGAGCATAGCAACTATGGCTGATCGCCCTTGATAGCCGTCTCCATGAATTTGTCCAATCCTCTTTTAAAGCTATTCAAGTTAGTGGCCATTTCTGCCTCCTGTGGGAGGTAAGTTTCATGTAGTCAAGTCCTAAGCAAGGTGGAGGGCATCAAAGCTCTTTTCACACTGTGTCTGACCAGGGTTACCTGGTGCAAAAAAGAGTTTTCAAGCTTTCCACCTTGCTGGGCCGGTTCTGAAATTCCTGGGGGTGCTCTCTCCCCCTTCATACCTAGCTGTGGGGTGGTTCCAATGGTTTGATTATAGCAATTTTCTTGCATATGTGGAGCCCTTGGAACCAATGCCCTGATTAAGAAGAGATTGTACTGTATTTGAACATTGGGGATTTTTTTTCTTCAGATCAGTGGCTTACATATCCTCCTAAGGATGAGACAGCTAAAGCTGTATTTTTGTCAATATTGTTTTATTTATTTTTTAGGGGAAAGGGCTAAACATGCCGGTGTGATGTTACTTTCTTGCCTCAAATCTTCTCAGAAACTCTTGGTGGTTTGGTGGCCAGACTACTAAGGCTAAATATACCTGAGGCCAAAACTCTTTCCAAAAATAACCTTGTCTGTACAGTTCTTTGATGCAATTATGATTTTAAAAGTGAACCCTGTGGCACTTTTGTTGCATGTTGGAATAGGGATCTGACAGACCAGGGTTCAAATCCCCACTTAGCCATAAATCTCACTGGGTGTGACCTTTGTGCTTGTCACTGCCGCTCAGCCTAACATACTTCACAGGGTTGCTGTGTGGATAAAATGATGAGAACTATGAAATGCCACCTTGAGCTTCATGGAGCAAAAATGGGATATAAATGCAATAAAAAGTAGAAATAACAAATGAAATTGGGACATAAGCATTGTCAGGCACTTTGTTGGATTTGGCCAGGGATAGGCCATCTCATATTTTGGAAACTTGCAGCAGAGTGACAGAGTTGGTGCTGAATGTGGCTTGACTTCCTTATTCTGCTTCTGTAGCACCTTTCATCCATGTTTGGATAAAGGTCTCTTCAATTTCTCTCCATTGCTTTCTGTTGTTTCCTGAATCCGCACAAGCCCCTCTTCTAGCTTTAGATCAGGAGTCAGCAAACTTTTTCAGCAGGGGGCCAGTCCACTGTCCCTCAGACCTTGTGGGGGGGGGGCAGATTATATTTTGAAAAATAATAATAATGAATGAATTCTTATGCCCCACAAATAACCCAGGGATCCATTTTAAATAAAAGCACACATTCTACTCATGTAAAAAACACCAGGCAGGCCCCACAAATAACCCAGAGATGCATTTTAAATAAAAGGACACATTCTACTCATGTAAAAACACGCTGATTCTAAATCCATGGGACGGATTTAGAAGGCAATAGGGCCTTAGTTTGCCTACCCATGCTTTAGAATCTATAGTTTATATGGTCCACCCATCACATACATGGTCATCCCCTTGGCCTTTTGAAATTGTAGGGTCTCCACACTAGCACTGCTTTACTCCATTGGCCTGCGTTGTCTCAGGCCACATGCCCACTTTAACTTCGCATTCTTTCCCACTGCATCCATAACTTTTGATCTTTGTCGTATACAGTTATTATCTTTTAATGATAATTCAATAACATTGTACTTTCCATGGTATGTCCTGTTCCTGTTGCTCTGTCGTGGTCCAGTTCTCCGCTCCATAACGCCATCACAGGTAACAGGCACATACTAAATACTTCGGCTTTGAAATCACTGTGCTATAATCTCTTCTGGAGGGAAAAGTATCATATGACAGAGCATGGGAAGTACAGATTCTATCCCATATGAGCATTGAAGGAAAGGACAATGGGCCTTTTATTGGTGGGCTGCACTCTGGAAGTGTCACAAGGAGCTTCATTGTGAGTAGGATTGAGTCACAGATGGTGCTGAGGATGGGAGACTGCCCTACTTTTCGCCCAGCGCTTGTTGGCCTCTGAGGAGATGGGCCACATGGGCTGCAGAAGGGGCAGCAGCTGTTCCCTTCCAGGAGGACTTTGACCTTGCCTGGTGGAGGCACCATTGACCGGCTTCCATGCCTGCCTCTCACACATCATTTTCAGTATGAGAACAACAGGGAGAAGAATATGCCAAAGAGGGTTGGGGCGAGAACACAGCTCTGTTTCACACTGCTCTTTATAGGGAAGGCGTCTGAGGATGGGCCCTCATATCAAGGGTTTCCCATTGTAAACACAAGATGTTAGACTAGATGGGCCATTTGCCTGACCATCTTAGGTCTTATTTTTCTTACAATTGACAGAGACTGAGTCTTGTGAAATTTAAAGCATAGGAGAGTACCCTCTTGCTGAGAGCTAAGAAGTTCTGGTGTGCACACCTTGGGTTCAGTGATTGGGAAAAAGGCAGAGTATAGATTCAAGAAAATAAATATATAAAACTAAGCACCCTGCACCTGTCTGCTGCGTACGTTGAACACAAATAGTGCATTTGCTCTCTGGAATGCAGATATAATCAGTTTTGTTTCTTTCATCAAGGAAGCAATCTAATCCCGCAGGGCCATTTCCTCGTTCCTTTGCTTGATTAATCTGTTATTGTCTGTCCTGCAGTGGCTTCTGGCCATGACGGGCTTTTCAGAAGGCTTAATAGGCTGTTTAATCTCACAAAATATCTTACTGTATTTGTAACAGAGGAGTTCTACCCCAAACACAGTCTGTTACATGTGCTGTCTGGGTTAGGATATGTTTTGGTGGTGGCAGTGGACTGACTGCTAAAAAAAAAAAATCCACAGGCTGCTTACATGCTTTAAAAGCAAATTGTCTGCTTCACCAAGCAGAAAAGAGATATTGCAGAGAAAATGTGGGTGTTGGGCTTTGCAACTGACATTAAACTATGGAACTCCCTCCCACAGGAGGCAGTGATGGTCACTGACTTGGAAAGCTTTGAAAGAGGATTAAGTATAAGAACCTAAGAGCCTTTATATGTACCACCCTTTTCCTCCAAGGAGCTCAAGGTGGTGCCCATTTTATCCCCACAACAACCCTGTGAGGTAGGTTAAGCTGAGAGGTAATGATTGGCCCAAGTGGGCTTCCTGAATGAGTGAGGTCTCCCCCAGTCCAGCATTCTTAATCACAACACCATGCTGGAGGGCTGGAGTGGTCTCTACAGCTGCCACCTTCTGGCTTTGGGCTGCTGCTCTTCAGCTCCCCAGTTATTCATGTGCCACCAACATCAAGAATTCATGACTTTAATAGGTTGTCTGTGGGGCTTCCTTTGAAGATTGTTCCACTATCTCTTCAATTATTGGAAAAACCTCCTTGCTGTCTAGTCCATTCCTGAGCATGGTTCAAAATGTTTAAAATACAGTTTAGGACCCAGGTACACCAAAGAGAGCCGTTTTCAGTGCCAGTCAAAGCTCTGTTTATTCTCTAGGCTTATTATTTTTAACAAGCTGTAGCATATTAAATCTTTATCCCCCCCCCAAGTATTTTATCTTGTTTGCTACTCTGGAAACTCTGCTGCATGAATAAATACTCTGCAGGAAAAAAATAGCTATGCAGTTTTCTCTTGCATGCATACAACAGCACATGAAAGGATGTCCTGGGGCTGAGCTCAGGATCCTGGAGCCTGAATGTGCATTTGTGTACATGAAGTACACAGTTCCAAGCACAAAAAGTCATGCTCCAGACATATTCAGTAAATTATGTCTTTGCTTGAGGTTCTGGCAACAGGTCTACAAATTTTATCGGTTTTCGTTCTCTCAGTTCCTGCAGCTGGCCCACTTTAGCTGGCTGGTTGTTTTAAAACAAAAATGTGTTCTCTCCCTGCTCACTAGGCAACTGTAATTTATCTCTAAATACTAAATGCCTTTAAAAAATTAGAATGTTCATTTGCTCAGGCTTTCTGTAAGCTTAAGGGCCTCATTTATGAGCATGATTGCAAGTGTGTGTTTCTGAAACACACACACACACACAATTTCCCAAGAGGTTTGTGGCTACAGATTTATTTTTTGCATTTACTGTATATCCCACCTTTTTCTCCAAGGAGATCAAGGTGACCTACTTGATTCTCCCCCTCTTCATTTAATCCCCACAACAACCCTGTAAGGTGGGGTTAGGCTGAGAGGCAGTGACTGATGTGTTTTCGTGATTTAGTAGTATATAAATATTCTGGGCCTTTTTTCAGCTGGAACTCAGTTCTAGCCCCTTTCAGGTGGGCGCTCTTACCATTATAAGAGAACAAGGGAGGCGTTCATAGTGAGTTCCGACACCTCTTTTTCCAGAAAAATAGCACTGTGAATATTTATTATAACTAACTAAATAAAATAAAGTCTACATGATAAGGGAGCTAACTGGAAAAAGGCTCAGTATGGGAGAAAGGAGAAGAAACGTGCTTTAATTACTGCATCTTCCCCGGTTCCTTGTAGAATGAGTTTGTTTGGTTTAAAAAATGTTCTGGGGTGCAGTGGGAGGGCATCTGCTGAAGTCTGGCTGTTTCCTCACTGCCATTGTCTTAATCAGATTAACAGCCTGCTCATAAACTCCAAAAGGCCTAGGCAACTGGGATGCTAGACAGCTTTTCATATACTGTACTGTATATTTTTTCCACAGGTTGTTGCCAGGAATCCCACTCACTCCTCCTCTCCTTGCCTCCTCCCCCTCCTCTTCAAACCCCCATAGCTGTCTGAGTGCAGATGAAGAGCAGGCAGGGCTTGTGCAAGTAGAAATTGCCAAAAACACCATATTTATACATATGTGGCTGGAACAATCCAACCGCGTGGAAACCAAGTGGGAACAACGTGTGGTGGGATTGTGTCTCTCCCCCCCCCCGCCCCCTTTGCAACCTGGTGTGTGAAAAGCTTTTCCATATCCATTATGTCATGTTGCATGAAAGCACAAGTTTGTAAGATCTCTCTCTGATAAAGGGCCCCCCGAATTACCTTGTTGTTCTACATCCCCCTTTCCTGTGTCTTTTTCAGGGATCTTTCCCCCCTCATTTTAAAGTCCCAGCTCATGCCAAGACAAATCTGACTTGGCTAAGTGTGTGTCTATTAAGAGTATAATCCCAGTGCAAATGTAACCTCTTTCATACTGGTTCACTGATTTTTTGCAGCCTTTATACTTGAGTCACTGCTGGACTTTTTCCACACGATCCAGAATCAGACTTTGAAACTTGTTCCCGAGGAGGCAGTGATAGCCACCAATTTAGATGGGCATGAAAAGAGGATTAGACAAATTCATGGAGGGAGCATCTTTTTTAAAAACATACCTAAAAGATGCACAAAATAACCTTTTTATAGATGGATATGTTCAGGACTGTGTACCCTGTTAAAAATGCACATACAAAATTCATATTTGGTTTTTTTGTCCACCTTTTGTGTATTCTTTCAAAAATTCTGCACAAAAGTGACTGAAAAAATCTAAGACTGGAGAACCAAAGGGGCTGAAGCTCACGTCCAGGTTCGGCAAATTTAAGTGGAATTAGGGCGCATTTTTACAATTGCAGCACCAGTTCTATAAAAAGGATACCATTGTAAATGTTTTAATGAGAAAAAGTTAGAGATTTAAGAGTGCTTTTTCAAATGCACTAATACACCACATCTCCCATTGTTTGGTCATTCTCCCCCCACCCCCACCCCTTTCCAGCTGTGGGATGAGAAAGAGAATTTCAGTCCCAATATAGTCTTTTTGCTTAACTTGCATAATATAGGAACAGGAAGTGCAGCTCTAGTTCAGTTTTAGCATGCCTTTCCTCCTTCATATCTCCTTCTCTCAGTGGCAAAAAGTAGAATGTGGAATATACATCTGTGGTACAGTAATAGTATTTTAAATTTGTTGCAGTTCTGAGTGCTCCTATGTTTGTTTTCACAAACCCTGGGGAGATCCCCCAAAGAGCTGCAAAAGGCGCTAAAGGACAACTGGAATGATAAAAGCCACCAGAGGAAAGAACGACAATGGACTGGGGCTTTTACTGTTTCAATGTCCCAGCTAAACATTAGCAAGAACTTTCTGACAATAAGAACTGTTCAACTGTGGGATGGACTCGGTTGTAAGCTGGTGGACTCTCTTTCTGTGGTGGATTGTAAGCAGGTGTTGGGTGGCCATCTGTCAGGGGTTCATTAGCTGTGATTCCTGCATTGCAAGGGGTTTGACTGGATGACCCTTGGGGATCCCTTCCAACTGTGCAGTTCTATGCTTCTTAGTTTACCAGAACGAAAACCCAAAACACAAGGATGGTGATAAGGCTGAACTTTAAATTGTGGATGGTTGGAAAGAATCCCCCCCCCCCCACTTTCAGGGAGTGGCTGGGTGTTGAGCCAAAGCATGGTTTGTAGTGCCAGTGTGTGGACGCCCAGGGAGAAGATGACAGCCACTAGGTGACATTATAGAAGTTTATAAAATCATGCATGGCATAGAGGAAGTGGATAGAGAAAAGTGTCCCATCCCCCCCCCCCCGCCCTCTCATAAAATTAGAGATTGCTGGTGCCCAGTGATGCTGAATGTTGGAAGATTCAGAACAGATAAAAGGAAGTAATTCTTCACACAGCACAGAGTTCAGCTGTGGAACTTGCTCTCCCAGGAGGTAGTGATGGCTATCAACCTAGATAACTTTCAAAAAGGATTAGACAAGTTCATGGATAGGGCTGTGGAAGGCTACTAGCCGCGATGGCTATGCTCTGCCTCCATAGTTGGCGGCACCTGTGCTTTTGAATACCAGTTGCTGGAAACCATAGAAGGTGAGTATGTTTTGCTGCTTGAATCCTGCTTGTGGGTTTCCCACAGACATCTTGTTGCTTAGTGTGTGGTCTGAATCTGGAGCTCTAGTGCTTTGTTCCTCAAATGTGACTTTAAAGCTTGATGTTAAGGAGGACTGCTTAACCACAAGCCTAGGTTAGATTATGCATAAAGCCAAACCTTGGTGTAAGTGTGATGTAGCAGTTGAACTACAAAAACTGAGGTTTGAGCTTCCTCTGTCATTCAAGCCAGGCTGTGGCTCTTCTTGGACACTAATCCATGGTAGTAAATGAATGAGCCTTGGGCTTCCAGTTCCATAGCAGCAGGAAGGAGATCAGAAGCATCTGTGTTGGGTTACCCACACCTTCCCATTTATGTGTTCCAGTGAACCATAATTAGATGTGACAGCTGAGGCCAATCCTAAAATGAAAGAAGAGCGAAGATGTGATCCCAAGGTTCACCTGAGCCCATTATTGTAAGGTTATACTTTGGATCGGACCAATGGCTAATCTAGTCCAGCATCCTCTTCCCACAGTGACTAATCAGATGCCCATTATGGGAAACCTGCATGCAGGATTCAGGCACCAGTGCCCTCTGCCCTCCTGTGGTTTCCAGCAACTGGTATTCAGAAGCATTGCTGCCTCCAACTGTGGAGGTAGAGCACAGCTGGTTGACATGGATCAGCAGTCAATGGGAGAAGAATTGATTCTTCCATGCCCTGTGTAATTTTATGGAAGCACAAGGTGTGGGGGATGTGCAGCCTGTCAGATGACTTTAGAAAAGGATTACACAACTCAGGATTAACCAAAGTGTCTGGAATTTCAGAACGCTGTGCAAAAATGAAATTGGAGCCTTAAGAATAAAAAGGCAAGATGCTTTAGGAAAGCAGAAGGGAAAGTAAAGTATAAAGAGAGGAGGGTCAGAAGGGAAAAGTTAGCATGAGCAGATGTGTGTGTGAAGTTGAACACAAAAACAGATGATGGGAATTCTGTGGCAGTCTTTGGCCAGACAAGAAGCTTAGATAAAAATGAAATAATAATACTACATAACTATCTATTATTTAAGAGAATTAAAACTATTAAGTTCTGTTAAAGATAGAGGTAATAGCAACAATAAAAACATTGCAGCACCGCAAATCTAGGAAGGTAATAGTTGTGTACCAGGTTTGTGCTGTGCCATAAATAGGTCCTCCAACTTCCTCTCAGAAAAGCCTTCCATGCCTCCTTCTCCTTACCAAATTTTGATGGGGGAAAGATTTGAAGCTTTAACATATCGTTGGGAGATAACACAGTGTGTTTCTTTCCCAGTAAACGTAACTTGTGTTGCGACGCCAAGGTACCCTATGTTTTCTTTGCCTGATTGATGCATCTATATACCGTTTTTTGCTCCAAGCATAGGCTAAGAGACAGTGACTGGTCTCCCAGAACTTATTATGACACTCTAACCACAACACCACACTGACTCTCATTTGTGTCACCTTCAGGCCGTGTTGTGATGCATGCTATGACATCACAGCATGGGTTAGGCGGCAGCAGATGTTATGAGGCGGAGGCTGAGTTAGCAGCTCGGGCCCTGAAGACAACAGCCATAGCCACGTCTTGCTTCTTACTGTCATGAGAGAGCAACTGTAGAGAGAATTCTGCTGCCCTCACATCCTGGTTTTCAGGCCTTTGGTCTTGACCAAAGGACCTGGGCCTAAAGATGCGCTTCCCAAACTTTTGTGGAGGGTCTTTCCCCCCCTGGTTCTATAAACTCATCCCCAATACCACCACACTACTTTACCACACCCTATTAAAAACATTATTCAGAAGTGGAGGAAAGTCACATAGGTGTGGTATTTTATGTTCCTTTTGTCCTTACTTTTTTGGTTTATTTTGTGGTTGTGTGTATCTTATTGATTCGTTGGTTTGTTTGTAAGTACGCCTAAATAAAACATCTTTTTTTAAAAAAACATTATTCAGAAGTTATCAACACAATAAAATTCAAAACAGGAACATCTATTCAAAATCCGATCAAAATGGTTTCATTTAACAAAACTGATGCAGCGATACCAGGTTTTCAGTCTGATAGTCGTTTATACCTCCAGCACCTCCCTGCCGCCCCCTTGCCTCTCAGGATTTGAGGTAATCCCACTGCTCCTAGGGGGCGCAAATCCCCCCCCCACTTTGGAATCCACTGTTCCAAAGTCTGCACCAGGCTGATCTTTATCATTATTGGTTCCATGTACCCATTTTTTATTTATTTCAGGAATAATCCCCAAGTTTTCTGGAATTAGATCTTTCAGACCGAGCTTTTACTCTGTCTCAGTTTCTGGGATCCAAAATCTGTTTGTTTTATTTGTGCATCTCTCTTTGCTCTGGAGCCAGGGTGAAGAATAATACTTTGATCTTCCTCCAAGCTCACAAGGAGGGGGAACCAAATGAAAATGGGTGTATTCTGTGATGAAGGGCCCAGTTTAGCTGGACTGGCTCATTACAACCCTTTCTCTTTTCATCTTTCTGTTGTTTTAATGAGAGACCAAAGGACACAAGCTGCTCTTCCCAGGCCTACACTTTGTAAAAATCGACTTGGCAAGCAAATAAATCATGGAGGTTTTGCTTCTCGGGGCTGCGAGCTGAGGCAACCATACGCCTCAACACCAGTCATTGGAAACCACAGAATGGAGGGCGGGGAAGCTGTTCTGGTACTTGACTCCTGCTTTCTTCCTTCCCACAGAGGCATCTAGTTGGCCACTGTGGGGCCAGGATACTGGATTAGATGGGCCATTGGCCTGATCCAGCAGAGGTCTTATGTCCTTATGCTTATGAGCATTATGTGACTTTCCTTCTGGAAATGTTTTGATTCCCACAACAACTCTGTGAGGTCTGTTCGACTCAGAGTTCAAAATTTCCAAGGTGCCAGGCGCATTTTGCCACTGGCATGGGTCCATTTGTGTCTATGTGGAGATTTCTGGGCACCAGGCTGGCGACTACAGATTAAAAACCTCCGCCTTAGTCCATAGCCAATACCATTTCCATTTCTGTATATCTTGAGTTTCTAACCCTGGTTAGACTGAGAGGCAGTGACTGCCGCCCAAGGTCTCACCCAGTGGACATCATGGCCAAGTAGGGATTTGAAACTGGGACTCCCAAGTCACAGTCTAAGTCACTCTAACCACTACACCTCACTGGCAGTCTGCAGCACAAGATGGTCAGAAAGCTGAATGCAGTTTACTTCCTTCTGGGCATGGTAGACCAGAGGATGGTCAAGAAAGATAGAACTTTCTTTATGTACGCTACTACAGCAGCGAGGATTCTGTTGGCAAAGCACTGGAAGACACAAAATCTACCCACATTGGAAGAATGGCAGACGCAGCTGATGGACTATATGGAGTTGGCTGAAATGACTGGCAGAATTCGAGACTCGGGAGAAGAAGAAACGGAGGAAGTTTGGAAAAATTTTAAGGACTATTTGAAAAAGCATTATAAGTTGTATGAATGTTAAAAAATGCTCCTTTCTAGGAAGGTATATCTTCAGTATCGGCAAATTTCTGAATTGATAAATAAGACACTATAAGACAGAAGTGAGGTAACGAAATATTTTTATTGTGTGGAAATTAAAAATTAATGCAATTGTATCGAAATGTTTACATCAGATAACACGATAAAATGGAAGATATATTGTTATGTATAAAACAAGTCAACAAATTGCTGAGGTTTTGGTTACACAGGGAATGCAGTGCTCGGGAGATGGGGGAAGTCCATTGGATTCATGGAAGTATGTATTTGAAAGTGGAAATTTGTTTATTAAAAACCTAATAAAATATTTATAAAAAAAAAAAAGAAAGCTGAATGCAGTTTAATTTAATGCTGGTACAGCTTTGTGGAAGGTGTTTCAGGGGTTGGTCAAGTAATTGAATGGGGGGGATATTATTGAGGCTAGAACAATGATGACCTCCCAACATGTTTGATGTAAGCATGCCTCTTTTAACTGCTTCCCCCACCCCCTGCCCAATTTTTGAGAGCCTGTGTGGTGTAGTAGCTGGTGTGTTGGACTAGGACCTGAGAGACCTGGGTTCGGTTCCCTCCATTCAGCCATGAAACTCATGAGGTCACCTTGGACCGATCACTGCCTCTCAGCCTAACCTACCTTGCAAGGTTGTTGTGGGGATTAAATGAGGACGGGGAAACCCATGTCTGCTGCCTCAAGCTCTTTTAATAAAAAGGTAGGATAGAAGTCCTATAAATAACAATAACTTTCATACAAAGGTCTTTTTCACCCTCTAGAAAAGCAGCAATGTGAGCAACCATGAAGCAGTGGACCTGGGACCTCTTTCCCCCCTAATCTTAATGTTAAAGCTTAATAAGCATTTTTCCTTTGTGTGCTGCGCTTATTATTTCGGAGGAAAGTGTGGAATCCAAAAGGTGCTGTGCCCGGTCTGCAGGAATGAAGCTTCTACAAATTTTAATTGCCAGTTTTGCATACTTATCTCTGCAACCTTTCCATCTTTCCTAGATTACTCCTTGGCTGTACAGAAATTCTCCCAGACTCTCCAGTCCTTTCAGTTTGACTTTATTGGGGACACCCTGACAGATGATGAGATTAACATTGGTAAGTGCTTCCGTGTGTGTGTGTGTGTGTGTGTGTGTGTGTTGCTGCTTGAAAATGCTGACACACTAATCATGAAGTTCCTGGGAAGTCCGTTATTGATAACATTCCTGGATTTAGGACACTTCATCGCATCCTTGGGTGATTTCCAACAAGTGGCATTTAGAAGCATTGCTGCCTCCAACTGCAGAGGCAGAGCATAGCCTTCATGGGTAGTAGCTCTCAACAGCCCACTCCTTCTCCATGAATTTGTCCAGTCCTCTTTTAAAGACAACCAAGAATTCGTGCAATTGGCAAAAAAGCTGGGTTAATGAAAACCAAGCTAATTTTGTGGGGGGCGGGGTGGGCACCCCTGCACTGTTTCCTTTAAAAGCCATTTGGGGAATTATCTGCCTCTAACTGCTGCTGTTCCACCAGCGGTTTTGGAGACTGGAAACTGCTGCTACGGTGATATGAGAAGCTGAGAGCTGTGATCAAACGAGCTGGAAAGTCTTAGCACTCTTGGAAAACTCTGGAAATGATAGGAAACAGGCAGATAGTGTCATGCTAAGATGAGTCAGAGGAAGAGCAGGAACACAGGGATGATCCTGAAAAGTCATGAAGATTCCGCTGTTTTATCTTTGTTTCAGCCTTGTGATGTGTGACAGGCATGGGGACATAAATAATGGCAAAGGCCACTTACTTGCCACCTTACTTGAGGTGGTGGACTTCCTTCCCCATCTCCTTCAAGGCATTCTTGTTGCTGCAGGATGTTCGTTCCAACTGATCAAACCTTTTGGCTCATTGTTGCAGCATGCAAGAGAGATTGACGGATCTGTCATTTCTGGTCAGGCCACTATCATAGTTCAGTTAAGAAATCCTTGGCATAAGAACATAGCAAGAGCCTGCTGGATCAGGCCAATGGGCCGTTTAGTCCAGCATCCTGTTCCCACAGTGGCTGAATAAATGCTCCAGTGGGAATCACAGGAGCAGAACCTGAGCACAAGAGCCCTCTCCCCTCCTGTGGCTTCTAGCAACTGGTATTCAGAAGTATTGTTGCCACCAACTGTGGAGGCAAAGCAGAGCCATCCACAGCATCCCCCTCCCTAAATTTGTTCAACCCTCTTAAAGGCATCCTGATTGGTGGCCATCACTACCTCCTGTGGGAAGGAGTTCCACAGTCTAACTACGCCCTGCATGAAGGAGTCATTTTCTTTCATCCGTCCTAAATCTCCCAACATTCAGCTTGTCCCAGCATTCAACACTAGACTGCGAGTTCTAGTGTTATTTGGGGTGTGTGGGTGTGTGACATATAGAACGAAAATAAATAAAAATGATCTGTGTGCCATTGCAGTACATAATTTGCAACCCCAGAGAGTCAGTCCCAAGTAACTCGTTTTTGTTCTTTTCGCTCCTTCGTAGCTGAATCCTTTAAGGAGTTTTCAGAGCTGCTTCAAGAGGTGGAACTTGAAAGATCAATGATGGTGAGTATAGGCCGCCCTTTGTTCCTCCATTGGCATAATTACACTTAAGGGCTGTAGTCAAAGTGAGTGCATTCAGATTGAATCCAAATTCTCACTTGGCCTTGAAGCTCACTGGGTGTGACTGGGGGCCAGTCACCACCTCTCACCTAACCTACCCCACTGGGTTGTTGTGAATGAGGAGGGGGAGAACCATGTACACCACCTTGAGCTCTTTGGAGAGAAAAAATGGGGATTGAAATGCAATAAATAAAAGTTCATTAATTATATGTTGCCTTGCTTTCTTACTTTTATCTACAGGTGCAAAATGCTAGTGATTTACTGATCAAACCGCTGGAAAACTTCCGCAAGGAGCAAATTGGATTCACCAAAGTAAGCTAATTCCCCCTGCCCCCTTCAATTTGTACTTAGGAACTTATTTGTAAATTTATATATTTAGCAATTTATAGAGCGCTAAAGGAAAAAAAAGGAAAAATAAAATAAAAACTTGTTGCATAAAGTAATTACGTAAAAACATTTACATAAAAATATTACGTGGGATATTTACATAGAATAGAGTAATATGTTTATCTGCTGAATACAGATAAAACCAGCAGAATTAAAAAACAAACAAACAGGCATACAGCCACACATCCAATAGACAGGTGACCATGCGTGCATGGCGCCAAACCTGGAAGTGACCCAAAAGGCATCTCCAGGAAGTGCTGAGAGGCACTTCCTGTCTGGAACCCTGGAGAGCTTCTGCCAGTCAGCGCAGACAGTGCTGAGCCGAATGGACTCATGGTCTGACTCAGCATAAGGCAGATTCCTATGTTCCAGGGGGCAAAAACTAGGGCAGTGGTTCCCAAAAAAAATCAAGCCCCCCTGCCCCCCCATAAACATGCCCCCAGTGCTACCCTACCTTATAAAAAGCATTTGCATGACCCACTAAAGAAGATAACACAATGGAAATTGTCAAAACAAAAAAAATCCTTCCAGTAGCACCTTAAAGACCAACTAAGTTAGTTCTTGGTATGAGCTTTCGTGTGCATGCACACTTCTTCAGATATCTGAAGAAGTGTGCATGCACACGAAAGCTCATACCAAGAACTAACTTAGTTGGTCTTTAAGATGCTACTGGAAGGAATTTTTTTTGTTTTGACTATGGCAGACCAACATGGCTACCTATCTGTAAATGGAAATTGTGTTATTCACAATCTAGTGAATAACAATCTTGCTTCAAAATCTAGTTAAAACTATTGAATTTAATGAATTAGAGCAAAACTGATGCTCTTGATCCAATGATACCAGCTTTTCTAATTCTGATGGTCATTTACATATCCAGCACCCCTCCCCCACCCTTTTGCCTCTTAGCACCCGGCTAAGGTAATGAAGGGGCATTACCACCTGTTTTGTAAACCATGGGTCAAGAGCCATTGTTCAAATGCAGTCGTCTGCTGGTGTAACAAAGATGGAAAACCATTCTAAATTCATCATTAAAACTTTATTACAGAAAATGCAAGCAGGGTCAAAACACTCTCTTCCCTGTACCCTCCGTAAAGCAGTCTCTCATAGAGTGTAAAAGTTCGCTTTGTCCAGTACCAAAAAGTCAAAGTTCCCCATTAGTCAGCAGGCTAAAGAAATTGGCTGTGGACAAGTGCTTGAAATGGAGACTTCTTGGCGAACACACAAGCTTGGATTCAGCCCAGCTCATCTGGAGTCATTGACATTTTAAGTTGCAGACAATAACGCTTGACACTTCGCCTCCTTCCTTGTCTCTGTTTCCAGACTTCAAAAGTTTAAAACAAACTGCCATAGTGGAGATAATGCTAAGGCTGTTGTAGCTTCTCTTTGGGTGTTCACAAACAGGGAAGTGAGAGTGACCGCACTCATTTGGCCCTAAGAACATAAGGAGAGTCCTGCCGGATCAGGCCAGTGGCCCATCTAGTGCAGCATCCTACTGTCACAGTTGCCAGTCAGATGCCCCAATGCAAGCAGGATCCAAGCACAAGCCCCCTCCCCATCTGTGGTTTCCAGCAGCTGATATCAAGAAGCATTACTGCCTCAACTGTGGAGGCAGAGCATAGCCATTCTGGCTAGTAGCTGTCCATAGCCCTCGCCTCATCCATTAATTTGCCTATTCCTCTTTTAAAGCCATCTAGCTTGGTTGCCATCACTGTCTCCAGTGGCAGAGAGTTCCATAGTTAAAACTATGTGCTGCATGAAGAAGGACTCTTCTGTGTCCTGATTCTTCCCTGGATGTCTGGGAATTCTAGTGTTTTGGGAGAGGGAGAAAACTTTACTCACTTTCTGTGTGCCATGCATAATTTTATAAACTTCTATCATGTCGCCTCTTCTTCACTTTTTCTCTGAGCTAAAACGTCTCAAACATGTGGGAGTCATGTTAAAAAGGAATTTAGTGAATATTGCAGTAGTGCAAATTAACAGCACCAACTTCTTTGCATCGTTTTTTAAAAAACATAACCAAATTCCATAGCACATGGAAGGCAACAAATTTACTTTATCTTAATTGAAACATAGGAACATAGGAAGCTATACCGAGTCAGACCACTGGTCCATCTACTCTGAGGGCAGCAATTGCTCTCCAGGATTTCAGATAGGGTGTATCTCGTAGGCGATGGTGGGGATTGAACCTGGGATCTTCTGCATGCAAGGCAGATGCTCTACCACTGTGCTATGACTCTTCCCCCTAAAACAGATGTTTCAGCAGTGGGATTCAAGCCCACGCCTCCATATAGAGAACAGAACGCCCAGCCCCACTCTTGGGACGGCTCAGTTATCCTCCTTGAGTCTAGCCAACCCCCTGCAATGCAGGAATCATTTTGCCCAACATGGCACTGCATAATGAAGTTCCACCAGACTGCAAATAAACGTTCTTAGTTTTCTACCTGGGAATCTGCACCTCAGGCATTATCTTCTCTGCTGGAACTGAGGTCCATGTTCTTTCGTACCACAAAGAAAAATTAAAGTCTCCTAGAGTTTTTCCGTAGCTGGGCGATTGAAATTCTGGCCCCAGCCAACATCCAAGTCAGAAGTTCCTTCGAGCACACATTTCCCACTTCTCCATCCCGTATGTTCAATAAAGTGAGTTGTGGTGAAGCCACAATAGTGCATTTAATTATTTTAGAGATTTCTTGATACACCTCATTCCAAAATTATGAGACCCATGAGCGCTCCCACTATAGGTGAATTGCTGCATGTTTTTGAGCATCTGTTTCTCATAGGAGGTTCTGAGGCTGTTCCCTGATCCCTTTACAGACACAAACTGCCTCCTGCTGTGCACAGATGTTTCCCCATTGGCCCTTTCTGTCTCAAACTACTTGTATTTTTTTTTAAATATTTATTAAGGTTTTCAATATGGGTACATAGATAACACACAGTATAACATATATCATAACATGTTTTCACAACTTCTTTGGACTCCCTCTCGTCTCCCGCTCAAACTACTTGTAAAGTGCTCCTCCTTGTGGCTGGGCTAGAGATCAGAAAGACCTTCCAAAAACTGCAGTGGTGGTTCCCAAACTTTTTCATGCCCCTGCCACCATGGTTCTATGATACCCCCCTACCCTACCCTTATACAATCATTGTTCGGAATAGCGGTTTGCATGACCCACTGAGGAAGACAGTAACACAATAAAATTCGGAACTGTAACAATTAGCTGCACATTTATTCAAAATCCAATCAATTGCTTAGCTTAATTGATTCAACAAAACTGATGCCGGCTTTTCAAAGTCTGATAGTCATTTACATCTCCAGTGTTCCCTGCAACCACCTTGCCTCAGCACCTCATATGTAATCCCATTGTCCCCCAGGGTGTGTTACCTCCCACTTGGGGAACCACTGTTGTAGATAAACCCTTCAATAAACCCTTTGTGCATTGGTTGAGGTGGAGCAGCATTGGCCAACATGATGCTCTCCAGATATTGTTGGACCCCCAGCTCCCAGCAGCTCAAGCTGGCATGGTGTTATCCAAACCATGCAAAAATATATATAACAAATTCCAGGTGGCTCTGGGTGTGTTAACACCAACTCTGGGCATTCAGTAATGCTTATATAACCACTGGCAAGTTTCCCAATGGGAGAAAATATGCTCTCTAAAAATGGTTGGAGGAAGGTATCAGTTCTGCACATACAACCCTACACACAACCCTAGAATCATAGAACTGCAGAGTTGGAAAGGAACATCTGCTTCAACCTCCAGCAATGCAGGAATCTCCACCAACCGCTTTAAGTATCCTTAAGGCAGCTTAGTCCCAGTGATTTTCAGTGGGTCTTGGGTGGCGTAAGTCCAAGGGCTTGGTTTGTATATAAGATGAAATCCATCTGGCAGCACGTCCTAAGCTGCCAGCATATTGCAGCTGTTACAAAAGCCATATTGGATCTAGAATGGGCGATGAACTTTCTCTTTAATAGAAAAGCTGTTTTTTATTTCTTAGAAAGAGGCCGGCTGCCTGAAAATGCAATGGAGCAGATGGCCTCCTAGGCTCCTTTATATCTCCCCATTTTTAATTTTTTTTTGCAGTGAAGTTTACTAAAAGCCGTTTGTCGCTAGCACAGCTGGCTTTTGTGTGTGCCTAGATAAGGCTCCATTTGCACAAAGAGGAGTAACTTCTCCAGGATGATACCCCTTCAAGAGTGCAGTTGGGAGATGATAAGATAGCTGAATGCTTCCTCAGGGAAGAAGGGAAACCTCTCCATGTAGAAAGCTAGCATCTCTGGGTGAATGGGGTGGTGGAAAACGCCTCGCCATGATGCTATGTAGCTGCTTATAGAGGCAGGTAGCTTTCAGTCTTGTAGTCCTCCATCTCACCTTCCCCTATCCAGAAAGTTCTTCCTTATGAACGCCAAGGCCACACCATACATTTAAAGTGCTAGGATACCACTTCGAACAGTCGTGGCTCCCACCGATGAATTCTGGGAGCTGCAGCCCTGTTAAGGGGGCTGGGAATTGTTAGGAGCCCCAGCCAATCCTCTCACGGAGCTACAATTCCCAGAGTGGTTTAACAGTCACAGGAAGTACTGGGAATTGTAGCGTTGGAGGAAAAATAGGTGGCTACAACAATTATAGAGTAGTTTAATGATTGGTTCCTCTTCAGAGGAAACTAGAGTTTGTAGCACTGGGAGGAGAATAGAAGTCTCATGGAGTCATAGAACTGTAGAATTGGAATTCTATAAACCACTTAGTGTATTTCACCACATACTGGTCACCACCGCATAATTGTCCCTTTTATGGACCCCAAAATTGCTCCCAGAGCATTCCCCGCATAATAGTTGCAGGGGTGATTCTCAGCGCATGCATTCTCAGTATCAGTATATCTCCGTACATGGTCAGGGGGCAATGGCGGTTCTGAGGAGGCCCTCTATTCCTTCCCCACAGGACTACAATTCCCAGAGTGGTTTAGCAGTCAATCCCTCTTCATAGGAAGTCTGGGAACTGTAGTTATGTTGGGAAGGAAAAGGAGATCTCCTAACAACTTTCAGCACCCATAACAAACCACAACTCCCAGAATTCTTTGGGGTGAGCCAAGTCACAATCTTCGAGTCTTTCTTACTTCCCTACAGGGTGGTTGTGAAGTTAAAACATGGCCATTCTGAGCTGTCTGGATGAACATTAAGTGTACAAATTTTAGAAATATTGTAACCAGTGCTTGCTTCTGAGATTTTTTTTTTTTAAATCAAGCTTGGAATCATGTGGAAACATGTCCTTAATAAGAAGGATTCCTCTGTGCAAATGCAGAGCTCCTTTCCTTCACTACTAAAATTTTGCAGAGCCAGTGGAGAGTGCCTTTTAGGGTCAGGCTGGAAACCCCTGACATCTGTTCCTTAAAAATAGTACTTAACAGTTGCTCACAACACAATGATTTTGCATCTCCTCCATTTCTAGGAACGGAAAAAGAAATTTGAGAAGGACGGGGAGAGGTTTTACTCCATGTTGGATCGCCATTTGAATTTATCTTCAAAGAAAAAAGAATCCCATTTGCAAGAGGTAGGTGAAGAGGTTTTCAGCACCCGAGAACCATACTTTGTAAAGGTAGCCGTGCTGCTGTTGTATTAACATCCCCATTCTGTTTCTCACCTAGGCTGACATGCAGGTGGATAAAGAGCGGCATGTTTTCTTTGAATCTTCCCTGGAATACGTCTATCAGATCCAAGAAGTGCAGGAGAGCAAGAAGTTTAGTATTGTGGAGCCTGTAAGTGAACACCCCTGCAACCTTTGTTTCCCTCCAGATTGCGTTTGGCACTGAAGCCTGTGTCACATGCTACAGAAACTTAATCTCCATTGGACAGGAGTGGCATATAATGTCTTACTGCCTCTCTTGATGTTGTCTGTGGCTTGCAAAACCGTAATAAACAATAAAAAATGATGCACTGGTTGCCAGTTTGCTGCTGGATCAGGCTCAATATGTTAGTATTAGTATAAAACACCCGTAACAACTTGTGACCACCTTACCTGCAATATTGCCTTTCTCCATATGCACCCCCTTGATCTGCAGAACTGGCACTGTTTCAGGTGACACATACTCCCCATTCTGCATTTGTAAGAACTCAAATATTTTAATGGGACAGCACCTACACTCTGGAACTCCCTGCCTATTGACATCAGGCAGGTGCCTTCACTGCATTTTTTCCGGTGCCTGCTAGAAAATGTTGTTTTCTTTAGGCAAGCCTGTCCAGACATGTAGAATGTGGATGTCTGTTTCAATCTGTTTTTAGTGTGTTGCTGAGTTTATCTTCTGAGTGTTTGAGTTACTGAATTTTATTTTCCTTGCAAAGAGCTTTGAGGTTTCTTTTTAGTTATGCTGTGTATAAATTTCATGAAATGAATGAATGGACATATAAATAAATGAATAAATAAAACAAGACTTGCATATTCTCAGCTTTTATATATAAAGGCTGCAGAACCCAGTGCTCCTTGGCTCCGTTTTAGCGCAAAGTAACCACAAGTACGTTGAGAATAGATGTTGTGTGACCCGCACCTCCCGGTCACCATTCCCTTCATTAACTCCTTCATTTCACCCGACACCTGGAGATATTCTGTGTTTCCCAGAAGCCAGGGCAAGAGACTCTCAAATCCAGGTATGGGAGCATAACTAGGAGAAGCATTTGTTGTTCCTGATTCTGCATCATGCCCAAAGCCATTCTGGAATCTTTTATAGCACGCATTCTGGAATCTTTTATAGCAGGCACTAGTGGGGAATTCCAAAAGCAGAATCGAAACCAAAAATATTTGACTTTCAAATGGATAGTGTAATTTGTGAGTTTGGCCCTGTCGTGCTGAAAACGGGGTGAAGTCATCCTAAAATTACCTTTTGGTCCACCATCATGTTTCAAGATTGCACCTGTCATCCAAATGTTGACAAAAATGGCTGTCCCTACATTGAGAATCCTCTTGCTGAGTTTGGTTACGATAGGCTGAACCTGTGCCAGAAAACAGGCAAAGTCATGCCAAGGTCAGGCTGCTATCTTGATTCAAAACGGTGCCTGCCATCTGCCCCATAACTTACCTTGAGAGGTGTCCAGACCGATAGAGGACAGACAAACCCTTTTCCTGAATATGTAGCAGATGCTTCTTCAGAGAAGGAGATGTGTCCAATGTTTAAGCCTTTCTTGTCCAACTGTCAGAATAGAATCAGCAGGCTGGGAGGATTTTTACGCACTGTGATTCTGGATGCACAGATCTGCTGTTTAACTTAGAAAATGTTGCCTCTTTTGTTCACAGGTCTTGGCTTTCCTCCATAGCCTCTTCACCTACAACAACCTGACTGTGGAATTGACGCAGGATTTCCTGCCATATAAGCAACAACTTCAGCTCAGTCTGCAGAACGTGAGCTTGCTTCCCTCCATCCTGTCTTTCTTCCTCCTTCGCTCCTACTGCGGAAATGCTTAGTGCCATATGTCTTGTAAGAACATATGAAGAGCCTGCTGGATCAGGCCAATGGCCTGTCTAGTCCAGCATCCTCTTCACATAGTGGCTGAACTGTTACCTGTGCAAAATCTGCAAACAGGACCCGAGCACAAGAGCCTTCTCCCCTCCCTAGGTTTCTAGCAACCAGCATTCAGAAGCATTGCTGCCTCCAACTGCAAAGGCAGAGCATAGCCATTGTGGCTAGTAGCCTTTGATAGCTTCATCCTCTTCCATGAATTTATTAGTCTGCTTTTAAAGTCATGTAGTTTGGTGGCCATCACTGTCTCCTGTGGGAGGTAGTTCCATAGTTTAACTGCGTGCATAAGTATTTCTTGAATCTTCCTACGTTCAGTTTCATTGGATGTCCACAGGTTCTAATGTTATTGGGGCAGAGAAGGGGGGTTCTCTATCCACCTCTTCAAGGCCATGCATAATTTTATGAACTTCCCACCAGTTTCTGGACTACGGACTTGCAGTCTTTCCCAGGGTCCACTTTGACCAGGAATCTGCTGCATTGCAAATTGTGTTTCTTCTTCCATTCTTTTTGCAAGGCGACTTGATTCCCCATGTGGCTGCTTTGTTGCTAACAGAGGCCATCATCTGAGTAGTTGCCTTCCCACCTATCTCTTTTCAGCAGAGAGTTGTTTGTCCACACTTATTTCTGGCAACCAAGAGACCTGTGTGTTCTTGCTGTTTAGTGACTGCTGGAATGACTTGGGCACCAGCAATCTGGTGCCTTTGAGAAACTAGATAGAGGTGGAAGAGGCCCTCAAGGATCATCTGGCCCAGTGCTTGCAATCCAGGAACTCCAGGGAAAACCTGTGGCTATGCTTGGGTAGATGCAAGCAGGGAGAATGTTCTCAGCCTTTCCCCCATTCAGTGACTGCATTGACTGCATTGTGCTCAGGTGTTCCGTTCCAAGGGTTTTGCGTATACGGAAAAACCATCCCCTTAGAACTGCCCATGCACAAACATATTTACCTTTCTGGTGCTGGTGCCCCGACCAGGCCTCATCTGGTAAGCAAGGCAGAGAGCTTACAGTTTGTGTGCATTTAATTTGCGCAATTTCAACCTAGTAGCGCAAGGTTGAAATTGTGAAAGTTAAATGTTCATAAGTTGCAACTGTACTGTTTGCCACTACGTACTGCTGCCGTCCACTTTCTGTTACCTGTTTTTTTGATGCAGAGGGCTGCACTTGAGGGACTTTTTGTTCTCATCTTGCAAGGCAGCCCTCAGTCTATTATTTTTGAAGAGATGGTTTGAACTACAACTCCCTTCAGCCCCAGGCAGCATGCATTGTAGTCCAATCCATCCAGAAGACAACAGGTTTCCAAAGACTGGCACAGGCACTTGAGCAGAATGTCAGATTCTTAAGCTTTTGCTTTCATGCTGTTATGTCCAAACTAAGTAGTCTTCTTCTTTCCCCATTGCTTTTGCAGACCAGAAATCACTTCAGCAGCACACGGGAAGAGTTGGAAGACCTCAAGAAGAGGATGAAGGAAGCTCCTCTCACTTGCAAACTCCCTGGAAAGCCGACCATAGAAGGCTACCTGTATTCACAAGAAAAATGTAAGTGTCTGCCAAGGGGATCCTATGAAGGATTTGCTGTGGTTCCTGCATTTCAGGGGACTGGACTAGTTGACCCTTGGGAGCACCTTCCAATTCTATGATTTGGTGACATTGGAAGGTGGGCAGACTACTTCATTGGAGGTTTTTAAGCAGAGGTTGGCTGACCATCTGTCCAGGTATCTTTTTAGTAATGATTCATTTCAGGGGGTTGGACTAGATGATACCCTTTGGGCCCTTCCAGCTCTTTCATTCTATAAGGCAGGCTTCCAGAATCAACCTCTGCTGGACTCAGCTCTGGACATTTGAGATTCCACTATGCCAGAAATGTTTTCCACAGTTTTCCAGGCCATATTTCCTCTTCATTGCCAGCCCGCAAAATTTCAGAAATAGCTTCTGCTCATCACTCATCTCCCTTCCAGCCAGTGATGGATTGGTAGCACATCACATTTCTTACAATGGAGAAAAAACTCGTATTTTTTTTAATATAAAATTGAAGGCAGGCTAGTTGAAATTGTTTAAGTTAAATCCTAAGCAAGGTAGAGAGCATAAAAGTTCTTTATATGCCAGGCTTGCTTGGGGTTACCTGGTCTGGAAAGAGCTTTTAAGTTCTCTGCCCTTCTGTAGGTGGTGGGATACTCATTATGAGACCTTGGATACGCTCATGAGATCTTGTAGGGCTACTTGAGTTCCCTCAAGATCTCACGTGAGCATCCTTGGCCTTCCAGAGCCAATGCACTGAGCAGGCCTTGCTGCTCAAGCAAGAGAGAGAGAGAGAGCGCTTACAAGCCCTTTTGTGCTGGCTCCCTTTGGATTACATAGTGTGAAAAGAGCTTTCAAGCTCTCTACTTTGCTTGGGTGGCAAGGTCTGCTGGAAGTATAGGGGATTCTCTCTGTTTCTCCCCGTCTCCGCTAGCCATGGGGTGACTCCAGAGGTTTGGCAATACATGATTTTTATGTATAAACAGAACCCCTGAGACAAATACTGCATGAGATGAAGTTGTAGTGGAAGCTTTTTAAAAAGTTTTCTGCACAGAACCTTGTTCTTCCACCAAGATTTGGACTTCCCGATCTCTAATCAGACTTTCTTCTCAGAATGGAGCTAAAGGGTTCCTGCACCCTCAGAACAATTATGGGACAGAACTGGCAGAATCTGCTACAGCTTTGCTGTGTGGAGGGAATGCAGCTGTTTTAACAGCTTGGAATATTAGTTCCCTTCCCTCAAATCTTTACAGGTGTCTTTGCCTGCCATCAAAGGCAGGGAAGAAGAATGCCAGGTGGTTTGCTTATTGTCAAGGGGATGGCCAAGGATTAACCTCACTGAGGTTGAACAGTGGGATGGCTGTTCTGTGTGCTCTTGGATAGCATGTCCCTTTGAATGGTGCTATGTTCAGAAAAGGACAAGCAAAATGATGGATGCTAGACTAGATGGGCTGTCGGCCTGCTCCAGCAGGGCTCTTCTGGAACCTCCAGGCCCAGGGGCTTGTCTGTGAGGACAAGATTTTGGAGTAGGTGGGTCATTGGCCTGATCCAGCAGGCTCTTGCTCTTAAGTGCAGGGTCTCCTATCCCATGCACTATTTCCTTGTGTCCATTCCCAGGTTGTCCTGCTGGAACAAGCCCTATTTAAAAGCTCTTTCTCTTTTTTACACCAGATATTGCATGCAAGTAAGAGATGTACCTTGGGCATCTTCTGTTAAATTTGTTCAATTCTGGACTTTGATGCAGGGGCCCTGGGCATCACATGGGTCAAATACTACTGCCAGTACGAGAAAGAGGCAAAGGTGTTCAGGATGACACACATGGAGCAGAAGCCAGGGTCAAAGCAAGTAAGTGAAATCCTACTTAATGCTTTGGGAAGCATTTAAAACTAACTCTCTGGTGGTAATTGCAGCTTGTGGCTTCTGGACACCACTGCAAATTTCTGCATCCGACCTTTTGACATGTTGCACGTATTATTATTAATTTATTAGCCAACTTTCACCTTAAGTTCCCGGGGTGGATTACAACATTAAAACACAGTACAGTCATACCTTGGAAGTCAAATGGAATCCATCCAGATGTCCGTTTGACTTCCAAAATGTTCAGAAACCAAAGCACGGCTTCTGATTGGCTGCAGGAGCTTCCTGCAGCCATTCGGGAGCTATGGAGTTGGACGTTTGGCTTCCAAAAATAGTTCACAAACCGGAACACTCACTTCTGAGTTTGTGGCGTTTGGGAGCCAAAATGTTCGAGAACTAAGCTGTTCAAAAACCAAGGTATGACTGTATTGAATGAATAAATGAATCTTTATTTGCATCAGCCATTGGCCAAAGCAATAAAACAACAATACGAGTTAGAAAGAATATAAATAAAAAGTCAGTTATATAAAATACAGTTGAGGGTTTTGAATCAATAGTCAAATAGAGGATATTATTCTAATTGCCCCAGCTAAAAACCTTATAACCTTTGCTGTCACCTGCTCATCTTGATCTGCCAAGAGAAAGGACACTGTGGCAGTGGCTGGGCGACCCGGACTGGACAATAAAAGAGGCGTGATAAATCTCATTCCTCAAGTCTTTATAAAGAGTGCAAGCCAGAAGGACATGCGCCACCGGTACTGCCATCTCCACAGGGACATAAGCATTTTTCATGTGGAACCTGTTGGAATTGTCCCTCAAGTACAGCCGAGGGCAGTACATTCAATCTTGTGAGAGTAAAAGTGCATCTATATTTTAGAATTGCTAGGTTATGCAGATAGGGTGCCAGAGAGTTGAAATGGGAAGGTGGAAAATTGTCATACCATGGGCGGAATTTCCTTACTGTGGCCAAGTTGTTCTGACGCTCGATATCATTTAGGCACTGACAAATTAGACTGTTTTACTAAAACCCAAAGTGACTAGCTGTTGGGGTGATAGACCACAAGAGTGAAGCTTTTGATAGACAATTTTAGTCCAGGTGCTCTTGTGACAATCTTACAGCACTAAGAATATTAGACCAGGGGGATTTGAGTTTAGGTGAAGCCAATAGTGAAGTGCCCTGCACCAGATCCATAATTCTACCGAGGGAAGATTAGCCTCTAATGATGCATTTGGGACACAGGGTGTATTAAACACGACTGTATTAAAACAGTTTAAAACAATTTATAAAAAAGAGTGAGTACTAAAAATACACTTCTCAAGTGCCAATAGCTCAGGGCGAAGTGGCACATCTCCAGCATTCTCCAAGAGCTGTTTAGTGAAGGAGCCCGGTGCAGCTCTCTTAGGGGCTGCCACAGAGAAGGCCCTCTTCTTCTGAGCTGTCACCCCCTCTGAGGGTGGGAGAACTACGAAAAGGGTTCCCTCTGTCAATCTCAGCACACGGAAAGGTCTGTAGGGAAGGAGGTCGCATTTCAGGTATTTGACAGCTGAGTCGTTTAAGACCTTAAACACCAACATGAACACCTGGATTTGGGCCCAGAAGCAAACTGGCAACCAATGTAGACATTTAGAAACTCAGCATGCAAAGTGGTGGTGATTTGGGGTGCTCCTTTTTGTTGCTTCCCTATAAACACAGATGACCACCTGTTCACCTTGCCTTCTGACTCAGCTTCATTTCAATGCCAGCCTTTCTGTCACTCCTGAGAGTTCTTCCCATTTTCATGGATTGATTTGCTTTTCCCTCTAAGCCTGGGATCTTAAAAGTGAGATCAAGTGTTCTCCCTCTCTCTTTTGCTTTCTGTAAATTCCCTTCTCAGGGCACCTTACACCTGATGCTGAAGTCCTGTGTGAGGAGGAAGACAGACTCCATAGACAAAAGATTTTGTTTTGACATTGAGACGCTGGAAAGGTAATCCAAACTCCTGGCAGGTTTTCAACTCTTTAAGTTTGCATTTCCTTCAAAAATTGCACAGGCGGCCGGGGGGGGAGAACCTATTAAAATGTTTCTTTACCACCTGTTATAAAGTGAGTTTACAGGACACAGAAATTACAGCTTTAAAATTAATGCATATGCATAGTAAAGTACCAGAAGAATTTAAAAATAAAACAAAATCAAGACAACAATAAATCACAGGTCCATGAGGTCTAGAAACTTACCATTTAGCGAAAGGCTGTTGCTCAGTGGTGGAGCATCTGTTTTACATGCAGAAAGTTCCACAACCAGTGCTGACTAGAAAGAACAGTGGCCTGATTCGGTATAAGGCAGCTTCTTATGTTCTTATTTATTAAATGTGTATTCCAGATAGTTAAGATAAGTTAGAAATGTTTAGTCAGGGTGGGGAGTAGTTTAATTTTAGCATAATTGTTTCTTGCTTTGTTTCATTATTGCATAATTGTTTCATTATTTTGTTAAGTTATTGTATAGTTTGTATTTTGTTTTTTAAGGGGAAAGGGTCAGAGCTGCCTGGAAGTGGGCCTCAGCCAACAGAATGGCTGGGGCAGGTTCCACAGGGGGGCATGTATTGCGACACCCAATCTCAGTAATCATGGGCAGGAGGAGGAGTTACACTAAGACCAGACCATGTCATTACTGAGGAGGCAGGCTTAGTCGTTGTCGGAAGACTATCCCTGCTTCCGGGTCCGGTCCTGAATGGAAGGATACTGGAATCAGCAAGGGAAACCCACATGACCTGAAAGTGTTGCTGTGCAATGCCAGGTCAATGATGAATAAAACCACTGCCATCCACAACCTGATTGTGGATGGAGGATTTGACCTGACATGTGTGACAGAGACTTGGTTGGATGAAGCAGATGGGCCTGTCCTTGCCGCTGCTTGTCTACCAGGTTTCTCTTCCGTACAGCAACCCAGGCCATGTGGGCGGGGAGGGGGGGGGTTGCAGTGATTTTTAGGAATGCATTAGTTTGCACCAGGCGTCCTATTGGGAAGACCCAGTGGGCAATAGGGGCAGTACAGGATTCCTTTTGGTGTACCGACCTCCCCGCTGCACCAAGGATTCCCTGCCCGAGCTGCTTCAGGTCGTGGCGGATGTGCTCCTGGAGAAACCTAGTTTGGTTGTCCTGGGGGATTTTAACATCCATGCTGACATGACCTTACAAGGGGCTGCTCGGGACTTCATGGAAAGCATGGCCTCCTTGGGGTTGTCCCTGAATAAGTTTGGCGCAACTCATAGCCGCAGACATGCCTTAGACCTGGTGGTTACCTCTACGGTTGTTGGTGATCTGACACTAAGTAAAAGCAAAACAAAAGAAGTGCCATGGTCAGATCACTTACTTGTGCAACTGGACTTCTTTGTGACCCTTCCTCTCTGCAGAGAGGTGGGACCGATTCAGATGGTCCGCCCCCACCACTTAATGGATCCAAATGGTTTCCAGAGAGTGGTAGGGGATGCTTTATCCCATGTTGATGGCCTTTCAGCTGATTCCCTGGTGGCCCGCTGGAATGCGGAGTTAACCAGGGCTATTAACTGTCTGGCTCGGAAGCGCCCTCTCCGATTGCATGGAGCCCGGACAGCCCCGTGGTTTTCCCTGGAGCTGAATCCGATGAAACAATCGTTGAGATGGCTAGAGCGCCGGTAGTGGAAAACTCATTCTGAATCAGACCAGACATGGGCTAGAGCTCAAAGTCGAGCCTACCAAGTGGCAATGGCGACGGCAAAGAGGACCTTCTTCACTGCCTCTATTGCACCTGCAGAAAACAGCAGCAGGAGACACTTTCAATTCAAAGTGTTGGTGCTGACCTTTAAAGCCCTAAATGGCCTTGGTCCTGTATACCTGAAAGAGTTTCTCCACCCCCATCGTTCAGCCCGGACACTGAGATCCAGCGCCGAGGGCCTTCTGGCGGTTCCCTCATTGCAAGAAGTGAGGTTACAGTGAACCAGACAGAGGGCCTTCTTGGTAGTCGCACCCGCCCTGTGGAATGCCCTCCCATCAGATGTGAAGGAAATAAGACATTTGAAGGCAGTCCTGTTTAGGGAAGTTTCAATATTTAATGCTGTATTGTGTCAAACACTCAATTGGGAGCCACCCAGAGTGGCTGGGGAAACTCAGCCAGATGGGCGGGGTATAAATTATTATTATTATTATTATTATTATTATTATTATTATTATTATTATTAGGTTGGCTTGATCCTGTCTCTGACATGAACAGAACAGGCTGAAATTGAAATTGAAATCTGACTGAGTTGCTCCAGCCACTCTGGGCGGCTTCCAACAAATTAAAACACAATAAGACATCAAACATTAAAAACTTCCCTATACAGGGCTGCTTTCAGATGTCTTATAAAAGTCAGATAGATGTTTATTTATTTGACATCTGATGGGAGGGCGTTCCACAGGGTGGGTACGGCCAACAAGAAGGCCCTCTGCCTGGTTCCCTGTAACTTTACTTCTATTGGCAAACATTTCTACAGATTACCAGAATGTTGGATGTTCCTTAGTGCAGAGAGTATTTCCCCCCATTCCATATCCAGCCAGGGAAAGAAGAAAAGCATTTTGCTAGTATTCAAAGCTGTCCAGTTTATTAAGGAACAGTAACCCACTTCCTCAGTTGCATGAAGTTGGTGAAATATTTGCAATATAAATATGTATTGCCCCAAAAGTCCACAAAATGTGATTGGTTCAATCTGGGCAAAACTGAATAAGCATAGTGACTATGTCAGCAATCACTAGTAACAGAACAGAATTGGTGGTGCTTGTGTATTTAAATGAATATCCTGCTTCATCTTGCCAAAACAACAACCCGAGGCACCTGAAAAAATACAAATGGGAAAAAATAATACTGCAAATCTATTCCAAACAAGTAAACAAACGCAGCCAGGCTTATTGCAAGAATTCAAAACAATAACTAATAAAACTCCAGGTGGTTGCCAAACAGTGCCAAGAAGACCACCAGCTACACTCACTTGACACCAGCTGCAAGTTAGAAAAGCGAAAGGAATAGGGTCAACCTTGCTGACAAATTCCAGTTCTGACAACATTGTATTTAGCTGTGGTTCTTCATTGCAAGGGGTGGGCCTAGATGACCCTTGGAGGTACCTTCCAACTCCACAGTTTTGTGATTGCATAAGTTAATTATGCTGCCACTCAAGCTTTTCCAGCTACTAGAAAAAATAAGCTGCTTCCTGCTCTTTGCATCCTGCACAACCAGTTTTTTGTATGCGTTTATTTTCCATCTCCAAATTTTTCATTGAAGTGCAGAGCAAACACTTGTATTAAAAGCATGTGCAAAGTCCTTGGTGCGAGTTGCCTGGAGAAGGATTAAGCACTGTAATTTTTGATTCAGTCTTCTTGCTTCATGGAGAGAAAAACTTTCTTTGTTTTTACCCTTGTACAATCTCTTGCAGACCTGGGCCCATCACCCTGCAAGCCCCTTCAGAAGCAAATCGGCGGCTCTGGATGGAGGCCATGGATGGGAAAGAGCCAGTAAGTATTAAAAATGCTGCCCCAAGTTGTGTGTTTTGATGGAGTTTCCACTGCCACAGGGGTGGGGATGTAATCCAGATGTTGGACCAACTCTGACAACTGGTTGTGCTGACTGCTGGGAGGCGGACTGCAACAAACTCTGGAGGGCCACAGCTTAGCTATTCCCCACCTCCCCTTTTTAAGTTAACTTGCATGATGTTTTTTAAGTAATGATGTTTCAGTGAGAAGCGTTTTAGCTGGTTTCGAAAAGCGAAATAATGACTCTCCTTTTTCAAAACTTCCAAACATTTGTTTGACCATTCCCAGGGGCAGCCTTTGAAAACGTTCAAACTCAAATTTGGCAAAGTTTTTAGGGATAGCCTCTTGAATTATTCATTTCTCCATTACATTTGACGTTGCAGGAGGAAGAGGCTGAGTGTGGCGGCATGATTGGAGTTAATAAAGCTAGGCCTGGGATGGAGAAAGGGAATAGAAAAAAATCTTTCTCCATCTCTTATAGAACTCATGGACATCCAGTGAAGGTGAATGTTGAAAGATTCACGGCATAGAAAAGGGTCCTTAGTCGTGCAACACATAGTTAAACTGTGGAACTCCTTCCTGCGGGAGATAGTGATGGCCACCAATCTGGATGGCTTTAAAAGTGTCAGCATTAGACAAATGCATGTAGGAGACGGATATTGATGGCTACTAACTGTGGTGGCTATTCTTTCCCTCCATTTCTGAATACCAGTTTTTGGAAGCCACAGGAGGGGGGAAGGAGTGTGCTCTTGCACCCAGGTCCTGCTTGTGGGTTTCCTGTTGAAGCGTTTTGTTGGCTCCTGTGAAAACAGGATCCTGGACTAGATGGGCCAATGGCCTGATCCAGCAGGACTCTCCTTATATTATTATGATAAATGTGCACTTCCATAAACTTGGCATAAATAAAGCTGCAGTCTGAATGATTTGCAGTATGCTTATTTTTAAAAAAAGGATTTTATTTTATAATGTTAAGGGATTTTTTAAAAGTAAAAGTGTTATGACTTTTTGATAGTCTCAGTTCCTTGCAATTTCACCTCCTCCTACTTCAGGGGTGGATAACTTTTGACCCCCCCCCATCAGCCGCACATAGCATGGTCGCCACTGGCAAAGGATTATGGGAGCTGCAGTCCAGCAGTATTGGGAGGGCCACGCCACAGGATAGCTACCCTGGCCTAACCATGTGAGCATTTTGTTTCCGTGCAATCTGGAAAGAGTCCACCACTCCCTGTGGAGATTGTTCCTGGGTTTGTTTAGCTTCCCTGGAATAGCCTGCATGTGACCAGATACCAAACCCTGAACCCTAAGTTATTAAAACCTCTGCCATCATGGAGATGGGAAGGCGGCTGCAGGAAACGACACCAGCTGGGAAGTAGAGGCGACTCCCCATGGCTTTTATGCAATGTCCACATCAGCAGCTCTTGGGAGAACTTTGCAAACAGCGTGTGAATTTTTTATATTGCAGTACGTTGCACATGATTGACTTGTGCAATTTCAACCTTACACAGTTGAAAGCCAGCCATTTGAAACCTCACAAATAAATTGCACATAAGATAGAGAGCTTTAAAGCTCCTTTTGCACCGGGTTTCCCCTTTTAAGCTCTGTGCCTTTCTTGCTGGGCTCTGGGATGCTGTTGCGAGAACTCGGATGGCACTGTGAAATCTTGCGGGAGCCTCCCAGAAGCTAGTAAGAAAGACAGAGAGCTTTTGAGCTCTTGCCTTGTTTGCTTAGTGGGGCCAAGGCTTGCCTAGTGCCTGACTCCGGAAAGGTAAAGATGCTCATGCAGGGGCTGTTCCAAGGGGGCAGTTCAAGCGTATGTTTTTTGCTTATGTGCACCATCTCTGGAACATGTCCCCTGTGCAAGAGGTGATTATACTGTCTTATATCCTGTCTTTCAGTCAATTTGATTCTTCAAGGGTCAACGTGTTTGCCATCTTTTTAATTTAATTTTGCTTTTATTTAGATCTACCACAGTCCCATCACAAAGCAGGAAGAAAGTAAGTAGCTCCCATTTTGGTCTATGACTCAGGTAGATCCCAGATAACCCCTATATAAGTGCACACACTTTTGCCAGCCATTTGTGCTTTTCAAAAGCATGCATAAGGGGTGTGTGTGTGTGTGTGTGTGTGTGTGTGCGTGTGCGTGCTGCTTTGAGAGAGCAGGCAAAATGTTCTGGATGCAGGTATCTTGGCACTTAGCTTGCTTGACCCTTACCATGGTAGCTGATGTATCTTTCTCATACCCTTAAAAAACCTTGGTGTAGAATCATGGAATGGTAGAGTTGGAAGGAACCCAAAGGGCCATCTAGTCTAACCCCCAACAATGAAGGAATCACAACTCATAACAGTGTCCACCTCCCTTCAGCTACGATTCCTAGAGGGCCCATGAAACGGCACTAGGTGATGTTTATACTGCAGCCAGGCAAAGGTAGGCTGAGGAGAGTATGGGCTGTAAGTGGTCACCCACTCACCTCAAATAGGATATTTCAGAGTTGGGGAGAAGGTTCAGAAAAGGGCAACCCAAATGATCAAGGGGATGGAGCGACTCCCTTATGAAGAAAGGTTGCATCATTTGGAAACTTTAAGTTTCGAGGAAAGGCGACTAAGAGATGCCATGATGGAAGGTTATGAAATTATGCATGGCCTGGAGAAAGCGGACATAGATAAGTTTTCCTTCCATATTTGGGCCACATAAAAGAAAATCCTTCTTCACACAGCACACAGTAAACTCTTCCCTAGGAGGCAGTGATGGCCACCAAGTCGGTTGGCTTTAAAAGAGGATTGGACAAATTCATGGCTGCTAGCCATGATGGCTCTACTTCTGAATACCAGTTGGCGGAAACCACAGGGAGGGAGAGTGTTATTGTGCTCTCGAATCATGCTTGAGGGTTTCCCAGAGGCATTGGTTTTGCCACTGTGAGAAGAGGATAGGCCATTGGTTTGATCCAGCACACTCTTTGTAATGTTCCTACGAACATTTTTGTAAAAGCTTAATGAGATTAAGGCAGAATCATTCTGCTATCCCACCCCCACCCCACTTCCTAAAAAAAAAAAATTAAAAAATTCAGGAAAGTTATCTGTGCCCACCCCATCATGTTGGCAGCTTCATCTCTCTCCTCTCCCCTTAAATAGCTGAAAAGGTTTTGACCAGAAAGTTTGCTCCAGCTGAAGATAATAACAATAATAATAATATGTTATTTGTACCCCGGCTGGAGCCGAGCTCAAAGTGGCTAACATCATATAAATAATACAACATGCATTAAAACAAGCAACCAATCAATTAAAATGCATCCCAAATTAACTCAAATAAATTAAAATTAAAACTGGACAAATGACAATCCTCAGGTTAAAATTGAAAGCGGTTAATACTTGCCAGGACCAACTGTTTCCACTGATATTATAAGGACCTGTGAGCAGGTTGGGAAACCTCCTTTGTGCTTGTTCTTATACAAAGAGAAAATGAGTTAGACTGAACCCTGACCAAAGGCCTGGTGGAACAGATCCTTCTTGCAGGCCCTGCAGAAGGATGTCACATCTTGCAGGCCCTAGTCTCTTGTGAGAGAGTGTTCCACCAGGCTGCAGTCATGGCTGAAACTGGCTTTGGTTGAGGCCAGTCTAATCTCCCTGGGATCTCCTGGAATCTTCAGGGTGTTGTTATTTGTAGACCATAAGGTCCTCCGTGGACATACAAGGAGAGGCTGTCCCATAGGTACGAGGGTCCTAGGCTGTATAGGGCTTTAAAGTTAAAACCAGCACCTTAAACCTGATCCTGTATTCTAGTGGGAGCCAGTGCAGCTGGTATAGCACTGGGTGAATGTGATCCTGTGGCGCGGGAGGACAAGTGGTGGGCTTTCCAGCACGGAGTAGTCTGTCCACATCTGCTGGGAGGATCCAGTCAAAGCTGTCCAATACTGGACCTGAGTACAGTTGAGGGGCCTCCAGTTCCGTTATTGTATCCAAATTGGCAGGGAGGTCACGTCGGAGCGACAGGACCTTCTCCGCAAAGAAGCTCGCAAATGCCTCACAGCTATAAGTCTGATTCATATTTAAATTTGGCTGTCCCTCTAGGGACGTAAGAGACCTAATTATACTAAAAAGTTGTGCCAGGTGAGAGCTAGTGGATGCAATGGAGGCTGAGAAGTAAGACTTCTTAGCAGCCTTCACTGCCATCTCATACGTCTTCATAAATGCCCTATAAGATGTTCTTGTGGCTCTGTCATGGGCACTGTGCTATACTCGCTCTAGCCGTCGTGAGGTCCTGCTTCATTTTCTGGAGCTCCTTGGTAAACTAGGGGGCCCGGTTTCTGCGGGGTCGCAGAGGACGCCTAGGTGCAATCTCATCAATGGCCACCAAGAGCCAGATCAATGAGCCAAGCTCAGTCAATGAGTCGCCAGGGGGAGCAGGGTCCCACAAGGCCTGACGGAATCCATCAGGATTCATCAGTGTCCACGGGTGAGCCTAAATAGGCTCGCCACCTAAGCAGGGTGGGGTGGGAAGTCAGACCATGGCACCTTCATCGAAGGAAACATGATCACATCTATGCCTGCACCAAAGATCAAATCCAGCATGTGGCCTGCTTGATGTGTGAGGCCCAAAACAAACTGGGAGAGTTCTAGTGTTGCCATGGAAGACCCCAGGTCCAGAGCCTGTAAGGAAGGGGCAGCATCAGCATAGACATTGAATTACCCCAATACCAGTAGGTTGGGGAACTCCAAGGCCCAGCCGGTCACCACCTCCGGCAGGTCTGACAGGGTGGCTGCTGGTACGCTAGGTGGCCAGTACACCTGCCAGATAGCCAAGCTCTCCTCGGCACCCCACACCAGGCCGACACATTCAATGCCGGAGAACGATGGTGATGGCAGAGCCCTGAAAGAACAATCTTCCCTGATTAACAATTACGCCCCTCCCCCCGGCCCACAATCTGCGACTGGTGGAGGACGGAGAAATCTGCCTAACACATAATTGAAGGGAGCTCTAACAAGCGCGTCTCACCAGATAAGACTTGTATCGCCTAATGAACCTGCACTGTGTGCAGTTTCAAATAGATGCCCATTGCTGCTCTCTACTGGGTGTGCTGCATATTGCAGCTACTGACTTTGTAGAATCGAAAAAGCATTTAAAAGGATGCTGTAGAAATTACCAGGCATACCTTGATTAGGGTACATTCAGACATGGGGAACGTGGTGTCTGTTCCCCTGCTTGTAATTCTAGTCCTTCCATCCCTCTCACTGTGTCTTTCTGACGGATATACTAGCACCTTGAATGAAACCTCATGTTCACTCCAGTGGGTGTGGTGTGACATAAGACGCTCGGTAATAACATCACACAGCAGATTACAAAAAAAGAAATAGGAGAAGAGTTAAGTATGATAGGGACCTGCTACCATAGTAACATAATGAAGTATATATTATTTTAGCTTCAAAGGTAGTAAAGGCAAGATATCCTTGTGCAGGACATCTGAGGAAAGAGAAATGAATCAAATCCTTCATTGTAACATCTGGAAGCCAAAGTTCATGAAGAAGAGTCCCATTTCCCTCCATGTTTCCCTAGCTGTTAATTTCTACATTATATCTGAGCTTTCACATGTAAAAGCCACTGCTGGGAAACAAATGAGATATAGTGCTCATTTCTATGCTGTTTGATTCAAGGAGAAAAAAATCCATTTGCAGTCAACCTAGAAAATCACAGGAGTAAACTGGTGATTTTTGGGGTGCTGGTATGCGCAAGAGAACACACCAGCACACAATACTTTTCTGTCTTTTTCATGGTTGAATCATGAGGGAGGGAACAGACAACTGTAGGCAAGTGTAGAAAGGGTGTGGGGGAATAGTAGCATTGTCCAGTGACGTCCCTTGTTGTCTCCCACGACACCCACTGGTGTGAACATGAAATTTTGTGCAAGGTGCTGGTATATCAGTCAAAAAGCCACAAAAAGTTGCAGTTCGACAACACAACAGGTATTGCAGTGTGAGAGGAACATCAGAGGGACAGAAGCACTAATACTATAACCAGGAAGGGAAGTAATGCAACATTCCCCGTGTCTGAATGCACCCTCATTAAGGCCCTAAAGAGCTTCCATAGGATATTTTTAAATGCGTTTGGGCCTATTTATTATACAACCGATTAGAAGAAGCAACAGAGCAGGAATTATACATTAGATGGATCTGCTACCATGGTAACATAATTAAATAATCTTATTTTTAGCTTCCGTAAAAAGAGCCCAGCATCAAAAGCCCGACTAAATAGTTTATAGCCATAATTTGCAGGGTGGGAATGGGGTGGTAGTGGGAGGAAACCCACTTAGTACTAGTAATAACTCCATAGGAATACTCTGATTAAAATGGCCATTCCATTTCATATAACAATATATCATAATTACTAATCTTAAACATCTGCTCATGTCCTTGCCTAACAGTGGAATCCCATAAATAGAATCATAGAATTGTAGAGCTGGAAGGGAGCTGAAGTCCAGCCCCTGGCAATTCTCAGAAGTAAGCCCTGAGTAGGACTCGCTGCCAGGAAAATGCGCACAGGATTGCAGCCGAAATGTAATCAAATGAGTCAATATATTCAAGACTTTCTAACCAGTTTCTTAAATTTGGGGCCTCTATTGACTCTCAGGGATGTGGAACCTCAGATTTGGGGGCCAAATGTGGCCCTCCAGACGTCTCTGCCCCTAGGGACTCTCCTCAGATCGCTACCCCTCCTCTCCCCAGGCCATTCCCCCCCCCCTTGGTTTGCCACTGCTGATATTTTTGAATGGATGAATTTGCCACTCCATCACTGGCAGCAGCTCTCCCAAGATTTCAGATAGGAGATTACTTGGGGATTATTATAATTAAAGTTATTAGTCACCTTTTTTTGCCACAAGTCAAAGCGACTTACAGAAAAAGAGGAAACACATATATTAAAATCAGGGGTGGGGTTCTTTAAAACACCCCAAAAACTCTGAAAGTTAGTTACAGGCTAAAAGCCTGCTTAAAGAGGAATGTTTTCATCTGGTGCCTGAACATATGTAATGATGGCTCCAGGCAAGCATCCCTGGTAAGATCATCCCACAAATGGGGAGCCACTGCAAAAAAGGCCCTGTTATGATGCTGCCACCCTCCAGACCTGTCATGGAGGAGATACATGAAGAAGGTCCTCATATAATGATCACAGGATCTGGATCAGTTCATATGGAGAGAGGCAGTTGTTGAGGTATTGCAACCCTGAGCCATTTAAGGTGAAGACCAGCACTTTAAAATGGGGCCCGGAAACTGATTGGCAGCCAGTGCAGTTGGACCAGGATCAGTGCAATATGTCTTGCCTTGTGAGCAACCCAGCTGCTCCAGCTGAAGTTTCTTCACTGTCCTCAAGGGCAGCCCCACATCTAATGTGTTGTAATCTAAGATAGAGGTTGCTGGAGCATAGACAACTGAGATGCCATTGGAGACAGAATCTGGGACTTGCAAGGCTTGCAAGGCAGATGCTCTATCATTGTGTTGTGGCCTCCCGTCAGGGCCAGTTGGAAAAGGTGGTGACAAAAGGATCTTTCTCAGCCCCACCTAGAGATGCCTGGGATTGAACCTGGGACCTTTAGCAGATATAACATGCCTTCTGGGTCAGGCTGAACTAGGAAACAGCTCTTACTATTCCTTCCTGGCTTTAGATCACTGGTGCCTTGTCACACCATCAAGGTATGCAGGGAATTGTTGGCCGTATTATAAGAAATCAATCTTTTAATGCACCAGCATGTACACTTCGGAACTCCCTGCTTGTTGACACCAGGCAGGCACTTTCACTGTACTCTTTTCAGCACCATTCTTCTTTAGACGAGCCTATCCAGATATGTAGAATGTTGATGTGTGCTTTAATCTTTTTTAAAGCTTATCGTTGATTCTAATTATATTCGTACCTTGGATCCCAAATGCCCTGGAAGTTGGACGTTTTGGCTCCCGAACACTGCAAACCTGGAAGTGATTGTTCCGGTTTGCGAACGTTCTTTTGGAACCTGAACGTCCGACAGGACTTCCGTGGCTTCCTGCAGCCAATCAGAAGCTGCGATTTGGTTTTCAAACATTTTGGAAGTCGAACGGACTTCCAGAACGGATTCCGTTCAACTTCCAAGGTACGACTGTATTATTTGAATGTTTTAAGCAGCTGCTTTCTCTCCTGATAATTCTATTGTTTTCTTTTTTATGTGTAAAATGCTTTGAGGCTTTCCTTTACAACCATGCGGTATAGTATAAATTTTATGGAGTAAATAAAAGAAAGACTACCCTTGTTCCTGTACCAGAATGAACTTTGACTTTTCCCTGCCTGCTCTTCCTCTCTGAACCTACAGGCAGATAATCTCCTGTTGCCCTTTGTATTTTACAGTGGAGCTGAACGAGGTTGGCTTCAGATTTGTCAGGAGATGCATCAACGCTGTAGAGACAAAAGGTGAGTGCCGCAGACATTGTTTCTGGATGCTTCCCTCTTATATAGTGCGATTGCATTTTTCAAGGGGTGTGTGTGTGGATTCAGGGGTTCTCCATAAACATGAATATCATGCATAGCCAAATCCTGGGAGGCAACTCCATGGCTAGCAAGTGAGGGGGAAGGAAAGAGAGAATCTCCCATATTTCCGTAGCCCACATGCCCAGCAGGCATAGCCCAGCAAGCGAGGCAGAGAGTTTGAAAGCTCTTTTGTTTGATATACAACAGAACAATTAGCAGTACTCTCCCCTATTAGCAGTACTTGAGCTTGTGATCCAACCCATTCAAGGTTATGATGACCCCATGGGTGGCTTTTCTCCATACAGCTGCCCATATGAAAATAGCCAGACATTGCAAAACTGGTGTTGGGTTTGACATCAATTCTTGGTATCCCAGAGTCTGGTCAGTAGCATTGGCTGAGATATTAACATGTCAGGTCAGAGTGGCAAAGGACAAACACAGCCCCTACTCCTTTTGTAACATCAGGCAAATGTTTCTGAATGCATAAATTGTTCAGACTGTGGCAGGAATCCACCCAACACTCATGGGAAAACGTGGTGCAAGCTTTTAGAGTAACCAAACAAAATCTTGTTACAAAGTACGAAAAAAGTCTGTAATTATATCAGGACAAGTTGTTCGTTGTTTACTGTTGCAACAGTTGTTTTCCGAAAAGGTATCTTCTGTTCCACAAAAAATAAATAAAAACATTATGAAAAGAAAAAGCTCTTCTCTCGCCAGGTCAGTCGATTGAGCACAAAATGACTTTAAGTTCTCTGCTTTGCTTGTGAGGGCAAGGCCCACTCAGTGTGCCAACTCTGGAAGTCCTGTGGAACTCTTCCACTCGAGATTCATCAGGCGCATTCTGTGCCAACTTTTAAACACTGACTGAAAACTTCCCCTTATTCCACCAGGCCTATGCAGGCAATTAAGAGTACACCCCCACAATGTTTGTGTTTTTAATTATTTTGCTTTTAACTTGCTTCTTAAAAGTATTATGATTTTACTGTATATTTTCATAGAGTGGCATATAAATATTTCTATAAATTAATAAAAAACTAGAGATGCTTGTGCAAGATCTCGTGGGAACTCTGATGGCCCTGCGAGATCTCGTGATAGCATCCCAGTGCTGGTGCAGTGAGTGGGCCTTGTCTCTCTGCACCCTGCAAGCTGCAGAGCTTAAAAGCTATTTTCATGCCAGGAAACCCAAAGTAGACCCGGTACAAAACAAGCTTTTAAGTTCTCTGCCTTGCCTGGATTTATCATGCACAACCAGTCTGCAAGAAACCCATGCAAGTTAAATGCACATAAGATGCGATCACACTCTACTGCAATTTCTGCAGACAGTAACTACAGTTTCTGTAATTTATGCAGGCTGCAATCCTAAACCCACTTATTTGGAAGTAAGCGCCATTGAACTCAATGACACTTATTCCTAAGTAGATGTGTACAGGATTGCACAGCTGGTGGTCTAAAAGCACTTGAAGAAAGAGAGTGGTGAAGTCCAACTTGCAGACATGCTTGCAATGTGAATAGCAGAGGCTTTTAAAAAATATATATAAAGAGAAGTTGGAATGTTACTAGCAAAAGTGACCTAATATGCAATCTTATAATTTGTTTTTGGAGGGGTGGGAAATAGACACGCTTCTTAATCGCTTGGAGAAAATTCAAGGCAGCTTAATGACCCAAAGTGACACAATAAAAAGTTGGGCCCGGTATTATTTTAGTTTTAGAGAGCTTTATCATAAAAGTGCCATTAAAATAAATGGTGTCTGTTTCGCTCAGTGCTCGAGATGAAATCTTAGACAATCAGACTCTTTTGAAGGGCTGGCAGGCAACAGCTGAGCAAATTTAATGGGAGCTTTCCTGAAATACTGGCCTGCTTCAAATGTTGCCATTCTTTCTTTAAGCATCTTAGTGGGTTCTGTCTGAAATGTTTTCTTTAATGCTGCATCCTGGAGAAAGCAAGTTTCCAAGCATACCTGGCGAAGGTGGGCTCTGCTGTTTCCAGGAATCTCCCCTTAAGGGGCATCGGGCTCCCCCTACACCAAGGAAACCACCCTACAGATTTCTGCTTTTCTGCATCTGGAGAAGAAAAGTGGATTTCTTAGCACAAATTATTGTTCTTAGGAAATGAAGAAGCATTCTCGGTGCTCATGACTATCGGACTAGCCTTGTAGACTAAGAGAGCCGCAGTGGTGAGGTGTTTAGAGTGTCAGACTAGGACCTAGAAGATACAAGGGGTTGAATCCCCACTTGGCCATGAAGTTTACTGTGTATGACGTTGGGGGCCAGTCACTGCCTCTCAGCCTAACCTAGTTCATAGGGTTGTTGTGAGGATAAGAAGAGAAGGAGAACATACCACCTTGAGCTACTTGGAGGAAAAGTGGAATATAAATGTAATAAATAAGTAGAATGTATAACCAAATGCAAATTTGTGAGGTCCCTGGGGAGGCACTTAGTAACCTACAGCAGGGGTGGACGTGGCTGATGTCACTGGTACTTGTCTTCTGCTCTCACAGCTTGCTCTGGGTGAAGAGTGAAAGACCCTCTTGTTGGAGGAGGAGTTAGAACGTTGGCCCTACCTCCTCTTCCTTGAGGATGAGAGGCAACCCTGAAGGATGTGATTTGTCCTCCTGCCTATCCCAAGAACATGGCCAAGTGAGGATTCAAACACTGGTCTCTTCAAGTTCCTAGTCCTCATTTAATCCCCACAACAACCCTGTGAGGGTAGGTTAGGCTGAGAATAGGTGACTGGTAAAGGTCACCCAATGAGCTTCTACACCATGCTGGCTCTTAAATTAATTTGTGACAGGTTTCAGTTTGTTTACTGGATAGCCAGGAAACAAATTTTCCATATTGTTCCCAAACCAACTAGATAGAGCAGTGGCACTCCGCTGGTGGTCTGCAGACTCCAGGGAGTCCACATAACCTACCTAGAGCAGGCATAGGCAAACTTGGCCCTCCAGATGTTTTGGGACTACAACTCCCATGATCCCTAGCTTAACAGGACCAGTGGTCAGGGATGAGGAATAGTAGTCCCAAAACATCTGGAGGGCCGAGTTTGCCTATGCCTGCAGAGGATCCGTGGCACGACTTGCATAGCAAAAACTACAACAGAAATACCAAAAAATTCAAAGGTAGGTGGTCCATAGCTTGCCTTTTGAAAAACGGAGTCCACAGTACTTAGCTGATTTGGAACCACTGACACAGAGGATTTAAAATTTTATTTTTAAACAGTTCCTTCACCATAAACATATTATACGACACACTGGTTCCTGGACTACACTCAAAGCTTGCAGGAAATGCCTGCAGAGCAATATTACCGTATTTTTCATCCCATAGGACGCACCTAGTTTTTTTTTTTGGGGGGGGAAATAAAGGAAAAAAAATTTCCCTTTATTCCCCCCCCCCAAACCAGGTCAGGGAAACCAAACCAGGTCGGAGAACAGCGGTATGGCGGCGCTCCGCCTCTCCGCTGTCCCCCGAGCTTGTGGGGCTGGCACTGGGGAGAAGCGCGCTTCTCCCCAGCGCCAGCCTCCAAACCAGGTCGAGGAACAGCAGGATGGTGGCGCTGCACCTCCCCGCTGTCCCCCGAGCTTGTGGGGCTGGCTGATGTCTGCCCAAAGTGCGGGGCGCTCTGCTTCAGCGCGCTCCGTGCAGCAGGCTGCTATCCGCAGCTTAGGAAGCCCTGCGGGAACTCCCGCGGACTCCCCAGGCTTGCTGATACCTTCCTGAAGCCTGGAGAGCGAGAGGGGTCGGTGCGCACCAACCCCTCTCGCTCTCCAAGCTTCAGCGAAAGCCTGTATTCGCCCCATAGGACGCACACAGTTTTCCCCTTCATTTTTGGAGGGGAAAAAGTGCGTCCTATTGGGCGAAAAAATACGGTATTTATGGAGCCTCCTTGGGGAAGCTGTGATGGCCTGAAATACAGTGGTGCCCCGCAAGACGAACGCCTCGCAAGACGAAAAACCCGCTAGACGAAAGGGTTTTCCGTTTTGGAGGCGCTTCGCAAAACGAATTTCCCTATGGGCTTCCTTCGCAAGACGAAAGCCCATAGGGAAATCTCCGGGGACAGCGGGGAAGTGCAGCGCGTCTTCCCCACTGTCCTCGGACCTCCTCCGAAGCCTGGCGATGGGGCGGAGAGCTCTCCGCCCCATCGCCAGCCTCCTCCGAAGGCTTGCGGTGGGAGGAGGGCTTTCCTCCCTACCGCCAACATTCAGAATGCTGTTCTGAATGTTGGCGGTGGGGAGGAAAAACCCTCCTCCCACCGCAAGTCCCAGGAACAGAGGAGAAGCGCTGCGCGCCTTCCCCTCTGTTCCCGGACCTGTCCTGAAGGCTTGCGGTGGGAGGAGGGCTTTCCTCCCCACCGCCAACATTCAGAATGCTGTTCTGAATGTTGGCGGTGGGGAGGAAAAACCCTCCTCCCACCGCAAGTCCCGGGAACAGAGGAGAAGCGCTGCGCGCCTTCCCCTCTGTTCCCGGACCTGTCCTGAAGGCTTGCGGTGGGAGGAGGGCTTTCCTCCCCACCGCCAACATTCAGAATGCTGTTCTGAATGTTGGCGGTGGGGAGGAAAAACCCTCCTCCCACCGCAAGTCCCGGGAACAGAGGAGAAGCGCTGCGCGCCTTCCCCTCTGTTCTCGGACCTGTGCTGAAGGCTTGCGGTGGGGAGAAAAGCCCTTCTCCGCACCGCCAGCCTGGCAAGCGGTCTCCATAGGAACGCATTAATTGATTTTTAATGCATTCCTATGGGAAATCGTGCTTCGCAAGACGAAAAACTCGCAAGACGAAAAAACTTGCGGAACGAATTAATTTCGTCTTGTGAGGCACCACTGTAATCTTTAAAGAAGACTCTGGACTTGGTTCCATCCTGGCTCCTGCTTTTGCAGGCTCAGGGCAAGGATTCTCTCTATGTTACAGCTGCCTCGACCACCTGAAAAACAATTTCTTAATTTTAAGTGAGTGCACAAGATGGCGCCATTGAGCTTTGAGTGCCATTGAGTGCCTCCTATGTCTGATTTGCCAGGGCTTCAGGAGTAATGGTGTTTTCTCCCCCCCCCCCCGCTGTTCAGGTATTACAGTCGAAGGTGTCTATCGAACTGTTGGGAGCAACATCCAGGTGCAGAAGCTCCTCAATGCCTTCTTTGGTAAGAAACAACGGTTCGTTGCCAACTGGGCTTTATTTCTGTGGAATCATGGGGATTCTGATTTGCAATTTACTAAATCAAACCAAGTTTCCCCATAAAACTATTATATGCAATGGACCAAATTTTCTCAATCCATTCAGGTATGGTAGGAGATATGTTCCCCTTCCCCAATTCTTGGCTCTTATGATCCTAGCAGAAGCTATACAGTTAAACACTATTTGCCGATCATATTCTGGAATATCTTTTAGATAACCAAGCAGAATTATTTTAGCTTTCAAGGGAATACGATATCCTGACATATCAGAGATATCAGCTTGAACGGATTTCCAGAATATTTCTATTTGAGTACAGTTCCAAAATATGTATATGTAATCTGCCTTATTTGATCCACATCTCCCTAACCTGTATATTAAAATTTATAATACAGTGGTGCCTCGCAAGACGAAATTAATTCGTTCCGCAAGTCTTTTCGTCTTGCGAGTTTTTCGTCTTGCGAAGCACGGTTTCCCACAGGAATGCATTAAAAATCAATTAATGCGTTCCTATGGAAACCGCCTTCAGACCAGGTACGGGGACAGTCTGTCCCCCGACCTCTTCTGAAGGCCGGCGGGGGGCGAAAGTCTTTGTCCCCCCTGCCTGCCTTCCCGGGAGAGCGGAGAAACGCAGTCTTTGCTCCCCCCCCCCCGCCTGCCTTCAAAAGCCCTCCGGGACAGCGGAGAAACGCGCTGCGTTTCTCCGCTCTCCCGGGAAGGCAGGCAGGGGGGAGCAAAGACTTTTGCCCCCTGCCGGCCTTCAGAAGAGGTCCAGGACCTCTTCTGAAGGCGGGCGGGGGGGGGAAAGTCTTTGCTCTCCCCCGCCTGCCTTCAAAAGCCATCCGGGATAGCGGGAAGCGCTTCCCTGCTATCCCGGACTGCTTTTAAAATGCTGGCGGTGGGGAGCAAAACCTTTTGGCCCCGGCCGGCCTTCCTGGACCTCTTCTGAAGGCCGGAGGGGGGGAAAAGGCTTTGCTCCCCACCACTAGCATTTACTTGCGAAGCAAGCCCATAGGGAAATTCGTTTTGCGAAGCGCCTCCAAAACGGAAAAACCCTTTCGTCTAGCGGGTTTTTCGTCTTGCGAGGCATTTGTCTTGCGGGGCACCACTGTATCTAACTTTAATTGAGTCTACATCTCCTGTATCGGACAGGCTGTGCTACAGAATCATAGAATTGTAGAGTTAGAACAGACCTTGAGGCACATCTAGTCCAATGCGGGAATCTAAACTAAAGCATCCATGGCAGGTTGCCATCCAACCTCTGCTTAAAAATCTCCAGTGAAGAAGAGTCCACCACCTTCCAAGGGAGTCTATTCCACTGTCAAACAGCTCTTACCCTTAGAAAGTTCTTCCTGAAGTTTAGCTGGAATCTCCTTTCTTGTGACTTGAAGCCATTGGTTCGGATCCTAGCCTTCCGGAGCAGGAGAAAGCAAGCTTGCTCTATCTTCCATGGGACAGCCCTTTAGATATTTGAAGATGGCTATCATAGCTCCTCTCAGTCTCTTTTCTTCCTGGTTAAACATACACAACTCCCTCAATTGTTCTTCGTAAAGCTTGGTTTCCAGGCCCCCTAATCATCTTGGTCGCCACCCTCTGCACATGTTCCAGCCTGTCAAGTGTCATTATTTTTTTTATCATACTTTTATTGTGCTAGCTGAAGGCCATGACACCGTCCTTAACATCAGCAGACACGAAATATACTGTAAAACCACAACCAAAACTGGCAAAAACCTTGTTACAGGGACAGTTAAAAGAGAGAGGAGTTGCCTATGTATCGTATAACTTAGATCCCTGAGTCCCCTTTACAATTAATGGCTAATTCATCCAAATCCATCACTCTAATCTCCCTAGCTGCCAGAGCATAGAGAGCAAATTGCTAAAATCATCAGCAACATTCTGCAGCCACTTCTTTCTCTCTGCCATAGTTAGGTTGATTTCCTGCGCAAACAAGGGTTTCATAAATCGATTTGTGGTTCTGCACAAAGCCAGCATTGTGTTGTAGATAATGAGATATATATTCCACATACAGTTGCCTGCAAAATCAGAGTCTTCCTTCATAAGGGACCTTATTATATTGTCCATCCAGGGCCACTGTAAGCATTGTCTGGAAGCGCAGCTCTGTGAAGGCCGCTCTTAGCAAGGCGGACAGAATTGCGCCGTTTTAATAAGTGGATACTGTGGCAAACATTTGGAGGAAATAATTGACTGCAAGTCTCTCCCTACTTCGTTCCAATAGAGCCAGTTCCTTATATGTCTCTTGTCCCTGCTCAAAGACGCTTGCAGTTCCTGTAAGTGGCAGTGGGCTAGGCAGTGCTGGATACCACCTTCCAAGCAGTTAGTATATTCCAGTTCTTTATAACACAGTCTCTCATCTAGTAGGAGCTCAGTTTTTTCAAATAGTTTAGGCAGACGTAATCAGCTTTAGCCCTCATTGCAGTCATGCCAAGTTCCAATTCAGCTTGTCAATATCCTACTCCAGGTGTGGTCTGACCATGGTAGAATAGAGCAATACTATGACTTCCCTTGATCTGGACATCATCATCAATAACAACAACAACAACAACAACAACAACAACAACAACAACAACAACAACAAAATAAGTTTATTATTTATACCCGCCCATCTAGTTGGGTTTCCTCAGCCACTCTGGGCAGCTTCCAACAAAAGATTAAAAATACATTAACACATCAGTCATTAAAAACTTCCCCAAACAGGGCTGTATTCAGATGTCAACCAGACTTCTGTTGATGCAGCCTAGAATAGCATTAGCTCTTTTTTGTTGCTGCATCTCACTGTTGACTCACATTAAGCTTGTGGTCTACTAAAACCCCTAGATTCTTTCACATGCGCTGCTGCCAAGACAGGTATTCCCATCTCACATTTGTGCAGCTGGTTAATTCTGCCTAAGTGCAGAAGCTTACCTTTGTTCCTGTTGAAATTCACTGTGTTATTTTGGGCCCAGTTCTCCAATCTGTTACGGTCATCTTGAATCTTGTATCATCCCATATGAACCTGCCTGGGTTTTGAGATCTTCAGGGGAGTCCCTTCTATCAGTCTGGCCACTGTCACAGGCCTGCTTGGTGGGGGAACAGGAGAGGGCCTTCTCAGTGGCTGCTCCCAAGCGTAGTTCAGCAATGGAACAATAAATCATCTGAGGCCAGTGAAGTGAACTCTTTATTCAATGAAACAATCCACAGCTCCAGCCCGGTGGTCTCAGCAACTCTTTCTAGGAGGTCTTGCCCCAATGAAGCGTTTGCAAGGACTGAAGGTCCCTGCCTTCCTAGTGCCCAGTAGGACTTCTCCTCTCCAGAGTCTTTCCCATGCAGTCTTAGGCTGTGTCTTCACACAACAACTGTCTGCTCCGTCTGTTTCGTTTGTGAGTTTTAAGAAACCGGGGGGGGGGGGAGGTGGTTACAGCAGGAGGGAGTGACTCCCTTGCTTCTTCAGCAGCTAGCTTCTCTGTCTCCTGGATCCACTCCTCTCCAGCCCCTGCTTCTGCCTCGGAATATGAACTGTTCTCTGCTGCAGCATGACCCTGCTCACCAAACCCTGTTGCCTCTTCTGACACCACCTCCAAGTCTGCTCCTTCTCCCTCTGACCACTCATCATTGTCCTATCACCAGTCCCCTGGCTCTGAGCCTTCTACCCCTGGGGGTTCCCTGGCTAGTGCCTCCTAGCGCTTCTCTGCATCCAGCCAGTCCATGACATAGAGGGCCTGCCCAATAAGGATTGTAAGGATTCACATTGTACTCTGAACTTTGCTACCATGGTGGTTTAAGGATGATTTTCATACTGCTGTAATATCCTGTTGCTTGTGCAGTTGTGTGGTGTAGCAGCTAGAATGTCTTGACTACAACATGGGAAAGACCATGGTTCAAATCCTCCCACTCAGCCATAAAACTCCCTGTGTATGATCCTGGTGGCCAGTCATTGCCTCTCAGCCTAACCTACCCACTAGGTTGTTGTGGTATTGAGGAAGGGGAGAGCCATGTATGCCACCTTGAGCTCCTTGGAGAAAAAGGTGGGATATAAATGCAACAAATATTTATTAATTTAGGGGCCTTGGTGCACAAGAGAATTGGGTCTTTACAGCATCTCTTCTCCCTGTTGATCTGCTAGTCAGAGGACTCTTTCGGATCTTGTGTTTCATTGGCATTCCCCAAGACTCTACAGACCTCTTCAGCTGTAAGGTGGCTCAGTCATAACCTGACCAAATTTGGAAAGGGAAGAAGAGACATTGCTTTGAATTATACCTGTCTTCGCATTTGGTCTGAATATGTGCAGAGGGATAAATGTTCAGCCTACAATCTTTGGAACAGAGAGAGATTGAAAGAGAGAAAGGATGCATTTGGTACCCTCCACTTCAGTCAAAAAGGCTTCCAGAGTTGCTTAGAAACACTCAAAGCAAGACTGCCCAAAGCTTATGATCTCTGTATTAAACACACTCACACCCACCCACCCACCAACACACACACACAAATTCAGGCATCCATTTTGAACAGTTGTTCTTATAGCTCATCTGGCACAGTTCAGGAGTAGGAGGTGCTTCGTGGAGCACCAGAAAAATGGAGAAATGCAAAAGGGGGAGTTTGGTCAAGTTCAGAATACTTGAAAAGTACAAATGAGGAGTTGGGGTGGGGATGCAGCTAATGGTTCACAACTGCTGTAGGTTTTGGGAGAAAGGGCAGCTGTAGATTGAGCAAGAGAGTTGATTTTCTTGAGACCAAGGGGAGAAATAAAGCTTGCAGAATGAGACAAGGCTTCCCAGCCTGTTAGGAAGAAAGCAGGCTATCAAACCTGATAAAGGCATGTGCACATGGAGAGCAAGATACTGACATTTTGGGAGAGGGTGAAAAAATAAATGGCTGGTGGGGCTTTTAGAGAAACTGTAGTTCAAACTGTTGGAATTCAGAGAGCAGCAAGCTTTCAGAAGTCAGAAAATAAGACAGTGGGGCTTTAAAGAAGGAAATCTGAAGGTTCTGGATGCAAGCTCAAACCTAAGAGTTCTGTAAGGAAACAATGATGTCTACCAATTTGGATGGCTTTAAAGGAGGATTAGGCTAACCCATGGAGGAGAGTGGCTGTTGATGTTTGCTCTGCATTTGGGGGCAGCAATGCTTCTGAATCCCAGCTGCTGGAAACGTAAGGAGAGGTGACTGCTCTTGTGCTCGAAGCTTGCTTGGTGGTTTCCCATTCGGCCACTGTAAGAACAGGATGCTGGATTAGATAGGCCATTGGCCTGATCCAGCTGGCTCTTCTTACTATATTTCAGAGCAGGAACGGCTTGCAGATAATAGGCTAATGTTCTTTTTTTTTAATGGTAGAAAACCAGTAGCATGTAAAAAAGCAACACCACAAAAACTATTTGCAGTTTGCACACTCCCTTCACCCCAGGAAAAAAGGGACAACCAGTTATCAGAATTAGAGCTATGTGGAATGAGTTAAGAGTCAGGTTATTAAAGTTTCAATTGCTGCTCAACTTACCGTATTTTTCACTCTAAAAGACGTACCCGACCATAAGACGCACCTAGTTTTTAGAGGAGGAAAACAAGAAAAAAAAAATTCTGAATCAAATGTTGTACTAAACTATTTATTAAACAACCGAAGGGTTTCATCAGGATATCCTGAACCTTGAAGATATTTATATCACCCCCACCCCACCCCACCCTGCACACATCCAAGGAAGCTGCTAGGTAGGAGATCGGGACAGACAAAAGGATGAACTTTGCACAAGATATGGTTAAAAGACAGAACTTGCTACAAGACTGAGTGACAGCTGCTAGCTTGGGTGACTTCAAAAGGGGATTAGACAAGGGGCGCTGCGCAGCTCTCCCTCTCTGCACAGTGCCCCTTCTGCAAAGCAGGAGGAGAAACGGAAGGGGCTCTGTTTCTCCTCCCGCTTTGCTGAAGGCGCACTGCACAGCTTTCCCTCTCTGCGCAGCGCCTCTCCAGCGAAGCGAGAGGAGAAACAGAGCCCCTTCAGTGATAGCTGCGCAACCTGCATTCGCACACACATTTCCCCTTACTTTTTAGGAGGAAAAAAGTGTGTCTTAAAAAAAATAATTCTTATTAAGTTCCATTTAACAATCCAATCATATCACATTAATTATTCCAAATTATTCCAATACATATCATAAAGTCCAAATATTTTGCCAAATTATAATTTTTTGTTGGGGGTTCCCATGCTTCGAGTTCAGTAAGGGTCCAATCATCTCATATGTCCGCTGCTATTAGTATTCACCAGTCCGATCTTTCAATCTTCTTGTGGAAAAAGTGTGTCTTATGGGGCGAAAAATAC